>NC_060139.1:543176914-543850371 GCF_021461385.2 Schistocerca piceifrons | reverse complement strand
CATGAAAGTGTTCGAGATTCTGTTGTCTGCACCAGGACATCAGCAGTAACACGTAGTTGGCCCACACGATTTATCAGATCAACCGTTCGAGTATCCAGCTCCACAGCAGCAGCAACCATCGGAGTTTCCTCAACCCACTGAACCACAGTTTAGTGATTAGTCCTTTGCTAATAGTTATAACGTGACTGCCAGCGGATAGAAAAACCTGTGAATGTAGGCTTAGCAGCCGTTGGTGCTAAAGTGCAATATACATGGTATGAGTGGGACTATCTATTTAGCAGAGTGTACTACGTTGGGAGGAAGATAACGACCGATTATGACCAATCTCATACTCCTACTGATGCCCATAAATTTGGCAGAAAGGTGACCTTATTCAGTGTGTATGGAGAAGCAATACTGGAATTAACCCCTGGAGACTTGTGCATTTACATAAAGCATTGAAGTGTTGTCAACTTGCGCGACCTATACAGTCCATTGGCAGGCACGTTAAGTCACTGGCAGACGTATGTAAGAACCCTGTTTGGTATAATGCATGAGCATATTGTACATATGAGTGAGTTATGACAGTGTGTACATTCCTGTGTTCATGTACCATCGAAGTCTGCAACTGTTGCTCCCATAAGTATAAAATCCATTAGATTTTTATTAGAGCTGGAATATCTACGTATTTTGTTCATCATATACGGTTGAGTGCAATACAGGGTGAATGTACAGCATACAGAAAACAATTATTTGTGAAAAAGTCCTAAAAACCAGAGTGACTGTAATTTTGTGATGATTGGCTTTTGTAATGAATCTGGACCCATCGGAGTTTCTTCTCAAACAATAAATTGTTCAAACCATCTAAATTTTAACCATACTTGAGTTGATTTTCTAACGTAAAGTATATAGTTCTTATTTGTGAATACTCATAGTTTTTCCTAATTCTCAAATACAATTTTCCAGTAATATATTTTTCCGTTTGTATTACGATGTATTACCATGTATCGATCTTACACCATGAAAATTAGTAGCCTAAAACTATGTGACGTGTAAAGAAGTTTACAACAAAAAATTTCTAATTTTACTGTTTTCAAAATTTATAATCTTTGTTACTGACGGTTAGGCCTGTAAACCTTCAGTTAAGTGATTCTTTTTAGAAAGCAATATGCAAAATTAAAACTGATAAACAGTTTCAATAACGGTAACTATCTTGATGTTAATTTGGTTTCCTGGCTGTTCTTGAAGCTTCTTTACCATACGTCCATAATACATTATACACTATTTTTTGGCGCCAAGCGCGTCAGAGCCGTGTTGGAGTTCAATATAATGGGATAAGCATTCGTAAAAATTGTCAAAGATTATGAATGTGTTTAGATTGTGTGGGAAAGATACATTTTCTAAGGTTTGTAATTGAAACAGTGTATGCAGTAATAGCGAAAGTTTGTGTGTTCGAATGAGAAGATAAAAGTAAACGTCTATTGTGAACTGAACTTCTTAATTCTTCAGAAAATGTCTGTGGCAACACCCAGAACCTCTCTGTATAGAGTACGACACAGCAGGAACAGAGATCTAGACGCTGAAGTTATCTTGAAAAGATAAGTACAATTTCTCAAGTTAATGTAACGCATCCCACCTTTAACCTAGGAAATCATCGCTAAAACATCAGCGGCATTACGTAGCGCTGTTATTATGAAGAAATAATATACTATATTTATTGTGGAACGTCTAAGGGGAGAACATTATATGAGAGAGCTGCTGCCAGTAATCGAGACGATATTGCTTGAAGAATTATTAGTTTCTTCTGTGTCAGATAAAAACTAGAAAGAAAAATCGGTTATGTCGATCAATATCCATAAAATTCTGTGAAGAAAAATTATATTTGGACGCTGAAGAAATATTGAATAGTATTTCGATGTGGAAAATAAATCTAGACCACAATGGAAATTAACAAAAAGAACATTAAAGATAATCACAAGAAATAACGGAAGTTTGGATAAACATTTTTTGGGGACAAGTGCATTTAAATAAAACAAAAATGCAGCAAACAGAAAGTGAAGCAGTGGGTTGGGTTGCAGACACAAGCCAAGATATCTCTGAAAATCAGGTGATACATCAGTGGAGAAAAAGCCAGATGAGAGTGGTATTTTATGAAAACTGGGATATTTGCAAGCAGAAAACAAAAGTAATATTGAAGCTCCAAACTGGAAAATCAAAATTTAGATTTGAAAAAAAGGGATAGAGTATATCGTACAGTGTGCGAATGATAAATCAGATACCGTTGAAAACAGTTACTTTAACGAATAATGTTAAAAGTGAACCAAGTTCAGTTGTTAAAGAACATTCGGTTGTGCAGTGCGACCAGGATACCAAATTGTTTTCATTAGACATTACAAACCTATATACTAACGTACCTATTCGAACAACCATTGACATTGTTGAAAAAAAACTAACATACTTTTAAAAAAGATATTTTTTATGAGCAAATCACTGACCTAATTCGTTTGATAAGGGTAGCAGTAAAACACGACCATCTTATTTTGAATGGAAACCTACCCGTCAGCCTGGCGGCCTGGCAATGTGTAACCCACTGGCAGGCATCTTGGCCGATATTTTCGTTAATTCGCTGGAAGAGAAATTCTTCAATAATTTTTTAGCTGCTGATCGTGGTATTTTGTCTTACGCTCGGTACACACATGACATTTTGATCATTGGGTCCCTGGAAGGAATTCAGCATTTGTTTGAAATTTTTAACAGTCTACATGAAAAAAATAGCTTCACTTGTCAGTTAGAAAATAGCGAACATCAGCTTAATTACTTGAACCAAACAGTTGCTATTGACAGAGCAGACTTCCTTTCAGTATTTTTCGAAAATCCACTAGTACAGATCAAATTGTGCCCTCTAGTTCAATGCAACCTCATTCCCATACGAAAGCATTGTTCCATTCAGCCATTCATCGTGCGGTCTCCGTACCTTTGTCACCCGACAAGCTTAATGAAGAGATGGAAATAATAAAAACTATTGCAGTTAATAACGGATATGATCCCAACTTAGTTGACAATATCTTAAAAGTTAAAAATAATGCTGAAGTGACCACTTTAGGCAGCAGTGCTATTCCTGACAATAATTAGTACAAAAATATTTTCTCGATTCCATTTTTAGGCCCTATTTTGTATAAAATACGTCGTCTTGTGATGAAAAATATGGATTCAAAATTATCTTTTCACAAACAATAACTTACAAAATAATCTCCTACACAGTCTCAAGTCCACTGTTGCTGCGATACATAGTTCAGAGTGTATAAAAATCATTTGAGACACTGGTCCCGTTTATTGTATAGGAAAAACTGGAAAGTCTTTTAGTGTCAGGCACAAAGAACATTTGTTGGGAAAAAGAGGCACTAATGAACACGATTCCACTTTTGCTGATCATCTGCTAATTTGCGGACACAAACCGAACCGCGTTGAAGAAATTTCCATTTTACATAGAGAAAGGAAAGATCATAGGCTCGATGTACTCGAAGAGCTAGGGTTTTTCAAGCATATTGCTAAATACGATGGCCTCATCCTCAATCAACATTTACGATTATGTAACAAAAATTATTTCAATGGGTTCAATGCACTGCTTGCGGTTTTTTATTCCTCTATTTTTTAGTATATTTTTCCTGCTTCTGGTTTCGAAACATTATTTTCTTCTAATCTCATAGACATGTCCTGCTAAAATTACCTTCACGAAAACATTTTCTGGGCTGCACAGCTGTTTGTAAAAATTTTTCTATGTCGTTCTGTCCTTTACGTAATTGTAATTTCTGTAAAGCCTAACAGGTGGTTCTAATACACTTCGTTAATGAATTGTCGTTTCTTTTTCAATTACTTTTGTTATAATGTTTCAAATAGGCGCATGTTACTGTCCGCGCCTGATAGACGGCGCAACTCGTATCGTTTTCGTGGTAGCGATGTAAGCCACTGGGCCAATCAGTCTGATGTTGTTCCCAGCTGGGTGCACGTGGGAAAAGCTACAACGTTTTGTTTTACTTACGACTTGAGCATAGCTGCTCAAAATTCTGGCTATTACTTTTTAGCAATGCAATTTTACGTAAGTAATCTCTCTGCGTCATGAAAATTGTCATCTTGGTTAACGTGCTTTTTATCATACCTGATTTTCTGTGTATTATTTTATAGGATTTAGCAACTGTTAGTTCTGATGAAGACGTCCCTAGTAGGTGTAGAAACCTAGGTCAATGTACCTAACGTTTATGTGCAATTGGTTAGCTGTTTAATCTTATATTGAAGCTAATATACGGTTGCTGAATAACAACCATGTTCAAAACTGTAAAACTACCTGATTACTGGAACTGATAACTCAAGACGGTTAATGATTTTGTAGCTTTCAAATATTTCATATCCTTCTGTTTTATTTCACTATATTGTGTAATTTTCAAATGAATTCGTTTGGTGATATGCACATAAAAGTTGATTATCTTCAAGTAAATTTCAGAAATATTTTCCTTATTGGAAAGACAGTGAATTCATAATTTTGATATATACTGGTATGGTGTGGTGGCAAGAGTAATAAATGAAAGAACTTGTAAGTTATTAAAAGTAATATGAGAAGCAGAAACCTGTATAGAAATGTTTATTATAAGTATTAGCTATTTTCAGTCATTCCATACGTAATGCATAGTTTTTGTCATTCGTTGAGCAACTGTTATGTACAAAACGAATAGACTTTTGTCCTGATCCATGAGAAGTAAGTTATATTGAGTGTGCTAATGATGTTACTGGAATTGGTATCTCTAACACTGTGACGAAGAAATTAATGTTATGCTACTGTAATGATTTGCCCAATGTATAAGTTGGGCACTTCTTGCGCTCTACAGTTTTGCTTCAATTATTGTACAACGTTGACCTACATACAAATGGTCATAATTGGACATATGTCTAGCAAGTAAATGGTTTTCTTATACCTGAGGATGGTCTATCGTTTCACTGACATTGATAGTTTTAATAAAGTGCTTTACAGCTATTGCACCAAAACAAGACTTCTGAAAAATAGTTAAAAGCGGTAAATCGTCACCTTCTTTACCAAAATTAACTGTTTCGTTGTGCAATAGAGCATCGTCAGTTATAGAAAACCACATTAATTGCAGGGCATGCGTCCAATCGTGATTTTTTGTATCGAGAACAACGTTATCCATTAAATGTATCAAAGTTATAAAAGGCAACAAAGTAACCGATTTATGTATCATTTGCATCACGGAAAAAGCATAGTAACGATTCGGGGTGTTGTAGGTAGAGAGGGGGGCTTTGTACAACGTTCCTTCTTCCTACGTGAAAAAATTTGCCCTGGTTGTGAAACTATGTCTGTTTCCTTAATCATTCATAATTAAAATGAAGATTAGAGTTTAACGTCCCACCAACGGATAGACATAGACGGAGCCAGAACTCGGGTTAGGGAAGGATTGGGCAGGAAATCGGCCGTGTCCCTTCAAAGGAGCCACCGCACCATTCGCCTTAAGTGATTTAGAGGAATTACAGGGGACGTCAATCAGGATGACTGAAGAGGATTTGAATCGCCGTCCTCCGGAATAAGAGTCCAGCGTCTTAGTAGTGCGTCACTTCGCTCGGACATGTTTTCGCAATAAAAGAATTTCCAGTGTGAATTTCCGCTCTGCATCGCAGTGTACCGTTATCTGAAACTTGCTGCCAGATTCAAACTAGTTACCGGAATGCGGCTCGAACCTGGAACTTTCGTCTATTGCTGGCAGATATCTTACCGGTTGAGCTATCCCCCCTCTGTCACAGCCCTACTCCGCCGATACTTCTGTCTTGTCTTCTAAACTTCACAGACTTTATCCAGCACACAGCGTATTCTCCCATACAGAGTAAAATTTAAATCTGGAAACAATCCCCTCGGCCATCACTACGCCAGTTCTCCGCAGTATCATTTCTTTCAGGAGTGCTAGAACCGCAAGGCATGCAGGAGAATTTCTGAGAAGTCTGAAAGGAACTAGATAAGGTAATCGCGGGAGTGATTTCATTTGATTTATTGCTCATTTAGAGCCCTGTTGTCTTACGTTTTATAATAGGTCGTTCATTTTACAGCTTTTCATGTAGATTGCAAAACGTATTCCATATAACAAACAGCAATTACTGTTTTCAGCAATTACAATGGAAGTAATAATAAATTAAAAATACGCCAGAAACTGAAAGAAAAAACATAAAAAATATTCGTATTTTAAGAAGATATGACGATAGATGATAGGAAAGACTCGGATAGTAAGATACAGAGAGAGAGAGAGAGAGAGAGAGAGAGAGAGAGAGAGACAGAGAGAAATGTTACGCTATCTGAGCCAGCCTGGTGTGAAAGCCTAGGAACAAATGCGAGCCTTACCGAGCGAGGTGGCGCAGTGGTTAGACACTGGACTCGCATTCGGGAGGACGACGGTTGATTCCCGCGTCCGGCCGTCCTGATTTAGATTTTCCGTGATTTCCCTAAATCGCTCCACGCAAATGCCTTTGAAAGGGCACGGCCGACTTCCTTCCCCATCCTTCCCTAATCCGATGAGACCGATGACCTCGCTGTCTGGTCTCCTTCCCCCAAACAACCCAACCCAAATGCGAGCCTTGTAGTCCCGGTTCGCAGCAGTTTAATTTACGAATTAATATTTCTAAACATTATAACTCTTATGTACATTGTGGAAAGCGCAGTGGTGTGTGAATGTAAAGTTTGTTATTTCTTGAGGATATTAATTAATCTACAGTTCCTATATTGTGTGTCTTGAATTTTACCTGTTATGTTGCGTATATACTAAATGTTCAGTTGCAAATGTTACATCCCAAGAGCGGTATAGTGACCGCGGGATGGATATACCTGCTGTCTATAGGTTTACAAGGTTTATTGCGTTACACTGTTTATTCTGACACAGTTTAATTATGTTAGATGTTGTGTAAGGTTGTCTGTGGTACGTGTTGGTGAAAGTTTTTGTTGTATGAGTGAGTGTGTGTGTTTCGGTGCTGCTGTCTGCGTTGGTGCACGAATTAGAACTGCTGTCTTACGTGCTTCGTGAATGTTGCAGTGTTCTGTTATACGGCCGTGTCCTTGAGACATCACCAACGATTTTATTTACTATATCCCGCTCGTATTTGTCTCTTATTGCCCGTAACTGCGTTTTATTGACAGAACACTTAGAAAATGCAACATATGTACTAAGGAGACTGCCTACACTATGCTTGTCCGTCCTCTTTTAGAATACTGCTGCGCGGTGTGGGATCCTTACTAGATAAGACTGACGGAGTACATCGAAAAAGTTCAAAGAAGGGCTGCACGTTTTGTATTCTCGCGAAATATGGGAGAGAGTGTCATTGAATGATACAGGATTTGGGTTGGAAATCATTAAAAGAAAGGCGTTTTTCGCGACGGAATCTTCCCACGAAATTCCAATCACCAGCCTTCTCCTCCAAATGCGAAAATATTTTGTTGACACCGACCTACATAGGGAGAAACGGGCACCACGATAAAAGACGGGAAATCAGAGCTCGTACGGAAAGATAAATGGTGTTCGTTCTTTCCGCGCGCTATACGACATTGGAATAATAGAGAATTGTGTAGGTGGTTCGATGAACCCTCTGCCAGTCACTTAAATGTGATTTGCAGAGGATCCATGTAGATGTAGATGTATCATGTCATTGTTGTGCTGCTTTGGTGCCTGGTGTGTTGCTTTTTATCGGTGACAGTGAAAAAATATGTGTTCTGGGGATCCATGTTCCCCATTTCCCACTTGTACAAATAGCACTCAGGCTGCGGTCTACGCTGTGTAAATGCGCAGGGTACGGGCCGTGACCGGTCAGAATGTCAACCACACCCCAGCTGGGGATGATATGGCTCAGTCTCAGACATTCCCTCATATCCGGGAAGAAATAATATACCCTACGGACCTTATCGCTCCCATTCCCTTTCCCAGGGATCCACCCACCATTTAACGAGTTGGCACTTCTCGGTAATGTCCTGTCCGGTAATTTCGATGACCCTCTCCTTTGTCGCCCTCCTCAGCCAGTACACTTCAACCCGAAACCGAATGGTTATGTCGATAGGGAAGGTTCCAAGCACCACGCAGAGTGATTCCACTGACGTGGTGTTGAAACCTCCTGGTAGGATTACAAGTACACTTCTCTGCCCTCGGCGCACGATGTTCCGATTCGTTGCCAGAAGTACTCGGTGGGCCCATGCGATGGCTGCAAAACAGACCACAGACTCAAAGAGCGCACACTGGTAAATTTTCAGTGTGTGTAATGGTACCCTGAAGTGTGTTATGTTGAGTCTGGCCAACTTGTGCGTGATCCAGGCAGCAATGTCAGTCGTTGTTCTGATGTGTTCTCCAAAGGACAGTCGTTGTCTGAGTATGCTAAAATCGTGTTGTTTTGTGGTTCTTCCTTTGAGTTTGTGTAGAGTCCTCTGAAGTTTATTATCTTTGCACCACTGGCTGATTCTTGTGAGTAGCTGTGTTGAACGGTGTTTGAGTTGCGCCCTTCAGTCCGCGGAGACCACCACCGGAGGTCATCTGCGTATGCTATCGCCCCATTCGCACGGTTATCCCCACCCAGTCGATGTAGAAGGGGTTCAAAAGCGATATCCCAAAAGACGGGGTCGCAGATTGATCCTTGCGGGAATCTTTTGGTGATCTGTTTAATCACTTACTGATTTCGGCCCACCATTCAACCACCCTCTTTCTACAGTAGGCTATCGTAGATGGCCTTAGGTACCTGCATCTCTCTGAGTCTTGCAAACATTGCTGGCCACCAGAGATTATCAAAGGTGCCCGAAATGTCTATAAGAATAGCAACTGAGTATTTGTTTTTTATTTCCATGTTATTAACAGTGGTTAATCTACAGATGACGCGCTAAATAAGATACTACACTATTTAGTGCGCCATCTACGAGGGTTGGAGCTTAAATACTGGCAACTATTTATTCACAATCGATACAAAAGAGTTACATGTTTGCGCCTTTTACTGCCCGTCAAAGTAGTCACCAGCGTTGTGTAGAACCCGTTGCCACCGATGTGGAAGGCGCAGTATGCCGTTAGCAGAGCGTGTTCTGTTGATGGTGCGAATGGAGCGGTCTAAACTTATGGTGATTCTCGTGTACGACTGTGATGGCGTTATCCTAACGCATTACGTTCCTCCACGGCAGACCGTCAATGCACTGTATTACTGTTCGTTTTTGCAGCATCACCCGCGACCAGCTTTGCGAAAGAAGCGGCGACACTTTCTGCGCAACCCACCCATCATTTTGCAGGACAATGCGCGGGCGCATACAGCGCAAGCTGTGGCTGCTCTGTACGGTCGATGGCACTGGGAAGAACTGTACCATCCACCGTACTACCCAGACTTAAGTCCTTGTGACTTTAATTTGATTCCGACAGGCAGTAGACGGCTCCATTCGCACCATCAACAGAACAGGCTATGCTAACGGTATAATACGCCTTCCACATCGTTGGCAACGGGTTCTACACAACGCTGGTGACTACTTCGACGGACAGTAACAGGTGCAAACATATAACTCTTTTATATCGGTTGTGAATAAATAGTAGCCACTATTTTAAGTTCCAACCTTCGTATATATTTCCCGCCCTGAAACCGAATTGGTGCGGACTAAGGCCAAGGAGCTCCCTGTTCCTGGAACTTGGCCAACATGTCAATTAAGAATATAGGTCTATACATTTTTTGATCTGAAGTATCCTTGTCCTCCGATTTTTTAAATTATGACGGCATCTGCTGTTTTCCGGACCACAGGTACTAGTCCCAGCAGTAACGCTTCGTTGAGTAGATCCGTCAGGTACGGGAACAGTGTGTGGAACGACAATTTTCACTGTCTCGGAATGGATCCCGTCTGGTCCAAGGGCTTTTTAGTTCTTCTGTTTGGCAAAAACAAGCGCGATCTCCTCACATGCAAAAGGAATAATGACGGTACCATTTTCATAGCAAGAGTTCATTGAAGTTCTTTGTCCTGTATGAACTGTTCATCCGACTGTTGCTCGTCATCGAGGAGGAGTTTGTTTAGCAGGAATTCTGCATAACTTCTCCATCCCTCTGTTACGCTACCGTCATCTCGTCTCAGCGTTGCTAAGACTAGGGGGTCTTCAGACCCTCCGTTTGTATTTTGAAGGGTTGGCCGCAAAAGTTGGTTTGGAGCTGTTTCTGCATGTGTGTGTTCCAGTGTTCCTCTCGTGTTTTCTGTTACTCTTGTTTGTAGCGTTGTTTTGCTTCCCTGAACTGTATGAGTCTGACATCTCTGTCCCCTGCCGTTGTTGCTCTTTGATATCATTTCCGTTTCTTTCTTGCTACTTTGTGCAACCTTGTTAGTCTTCTAGTCCACGGCATGTTTAGCTTTCGTCCTGTGTCAGCGGTCGGAATTGCAGCCCTTTAAGCCTTTTGTAGTAAGACAGTCAAAATATGTGCTTTATAGTCCACTGATCCCTCAACTACATGTAGGGGGGAAGGCCTGAATCATCTGTCTTAGTTTTGCCCAGTCCGCATATGAAATAACATTCGCTGATGTTTTACCTGTGTGGGTGTGTACATTTGTGTGTCTGTGTTCATAATGATAGCGTTGTGGTCGCTGTGGGTAGCGCCTTCCATGACCTCCCATACCGTTGTAAGTGTAAGTGCATTTGTATTTGCAGTTGTTACGTCAATCCTGCTGCTGGTTCCTGATGGCCGTATGCTGGTGGATGGCTGATTCGGACTGTTGACGATGTACAGGTTGTGTTCAGTTAGCAACTCATGGACTTGGTGGCCCCGGTCGTCCGTTGTGTCAGAACGCCATGTAGCCGACCTATGTCTGCAGTGATTAGTAAGTTTCTCTTGTTGGCATATTCGACAACGTCTCTGATGTAACTAAGACATGGTTCAACGTCGTGCGAGTACCCCGCGTATAACGACGCAATATCCATTTCTTGCCTTCGTGCACTATTTCCCCAGTTGCGAGGTGCTAAAGTTTCGATTTGTGACAACGATCGCAGCATTCGTATTGGATGTGCCTGTTACGATTATTTGTTTGTGATCAAAACCTACTAGTTTGTCGTTGTTGGTGTAGGGTTCCTGCAATCAGACCACGCCCGCGTGCTCTTCATCCACTAGTTTAGGTGGCTCCACTGTAGCTAGTGTCTGGTTGTTTGCATTCAGTTGTAAGAGTTTCATGGAAGTCGGGTATATACAGAACATTTAAGTCCCTCTTCATTGTAATCGAAGTATACGCGTCCGTGGACACTCGCAAGGTCTTTGTATACATTGTCTAGAATGAGCTTTTCGTCCCTTCTTGTGCAGGCTTTGCGTAGAAGTGCAGTTAGTTCTTCAATGCTGTCGGTATATTAGTTGATTTCAGCAAAAGTCTATCTGCTCGGTCGTCGGACAGCAGATTGTGGCATATCTGAGTTGCCAATTCTAGTCACATGTCTCAGTGCTGTTTGGAAGGTGTCTCTGTTTTCCAGCCTCTAAAGGCATATATTTGCTTCCAGCTTTAAAATGTCGTCTGTTCCTCAAGTTCTGAGATCTTCGTCTGGATCTGATCGTTTTCACGCTGTCTTGTTTACGTTCAAGATTATATGGTTGAAATTGTGTTGAGTTGTCTGCTTGTATTCTTTTGGAATCCTCAAGTTTTTACTTCTAGTCCATCCATGGAGCTCACCATCATGTGTTGTGATATTATGTGCTGTGTTATTAGTGTTTCTGGCACCCCTGAGATTAACGTCACTGTTTGATGTAGGTTTCGCACTTTTCGGTGTTGTATACCTTGTTGTGTTTCAGTGTATCATGTTTGTGTTGTGTCTCGGTGTTTTCGCCCATGTCTGTGTTTTGTGTGTATCTTTGGGTGTCTGTGCAAGATTCGTGAGCTGCCTAATTTTTGGTGCACATTTCATCATTAATTTCGTGTTATTCATGTTTGTGGTTTCTACGCTTTCCACAATCATAACTAACTAATTCCATGTCTAATTCTTCTGTTCTTAACAATAAGCATGTCTGCATGGTAGTCCATTGATACATTTCATGTTTTAGGTGCCTGGCTACCTCATAGTCCATAGCACCTTACATGCGCAGTAGATCGATGTGTTCCGTTGTCCGTAAGTAATGACGCTGAACCGCGTCGCTGGCAGTCAATGACGGGAGGATTTCCGTATCATCGAACGTCTCCGGGAGGAAGCCCATTTGTTGCTCCCATGCAATTGCGCGGCGCCATGACCTTGCCCTGGTAGCTGGAGACGCGTTTCCGACGGTGAATGTCTTGGTATGCGCTGTCGAGATACGTGGTTTTAGCAGACATAATTTTGATAATTGTAGTCTGTGGTTGCGATCAGGTTTTCAAGTAACTGTTTATATGTGGGACATTCCGGACCGGCTGCTTTGTTGCAAATACGGTTTCTGTACATGCCTGATGTGCAACCAACCGCCTTTCAATTCAATCGGTCTGGCGCATTTTTAGCAGAGTGCTGCGACTCGCCTACAACGCTTAACTGGGTGTCCTAAGGCATGGCAAGTGTAGCATTTCTGCGCTCTTATGAATTTTTTTTATTCTAAGTGCTTCGATATCCATGTATACCCGTTCTCTTTGCATAATGACTTACCACATTATACCACATTAGAGGGCTAAACTCAATAATGTTGTTCACCGTACGCTTGTTTTTCCGTCCTGTCTTAAACTTAAGCTTCACTTCATCGTCAAACATTTCTCTGGTGACGTCCTCACTGAGGTTAATCTCGTACAGTTTCTCCATGAAATACTTGTCCGAAATGGACATAGGAACGTTGTATATGGCCATTAGTGGTCTATTTTTTCTGGTCTCTTTGTATTTGATGTCCTTTAGCTGCGATGTTTTCTCTACGATTTTCACGGTATCCGTCTTCGTCTCGGTTTCCACAATCATTGTGTTTATTGTTGATCTGATCCCCTTTATTTTGATTTTGTTCTGACGTGGATTAATCGTTTTAGTCAATGTATCTCGTACCGCAATTGTGTCCTGATTGTTCGTTAGCTTAAAACACATATCACTTGTTCAGTTTGTCTTTACTTTCTTAATTTTAATAACCATTTCGTTTTTCGGTTTCGTGACACTGGGGGCAGAAGCTACAGCAGCACACGTTGGGACGCTTGGCATTTCCGTTCGGAGTTTGTAATTCTCTTCCTTGAGTGACCTGATTTCCGCTTCTACTTCGGCAACTCTGAATGATGCATCAGGAGCATTGGCGACCGCAGGTTCCTTTTTAGTCTTTCGTTTTCCAATCTTAATTCCTTGTTGTTACCTGCGAGCTTGGCCTGACCAAGAGCAAGTGACCAACTTTTCGTCTAACAGGTGTCGTGATTGTTGAGGACACCCTTTTTTGTTTTAATTCAGCTGGAAGTCTACGAGAATATCAACAGTTTCTATTAGTTTTCTCTCCATGCTTGGTCGTCGCGGCATATTCTACCCCCTCGAGCTAGTTGCTCCGGTCTGTGTGTTGTTTCCGCCATCAGATGTTTGTGCTTTGTGCATATCCGCCATCACTATTTTGCAGCGGTTGCCGCCAGCTTATACCAAGTTTATGGCTCCAGTGTCTGCGTATTAATGCGGACGTGGAGATAAAGTTAGTGAAGAGTCTAATGTTTGTGTCCCTAGTACCTCACTGTGTGACCTAAGGACAGCTCACACCAGACAGAAATTGCTAAGCAGCAACCACATCGTGACACCTGGTGCCGTAGTGCACAAACACAGTCTTTAAACAGTCACTCGCTGGCTGAGAATAACTGCATGCGGCTTTTCGTAGGACGTTCATTAGGTAATGAAAGAGTTTCTTTCTGAAATCAGGCTGGTTTTATTCGAGTTTCCAATACACCGTATTATTCCCGACTTGTTTAGCTACAAAACCGTTTTTTACAACATGATCTCCGTCCATCGACAGCCTTACGCCACCTTACTGTGAGGGCCTACATGTTCACATGGTACCACTCTACTGGTCATCAGAGCCAACGCCTTGCTGCATCATTAACCTCTCTATCATTCACGTACTGCTTCCCGCGCAGTGCATCCACCATTGGGCCGAACAGATGAAAGTCAGAAGTTGTGAGATCCACGATATAAGGCGGATGAAGAAGAACAGTCAACGAAGTTTTGTGAGCTCCTCTCGGGTGAGCGGACTTGTTTGAGGGCTTGTGTTTTCATGGACCTGGGGACGTTCATTTGTATTTTTGTGGCGACGAACACGCTGAAGTCATTTCTTCAGTTTGCTGAGGGCAGCACATGCTTCAAAATTGATCGTTGCTCCATGAAGGAGAACATCAAACAGAATAACCCCCTTAAAAGACCCAGAAGCCCGTCGCCATGACTTTACCGGCTGAGGGTGCAGCTTTGAACTTTTTCTTTCGAAGAGAGATGGTGTGTCGCCACTCATGTATTGCCGTTTTCTTTCCGGTTCGAAGTGATGAACTCGTGTTTCGTCACCTGTGACAATGTTTGACAAAAAATTGTCACAATCAGCCTCGTTGCTCGGAAGCAATCCCTCACAGATGGTCAGTCGTTGATCTTCATGGTCTTCTGTTAGGCGGCGAGGAATCCAGTCGACGCACACATTTGAGTACCCCAACTGGTGGACGAGTGTGACGGCACTACCACCCAACCCGCCGAAAAACAGGCAATTGCAGGGAAACCGTACTGTACACAGAACGCAAACCAGCCACACACACCCCCTACACTGTGAGCTGATCTCTGACCGATCGCCCGCTAATGTATGACGACCTTGAACTGTTGCAGGGACGCAGCAGCTGCAGCAGGCCCTACAACGAACACCCGCAATGACAAAGGTAATGATGCACGATACCTCGCACTAACATAACCACACTTTGCATGCACTGTCGCAGCTAGCAAGCCACTACTGCCCTTACTACCCGTCCTACTGTCGCAGTGGTTTTTTTCCCCTTGGCGCTTGCCTTGGCACTTTTCTCCCTCTGCCGTTACAAACCGCTACCCTTCGATCGTTTTCGTCCACTTTCTGTCTCCTGATGGACCATGTCAATTAGTAATCCTACCCATACGCATGGACAGCATCACAGCCCCCATCCTGTGACTCACGATTTGAAAACTAACGTGTTATACGGAGGTGACAGTAGAACTTTTGGTTCGGTCACCACGTTGGTGTAGGCGTGGAGGGCTCCAATCCTTTAAACTACCAACAGAGACGTCCAGTTACGCAGCGAGGCGTTCGTTTCTGAGCCACTAGTCACTTCGAATGAAAGTGTTTGCACGTTTCAACATTGCAGGACTAACAGCTTTGTGCTATAGGCCAGCATGTGGGAGATCGAACAGGTTTGTGCGACCTTGTTGCGCTGATGACAGACGCGTCACCCAACGATTTACCGTGCTTTTGTTCACTGCGAAATCTGTGTAATCATTCTGCTAGTGCCTGACAGTACTTGCGATGCTCTGGTTTTCCGTCAAAAGAAATTCAATGCTGTGCTTGCAACACATCTACATATGGCGTCACCACTTTTGGGAACTTCATGAAACTACAAAAGCTGAAGCGGGAGCATTCCACGATGTCCCATTCGGCATTTTTTCAACCGATACTGGCCGAGAAAAAAAAGTGTTGCATTACTTACTGAACGCCTCTCGTAACAATGGCTGTCGCGGCTCTTGGCTGGATAACTCAGAGTGTTTATCAGCGAAAGAGGAAGGTTGCAGTTTGGAGTCACGATCCAGTATGCAGTTTTAACTTGCCGGGAAGTTACAACACAGCAAAATGTTTTCGCTGGCGTGGAAACAGTCGGGCAGCGTCACGTCAGCGAGGGGATTGGATGACGCGAGCTGCTTCGGAACGCACACGTTCCAGCGTCCGGCGCCCGACTGCTCCTATCGCAGGAGGTCCAGGAAAGCGCCCCCCGGCGCAGCGGAGCCCACAAAGGCGGTAATGAGCGTCGTCCCCGGTCGTCCACCGTGGCGCGGCCGGCCAGAAATTCAATTACCGGCCGCTGACTGTGACTAATGACGCGCCACCTGTTGCACGGACGCTTAGCGCCGAGATTAATAGTCCTCAATGAGCTGCCAATGCATTCAGCGCGCCTTCTGGGAACGCGGCCTTCAGGGAAGCGGCCCGGGGGACGCCGCGCCGGCGTCGTCTTGTTGTGGTCCGCTGCCCTCCCCGTCCAAATTGATAACGAGCGCCAGGAATACCACCGGACTACAAAAAACCTTCCTCTGCTTAGGCGCCTTTAAACTTGGTCAGTACTCGAAAACATTGAAAATGTCATTTCCTGTTAAATTTCTTTTAAGTCAGCGTGACATTCTTCTGTGGCCGTCGTGGTATAGCACTAGGCTCCGGCCCTGGAGGTCGTGAGTTCATTCCCCGGTGGCAGCGGGAATTTATCCTCGTTGCATTCCCTTTAGATGATCCCAGGACACCTCAACCTGCTGCCAAAATGAGTACCAGGCATCTTTCCCATGGATAAAAGACGCTCAGGGCTAGGAACTAAAGATGGGGAAAATTGTTCTTTTCAGAGATTGGATCAGAGCTGGTCAGTCACTGGAATGAACTAGTTCTTTATCATAACTTATCACTCACTCAAAATAAGTAAAAGGAAGACACATTGCCTTTTTAATTCAGGTCACTAAACCTACATTTTTATCTGGTTTGGTCCTATTTTGAAAGAACAAATAAAGAGAAGTAATAATTCAGTGTTATGTCCTTATTAAATTTGACATTAAAAAGTTTTAAATATCGTCTGCTGTAAAAAATATTACAACAAAATCCTAAATATATTTTATCAAATGGAAAAATTTTAAGAACGAAGGCTGGTTCTTGTTATATTTCGATATTTTTATTACAAAAATATAGTATAAAAATTATAACAGAACTGTAATTAAAGTGTATCTGCAGTCATCATTTACAGTCGGTATTACCATATACGTACCCCAAAAGGAAAACTTAACCAACATTGTCATTTATAAATAAAAATCTGACCCATTTTAGTCGACGTGAGTGTTTCTATTCTCAGTGCATATTTGTCCCGCTATTGAAAACATTCGTTCACAGGGCACTGATGTTGCTGTGATATATGACTTCTAGAATCAACTGATACAGCGTTGGTCACAGCAGTTTTCTTGTTTCCCACCAGTTCAAGGTATCGCTGTTTCGAGGCAAATATCCTTCCGCTAAATATTTGTCCAAGTCGACAACTGCCGCACTTTCCGCGTCGTGACTTGCTTGAAACCGACCCAATAGTTTCTCCAAACTCCTCCTAGGTTGAAGTCTCAGGCATTACGGTGGTAAATGGTTGAGAAAGGAGCAGTTCTTTGTTTTTTTTTTTTGTTTTTTTTTTCAACATCCAATGCTTTCATTTCTGCAATGGCCTTCATATAGTAATCCTGAAATGTTTCATCTGCTGAAAATCCTTGCCGTTTGAATCGGTGGTCCAGTAATTTTGCCTGACCAATCAATTCGTTACTCGAGATAACCCCGAACCACTGTGACAACCCTTTAAGGAAATTATAAACCAATGACCATTTCTAGAGGACATTCTCTATTTTTGTCTTTAAAAAATTTCAGTTGCTATTCCATTAATCTTGGGCAGATTTTCTTTTTTGAATGTGACTGTTTTCTCTGAGGACACCTTTTTGGTTACCTCACCGAAAACTTTCAAAATCTATAAAGCCTATTGCTTTATCTTTTAAGTTTAAGGTGATCGATGTTCCATCTAAAACAGCGAGGCAACAAATTATGGGATCTTTATTTAAAGTAAATCTTTGTAACATTTCATAAATAGAATTCCATCTGTTTCGGACACATTGTTTCAGTTTCAATCGGTCATTTTCTAAAATTTTCTTACATTTCAACAAGTTTGGTTAAAGAAAAGGGTCTCTCCTTAAAAACAAAATTCTTTTGACCTCATTGGTTTTCTGTATGGACTTCTGAATTGCGTGTTGCACAGGGAGGTTTAAAGTATATGCAAAGCACGGGATATATGGAAGTTTGAGAAGCTTATTATGTAGATGATTTTAAGATCGATATTGTATTTAGCAATAGCAGACTTTATCCAGTTTGAGATGTTTTCTGTCGTGCGTCTGTCTTCTAATTGTGAGCACTGTAAAAGTTATGACTTTAGTTCCCTCTCCTTATGAATGAAATGTGCAGTGAGAACATAGAAACTAATGCTATTTGCACTCGTCCACGCATCGACGTAAGACAGACTGCCTTTGCCGAGGTCAAATCATTTTTTTATTATATCGAAGTACTTATGATATAAACTAGGAACTAGGGAGTTTGACAACGTTTTTCGACTTGGTAAATCGAAATCTGGGCAAAGTATATATAATTTTTCTTAAATTCTGTGTCTTCAACTGTAGAGAAAGGATAGTATTCTCCACAAAACGGTTCAAATGACTCTGAGCACTATGGGACTTAACACCGGAGGTCATCAGACCCCTATAACTTAGAACTACTTAAACCTAACTAACCTAAGGACATCACACGCATCCATGCCCGAGGCAGGATTCGAATCTGCGACTGAAGCGCCTAGAACCGCTCGGCAAATGTAATGCGTGCGACTTTATAGCATTAAAATATTTACATATTGGTTTTTGTAAATTAAAAGCTGTTGGGGATGAGGGCATCACAAAAGGAAATAAATTAGTACTTATTCCAGAGCCTGACGAGACTGATGGACTGGATCAGGTTAAGGCACAATTTGCCATTCTGCGATGATACCTTCTCCCTAGGTGGAAGCAGACGTCATTGAGGACGGTTCACGAGAAATGATGTCTCGATTTTCTGCATCGATTGACGCCGATCTTGACCGGCTTCCTGACTCACATCGTTTCAGAGGTACTGTAGGATGCTTCGATTTTGGATCTCCCTTCAGGTCTGATGAAGAGCCAGAAGCCATGGAAATTATCTGCTGGCAATAGCGGCATTTTCGCTTTTCTCCCATTTTGGTAATATGGTACCGCACAACTCTCGTAATTCTTTTAGTCGAAGGCAATGTGGTTGGCATATTTTTATGCAGCACTGAAAAGTACATTGGAAGAATTGAAATATTTACTGTTAACATAGACATTATAAATTGTAAAAGCTTAAAGTGAAAACAAATATACATGCAGCACATTCTATAATCAGAAGTTATAGAGTAGGATGTAGGACGTTATGATGTGAAGAACCTAGACCCACAGTTGTGAAGTTTGTATCAAATACGAAAAGATCTGAAACAGTCGTAGTGATTAATGAACTCGCGAAGACAAGTCTAACAATATGCGAGGACTCACTGCTGAAAATGGTTCAAAATTTGGAATAATGTGATATCCGAACTTGGGTTACACGGCATGTGAATAAGAGATTTCAGGATAATGGTGCGGATAAAGGCTGAAAAAAAGCAGTGCAAATGAACTATAAAGCCTGTAATTTAAGAGCTGCGAACTTGTCTACCAATGCAGCAACAGGTTCTACCAGAGCGACTGTATTGTTACTGTAGAATATAGCTGGCCATCACTTTCAACTCATTTCTCCGAACTCTGTCATATATTTCAGAATATGGACATCCGTGTCTTTCTTTTAACGAACGCGGACACCTGGCTCAAGTCAAGCATGCTCTCCAGTTCCGTAAACATAGACTCCACTGCCCTAAATACAAAAAAAGTAACAGATAAGAAGCTGAAGTAGCGGCCTAGAAACGCTTCGACTTATTACCGGCCGTGCTACTGACATCAAACCAGTAATGGAGACAAACAAGTCGGATATACCTTCGTAAATATCAAATCCCTTAACAAAATTTGCCTATCTACGTCTTCTACAAACCTCCGAAAGTAGGCGGGATAGCTTGCTTCAAAACTGACCTTCCAAAATTCGATTCGACTTAGTAGCATACAAATAATGTTAGCAACAAGTAGATATTCTGCCCATTCACTTTGAAATTCATGTGTGTAGTTTCTTCTTCAAATGTAACAGAATTTCAGCTTGCACCTAACCTTAATGCAGTCTATAGTCACATTCTCATACATAAATTTGCCGCGAAATCCATAAGCAAAGAAATTCGTACCTGGAATCAGCTCAAAACATCATATTCATGAGTTACTATCTAAAATATCCAAGGAATAAACTGTAAATGACAACATACAGAGAATTTAAGTGTATCAATGTACTTGAACTTGCATTGGAGTTGCAAGAGATATTTTGGAGGACGACTTCCATTCCATTCCTGGATTTGAAAGACAAGCTGTATGGACTTACTACCAAACTAACTCGACTACGCAATAAATATGTACCCCCAGACACTGGAAACCTGAAGGGAAAATCTGCACCTCGGTGAACAGAAGAGCTATAACACTGCACATCGGACTTGCAGACGATCTCCTACCAGTGAAAATGAAATTGATTACATGCAAAAAGTAGAGTCAGTCAATCTGAGAGAAATAACTAAGGCATGCCAATACATTAATCTAAAACACAAAGACCAGATGCTCTTGGAAAAGCTTGTGTGATTTAAAGCATGTAAGCAAAGTAGAAGCTGCAGCTGATCCCTTTGAGCCATCCAAGGAACTAGACCAGTACTTGAATTTAGTGATTACCGTCACTGAACCGCAAACAAAACATAGACTTACTGATTATTTCACAGAGGTAAATGACGGTAGTCGCGAAAAATTCTGTCTTGAGGTGACAACGCCGTCGAAAAATCCTTCAGATCGGCATTTACTGTACAGGGCGACGTCATTGTCCAAATAATCAAGCTTACTGTTGACCTTCTACTGCTCACAATAACAACTGCTCCTTAGACCCTGAAGCTCTTGCCTGGACAACACATCAGAAACACTCGTTCCCATCAGAATACAAGCACTAGAGATCCGATTGCTAAGAGGAGTAGCTCGGTACTTTCTTGATGATATTGTTACCCAGTCGGCAAAAGACATAATAGAAAGACCGAGGAAAATCAACAGTTTCAACCAAGAGGGCGTAACAACCAAATGCCATATACATGCGGAGAGAAGAATAGGAGATATCATATTAAAAATTCTATGGTTTTCTTAAGTAACTGTGATTTTAATAAGTTTTGTGATTGCATATAAAACTCTGGTCTGATGTAAGAGGGGTCCTGAAGGCACTAATCTGTCCAGAGAAAACGAATAATTAAAAAATTAAACATAACATACAGATTGTCTCAGGACGAATGATCAATATTCGGAGATGACAGGAACGATAATTTGAAAGATAAAACTTCATGTGGATATATGCTCTATTCTGAATGGTTTCCTACACAGAACGTATTTAAGGCACATTGTTATTTATTCTCTTTATTATTCATTACCCATTCATAGTATACAATGTGCCATAATACTGTAGATGAAATCGAGACGAATAATTTGATATAGGACATGTGGGCTATCAATTCGGGAAACTACCTCAAACTGGTTTACAACACATCTCAGTGCATACGCGTCGCATAAGATTTTTATTATTTTCTCGCTCTCTCTGTAAGTCCTAGAGAAAGAATGAATAATATTTCTTTATACGAAATGTAATGTAGTTTAATTTTGCACTGCAACACGGTTTCGCTACAGGCCGCAGGTTTCGAGTTAATCACAAAAAAACTGTACATAAGTAACTTTAAATGTGTTCCATCTCGGAAACACTGTGGAATAGCGCATATGCTCATATTTAGTTTTTTGCTTCAGATGATCGTTCCTGTCATACACCTAAGTATTGACCATTTTTCCTGAGACAACCTGTGTGCATGGACTATCATAAACAGTACGTTAAAATAATTATGTGTTACACATACCGTTATTTTTATAAAAAAACTGAACTCAGATGGAGAGGTGTTCACTCAGGAAGGCAAGTTGCAGGCTGTATCACTGTACCAAGAGGGCAGAGAAAGAAGTGACGCCTCGAATCGCCATTTGATCTGCTCCGTGTGATCCTGTCAATGAGAATCGTGCAGAGCAGCGAACTACCTTGCAGTTCGGTCTGTAAGAGCAGTGGAGACAAGTGAGCTGGTGAGCTACCTTGTGTTCTGATCCTTGAGAATGGTGGGGAGAAAGAGCTAGTGAGGTACCTAATGATGCGATTGCTGAAAGCGGTGGGGAATAGTGGGCTAGCGGACTGCTTATGGCCTGATTGGTGAGTGTGGTGGCAACACCTAGCTATTAGGAGGGGAATGCTGCCTGGGTCGTCTTTCGATACACTCCTATGACGCGATGGCTGAAGACCGGAGCTTATACTGCAGCGGACAACACATTCTGAGTGCAATGCTAAATCAAAAGATAAGAAGTAACAACTCATTCAAAAGTACATAAACGCTTATTGAGCTTTTGAAATCTAAGGTTTTCTTTTCAAATGTAGTGCACACACATGGTACTGGAAATTTTTTCTTCGTTAATGTACCGCTGTAAAGAACGACTATCTCGTTCACCTTAGTAGCTGTGCGGTCAGCGCAGCAGCTTGGGAAGTGAAGAGACATGGATTCAACTTGTGGCTGGTTCGAATTTTTTTTTTCCACTGCAAGATTGGGTGTTGGATTGTGCTTACGTTCGTACTGTCATAATGGCATTACTATTGATAGCTGAATAGGTACGGCCTGACAACCAATAAATGAAAAAAACCAGAGCTTTTTTATTTTCTGTTGTTTTTATGGATGAGAAAAACATTACGTACTAACAAGCTAAGCAAATCCGCATGTGCACATGGTCTATACCACATTTTTGGTAGCTTGAGAAAGGTTCTCTTAAGGATGTGAAGGAGGGCGCCGTTGCAGCAGCGTATTGGAGAATTTTCATTCTGTTCATTACAGCCACCAGAGACGCATTTTGAAATCAGATGAGCTACCATTCATTTTTTCTGAATCACCCATCACCCACTCCTTAGAAGGATTTGACTCTTTGAATCAGTTCAGGAGCGGATTGCCTATCTCTGCTAGGAACCCAACATCACTGCGCCTTCTAGTGCCATGCCAAATACCAGGTGGTTGTAATTAGAGTGCAGCTGCTAATGAAGGTCCAGTGTGGGCTGTAATTTTCGTAGGGCAGGGAAATTTGGTAGGTATGCCAATGTGCTGATATGGAACTGATGTAGCTGGAAAAAAAGTAATTCTACATTTGGCCACCAGGTGCAAATCTGGCACTGTACAGCATGTTGTCTACATCTCCATTGATCTTATCGAACAAATTGTGTAAATAGTGGTTAATAATAAAGTCTACAGCCTACCTTTCTCACTTGTTTGACCTTTTCTGCCCACGTCCCAATTCTAATCCATTGCATATGGAAACATTTTTATGCATCTTGTTGCATATTGGAGTACGTCACAGCATATAAACAACTCACTGGAAAAATATTAGTCACACACTTAAAAGAGCACACTCGTATTTTGGAGAGCTGTAGACGGTACAGCACTTATACCAGGTGGTTATATAACCAACCATTGCTGAAGTCAGTCAAGACAGTGAATGAATGTGCACTTGCAAGTCACAGCTCAAGATGATGTGTCGATGGGGAATGTGACATAATGGCAGAAAGGAACGCCATAAAAAGAACCAAATCAACAGGGGCTGCGTACAAATTTCATGCCTTTGTGAGGTTACAGCTGAGAAATCTACATACGCCTGTGGATGTCAGACTAACCTGTGCTGGGTGATCTTATCGATAAACAAGTCGTGTCCTATAGGACCACGAGAAATTAAATACAGGTCTGGCACATGAGATAACTTAATGAACTGAAATTATTAAATGGGATGACTAGCATACATGAAACATGGGTGCTATAACTCAGAAGATGAAAAAATAGGGTGTTAAACAAACTGCTGAATGAAAGAATTTATTACAAGTCCCTGTAGACTTCTGATTAAACACCATTGCCCAACGACAGGAAAATGTTATGTGCGTTAAGTATTACCACAGATTACAAAGGAATTAAAATATCAATATTTTGACAAAGATCAGATAATGAGCCTGGGGTGAATACTTTAAACACAACATTTGGTAAAACAAGTTCATGGAAGTCTCCCAGTGATTCCCAACAGTTAATCAAGAAGGAAGGAAGGAACTACAGATAGAATCATGCATGCACCCATTATCTTGATTGAGCACATGCTGAGCTCGTGATTGCTAATAAACGTACATGAATTAAAAAGTGAAAGTGTTAATGCCAACCCGAAGTCTTCGTGTTTCTCCTACAACTCCGACTGTGAACGCTGCCATTGCTCACCGTCCTTAGCGTTACTGGTTCCTGCAAGTGGCTGCCGTGGCGGCTGCAAAATTCTGTCATGTGACTGCAACAAAGGCTGCTCTGCCAAAGAGCCCAGAATCAAAGTCCCATTCTTGCTGAAGGGTCATCTGTCGAGTCTGAGATGGAAGAGCGTTCCCAGAATAAGCAAAATTTTTCCTCTTTCTTTGCGAGAATGAACCATATGCATGATTTTGAACAACAATGACAGTCCTTCTTCTGCGAGCCGACTAATCAAATGCATTCTAATAAGACAGCAGTATCCCTTCCATACTCAGTTGTAATATAATTAACCACTCGGTGGGGTTCCTAGTGCTGGCGTTCAGAAACAGGGAACCTCTCATTCCCACTTTCTCTCCTATTTCGCATTTCAGCCAATAAGGCCCGAGACAATGGTAGTTGCTCTTAAGTTTGTTAGTAGTGTCAACAAAAATTGAATTAATCTAACACAAGCCTAACAGCTGTGGGTGCCAAGCTCTCAAGCACAAAAGAGCCTGATGGTCTCACTTCACCTTACAGATTTTATCTCTGAAGCCTCCCATACCCAGCGTTTCCCAGAATACGATGTTCCTGCTCGGTGCACTGCATTACGATACTGCATGACCTGGCACTGCTATCACGCGACACGCCTGCATGGCACAGAGGATACACTACATTAAAAAAGTCTTGCATTACACAATAACTTCCCGTCATTTAGGATGCAAACACAGATGGTGGTTGTCAGGCAAAGCTCAGCCCACACGCATTAGACCGGTCCCTGTGCTTTTAACTGGCCTACCCTCCTCCCATCGCAGTGCCAGCATGTGTAGAGTGTGGTTCCTTAATGGCCCGAAACTGGTTCTCTACCCCCCCCACCCCCCCACCCCCCCCCCCACCCCTTTATGCTGGCACCTCTGTTCAACATGCATTCACTAGGATTACCAACTACTCATATAATCATATAAGCAATCATTGAGAATAAGAAGTAAATGTGGAATTTTAGTTGTTAGATATGGCATGAAATGCGTCAGTTTAAACTTAACACTAAAAAGGGAGAGAAAGAAGCAGCACACATGGCTGTGGAGTGGAGGGCTGAGTGCGGTAAATGTACAAGGGCAATAACATCCATAGTCACGCACACAGTCCTTCATTGTCTAGACTAAATAACACTGAGTCATGCGCAGCTCGAGTTCGTGTCGTTTATTACTTGACATCTTGTATTTGCGGTACTGCTGTCCCATTTCTTATTCGATTTACTGGCGTCACTAAGCTGCTGGCACCCACATGCCTTTCTCATACTGTGGCATCAAGCAGTCAGGCCTGCAAGATGAGTGGTCTGCCAAGCGAGTGGATTCATTCTTATTTATCGAGTAACATGAACTCTAGTACTCACACTTAAGTTACCAGTTATCCTCCTATATGATTAATACACAACGGAAACACGCATCTGACTATCAGTAATTTACAGAACTCTGACTGTACACTACGCACTGCCAATACCACATTTTCTTTTTGTCTTTTATTTAATGGCTTTTGTCAACACGTGGCCACCACACTGAATATGAATGGCGCACACATTATAAATTCGGGACATTATGACAACATACAATTCGAAGGAAAAGTCCGCCAATCTTTTTCTTTTCACTATCTTATTTATTCCGATAAATTCTCTAACCTAACACACAAATTCTATAACCTACAACAATAACACATGAGAAATTCCGCCCAGTGGGCATGGCTTTACAATGGTGAATCTCTATATTATGGTCTCGTAATTACTTTTAACGCTACTGTGCACTTTCTGGATAGGATGGTGGATCTTTTATTATACCTCACGCTTCGACTCTCACAATCATCATCACTAAACTTTCCTCCAGACCGAGCGGTACCGAAGGAACAAGCATCAATCACTAATCTTTTGAAACTACCTCGCTACTCTCCCATGCAAACCACACATACCCAAATTACATGACATACACCACACTACAACATGAAATACTACACAGAGAATAGTCACAACATTATCACTTTCAGCTTTCCCACTTCAATCAATATTCATCCCAGTTTCACACGACACTGCCCCACTTCATAATTCCACTTTCCTACTATGAACTCTGGAGATATTTGCACGTCTTCCTGTGCAATGCAAGCCAAGTGGCGTTGCTGGATAGACGGCCGACTCACCTTGCTTCTCTCTCAGAGTTTGAATCAAGCGTCACACGGAATCATATCACGCAAAGTAATATTAAGAACATCACACACGCGAGTCCGCAACTGATACCATGGACGAGTACTTCTCTTTATCTTTTGTCTCATACACAGTTTGAGACTCACACAGTACTCACCACGTGGAAGTACTCGTCTCTAATTTCAAGTCCTGCACACGCCATTTCTTAAATATTTCAACTTATGGTACACACGCTATTTCTTAAATATTTCAACTTATTGTACACACGCTAGTAATTCAGCTTAACTTAAGCACACGGAAGTATTTCAACTTAATGCTACACGTGGTTTCATTGTGACCGTTGGTCACTTCTGAAGATTCCTACAATCACATTAATATTACCTGCCTGACACTTAATTCTCCCCACAAAAGTTCCTGAAATAGAGAAATTATTATTTCAAACTACTCTTAAATATTCCACATCCATACCATGTCTCCACTCTTTTGTCATTACGGAGCACAACTAAAACAGGTCTTAACAGCACAAGATCCAGCGGCAGAGTGCTGAAGCATGGCCATTCTTGAGGTTCTCTCCCATCTCTGTCGAGGTGGGGGAAGCACCTTGCTATCGTATTGGTCAGCCACATTTCAGGCGCTCAAAGCTCTGGTAAATTTCATCTCTTTGGTCCCACCAAAGGTGGCCAAAGGATCGACTCAAAGATGATCATATATTCACATTCACTATCTGCGGTTAGCAGACGACCATACATTCATTCATTTCACAGATCTCACCAAACTGGATGTAGGGATTTACTTTGTGGGAGTGCACATGTGATCAATTAAATAAATAAATTGTCATTCTTTCCCACACTGGTATCCGGCTTCGCTGTATTAATTGAAATTGAGTTATTTTACAAACAAAAAAATTTGTTGTTCTGACAAAAATAATGAAGTATGTTGTACCTATTTTCAATGTCGGGCGCTACTGTACCCTTTCAAACATACACCTTGTACAGGAGCCAAGTGGGAATAATAAAAGTGGCAGACTAAGAACGAAGCGCTCGTATTAAAAAGGGTATAAGAGAGTGATGTCGTTTTTCTTCCCTATTGTTCAACCTATACATCGAAGAAGCAATCATGGAAATAAGAGAAAGATCCAGTAGTGGAATTAAAATTCAAGGTAAAAGGATATGAATGATACGATTTACTGATGACTTAGCTACCCTCATTGAAAGTGAAGAAGATTTATACTGTCTACTGAATGGAACGAACTGTTTAATGAGTGCAAAATGTGAATTGAGAGTAAATCGAAGAAAGACCAAAGTAATAAGAAGTAGCTGAAATGAGAACAGCGAAAAACTTAACGTCAGGGCTGATGATCATGAAGTAGAAGAAGTTAAGGAATTCTACTACCTAAGCAGCAAAATAACCAATGACGGACGGAGTAAGGAGGACATCAAAAACAGACTAGCACTGGCAAAACGGGGATTCCTGGCGAAAAGGAGTCTACTAGTACCAAACATAGGTCTTATTTTGAAGAAGAAATTTCTGAGAATGTACGTTTGGAGCACAGCATTGTATATTAATGAAACATGGACTCTGGGAAAACTGAAACAGAAGAAAATTTGAAGTTTGTGGTAAGTTCCTATGGGACCAAACTGCTGAGGTCATCGGTCCCTAACCCGCGTCCGACCATCCTGATTTAGGTTTTCCGTGATATCCCTAAATCGCTTCAGCCAAATGCCGAGATGGTTCCTTTGAAAGGGCACGGCCGATTTCCTTCCCCATCCTTCCCTAATCCGAGCTTGTGCTTCGTCTCTAATGACCTCGTTGTCGACGGGACGTTAAACAGTACTCTCCTCCTCCTCCTCATCGGTCCCTAAGCTTACACACTACTTAATCTAACTTTAACTAACTTACGCTATGGATAACACACACATACATACACACACACACACACACACACACACACACACACACACACATACACACACACGCACCAAGCCAAATGCAAATGCAGGCTTTGAGGACTCGAACCTCCATTGGAGAAGCCGCGGGAACCGTGGCAAGGAGCCTCAGACCGAGCGGCTACCCCGAGAGGCTGGGAACAGAAAAGTATGGAAGCACTTGAGATGTGCTGCTACAGATGAATGTTGAAAATTAGGTGGACTGATAAGATAATGATACGGTGAGGCTGTGCGTAGAATTCAAGAGGTAAGGAGTATGTGAAATACACTGACAAGAAGAAGGGACAGGGTGACATCAGTTAAGACATCAGGGAATAAGTTTCATGGTACTAGAGGGGACTGTAGAAGGGTAAAAAACTGTAGAGGAAGACAGAGATTGGAATACATCCAACAAATGATTGAGGATGTAGGTTGCCAGTGTCACTCTGATACGTAGAGGTTGGCACAGGAGAGGAATTCGCTGCAGGCCCCATCAAACCAATCAGATGACTGCTGACTAAAAAACAAAATAAGTGGATACTAGATGATGCTGAAAATTACTAATTTATTACTTTTGAATACACTGTGGGAGTGATCAGTGATCAATGTGTTACAAATATTTACTATCAAAAACAGTCTTGATCACAATTTATTGGTCATCTTCAGACCAGTGAGTAAGAACCTCCTTCTGATTTACCACCAGGAGGAGGTTCTTACTCATTGGTCTGAAGATGACCACAGTAATGGTCGAAACCGGTCACCGTAATAAATAAATTGTGATCAAGACTGTTTTTGATAGTAAATACTAATTTATTACTGCATATCAATGATGCAATTTTCAGAGTATATTTGATTATGTGAAGCACTAAATTATAGTGATAGGTGAATGAATTTCTCTTATTTAAACGTAGGATAATCCGAAGTTAGGGGACGACAGGCTTGTTATCTGTTTGATAGTACATTAAACTTGCAAGGCAGCATCTCCTTCGAACGGAGGCCTTTTAAAGAATGAGGCAGAAAATCGCATCGCAGTTAGATGTGCTCGGGCTTCTTTAGATGGTGCTCGGGTCAGGAGCTGGAGATCTGCATAACATTCACTACTGCCGCCAACAGCCTGTGGAAGATGTGTTGGCAGGTAGGAGTTAATCCAGGTCTGTCAAGCGTTCCGATTCTTGGAAGCATGCCGATGTGAGCCACGTTGGTGCATTAGCTGGCTGCGTAATATTGTGGAGCCATCTTTGTCAGCACATCGACACAATAAGCTGGGCAAGTGCCTAATCGCAATTTGTACAAAGCAAACATGATATAAATTGTGTGGTCTCCGCAATTAATTACAAATAGGAAAAAAATACAAATATAGATTCCAGAAGTGATTGTAGACTTTTGCTGTGCTACTTACTTTAGTCTGTTGTAGCTTTCAGAAATACTCTAGACCGGTGATCGTCAATGCGGCCCGAATCAAGTATTTATGCAACCCACGGTTCTCAGCCGTATCATAATATGCATCCTGCAACAACCACATCCAAAAACATAATCTGATGTAAAGAGCTTCTTAAGAGTGTAGTTTTTCTCCTCAAAATAATAAATAAAAATTCGTACAGAGGAGGTAATAATTAAAATGTGCTCAATTTTAATTGATGTTGGTGCTAATTCGGCAGTGAGCTGATTAAAACCGGCCTCCTACCTCAGGGGCAGATGGATAAGTAGGGGAGCCACTGCAAGGTTCCAGGATGTGAGGGGAAGAATGTTGTATTGTTAGTCTCCCAGTGCTGACAACACATGGGCGTATGTCTCGTGCCCATCAGCTGCTGTTGTATAAATTTCAAACGGCAGTAACATAGATTCGTGAATTCGCATTATGCAGATAGTTACCTGATACCGGTATTACCTCGGCGTATCATAAAACGCCCAAAGGACTAAGTGGAAGGACTGGACCTTAGGGCAAAGGAGCATTCACCTTTTAGTGTTCACAATATTTATTGAAGTCAATCAACAGAAATAACAATTATCATAAACTTTAAGTGAGAGAACATTTGTACATGAAGCCCAGCAGTTGGCTTTAAATACCAAAAAAGTATAACAACTTTTCAAATGAGAAAGGTAATACCCCTTTTATAAAAAATAGAATACACCGAACGCCTGAAGGGCTACCGTAAGTTCACTTACAGATAGTTTTAAAACCTTGCCCAAATGTATTCGTTTTTTTAAAAAAAAGGGTAACGTTGCACATGAACTGTGAATAACTATATTTGTACTAACAAAATAGTCAAGAAATAAAGTATATAATAATAGACTCCCTGTGAGAGAACGTTTATACATGAAGCCGATCAGCTGGCCTTACTTACCAATGAATGTGTAACAACTTTTCAAATGAGAAAGGTAATACTTTTTTTACAGAAAATAGGAAACACTCCACACCGAAAGGGCTGTCGTAAATTCACATAGAGACAGTTTTAAAAACTTGCCCAAATATATTCGTTTAAAAGAAACAGTGACCTTACATACGGACTCCCAAGTAGACAGGCAATAATATTGTTGTTGTTGTGGTCTTCAGTCCTGAGACTGGTTTGATGCAGCTCTCCATGCTACTCTATCCTATGCAAGCTTTTTCATCTCCCAGTACCTACTGCAACCAACATCCTTCTGAATCTGCTTAGTGTATTCATCTCTTGGTCTCCCCCTACGATTTTTACCCTCCACGCTGCCCTCCAATACTAAATTGGTGATCCCTTGATGCCTCAGAACATGTCCTACCAACCGATCCCTTCTTCTGATCAAGTTGTGCCACAAACTTCTCTTCTCCCCAATCCTATTCAATACTTCCTCATTAGTTATGTGATCTACCCATCTAATCTTCAGCATTCTTCTGTAGCACCACATTTGAAAGCTTCTATTCTCTTCTTGTCCAAACTATTTATCGTCCACGTTTCACTTCCATACATGGCTACACTCCATACGAATACTTTCAGAAATGACTTCCTGACACTTAAATCAATACTGGATGTTAACAAATTTCTCTTCTTCAGAAACGCTTTCCTTGCCATTGCCAGCCTACATTTTATATCCTCTCTACTTCGACCATCATCAGTTATTTTGCTCCCCAAATAGCAAAACTCTTTTACTACTTTAAGTGCCTCATTTCCTAATCTAATTCCCTCTGCATCACCCGACTTAATTAGACTACATTCCATTATCCTTGTTTTGCTTTTGTTGATGTTCATCTTATATCCTCCTTTCAAGACACTGTCCATTCCATTCAACTGCTCTTCCAAGTCCTTTGCTGTCTCTGACAGAATTACAATGTCATCGGCGAACCTCAAAGTTTTTATTTCTTCTCCATGAATTTTAATACCTACTCCGAATCTTTCTTTTGTTTCCTTTACTGCTTGCTCAATATACAGATTGAACAACATCGGGGACAGGCTACAACCCTGTCTTACTCCCTTCCCAACCACTGCTTCCCTTTCATGTCCCTCGACTCTTATAACTGCCATCTGGTTTCTGTACAAATTGTAAATAGCCATTCGCTCCCTGTATTTTACCCCTGCCACCTTTAGAATTTGAAAGAGAGTATTCCAGTCAACATTGTCAAAAGCTTTCTCTAAGTCTACAAATGCTAGAAACGTAGGTTTGCCTTTCCTTAATCTTTCTTCTAAGATAAGTCGTAAGGTCAGTATTGACTCACGTGTTCCAGTGTTTCTACGGAATCCAAACTGATCTTCCCCGAGGTTGGCTTCTACTAGTTTTTCCATTCGTCTGTAAAGAATTCGTGTTAGTATTTTGCAGCTGTGACTTAGTAAGCTGATAGTTCGGTAATTTTCACATCTGTCAACACCTGCTTTCTTTGGGATTGGAATTATTATATTCTTCTTGAAGTCTGAGGGTATTTCGCCTGTTTCATACATCTTACTCACCAGATGGTAGAGTTTTGTCAGGACTGGCTCTCCCACGGCCGTCAGTAGTTCCAATGGAATATTGTCTACTCCGGGGGCCTTGTTTCGACTCACGTCTTTCAGTGCTCTGTCAAACTCTTCACGCAGTATCGTATCTCCCATTTCATCTTCATCTACATCCTCTTCCATTTCCATAATATTGTCCTCAAGTACATCGCCCATGTATAGACCCTCTATATACTCCTTCCACCTTTCGCTTCATTGCTTAGAACTGGGTTTCCATCTGAGCTCTTGATATTCATACAAGTCGTTCTCTTATCTCCAAAGGTCTCTTTAATTTTCCTGTAGGCGGTATCTATCTTACCCCTAGTGAAATAGGCCTCTACATCCTTACATTTGTCCTCTAGCCATCCCTGCTTAGCCATTTTGCACTTCCTGTCGATCTCATTTTTGAGACGTTTGTATTCCTTTTTGCCTGTTTCACTTACTGCATTTTTATACACTCCTGGAAATGGAAAAAAGAACACATTGACACCGGTGTGTCAGACCCACCATACTTGCTCCGGACACTACGAGAGGGCTGTACAAGCAATGATCACACGCACGGCACAGCGGACACACCAGGAACCGCGGTGTTGGCCGTCGAATGGCGCTAGCTGCGCAGCATTTGTGCACCGCCGCCGTCAGTGTCAGCCAGTTTGCCGTGGCATACGGAGCTCCATCGCAGTCTTTAACACTGGTGGCATGCCGCGACAGCGTGGACGTGAACCGTATGTGCAGTTGACGGACTTTGAGCGAGGGCGTATAGTGGGCATGCGGGAGGCCGGGTGGACGTACCGCCGAATTGCTCAACACGTGGGGCGTGAGGTCTCCACAGTACATCGATGTTGTCGCCAGTGGTCGGCGGAAGGTGCACGTGCCCGTCGACCTGGGACCGGACCGCAGCGACGCACGGATGCACGCCAAGACCGTAGGATCCTACGCAGTGCCGTAGGGGACCGCACCGCCACTTCCCAGAAAATTAGGGACACTGTTGCTCCTGGGGTATCGGCGAGGACCATTCGCAACCGTCTCCATGAAGCTGGGCTACGGTCCCGCACACCGTTAGGCCGTCTTCCGCTCACGCCCCAACATCGTGCAGCCCGCCTCCAGTGGTGTCGCGACAGGCGTGAATGGAGGGACGAATGGAGACGTGTCGTCTTCAGCGATGAGAGTCGCTTCTGCCTTGGTGCCAATGATGGTCGTATGCGTGTTTGGCGCCGTGCAGGTGAGCGCCACAATCAGGACTGCATACGACCGAGGCACACAGGGCCAACACCCGGCATCATGGTGTGGGGAGCGATCTCCTACACTGGCCGTACACCACTGGTGATCGTCGAGGGGACACTGAATAGCGCACGGTACATCCAAACCGTCATCGAACCCATCGTTCTACCATTCCTAGACCGGCAAGGGAACTTGCTGTTCCAACAGGACAATGCACGTCCACATGTATCCCGTGCCACCCAACGTGCTCTAGAAGGTGTAAGTCAACTACCCTGGCCAGCAAGATCTCCGGATCTGTCCCCCATTGAGCATGTTTGGGACTGGATGAAGCGTCGTCTCACGCGGTCTGCACGTCCAGCACAAACGCTGGTCCAACTGAGGCGCCAGGTGGAAATGGCATGGCAAGCCGTTCCACAGGACTACATCCAGCATCTCTACGATCGTCTCCATGGGAGAATAGCAGCCTGCATTGCTGCGAAAGGTGGATATACACTGTACTAGTGCCGACATTGTGCATGCTCTGTTGCCTGTGTCTATGTGCCTGTGGTTCTGTCAGTGTGATCATGTGATGTATCTGACCCCAGGAATGTGTCAATAAAGTTTCCCCTTCCTGGGACAATGAATTCACGGTGTTCTTATTTCAATTTCCAGGAGTGTATTTTCTCCTTTCATCAATTAAATTCAATATTTCTTCTGTTACCCAAGGATTTCTACTAGCCCTCGTCTTTTTACCTACTTGATCCTCTGCTGCCTTCACTACTTCATCCCTCAAAGCTACCCATTCTTCTTCTACTGTATTTATTTCCCCCATTCCTGTCAATTGCTCCCTTATGCTCACCCTGAATCTCTGTACAACCTCTGGTTCTTTTAGTTTATCCAGGTCCCATCTCCTTAAATTCCCACCTTTTTGCAGTTTCTTCAGTTTTAATCTACAGGTCATAACCAATAGATTGTGCTCAGAGTCCACATCTGCCCCTGGCAATGTCTTACAATTTAAAACCTGGTTCCTAAATCTCTGTCTTACCATTATATAATCTATCTGATACCTTTTAGTATCTCCAGGGTTCTTCCATGTATACAACCTTCTTTCATGATTCTTAAACCAAGTGTTAGTTATGATTATGTTGTGCTCTGTGCAAAATTCTACCAGGCGGCTTCCTCTTTCATTTCTGTCCCCCAATCCATATTCACCTACTATGTTTCCTTCTCTCCCTTTTCCTACACTCGAATTCCAGTCGCCCATGACCATTAAATTTTCGTCCCCCTTCACAATCTGAATATTTTCTTTTATTTCATCATACATTTCTTCAATTTCTTCGTCATCTGCAGAGCTAGTTGGCATATAAACTTGTACTACTGTAGTAGGTGTGGGTTTCGTATCTATCTTGGCCACAATAATGCGTTCACTATGCTGTTTGTAGTAGCTTACCCGCATTCCTATTTTCCTATTCATTATTAAACCTACACCTGCATTACCCCTATTTGATTTTGTGTTTATAACCCTGCAGTCACCCGACCAGAAGTCTTGTTCCTCCTGCCACCGAACTTCACTAATTCCCACTATATCTAACTTCAACCTATCCATTTCCCTTTTTAAATTTTCTAACCTACCTGCCCGATTAAGGGATCTGACATTCCACGCTCCGATCCGTAGAACGCCAGTTTTCTTTCTCCTGATAACGACATCCTCTTGAGTAGTCCCCGCCCGGAGATCCGAATGGGGGACTATTTTACCTCCGGAATATTTTACCCAAGAGGACGCCATCATCATGTAATCATACAGTAAAGCTGCATGCCCTCGGGAAAAATTACGGCTGTAGTTTCCCCTTGCTTTCAGCCGTTCGCAGTACCAGCACAGCAAGGCCGTTTTGGTTATTGTTACAAGGCCAGATCAGTCAATCATCCAGACTGTTGCCCTTGCAACTACTGAGAAGGCTGCTGCCCCTCTTCAGGAACCACACGTTTGTCTGGCCTCTCAACAGATACCCCTCCGTTGTGGTTGCACCTACGGTACGGCTATCTGTATCGCTGAGGCACGCAAGCCTCCCCACCAACGGCAAGGTCCATGGTTCATTGGGGGGGGGGGGGGCAATAATATACATCAGATATTTCTCTTCCAAGCAGTTCCCAGATCACGGCATCGGCCAAGTGCGGACATGAACGTCCTGCGGAGCAGCCAACACGGACCACACCTGGTTGTGCCGCTCGGGCCCGACCGAGGGCGCGAAGTACAGTAGGTGCGTCCGACGTCACTCCCCGGCTGCCCGTCCCCCCGAACGGTTAACTCAGAGGGCTGTCATTGGATGCACATGTGCCTTAACGGAACATTCAATTCCGCCAGATGCAAGAACAAGCGAGAACCCGAAGGTGAAGCCTAACCCACCACCTAGGCACAGATCTAGAACATATTGTCAACAATTACAGTCTAACAAATCGGGTGTGCTGACGCAGCAACAACAAGATACAACCAAATGTCTCATGCTAATTAAACCAAAGTCAATAACTTAAAATAGCTTTAAATAAAAAGGCTTAGTAGCAATATAGCAAGAGTTAAAACAAATTGCGACTGCTAAATTTAGCTTACAAGTAACAACTAAACAAGACTCAAGGGTGAGATATTTTAAGTAACCGATTGAGCTCACTTCCACACGTGATACCCCCCAAAAACACCAAATGATATTATATCCTTACGATAATCGATCCCTTTGTGGATGCCTACATTCAAACCTCGGCACAAGTATCCCACGGAGTTAGCGTACTTTGGTACATCATACAATTCAAGCTCCACAATATTGTCTGGAACAAACTAAACACTCCGTTTTAAAACATTATACACAATAAGCCCCACGGTTTGGATGATAAGGCAGCATGCCGACGCTACTACACACCAAGCAGCATCAGTTCGATCGGAATGATGCAACAAATTGCATAGCGTCCGACCACAACATGGATTTCTAACAGATTTTCATAACTGAGCACTCGCAAATAGTTTATCAGGTGAGGTACACTTGCAATACGGAAGGGAGAAAGTGCATGACCAGTGAAAGACATGACTAGAATGATTTCACCTTATCGTTTGTTGTTGTTGTGCTCTTCAGTCCTGAGACTGGTTTGATGCAGCTCTCCATGCTACTCCATCCTGTGTAAGCTTCTTCATCTCCCAGTACTTACTGCAACCTACATCCTTCTGAATCTGCTTAGTGTATTCATCTCTTGGTCTCCCTCTACGATTTTTACCCTCCACGCTGCCCTCCAATACTAAATTGGTGAGCCCTCGATGTCTCAGAACATGTCCCACCAACCGATCCCTTCTTCTTGTCACGTTGTGCCACAAACTCCTCTTCTCCCCAAAAACTCTCTCCAAAATCTCTCTCCACAAACTCCTCTCTCTCACCTTATCAGGTCAGCGAAATAACCGTCCAGTAACATCACAGAAGTAGGTCACTAGTACAATCTCCCAATGAAATGTAATCGGTTAACGGGCACCAACTGCTTGGCTGCGCAGACCATCTCAAGACACAGCCGTTACAACTGTCGCCTGTAAAATCCTTTTCGAAACACCCTTCACTGACCGTGGTACCTTCCCTCCTTCGACAATCGCACCGTCTCCCCCCCACCTCCACAAAACGTCTCGCGCTCGCCCGTCGCGAAAAGTTACCATCTCTGAACGAATATCGATAGCTGCAAAGCCGGCATGGCTCATCTTCAAGTGCGATACGTATTTGTAGTGCCGAATATGAAATTAAATTAAGAATACTGTAATACGACGCTGCCCTCCAATACTAAATTGGTGAGCCCTCGATGTCTCAGAACATGTCCCACCAACCGATCCCTTCTTCTTGTCACGTTGTGCCACAAACTCCTCTTCTCCCCAAAAACTCTCTCCAAAATCTCTCTCCACAAACTCCTCTCTCTCACCTTATCAGGTCAGCGAAATAACCGTCCAGTAACATCACAGAAGTAGGTCACTAGTACAATCTCCCAATGAAATGTAATCGGTTAACGGGCACCAACTGCTTGGCTGCGCAGACCATCTCAAGACACAGCCGTTACAACTGTCGCCTGTAAAATCCTTTTCGAAACACCCTTCACTGACCGTGGTACCTTCCCTCCTTCGACAATCGCACCGTCTCCCCCCCACCTCCACAAAACGTCTCGCGCTCGCCCGTCGCGAAAAGTTACCATCTCTGAACGAATATCGATAGCTGCAAAGCCGGCATGGCTCATCTTCAAGTGCGATACGTATTTGTAGTGCCGAATATGAAATTAAATTAAGAATACTGTAATACGACAGAGATTATAGAAGAAAAATGAAACTAAAAACATTTGTGACCGTGTCTCATACTGCATAATGCATTTAAATATATGCGCGATTACTATTATTAATCGAATAATCATCCAATCACAGAGATAACGCAGCAGCACTTAGTCAGGCAATTACAGCGACAAAAGTTTGGGATCGCTGAGGGTGGCAGCAGTGTGGAACGGAAAACATTCGACAGGACTTTTAACAATCAGTAGTTGATGGTGGGGGTGGGGGGGGGGGTGCGGGGGGAGGCGGCCAACTTATTGCGCCGATACTACTAATCTATTGGAGGTTCATAACAAACTAATTTATGTAGGTTAACAATTAATAGTAATATCGGTACGTATGCTGTCCGAGGTACCACCCCACAATGACGGTATTGGTTGTTGGGCAGAAAAGTTTGACCACAACTGCTTTAGAGTAAAACTCCGTCCACAGGCAGCGGCGAGGCCATCGATAACGACCAACTGCTGTGGCAGTGGCATCTCTGGATGCGGGGTTGGGGAGGGGGAGCGAGCGTGTGGAAAGCACACTGCTCTCCCATCCGTTGTCAGTTTTCGTGACCTGCAGCAGCTACTATTCTGTCAAGTAGCTCCTCAAATGATGTCACGAGGCTGAGTCGAACACCAAGGAAATATCTCTGGCAGTGTGCAAGCTTGCTACTTTCTTTTCTAATCAAGACTTTAATAAATATGGCGAAGGTAATGTTAATCAGAACATAGGGAGGAGTTGTGATATAAATAACAATAGCTTTATTCATTCTTAACACCACAAGACAAAAAAATGGCTATAGAAACTTCAAACGAACATTTTCATTTGACAAACGCTTTCACTAATATGGGGTCTAAGGTGGACAAAGTGGTCAGCTGGAAATCTACACACGACACTAACCAGAACATTTATCTGACTTTATACACGTGAATCCGGGGTATGGCACAAAAACTATGCCACCATCAAGCATCTACACTCTACTATTCCAAAAAGAAAAAAAGGTTCGAAAGAACAGGGTGCTGAGAAACATATACTTGAGCCCTATACCATAGCAATGAATACTTTACCCTTCTCCTGATCAGGGTGGCACACCACGATGCCTTCGGAGACTGAAGTCATGGACAGTAGCAATCTGTTATTAATGGTGCGCGCCCAAAAAATACAAGTACGCGGTCTCGCGTTCGGCTAATTTGGAACGCAGGTACTTCCCTATGAGCCTCTCAAACCCCGGTGGATTCCAGTGTGCAGGTGGCCCCATTTTCTGGTCTGCCAAACCAATTTGACTCCGTCCCACGGCTATGCGTGACGAAATATGTCAAATGTTTAGGCAGCCGACTCAAGACAAATAAGTACACCCACATATCACTCGTTGTGTGCATGATGCTAGAAGCAGTACCTCTGATGGTTCAGAAGGTGGTTGGCACAGGCTCTAAATGGTACACTGGCAAAGTACACAAGTCTCACCATTTAGGTAGAGACCTGAAGTTCTTTACTAGCGAAGCGCCAGTACAAGAGAGACTTCTTCTCTTTCTCTCCGCTTTCCTAGCCAGCCCAGTAGCAAAGCACATTTACATCTTTGACTACTCCCACTTTATCACAAGCCAATCACGAGCTGGAGCGCCGCATTCGAAGATGGGAGGCTGCCCCTTGCTCTGTATACACAGATTTGACCAATCAGAGACTACAAAGTTAATTGGGAGTAAAGAAAAAAATATTCAGCTTCACAGCCTCTTTCCCACATGTTTACACTGTGTCTTTTGCTAACAACATGAGCATGATGGAACCATAGTACTCCATAAAAAGATTGTTATCTCCCCTGTACCATCCATTTCGAAGTTTCCAAAGAACGGCCATAAACTCGCTAAAAGCCTCATGCTTTCACAAATATCTTTTGTAATAGAGTCTGGACGCGTGGGTGCCAGTGACCTGTCCCATGGAAATTCGCAGAAAGCTCACAGTCGTCTCATCGACTTCCTGCCTAACAAGGGCCTACCCTCTGCTTTATGTAATAATTATAAAGAATCTGCCTCGATTGCAAATTGAAACCGGATGTTAACCTAGGTTTCGGCGTGGATAACCACGCCTTCTTCGGAACACACTAAAGCTACAAACTGCCTAAAGAGGCATGGTCCAACATTGATACAGAACGTCCGAAAGGTTCATGTGCACCATATCAATAGCTCTACTTAGCTCAAACGTCAGAAGCGTGCTTCCTCACCCCAGCCAACGTTCGGTGGGCCGTGGGTTCTCAGGTAAACTGTTTACCTTTGTAGTTTTAGTGTGTTCCGAAGGAGGCGTGGTTAACCGCACCAAAACCTAGGTCAACATCTGGTTTCAATTTGCAATCGAGGCAGATTCTTTATAATCATTAAATTATTCACGATTGCTGATGCGCTGCATTGTTAAAAGTTCTCTGCTGTATTGCCAGTCTTCAATGCTTTGCCCATTGCAGTGGCATCACCTCGGCGCTAGTCAGCCTACCTGAATGTGGCCCCCGACCGACTGGCGCCATCCAACGTTTCTGCACAGTGAGAGCGCAGATCTCGGGAGTCCGGAAACGTTTCTGCAGGAAAAACGCTCTCATCGGCCCTCAGTCGCTGTATGCTTTTACTGCAGTCGTTTAAATCGGCACCCTATTCCTTTGAACGCAGGTAAAGCTTACTGCTATTTCTTCACTAGAGCATACAAGCAAGAGTGTTAACTACTGCCAACCATTTCATCATGATGTATGAAGTCAGATCGTAATAAGGATCATCTTCCCTAAGAACATTAAGCGGCATGACACTGAATCAGAAGTGAGGGTGCCCTACAATCTCTCAAGCGCTGCTAATCGAACCTGGGTCCTCCACATGGCAGCCAGTAGCACTGACCACTCAGATTTGGAGACAAACTTCCAGAAAGGGTTACCGTTTTTAATCAGCCTGTCAAGAAGTGACCACACCATACTGAAGTTTTACAAATGGAGTCTCCAATCAAACACAATTAACACAGAATACATTCCCATAAAAAATACTCAAAGGCTGTTTTTACATGTGTTATTAGACAGGGACGAAGTTTTCCATAACTGTGCCCCTAATTTCGAGTCTCTCTGTGTGTCACCCTCGATCGGACACTGTCATTTAACCAGCACTGCACGAACCTGTCAAACAGGTTTGGCTCAAGAGTAAATCGGCTTCACTGAACAGGGAGAAACAGGTGGGGAGCAAATGAAGATGAGCTACACAATACTATAATTTCAGGTACTGCACATTGTGCCCTTGCATGGGAAAATAGCGCGCGTACAACTAAGACAGACGTATGTCAAAATGATGCCATTACGTCCATTACTGGCATCGTCATATTTATTCTTATTCAGTGATTGCCTGTTCGATCCTATATTGCTACTCTGGACCCCAGAAGAAAATTTCCCAAGGTGCAAGTTCTTAAGAAGATGAAGTCACGTAAGACTTGTGGCTACGGCATACAAGCAAGAGGTTCCTCTTCGGACCATTGTTAGCAATTTGGGTGCTCCTACTTGCAACTTGACCAAGTATTTAACATCCATCCTCATTCCCTGTGTCGCAAAACGCGTACATCATATTTCCAATTCTCTGGTTTTTATTCAACGTTTGAAAACTTTGTGTCTCCGTCCCACGGATTTGCACGTTAGTTTTGATATTGTGTCACTTTTAACAGAGTTCCCCTTTAAGATTCTTCACAGGTAATTGGTCATAAATTGGACGAAGAAACAACTATGCTTTGTCGCCATGTGCTGACGTCGATGTATTTTTTATTTAATGACAAATATTTTGAACAAACTGATGCAGTGGCTATGGAAAGTGCATTATCCCCCACAGTCACCAGTTTGTTTATGGAAGATTTTGAGGACACGGCACTGAAGACGGCGTTCTTAAAAGCAACTTGTTTTTGGATATACGTCGACGATACGTTTGGGGTATGGCCACATGGAAGGGATGCTCTGGATCTTTTCCCAGATCATTTTAACTGCCTGCTTCCCAGTATTATATTAACGATGGAAGTTGAAAAGGATGGAAAACTTCCGTTTTTAGGTGTTTTGGTCTACAGGAGGGATGATGGGACATTTGGACACAGTGTTTATCGTAAGGTCACACATACGGACGGATATCTTCACGCATCAAGTTGTCATCCATCGTACTAATGCAAAGGGGCCCTCAGTACACTAGTACAAAGAGCTTGTGCCATCTTAAATGCAGATAGTTTGACACAAGACCTGGATCATCTAACCGCAGTGTTAAAACAGAAAGGTTACACGGACAATCAGATCCGTCGTGGTCTACAGATTGGACCATCGCGAGGACCAACAGAAGAAACAAGCAAATCGATGGCGTTCCTACCTTTCGCTGGAACTGTATGTTCAAAAATATGAAGAATTTGAAGGAGATTTGATATTGAAAGTGTATTCCGTCCGCTAAGACTAGAGCGCTGCTGTGCTGAAGGATAATTCGGTTCAAATGGCTTTGAGCACTATAGGACTTAACATCTGAGGTCATCAGTCCCCTAGAACTTAGAACTACTTAAACCTAACTAACCTAAGAACATCACACACGTCTATGCCCGAGGCAGGATTGAAACCTGCGACCGTAGCAGTCGCGCGGCTCCGGACTGAAGCGCCTAGAACTGCGTGGCTACCGCGGCCGGCGGATAATTCGGATGTGAGGAAAATGTTGTACGATGAGGTACAAGTGGTTGCCCCTGCGTCGCGTTTAATGGTACTGTGTAGTGAAAGAAAATATTGAAATCCGATTATCTGACAATATTATAAGTAAGAGTTGGAACCCTGTTTTGTTTGACATTAAAAAACAACGGTCTTTGTTTCGGAAATCAGAAGGTCTCAACAGAGTTTGATATCAATTTCTCGTTCTACAAATTTTCACCACCGGTGCGCCTTGCGCTACAGGGCAGTTACGTTTGCGCAAACGCGGTGGACCTACAGGCTGTTTATAAAGGAGCCGATGTTGCGGTTTGATTTCAATACTGACAAGTTAGTGCGGCGCCTTGTTCACCTGAAGATGGCGGCCAGGTGCAGAGCCGAAATACTATGTCAAAACGACACTATGTTCCGGCTGGAAACCCGATATGAATATCACGTAAGACATCATTTCTAAGTAGTACACTGTATTATTCACCAAATCTACATCCCCAAATATGTATCTGCAAATATATGTTGCACCCAGGATCGACCTTTGGGTCAGAGACGTTTTCGATGTCAGCAGAAGTGGAAATAACGGTGGTACGAACATATACTGCAGAACGCCCATCTGATTCAGTTCAACGATGACGGTTGCAGAATATGATCTTCCCCGTCAGAGTGGCCGAGACTTCACAAAATCAGGAGGGGAAGAGCGTGATGTGGCCTCATCCTGAAGAAGAGGGACTATTTTGTTACTTGCGAAGGAATAGATAATAGGTCGTACTGTGAAGAACTGCCCGCTCCACGCTTTCAGATGTGGTCAGAAGGATTTCCACGATGTGACACAGAATACTGGGGTCTAGTCGTCAAATTTCAACATTAACCTGTACATTCATTATGTGTATATATTATGTGGTTTTTAACGCCATACGATAAGAAAGGGGTATTATTTTCTCAGATTTACAGTCGACACAGCGGTTTCACTATAATTTGATCAGTTAGTATCGTTCCAGCGAAATTAGTAGACATAACTAACTAGTTATGACGAAAACACCATTTGACAAAGAGCATAGCAATGCCAGCCACGGTTTAAGTCATACAGAATCACTATATAATTCCTTTCAAAAGTTTGTATAATAACGAGTAGATCCAGCTAAATCAGTGTCATGTCTATGTAAAATGTAACTTTATGTGCAGTAATTCTGTCATTATCTGAATTAAATTACCTCTCTTAATACGAACATTCAGTACGTAAAAATACAGGATGTGGCAAAAGGTAGTTAGCCGAAAATGCAGTATAGTGTTTTATAGCTTTAATGATTTATACAAGGGAATTTGTCCTACTGAATTCTACATTTAACTGAATCCCACATTTAACAATTACACGGCATGAGGTCCGGTGATCTACGAGGCCAATGGATTTTACTCTGGCTTTCCGTTTACTCTTGAAGACTGTCATCAAAAAGTGCACGGACTGTAATTCGTAGTGTGCTGGAGCACCGTCTTGCTGCCAAATGAGGTCGTTTCTCTTAACACATCAAGGTACCTTTCCGTAGACAAGGTCACATCTAAAAAATAAGAGCGCCAATCACTCTTTTGCTGCATATATTAGCCCAAACCGTAAATCTGCCTCATTAACAAATCAATTTACAGAAGACCAATACACACAGTTGTATTTGCTAACTCTTGCTTCATCACCACAGGGTGGTTTTGTAAAAGTTAGGACCAGTTCCTCTGCGGATCACGTATCATTCGCAGTATTCACGTCTTCGATTAGGATCATCCTCGTTTACGGAGCGCAGTAATGCAGGTTTAAAAGTGTTAGATGTAATGTTTTTGACATTCTCCTTAAACATCTGTCGGAAAATTATGTAGTCCCTTAAAATCTCTTCTTCCGGATTTCTTGTGTGATTCCACGAACGCCTGTGCAACGAGCTGCAGATTTTCTTCAATAGTTACTAATTTTGGGTGTCCACTGTGTCCTAAGTCAACTATACAACATGTCATTCGAACCGTCGATTTAATTAGAGATAGCTTGCCCGTAGGGTGGCCGTGTAAGCAGAACTTTTCAACGAAAGACCGTCTAACAGCTTCATACTTTCGATCGAATTTCCAATACATCTGTAAAGCAAACGCGCATTGTTCTGAAGACAATTCTTTGATCATAAAGTACACTTTTCACGCTTACAATGAATGCACAAATGACGCAAAGGCTCAGGTTGTCACCTATTAACAGGAAACAAGTTCTGTCATCACTCTTTAAAATAAATTTCACTGCAGGAAGTTTTGGTGATTTTGAAATGAGGGGGATACTACTTAAGTACTTAGCTAAAATTTGACCAAGAATGGAAACGTGCAGCAGTTAAGTGACTTATACTGCCCGGTACGTACAGGATGTAATTTAAAAAGGCATAAAAGTCCAAAGTCATTTAAATACAATTGTGTTGGGCAGTATAATAACGTTGCTAATGTGTTTTGTGTGTAATTCAGTTACGATCCTACAGTTTCTACATACACTCTAAGACAAAAAGAAACGACGCACCACTAAGGAATTATCCGAATGAATCGGAAATCGGTAGATTGATGTACACTTGACAGCAAAAAAAAGTGGGTCACTGCCGAATACAACCAACATAACGTAGCTGTGTTGCAGGTCCTCTAAACATCAAAACCCCGTGGGGTACAGCCGTTTGACTACACACACTGGGTACCGCAAGAGACTACTAAGAGACCAAAGGTCTTTATGGCAGTCACTCTAAGCGTCAACTAATATCGTCATACAAAACATGTTAGAAAACACGTTCTTAGCGATGAGACACCCCATAACACTCATAAGCTAACCTTAATTACAGCAAGTGGCATTCCAAAAGTTCTGAGAAAACGGATTATTTTACATATATCGTACAGTAATCCTTAGTCAAAATTAAATACTTGAGACAATATATGGAGTTACAACGCTGTACGGCAATTGGAAAAAAGTTTTTCGCTCTCTAAAAGGTTTTCCATCCACGCGCTGAAGGTCGCTCAACGGCGAGTGGCTCTGGAAACTGGATAGCGGACGAACCAGTAGAAAAAGGCGATTAACGCCAACAAGCACGCTAAGGAAATCTCAATATTAACAGCGAATCACCAGTAATATCATTGTTCTCGTAACACATCAACAGCTACGTGTACGCAAATTTGAACTTTAAATGACATGACCAACGTCGTCGTTCAGGACCTGGATTCCAAACCAGCACCTATAGCCATTGCTAACTAAGCTAAGCTTTGTTTGTGCCTTATTGAGACCGGATCACTAGGCATAAAGAGACGTGAAGTATAGACGTTTGCATCAGTATCAGTTATCAATTCAGATCCTGAAAATAAATGACGAAAATGTTTGTACTGAACTGGGAATCCTGTCATAACAGTTACCGTCTGGGAACTACCCCCAACGACGTTTAATATGGTGTCATTCACAAGGAACAAGGTATGCTCATGTTTAAAATTGAAATGCCATCATATAAAGCTTGTGACAGGGATGCGAACCCAGCACCTAACCGGATTGTTAACGAAGTACAGTCATGCTCAAAAGTATCCGAACGACTTGGATTGCATTTCGCCTGATTCCCATGCAACCCACATAACGCAGCTGTCTAGCAGGTCTTCTAATCGCTCTTTGATACAGTCGTGTGACTATTGAAAATGGTTCCAACAAGTCACCACTAGAAAACACTGCTCTGTATCGCAATAACTCAGGATGTAAAGTAATACCACGATACAAAAAATATCAGGGAACACCTCATCACAGATAAGACTGTCCTTAAGGCTTGTAAGCTCGCATTTATTGCAATAACTGACATACCTGAAATATTAGCACTCTCATTATTACGTCAGATAGGTAATGCACGCAGTAAGTTCGTCGTATTCATGATTTCCTCTTCAAAGTAACATACCATACCTGTTATTTAACACAAAATGTCATTAAAAATTTACGTTATTCACGAGCAGCTAGTTGAGAATATGTATGAACTTCAAATGACACGACGAACCGACTCGTTCTGCATATGGATTCAAACCCAGGTCATGCAAACTAAGATTTCGTGACTGACAGAAATTAACAGTCATTCCTGACTAGGCATAAAGAGAGTGATATACCTCGATTTTAGACGGTGTCAGTTAACAAATATCAACTTTAAATTACATAACGTAAACATTTTTAACGGTCGCGAATTCCTACCCAGCATCTATTGTCCCTGTTAACGAACTACGAGAGATGTTAAATATTGCTTCTTCACAAGTAACTTACATGAAATGCAGTGAGGTAAAGCTTTGTGTTGGACAGGGATTCGAACCCAGAACCTAATCGGACTGTTATCGAAGCACAATCAACTTTGACATATCGGATTTTCGTGGCAGTAGCTAGATGTATTAACTGAAATGACGAGACGAAACATTAATTTTTCCTTCCCCGGACTCCAACCCGGCACATATCGCTGTTATATTCCAGAGGAAAGGAACATTAAGTATGGGTTTGTTACACCAGCAGCGACATGTGAGCATGTTTGAACTAGAATTAATATGACAGTGCTGACTGGGAATCGAACCCCACACATACCGTTGTTGACTACACACAAAGAGACGACACTTACCGAATTTTTCTCCACCAGCAGCTCGGAATAACATCTTGAACTTACAGTGATCTCGCAAATAGTTCTGTGTCCCACTGGGAGTCAAAAACGTCAGATATCGTTAGTGTTGACAACGAATGAAAATGCATTAAAGATAAAAATTATTATCCACCTGCAGATAGGTGTTCTCATGCTAGGGCTTGATAATACATAGTGAAAAGTTTAGTGCTGCGCCAGGAACCCAGCCCATTGATGCGCAATATGGGGAGATGTTGAGGAATCTGCAGTTTTGATCAAACAACAAGTTGTAGTCGAGCTGTATTGTCACAAAGGGATCAAATTCCGCGTTAAGGGCAGTCTGAGTTGCATTCCCAGTTCAGAACCAATTTTATCGACATACAGAAGCTCAAATTAAAGACGGAATAAGTGTCCTGTGACCATACACAGGGTTTGTTTCATCACTAGAAATAAATAACTAGTATAAGAAAGATTACTGGTGATAGAGTTTCTACATGTCGCCACTCCTTACTTTATTGTGGTTCCACCTAACGTCTACTTGGTAGAGAAGGAATATCACGTTTAATGTGATTTCCAGACCACAATGCCATTATAACTTCACTTGGAGTAGTCAGAAGAGAATAGAATCTGCCTCTCCCTATCAAAAAACATCGGCAGAAGTTGGAATCGAACAGAGACCATCATCATATGAAACTATCTTTTTTTTTAATCTCATTTTGTTCGTTTCATCTGCTCGGGGCGGACGTCGCAAGACACCCGTCTCAGTTCATCGTTGATCCATTAACTCAGTTTTTTTATTACAGAGGGCAGCTAACCCTTTGACCGAGCTACCGTGCCGGCTGTCATCATTCCAACAGACCACCAAACCCTCTTCTCTAAAAATCCTCTTCACGAAAACATCCGTGAATGAGTTTCTTAGTTTTGAGTACAGTTACGAAAGAAATATAAAAAACAACTGTGAGAGTTCCTGATTTATGATGCTTAGTAGCAGTCAGTTCTGAGTATTATTAGTAGCTAAGCTCCAGTCCCTAAACCTAGTTACAGAAATGCGAATCAGACGCATTACGTATTCCAGGCCGTAGCAGCCGCATCTTCGAGGCGCCAGCTATGGTCACTTCCCAGCCCGCTGTAGGATTACGTCGGTTCGTCTTCTTCCTGCTGGTAATGTAACTGACATTTGGCAACAACGCGAGGTATGTTTGGCAACTCTGTGATCGACGAGTTACTTCCTGGTGTGCACGGACTTAAGCCTCAAAGTTCACTTGATTTCTCGTGTCATTTCCATTGAATAACCTGAGTGGTTATCGCTTGAGGTGTAACAAAAGATTGTAAATTTACGGTTTTCAACCCATCAAAGTCATTGAACGTGGCAATTGCAACTAATCTCGTCCTGTGAATAGCGGTTTACGAGTTCTAGCCACTATTGGCCTCGTAAGAGGAAGGCCCAAACCATATCTATCCGCTAGCTCTGTGTTGACGCGCTTACCTATGGAACTGCGACTGTTATGGTTCGCGGTTCCAGCCTCGCTGAATGTAACGTTTTTATCCCTTCTGTGTAAGAGCTGCAAGCAGTCAGATCAAACATCGATAAGCAGATCGTAAGAAAATACTTTCAGCTCATAGTGCAATGGTGAAAAACTTACAATGCTGCACAACAGGTAACGCCTCTTTCCCCTGCTGACAAGCAAATTTTGGGTTTCTAGGAATACGTAACTTTACTTATGAAGTGCACGTTTGCATACCTGTTGGGTATGACACAGCGTACCATTTAAACACAGACCCAATCGAAATCTAAGTGAGTAGTGTTTTACTAATTCGTGCCGATAGAGGCACGCTTGTGTACAGATACTCAGTTTTATTAAAACACAATTTCGTCGTAAGGTTATCGATGGTAGTTTTATTTCATTTCTTACAATACAGTGCACAGTTTTCGTAAGGTTTCTTTTAGTGTTGTTAAAGCAATACTAAACATGAGAGAGAAATTAATCATCAACGATATATGCGAATTCTCTGATGTTATCTATAACAGTCTGACGATGCACATGCAGTTTATTGATTACATGCATGTAGAAAACTTGTTCTGAGTTAAAGCCGTCAAACAAGGTTTGAAGAAGAATAAAATGCCACTACCAGACGACAGCTAATGTAGAAAATACTTTTCAGACTATTTTGGCACGATGCACTCTCCCCATACATAATACAAAAGCTTCGAGACGCATCTGCTGCCTGGCCGTCTATTAAACCTGAAAAGAACAAAATGACGGAGAAGTTAGCCTTTTTTTCCACATGCGACTATTTTGGGTTGAGAAGTGAAGAGAATTATGCTCAAAGTTCCATTAAATTGTTAACTTCAGCAGACAACAGAATTGCGTTTAAAAAAATGTAGTAGCGAATGTAATAGAACACGCGACGTCTTATCAACAGGGCGCGACGCTTATCGTTACGCTACTAGCTGTGACGTAGCTACAGCACCTCTGGAACTGAACAACAGTTCCTCCAGAACTTCGGCATTCCACAGTGCTGTGAGATAATGCATATGGCCCGATATAGACTTCTGAGAGACAGACAGTTACAGTATTTCTTTTGCACTGCACGATGGTTTCAACAAACAGACAGCGCAATAGAGTATCTCAAATAGAAAGGAACACTTCCTATTCAAATTTCTGCATCCTACACTGTTGGCAGTTCTGTGTAGGTGGCAGTTACGTTATTTTATTTCGGTGATTACAAAATAGAGTCGAACGTATGCACTGGGTAGCCAAGGCAGCTAGTTTATGGCGATTCGGTCAACCAAGTAAATGAATGTCCTGAACATCCTGCAAACCACTACAGGGAGACTGTGTGTCAGAATTCTCATCTTGTGTGCCGCAACGGTTTTATGATAGAGAAATGAGTCGTAGAGGAGAGGGTTTGGTGGTCTGTTGGAGTGATGATAGTTTCATATGATACTGGTCTCGGTTCGATTCCAACATCTGCCGATGGTTTTTGATAGGGAGAGGCAGATTCTATTCTCTTTTGGCTACGCCAGATGAAGAAGGTATAATGGCATTGTGGTTTGAAAATCACATTAAACATGATATTCCTTCTCTACCAAGTATACGTTAGGTGGAACCACAGTACAGTAAGGAGTGGCAACATGTAGAAACTCTATCACCAGTAACCTTTCTTATACTAGTTATTTATTTCTAGTGACGAAACAAACCCTGTCCAACACAAAGCTTTACCTCACTGCATTTCAAGTAAGTTACTTGTGAAGTAGCAATATTTAACATCCCTCGTAGTTCGTTAACAGGGACAATAGATGCTGGGTAGGAATTCGCGTCCGTTAAAAATGTTACGTTATGTAATTTAAAGTTGATATTTGCTAACTGATACTGTCCAAAAATGAGGTATATCACTCTCTTTATGCCTAGTCAGGAATGACTATTAATTTCCGTCAGCCACGAAATCTTATCATGCATGATTGGTTCAAATGGATCTGAGCACTATGGGACTCAACATCTGAGGTCATCAGTCCCCTAGAACCTAGAACTACTTAAACCTAACTAACCTAAGGACGTCACACACATCCGTGCCCGAGGGAGGATTCGAACCTGCGAAAGTAGCAGTCACGCGGTTCCGGACTGAAGTGCCTAGAACTGCACGGCCACCGCGGCCTAGCCTGCATGACCTGGGTTTGAATCCATATGCAGAACGAGTCGGTTCGTCGTGCCATTTGAAGTTCATACATATTCTCAACTAGCTGCTCGTGAATAACGTAAATTTTTAATGACATTTTGTGTTAAATAACAAGTATGGTATGTTACTCTGAAGAGGAAAGCATGAATACGACGAACTTACTACGTGCATTACCTATCTGACGTAATAATGAGAGTGCTAACATTTCAGGTATGTCAGTTATTGCAATAAATGCGAGCTTACAAGCCTTAAGGACAGTCTTATCTGTGATGAGGTGTTCCCTGATATTTTTAATATCGTGGTATTACTTTACATTGGTGACGAGTTGGAACTATTTTCAATAGTCAAACGACTGTATCAAGGAGCGATTAGAGGACCTGCTAGACAGCTGCGTTATGTGGGTTGCATGGGAATCAGGCGAAATGCAATTCAGGTCGTTCGGATACTTTTGAGCACGACTGTACACAAAATCAGAAGTTAAATATCAAATGTTTTCACCAATAGCGAAATGCTGGAACCTTAAATGACGATAGAATTGTTTTTGCCTGACTGGGATTCGAACCCAGCATCTAGCACAGTCGTTTTCTAGCCAGGAACAGACGATAAATAGCTATTGTTGGTTCACCAGTAGCGAGATGGGGGCATGTTTAGCTAGACCGTTTTCACCAGTAGGATGGAGAGGAATGTTTGAACTTGAAAAGATGTAAGTAAACGTTTGATCTTGTAATGTTGTGATAGAAAGTTCATCACCTGGCTGTGAGTTGAAACGAACACGTTCAGCTGACAACGCACGAAGAGACGTTGAAAATGCAACTATTTTTCACCAGTAGTTCGGAGTGCACATTCTGGGGTTTGAAATGAAATAATGAATATTTTATGCTGATCAGGATTCGAAACCAGATAGGTGCCTTTCGAGGACGCCTAGAAGAGTTTGCAATCTTCGGGAACACAGTGAAATCGAATTCTAATCCCAGTGCAGCACCACAATTTTCAACGTCTCAGTTTCAAATAAAGTAAGAGCCTTGTGAACTTACATGGCCATTGGTTCATTAAATGAAATACGTTTTCTAGTTTACGACGGCTTGCTGGTGACAGAGTCTCTGCCTTCCGGGGTTTCTCCATCTGTCACAGCTCAAACGAATGCCACTCTGCCCCAGTCGGCAGCGAAGGGATGTTATCTTTACTGCGGATATTGAACTACCGAGCTTACTGGAGTTCTGCACTTGGCGTTACTAGAGGTGAAGGAGAGCTACTTGTGTGTGTTAAAAATCTACGCCTGATGTGAGATGTGAACCTACACGTTTTACACATCAATACAAGATTAATCCACCAGACCACAGAACCCCCTGCCAAGCACATAATTATGAATTGCAGAGTATTCATTTAGATGTAGATGCAGATGTCAAGAGACGGGTAACAGGAAGGAGGGCGGGATCTGGAAATGGATAGAAGTGCAGAAGTGCAAAATATAAGCGTGAAATTCTTGCAAAGTATTGCTTACTTAGATATGTGCCACAGTTCGTTTTATCTTAGGACCGAAAGATAAGGAAGGACTGTTCTCAGAACGAAGAATGGGTTATAGGGAAGGGGAGATCAAAGAATACGGTTTCATAGGTGGTGAGAGGAATGATAGAGAGTAAAGACAGCAGCAATTAAAAGAGAAAAGTAGCGTCATTGGAAACCGCTAGATTTGTTTACGAAGTTTTGAGGGAGTGTAATAGAAGGGCACTTGCGGCGATAGTGTCAGAGAGAGAGAGTGTGAGAGAGAATAAAAGAGATATCAACAGCGAGTAAACATAAATGTTCAAATGTGTGTGAAATCTTATGGGACTTAACTGCTCAGGTCATCAGTCCCTAATCTTACACACTACTTAACCTAAATTATCCTAAGGACAAACATACACACCCATGCCCGAGGGAGGTCTCGAACCTCCGCCGGGACCAGCCTCACACTCCATGACTGCAGCGCCGTAGAGCGCTCGGCTAACCCCGCGCGGCGAGTAAACATAATATGAAATCGTTGGCGTATTGTGTGGAGGACGGAGGGTGTATTCATGGATGGAGGGGAAGAGAGAGACGTATTTGAAATAACAAAAACTACTGTGACAGAGTCCATCTACGCTGATTAGTTTGTAAGTATGTAGACAGGGTATAAATGAAATCAAAATAGAATACTTAAGAAACTGTATATTCAAAAGAAACCCACTTGAATTAAAAGGGCAACTCAAAGGAAAGCTAACCCATATTGTATCTTTTCTTTTGCCACGCGATCTTCCACTAGCTCCCAATGAGGAATAATGACGAAAAAGAAGACATAACAAAACATTTTAAGAACTCTAATATTTTATCCAGAATCCTTCATTATTTTGTACTTCTATCACGCGTCTTGGCATAGAATGTATAAGCCGTCGGACGTAACAGCCTGAAGAAGCAACTTCCTCCCAGGTTTCCAGGACGCAGTCTCAAGGAGCGTCCGCAGTAGTTGGTTGGTTTCGTGGCCAGTTGTCTGTTAATGTTCTGGCGACCTCAGCCCACATGTTTTCCATGGAGTTCATATCAGCCGCCTGTGGCGGCCAGTCCATGACGTTGACGCCAATCGTGGAGAGCCGCTGCTGAACAAATGCAGACTTGTGAATGAGAGAATGGTCCTCTTCCAATGTGACGTCTCCTTCTGCGTACAGCATTCGCACTGACGGAAGCATCACATTTTCCAATACGTGGGCATACTGCGCGCTGTCAAGAGTTCCTTCTATCCTGTGAAGAATTGCCGCCCCTCTCGCAGAATTCCAACCCCAGCAGGTAACAAATAGCCGGCCACTTCTTCTCGTCGTGGTTACATATTCGCGTCGATGGCGAGTCCCTTGCGGCCTGTAAACGATTCGTGGACCGTCGTTATTGGTGGAAAACACCTTCTCATAAGTGAAAATGACGTTGTCCCACAACGCCCTCAGATGGAGCTCCGCAAATGCTAGCGGATATAAAACGTTGTCTTCGCTGAGCTCTTGTTTCACGGCGGACCGCCGTGCATGCAGTCCAGCGTCCCTCAGCCTTCGGCGAATCGTGTCACTGGAGCCGGGGAAGTTGGTCTCCCGCCGCAACTGCTTCGCGTTCAGAAAGGGATTTTCTCTGCTCTTAGGCACTAGGTCCCTGTCTTCCTGCTGTGAGATCACTCTCTTCCTGCCTGAGCCAGGAGCCCTGTTGGTGGTGCCTCTTTCAAGGCAGATCCTCCACCATCTCGTTGCAGTGGTATGTGGTACGCCATACCGTCTGCCAGCTTCTCTGATGGAACATCCTCCTTCCTCAATGAGAGCGACGACTCTGCCTCGGCCGGCCGGAGTGGCCGAGCGGTTCTAGGCGCTTCAGTCTGGAACCGCGCGACCGCTACGGTCGCAGGTTCGAATCCTGTCTCGGGAATGGATGTGTGTGATGTCCTTAGGTTAGTTAGGTTTAAGTAGTTCTAAGTTCTAGGGGACTGATGACCTCTCCCAGTGAGCCATTACGGCAGACAGCCTGGTGTGTATTTCTGCTTGCCGCTCTTACACTGATTCCAGGAGAGGGGGCAAACATATTTACGTCAAACGGAGCGGCAGAGGCAGAGGCATGAGGCGCAGCCGTGCTGGCTCGTCCCGGGCTGTTGGCCCACCAACGCTCACTTGCGTCTCGCCTCGGCCAGCCTGGCTGGCCCGTAGCTCGCGAGCCGCGGCTAGTACAGACCCGGGCCGCATGGCCACGATCACCCCTTGAAGGATCAAAAGTTACACCTAACCTACCCAAGTCTGTAGTACAAACTAACGCATCTACAGCTGTTATGCTATAACGTGTGCAGGCACACCTACAGTTGACGATTTATTCAAATATTTGACGAACAATACTTTCAAAAATACATTCATTTTAAACATAGCTACCACAACATATTTCACCTACCTAGCAATAGCATGACGCAGGAAACTACACTTTCTTGTAAGCGCTGTGCATTAGATGTAGCCTTAAGAAAACCTGTATTCAACCACGACAACTAAGAGGAATGTAAAAGTAAAGCCGGCCGCGGTGGCCGTGCGGTTCTAGGCGCTCCAGTTCGGAGCCGCGCTGCTGCTACGGTCGCAGGTTCGAATCCTGCCTCGGGCGTGGGTGTGTGTGATGTCCTTAGGTTAGTTAGGTCTAAGTAGTTCTAAGTTCTAGGGGACTGATGACCACAGCAGTTGAGTCCCATAGTTCTCAGAGCCATTTGAACCATTTTGTAAAAGTAAACGGGTTTGGCGGCAGCTTCTCCAAATAATAGTATATACTTAGTATACAGGGTGATTCAAAAAGAATACCACAACTTTAGAAATTTAAAACTCTGCAACGACAGAAGGCAGAGCTAAGCACTATCTGTCGGCGAATTAAGGGAGCTATAAAGTTTCATTTAGTTGTACATTTGTTCGCTTGAGGCGCTGTTGACTACGCGTCAGCGTCAGTTGATGCTAAGATGGCGACCGCTCAACAGAAAGCTTTTTGTGTTATTGAGTACGGCAGAAGTGAATCGACGACAGTTGTTCAGCGTGCATTTCGAACGAAGTATGGTGTTAAACCTCCTGATAGGTGGTGTATTAAACGTTGGTATAAACAGTTTACAGAGAATGGGTGTTTGTGCAAAGGGAAAAGTTCTGGACGGCCGAGAACGAGTGATGAAAATGTAGCACGCATCCAGCAGGCATTTGTTCGCAGCCCAGGAAAATCGACTCGCAGAGCTAGCAGAGAGCTGCAAATTCTACAATCAACTGTATGGAGAGTCCTACGAAAAAGGTTAGTTATGAAACCTTATCGTCTGAAATTGGTTCAAGCACTGTCTGCAGCTGCCACCAGGCAGCCCGTGACAGAGCACTTCATCACTGGCCTCCAAGAAGCCCTGATCTTACCCCCTGCGATTTTTTCTTATGGGGGTATGTTAAGGATATGGTGTTTCGGCCACCTCTCCCAGCCACCATTGATGATTTGAAACGAGAAATAACAGCACCTATCCAAACTGTTACGCCTGATATGCTACAGAGAGTGTGGAACGAGTTGGAGTATCGGGTTGATATTGCTCGAGTGTCTGGAGGGGGCCATATTGAACATCTCTGAACTTGTCTTTGAGTGAAAAAAAACCTTTTTAAATACTCTTTGTAATGATGTATAACAGAAAGTTATATTATGTTTCTTTCATTAAATACACATTTTTAAAGTTGTGGTATTCTTTTTGAATCACCCTGTATAATATACGTTTTGTGCGCTTATAACATGTACTCAGTGTCTCTGAAACAATACATGTTGCACGACGGAAATACTTTCTGCTGAGGCACTTCATTTACATCTCAATGATACACGACTACTAGAGAACATTGCTCTTTACAGCAGTCAACCTACTTGTAAATTAACATCATAACATCGTAGATATTAGGCAACACGTTACTAGGGATGAGTAAGGCCTTAAGGTTTGCAACTAAACATGCTACTCCTAGCTACTACTGAATATGAAGTTGATTATTAACGTGTCTTCATAACCATGTGTGCAGCGTTCGACTCTCAGTCAGCATAGACGTTTTCGTCACCTTATTTCTAGTTAAACGTGTGCACATCTCGCTGATGGTGGACCAACATTGGACATTTCTCGTCTGTTCCTGGTTAGACAACGACGGCGGTAGGCGCTGGGTTCGAATCCCGGTCAGACAATACAACTTCACTCGTCATTTAAGGTTCCAACCCCACTACTGGTGACAAACTGTGATATCTACATTCTGATTTTACGTACTTATTCAACAATACGATTAGGTGCTGCGTTCGCATCCTTGTCCCCAGCATTACATGATGGCATTTCAATTTTAAACATGTGCATCCTTTATTCCTTGACAATGCAACACTATACAACGTCTTTCGAGGTTAATTACCAAGAAGGTAATTGTCATGTTAGGGTTCCTGCTTTCGTACAAACATTATCGTCATTGACGTCTCTTTCTGCCTAGTGATCGAGTCTCGATAAGACACAAAGCTTTGCTTGGTTAACAGTAGCTTTGCGTTCTGGGTTTTCATCCGGATCCAGAACGAAGACGTTGGTCATGTCATTTAAAGTACAACTTCGTGTACAAGTAACTGTTGATGAGTAACGTGAACAATGATATTACTTGTGATTCGCTGTTAATGTTGGGATTTCCGTAGAGTGGTTGCCGCCGTTAATCACGTTTTCTTTTAACTGCTTAGTATTACATAAAGTTGATGCGAAACCACTCCCCGTTGAACGTTGAACGACGTTCAGCATGTGTTGGGTAAAACTTTTAGACAGCGAAGAACTTGTTTCCAATTGCCATACAACTTTATAAATCCATATACTGTCTCTCATATTTAATTGTGCCTAAGGATTACTGAACGATTTATGTGACAAAACTAGTTGTCCCATAACATTTGAAATGTCACTTATTGTAATTAAGTTTAGTTTACAAACGTTAAGGACAGTCTGATCTCTTCTGTACTATCGTGGTGTTACTTTACATCTGGACAGACTGTCATAAAGACCGGTGTTCTCTAGTAGTCTCTAGCGGTACCCGTTGTGTATCTTACAACGATTGTACTGTGGAGGGTTGCGACTATGTGCAATACAGATATTCTATGCTGGTTGCATACATTCAGGTGCAGCCTACACGTTGGGAATCAGGGGTGACCCACTTTTTTTGCTGTCGAGTGTACATGTACAGACAAACAAATGATTACAGTTTCAAAAAAATGGATACTTTATTCAAGAGAAATAGCTTCACAAAGTGAGGTGAGGAAGTCAGTAACGCTTTTGCCCTCAGCCTGGCTCTGATTGAGAAGAGTTCTTGGATGTCCCACTGAGGAATGTTGTTGTTGTGGTCTTCAGTCCAGAGACTGGTTTGATGCAACTCTCAATGCTACTCTATCCTGTGCAAGCTTCTTCATCTCCCAGTACCTACTGCAACCTACATCCTTCTGAATCTGCTTAGTGTATTCATCTCTCGGTCTGCCTCTACGATTTTTACCCTCCACGCTGCCCTCCAATACTAAACTGGTGATCCCTTGATGCCTCGGAACATGTCCTACCAACCAATCCCTTCTTCTAGTCAAGTTGTGCCACAAATTTTTCTTCTCCCCAATTCTGTTCAGTACCTCCTCATTGGTTACGTGATCTACCCATGTCCAACTGGCGCGTTAGATCGTTAAAATCCCGAGCTGGTTGGAGGGTCCTGCCCACAATGCTAGAAACCCTCGCAATTGATGAGAGATCCGGCTACATTGCTTGCCAAGGTAGAGTTTGGAAATCGCTAAGACAAGCAATAGAAACTCTCGCCGCCTGTGGGTGGACATACATTGCTTAAATGTATGTCCGGGATGGCTTTCGATGAAGAGCATCCAAAAATTGGCTGTAGAATATCGTTGACGTATCGCTGTGCTGTAAGGGTGCGGCGGATGGCAACCAAAATGGTCCTGCTGTTATAAAAAAGGCACCCCAGGCCATCACTCATAGTTGCCGGGCCGTGTGACGAGCGACAGTCAGGTTGGTATCCCACAGCTGTCCAGGGCGTCTACAGACACCTCTACGGCCAGAAACGTCATTGAATGGAGTAGAATTCTTTTCAGTGATGAGTCCCACTTCTAACTGAACCCCGATAACCAGCAAAGATGTGTCTGTAGTCACTCCAGATAGTGGTGGGATCCTGACTGTCACCCGCCATACGGTCCAACAACCAAGAGTGGTGGTCTGGACTGCCAGGTCTTTTCACAGCATGACCCCTTTGGTTTCCATTTGCGGCATCCTTACAGCACAGTGGTACGCCGATGATATTCTACGCCCTGTTTTGTTGTATTGTTTCGTTGTATGGTCAATGCTGGAGCTGGAAATCTAATCCCAAATATTCAAAATTGGGATCTCCTCCACCCCACCACACAAGGTCTCCTGGTATTTGGCTGCAAATTGGTCACTGGAATGGGCCCGTCATCGAACAGCCCGCTCTGCCCTTCGGAGTAGAGACCTTTTTTTGAGTCATCAGTATTCTGAGTCGATTGGTGTTACCCACCAAGAACCTCTCTTGTGTGAACCTCTTCATCTCACAGTAGCACTTGCACCCTGCTGCCTCAATTATTTACTGGATGCATTCCAGTCTCGGTCTTCCCCTACAGTTTTTACCATCCACAGTTCCATCTGTTACCATGGAGGTTATTCACTGATGCCTTAACACATCTCCTATCATCCTGTCCCATATTCATGCAGGTGTTTTCTGTCCCTTTCTTCGCCCATTCTGCGGAGAACCTAGTCATTCCTTATATTATCAGTACAACTAATTTTCAATATTCTTCTATCGCAAAACATCTCAAACCCTTCGAGTCTCTTCTTTTTCGGTTTCCAACAATGCATGATTCTCTACCGTAGAAAGCTGTGCTCCAAACGTACATTCTCAGAAATTTCTTCCTCAGATTAAGGCCTGTGTTCGGTACAAGTACACTTTCCTTGGGCAGAAATTCCCTGTTTGGATTAAAACAGCAGTCTGTATTGCAATGATAATTTATTAATGACCGGTTTCGACTTCACATAGACGTTTACGAACATTATTCTGCATGAGAATACGAGGAGCCTCCAGCAGTAGCCAGATGGTCGTCAGTTTCTGAAGATGACTTCTATATGAAGTCGAAACCGGCCATTAATAAAATATTATTGCGACCTCGACTCGTGTTTCAACGCTGTTATGTCACTAGATCGGTGTTACTCCTCCGGACCATTCTGTCGAGATTTGTGAATTCCCTCTTGTCTGTACTAAACCGTTATTTATCTCCTTCTTGCTCGGTTCACCATGGGTTATTTTGCTTCCAAGGTACCATAATTCCTTAACTTTGTCTACTTCGTGGCCCCCAATTTTCATAAATTTATAGTTAGTCTAATTTCTTCCACTCTTCATTAGTTCCGTCTTTCTTTGGTTTACTCTCAACCCATGTTCTATACTCAATAGAGCACTTTGTTCTTGGCCCTCCTCATTGTTCCCGCTTTCTTCTTGTACGAACTGTATATTATCCGTGATTCCCTATAACTTACCCTTATTTTTCGCAGAATTTCGAGCATCTTGCACCATTTTACATTGTCGAACATTTTTTCCCAGGTCACAAATCCAATGAATGTGCTTTGGTTTTTCTTCAGTCTTGCTTCCTTTATCAAGCGCAACATCAGGGCTTCCTCCCTCGTGCCTCTGCCTTTCCTAAAGCCAAACTGGTCGCCATCTAACAGATTCTCAGAGCTCTTTTCCATACATCTGTGTATTATTTTAGTCAGCAACGTGGATACTTGAGCCATTTAGTTGATTGAGCGGTAGTTCTCACACTAATCTGATGATGCACCTCCAACCTCATCCAGTCTGGATGGCCGGTTGGCTGCTACTTCTCCCAGTGATTTCAGAAATTCCGAAGAATGTGTGTTATCTAAGTCTTCGCCTTATTCATAGCAATTCTTTCAAATCCTTATACTGAATCACTTATGTCTTGCATATCGACTTCCATTTCTTCCTCAAGTAAGTTATCAGACAATTCCTTCGCCTCGCAGAAGCTTGCAATGTTCTCTTTCCACCTATCCACACTCCTCTCCGGTTAACAGCAGAATTCCCATAGCACTCTTAATGCTGACTCTCATACTTTTAATCGCAACGAAGGTTGTACTGACTTTTCTATGTGCTGATGAGTCCTTCAAACGACCATTTCTTTAAATGATGACTAACTGAAACCCTCAGCTACCGACAGATGTTGTTGATATACCTCGATGTGGACAGCTGAAAATGTGTGCCCCGACCGGGACTCGAATCCGGGATCTCCTGCTTACATGGCAGACGCTCTATTCATCTGAGCCACCGAGGACACAGATGAATAGCGCGACTGCAGGGACTTATCCCTTGCACGCTTCCCGTGAGACTCACATTCCCAACTGTCCACAATTCTACATATGTAAAGTACCTTATAGACATTTGCCCATCTTTGACTTCACGTTTTCCCCGCAGCTGTTACGCCTTGTCTTTCCTGCACTTGCTATTCATTACGTTCTAATTCTGTATTCCTGAGTTTTCCTGAACGTTTTTGAATTTTTTTCGTTCCTCGGTAAAGTGAAGTATTTCTTCTGTTACGCAAGGTTTCTTCGCAATTACCTTCCTTGTACCGATGTTTGTCTGTTAAACTTTCGTGATTTCCCTTCGGTCTTCATAGTTACTAGATTGTGATCCAAGTCTATATCTGCTCTAATAGGTGATTTCGTAATCTCTGACCATGATATTCCCAGGCCTTTCTAAGTGCACCGCCTCCTCTTGTGACTTTTCAATAGTATATTCAGTATTACCACCTGAAATACACACATCAAAAAAAGTTTTGCATCACCCTAGAATTCCTGAAGATAGAGGTTGACTATGGATATTGTATCACAGACACAGTCCCTTTGACTGTTCACAGATGTCAGTAAACCCACCCAAAGATGTAAACAAACATGCATGAGCAGCGCCTATTAGACAGAGTGGATCCGACAGCCGATCAGTTCCAGTCATTTCACCATGAAGGAGGTACACAGCTGGTATTGTCTGTAGTTCAACCATGCCTACATGGTCAATACTGCGGTTCGACGCGTCCGAATTTTTACTTTGTGTCAGGAAGGGCTCTCAACAAGGGAAGTGTCCAGGCCTCTCGGAGTGAACCACAGCGATGATGTTCGAACATGCAGTGGATGACCGCTACCTGTGGATTATGGCTCGGAGGAACCCTGACAGCAACGCCACCATGTTGAACAATGCTATTCGTGCAGCCATAGGACGTCGTGTTACCACTCAAACTGTGTGCAATAGGCTGCATGATGCGCAATTTCACCCCCTACCTCCATGGCGAGGTTCATCTTTGCAACCATGAGTCCATGCAGCGCGGTACAGATGGGCCCAATAACATGCCGAATGGACCGCTCAGGATTGGCAACACGTTCACTTCACCGATGAGTGTCGCATATGCTTTCAACCAGACAATCGTCCGAGACGTTTTTGGAAGCAACCCGGTCAGGCTGAACGCCTTAGACCCACTGTCGAGCGATTGCAGCAACGTGGAGCTTACCTGCTGTTTTGAGGTAACATTATGTGGGGCCGACGTAATCAACTGGTGGTCATGGAAGGCGCCGTAACGGCTATACGATAGGTGAATGCCATCCTCCGACCGATAGTGCAACCATATTGGCAACATATTGGCGAGGAATTCGTCTTCATGGACGACAACTCGCTCCCCCCATTGTGCACATCTTGTGAATTACTTCCTTCAGAATAACGACATCGCTCGACTAGAGTGGCTAGCATGTTCTCCAGATATGAACCTTATCGAACATGCCTGGGATAGATTGAAAAGGGCTGTTTATGGACGACGTGACCCATCAACCACTCTGAGGGATCTACGCCGAATCGTCGTTGAGGAATGGCACAATCTGGACCAAGAGTTCCTTGATGAACTTGTGGATAGTATGCCACGACGAATACAGGCATGCATCAGTGCAAGAGGACGTACTACTGGGTATTAGAGGTACCTGTGTGTACAGGAATCTGGATCACCACCTCTGAAGGTCTCCCTGTATGGTGGTACAACATGCAATGTGTGGTTTTCATGAGCAATAAAAAGGGCGGAAATGATGTTTATGTTGATCTCTATTCTAACTTCCTGTACAGGTTCCGGAACTCTCGGAACCGAGGTGATGCAAAACCTTTTTTGATGTGTGTATATTGCAGAACTCAATTAGTCTTTCTCCTCTCTCAGTCCTGCTACCAAGCCCATATTCTCCCGTAACTCAATTAGTCTTTCTCCTCTCTCAGTCCTGCTACCAAGCCCATATTCTCCCGTAACACTTTCTTCTATGCTTTCCCCAGCTACCGCGTTCCAGTTCCCCATAGTTATTAGATTATCATTTCCTTTAACATACTGAATCACCCGTTCAGTATCCTCATATACTTTCTCCATCTCTTCGTCATTTGCCTGTGATGTCGGCATGTATACCTGAAATATTGTTGGTTTGCAGTCGGTTCTGATGAGAACGATCGTATCAGTGAACAGTTCGCAGTAACTCACTACTGCCCTACTTTCCTATTTATAACTAATCCTACCCCGTTATACCATTATCCGTTGGTGATAACTTTACGCTATATTCGTTTGACCAAGCTTCTTTATCTTCTTTGCATTTCACTTAATTGACCCCCACTAGATCTAGACTGAGTCTTTGCACCCCCACTTTATATTCTAACTTCCCTGCCACATTCAAATTTCTAAAATTCCAGGCTCCGACTCGTAGCGTTACCCTTCTGTTGGTTGTTCAGTCTTTTTTGTCATAGTTGCCTCCAATTGGGCCGCCCTTTTCCGGAGAAGTGAATGGGGACCAATCCGCATCGTTTTGCCGGTGGAGATATCATCATGACACTTCTTCATTTACAGGCCGCACCGCACACCCCATGGATACACTTTGTGTATCTATAAGGTAGTGGTTTCCGTTGCCTTCGACCCTCTTACCGTTAATCCTGCCGATTCTTCCGCCTTTCAGAAGTAGTTTCCTACTTTGTCATGAAACTTTATCCGCTTCTGCGCTCTCTTTGACACTGCCGTAAAAGGTGATTCCTCATACCTGAAGTCATCACCATCATTGCTGTAATTTTTATCCAAATTTTGGGTAGTGGCTGATTTGAACCCTGTAGCTAGGACGTATTGATTATTAGTCAAAGACGGTACCTGTAGGACACGGGGCTAGCGCGTGTAAAGTACGAAGAAACTATAAAAAATATCCTTCGAGAAGAACAGTAAGTTGCACCGGTAAACAACGAGGTATTTCTTTATGAGCTGTACAAAATTGCTTATTCTCATAGGATAGGACACACTACTTTTTGTAGCAGTCGTGTATGTGTGTTTCAGTAGCACAGCGGCTGTTATTACGATATTAACAACATACAGGAATAGTTATTTTCAGAACAAAACACGCAGGCAATTGTCCCGTTACCAATGCCGTAATCTATCATTGGAGGCGCAGTTCAGTAACTAAACAGTTAGTGAAATCAGTCATCCATTCACACTAGCTAAAAGCATCCGGACAGCTGTTGCCATACGGGATAGTAATCATCTATTTAATTACCGTCGTTAGAATTTTATGGGTATGGCTATTCGAAGCAACTGAAAATCAGGCCGCAACTGTCATTAATTAACTCCCCACCAAGACAGTAAGTATGAAATGTGTCCCGTTGAGTAAGTATTAATTACTTTAAAAGAATTACAATATTAATGAGCTGTATGCATTGCTGTGAAGGTTTCCTTCTGACATGAGTCTGTAAAGTAAGCCTTCCTGACCTAATATCGGTAAAATGTGCTCGTTAACTGTCGTTACGGCACACATATCTTTACTGATATATAAAAATTCTTACTAAGGCGCTTGGAAACAACCACTTCAGAATACCACCTGTCCCTGCGTGCGCTTGAAACAGATGAACTTTTGTCGTCAACGTTCCATTTAATTCTTTCCAGTAGGTCTACATTAATCACATGAGTTCGTTAATTACAATTATTGGCCATATCAGAGCGCCTAGCGGCTAATTATGACAGAACACATAGTTACAGAGATATTTGCTTCCATTAATCTAATTTACGCGATGTTTCCGAAGAGTAATTGCTAATTAACTGTTTGAGCATTGCCTCATGGAGATAATCGATATCTGTGGGCAGTGCACGCGCATCTGGAACAGCATTACAATAAATCTATTTGAATAATGCACTGACTGTTGGTTAATGTTTCGCCACATTAACGACGGCGGGAGAGTCCTGCAATACTGTGCCACGACGTGATACAGATTTATAATAGTTTGGATTTGGAGATTCATAGGTCTATTTGTTTCCAGTGATATTTCTCACATCTTGTAACAAATTTTATGGTGGTCATTATGGATGGGCTGTAGGACGAGTAATTATTCGATCTTTATATCAGTTCTAGTAGTCTCGCCGTAGTCGAAGCTGGGACTAACCTGAGTGAAATTTTCACAGGCGTCCAAGTTGCGCGGGCACTCGAATGCACTCAATGCCGTGAGCCATGATGGGATAATTTTCTTCAAACACGAGAATAATGTGATACTCATTAGAGCTTTCGATGCACGGTGAACATTTTGCTCGAATTTCAGGGATAGCAGTTACTCCGACTATTATTCAAAGGGTAACACCTCTTTGACTGCGCCATCCCTGATGTCCTGGCGTCGCGTTAAGTTTCGCGCAGAAGGTCACCGGTGAAATGTTTCTCACCCCCTTAAAAACGCAACGAGCCCAATGGTCGCTTCGGAACTTCGTAGACCAGGCAAGGCCAAGAATTCTGCACGCATGGAGTGCACTTGCAGGTGTGCGGAGTTCTGTCACGAGGCTGCACACTTCCACCGCCTTCATGCCACGCTCTCTGAGCGGGAATAGGGGGAAACTGAGAACGCGCTGCAATTGTGAGGGGTGTTCAAAAGAAAACGTACGAAACAGTACTTTGAGTATAGATGAAATCTTTATTCAAAAGTAATCACCAGAGGCCTGAGCACAGTTGTCCCACTGTTTCGTGGATTCTCTGTTACCAGAATTCCAGTGGTTGTGACTGGAGCCAGTCCTGCACTATATACTTCAGTTCGTCGCCTGAGTTGAGGCGCTTCCCTTTGAGACTTTTCTTTAGGGACCCAAACCCGTGCCGGCCGGTGTGGCCGTGCGCTCTAGGCGCTTCAGTCCGGAGCCGCGTGACCGCTCCGGTCGCAGGATGTGTGTGATGTCCTTAGGTTAGTTAGGTTCAAGTAGTTCTAAGTTCTAGGGGACTGATGACCACAGATGTTAAGTCCCATAGTGCTCAGAGCCATTTGAACCATTTTGAACCAAACCCGTCCAGGGTGTAGAACTGTTTCATGCTGCTAGTATTGATTATCTACTGCTTCTGTATTAAGGCTACACTGACTGATGATTTTATTCTTTATATGTGACTGAGAAGGAGACTGATTTTTTTTAAAGATTTGTCTGGATTCATTCTTGGTTCTTCAAAATACAAATGGTTCCTGAGGAACAATACAGAGTGATGTTTCTTTATTTTATTGCTCTTATCGTGCTATATAGAAAGTTTTGTGGCGGAGAGGAACATATTTCTTTATTGTCACAAGTCTGATTTGCATATATTGCATTTGTGTGTAATTCATTGTGACATTCTCAGGGAGTATTGTTTACTGTCTTAATTTCCTCGAATTGTATTACAAGGGCGATTTTTTTTTTTTTTTTTTTTTTTTTTGCTTTAGGGCGTTGTTGCGGCGTAGGTGCAACGTAGTGCTACTGTAGTGTGGATGCCCAAGCTGCTCCCACTTGAACTTGGCCATTACACTTTGTGCAACTTTGGAGATCTGTGAACGGACGTTGAATCACTCCCTCGGTGAGTAGCCTGGGCCGTTTTCTCCTAATGGACTTGCGTAGGCTACCGAGCTTCTCACAGTACACGTCACTGTTACAGGTTTTTCCCTGCTCGAGGAATTCGATGAGTATCGGACTTTGGAGGTAAAAAAAAAGAAAAAAACAAAACAAAAACGGTGCACCTTGCTTTCTGAGAGCACAGCTTTGACTTTCTTAGGGAGAGGTGACGACACATGCTTCCATTGCATGCTGTCCCTAGATGTCCCACTACGGTATCCCAAAGCGACATATTCCAATTTCAACCACTTTGGTTATTAGGACGTTTCGTACTTTTTCATTTGAACACTCCTTAGAGATGGGAGTGCAGCTGCACAAGGAAAACTGAACGGTTTGCAAGCGACTTCATTTCATATTTCTTAATAAAGCTCAGTTTAAGAGAAACCTAAAAGATTTGGTGATGGCCAACTCCTTCTATGTCACTGATGAATTTCTTAGCAGTTCTTTTTTTTCTGACGTGTTCAACATCTACATCATAAAGAAAATAAATTCAGTATTACTTATTTTGGCCCGCTGAAGGCATGATAATATTTATATCTGGTACAAACTGTCGGCATACGAACAAGCGCGGGGGTGTACTCCGTACTACGACTTCAGGTTACAAAGAATAAAAACCAGGACGTTTATTTCATTATTAGCAGTGACTAAGTATTGTCCATTCTTCTACACCTGCAACAATACTCACGTCGACTGGTCCGCTAAATCACTCTGTCTTAATCCCACAGAAAATGTCTGTGACTATATGGAACAGTGGGTGAAATGTAGCAATCGACAGCCCCACAATCTGGTATCTTTGTGGCATCTAATCATCAGTGGGTGGCTTTAGTATAATATGGCATACCTGATCAAACTTTTGCACTCTCTTCCTCGCCTAACTGAGACCACTGTCAGCCCCACAGGCTTTGTTACACGGTAGGATCTGTTGTGAATGACTAATGCTTTGTCCTGTGTGCGTATCTCCATCTGCAATCTACGCGCTCCTAGAGATATGAAGAGCTTGACAAAAATTGCATGACACATAAAAACACCCTTTAGCAAAGAAAACTATATTGTTGGATCCATACCAATTTTCGGCCTCTGGTACACTCACAAACCATTCTTACTACAGGAGAGCAGCCTCGCTTTGACCTGTGAGACAAGGCTAAACAGTCATCTCTCCTGTATCAATAATATGAGTTCTGTCGTAATTCATTACAACACGTTACATCTCTGACGAGAGGGTATCAATAGGAAAGAGACGCGTATCAAGTTGTCAGGCATCAGCCAACTGGGAACTAATTACATATGGTGTCCCACAAGGTTCCTGCTTAGAGCCCTTACTTTTTCTTTTGTATATCAATGAACATCCATCAGGAACATTTTATTGTTTCAAATGATACAAGCATTGCAATAAATGGCAAATCAAGTATAATCTTAGATCTGTTAATGAAGTTTTCATGAAGGTTAGCAGATGGTTTCTAGCCAATAGTTTTCACTAAACTTTGAAAAAACACACCATATGCAGTTCAGTACTTGTTGGAGGTTCCCTGCCAGTATATGTCTAAAATATGACGACGTACATAAAGAAAATATGTGATTACAGCTAGATAATAAAATCAACTTGGGGGACCATATCACAGAACTGCTGAAGTACCTAAACAAGTCTCTATTTGCAAAGGAATGTTGTCAGACACAGATCATATAGAATTAAAAAAAACTTTCACACTTTGGTTACTTTCATCCTACAATCTCACATGAGCTACAGCTTCCTGGGCTCAATGATATGTAATATTAATTATTTGTGGTTTCAACCCAAGAACGTCCTGCAAAGGCCTTTTCAAGGAAATGGGGATACTAACTACTGCTTCCTAATACATTTATTTCTTAACGCAATTTGTCATCAAAATTATATCTCTTTTTCAAAACCAACTGCCCAGTTCGTGGATTTAATATTAGAAAAAACAATTATTTTCACAAATATATAGTCACTTACTTTGGTCAGAAAAGTGTCCATTACTCAGGAGCACACATTTTCAATAACTTGCCAGTAGCAATAAAAAGTTAAACTACTAATATAGTTCAGTTTAGGAGAAGCCTATAAGATTTGGTGATGGCCAGCTCCTTGTACGTCATTGATGAATTTCTTAGCAGTTCTTTTTTTCTGCCGCGTTCTACATCCTCGAAGATCTCCTCACTATTGATCTATTGGAGCACCTAATATAATGTGATCTAATCTAATTATACTCTTAAACATCTCTTGTTATGACAACCCAACTGGAAAACAGACAGGATCGGTCTCCAAGAGGATTTTTGAATTACCTGCATAAATCTGCACAAATACGAAACATGGTAAAAGTTTAATATTATGTAGGTCTGGAGCCACACCAAAACGCTTTATGTTTTTGCTGAAACAAATGTACTTTATAGATTTCAGTTGCACATATCCAATGCCCATAATGGATGAACTTAAACCTCCACGATCTAACATGGATCAAATCAGACTAACATGCGTCTTTCACACACACTATGACACGCCATTCACCTATTAAATAGGAAAAAAACTGGTCATAACTGTACATCCATGCACGAAAACACTAATGTGAATGCTTGTACTTGTAGGCTTTGCATAGTGAAAGGACAACTTTTTCGATCACTGTGGATCACCACCATTTGACGTTAGAAATAAGTTACACAATGAAACAGCAACTCCATACCATAAGGCTCACACCCTCCAAGCAACTCATGCAGTTATTTAATCACTGAGACCCTTCGGCCAATAAGAGTGAGACTTGGGTGTACTAGAGCGTAGAATCATTTTTACATATCTTAAAGATGCTAAATACATTGGGACATTCAATTTTGATGATTTTCATAAATTTACTCATCCAGTGGAAGTGTATATTGGACTTAGAAACAGTTTGTGGCCTGAACAGGTGTGGGGTACAGTTGAGTATTGGTTAATGACATTATAAATGCATCATGCTGCTAGTATTGATTATCTACTGCTTATATTTAATATTAAGGCTACGCTGACTGATGATTTTATTCTTTATATGTGACTGTGGAAGAGACAGATTTTCTAAAAGATTTGTCTGGATCCATTCTTGGTTCTTCAAAATACAAATGGTTCCTGAGGAACAATACAGAGTGATGTTTCTTTATGTTATTGCTCTTGTCGTGCTATACAGAATTTTTTGTGGCGGAGAGGAACATATTTCTTTATTGTCACATGTCTGATTTGCATGTATTGCATTTGTGTGTAATTCATTGTGACATTCTTAGGGAATATTGTTTACTGTCTTAATTCCCTCGAATTATATTACAAGGGCGATTAAAAAATTTTTGCTTTAGGGCGTTGCTGCGGCATAGGTGCAACGTAGCGCAACTTCGATGCAGGTATATAAGCATCAACTTGCAGGCAAGGGTTTAGTGTGGCATTTGTATCATTCCGACATATGTGCGGTAAATGCGGAAACGTGAGCTATGGTAATGTTATTACCAAATGCGTCTAAACAGGACCAACGTGCTGTTATTCTTTTCTTGGCTACTGAATGACAAACACTGGTAGTCATCCGATGGATAATGAATACTGTGTATGGGGCAGTTTGTGAAACGACGTGCCAAGTTCCCCGTGTTGGCTGCGATTCGATACGAGATGCCAGTCGATCTGGGAGGCCAACTGCATCCATTGCAGACTACAGGCAGCTCAAATGGGAGACATTCGAGGACCCACCCTATAGTCCTGATCTCTCTAAATGCGATCATCAATCCTCTAGACCTCTAACAAAGACCTTGAAGGGTTGACAATTCCTGTCAGACGAAGATGTACAGCAGGCAGTTAAGGACTACTTCCCGCAGCAGGACACAGCGTTTTACCAAACGGGTCTGTTCAACCTCGTGCATAGGTGGGATGATTGCTTCAAAGTTCGAGGCGATTTGGCCTTAATGGCATATCGATGCTGCACTGTAAGGCCTTTGAACGGAAACTCTTTGATAGCCCCTTACACAAAACGGAGAGAACTATTACAAATGAGAGGGAGACAAGGAGCAATAAATTAGGCAGAAGCATGAGGCAGAAGCATGAGTCAGAAGCATGAGGCCAAAGGTGCTAATGTAATCTCACAAGTTATTGTGCAAAAGGAAGTAACTGATTCACAAGTTATGCTCAGTTTATGTGGGACCATTCTGGGAAAAGCGAGTGGTGCATCAAAATTCAGAAAACATAGAAACGCTTTGAGTTGCGCACCATGTATCGAACGTGAAGATTTTTCAAGAGCCAGGCTAGAGAACCAAGTTGCAGGATAGTTTGAAATTTGATTATGTTTCACTAATTCTTAGCATGATTTCGGAAACTTTGGCACTGGAACCCTTCATTAAATGAGTATATGTTGTGAATGCTTGACTGACTGCTGAGTCCACCCACCTGGAGTGTGTAAAGCTACGTGGTAACACCAGAGGCAGCTCTGTTAATGAAGTGATCTATAGATCAACTGGAGATGAAGGTAGACCAAGGAATGATATTAAGAGTTATTAAAGGTATCAGGACAAGGTAAGAGCTTGATTAGTGCAGAGGTTAGAGATGGAGAGTGACTGGAAGAACTATCGTGTGTTTAGTATTTGTGGCTTTATTCATTTGTTTATTTGTAAGTTTTTCTTTATGGTTGAATTTGGTATATTAATATGGGTGCGTGGTATTTCAGACGTGTAATGCTATTATTTTCCTTGTCGAAGCATCGTAAAGGAGCAGTGTTCCGTTGGGATGTTTAAGTAACACAGTTTTACAGTAATAACTTAACCTTCAATTTAGGTGATATGAAGATATATTTTCTGTGACAAAACTAGTGTTGTTGTATGATGCATTATTACATTTTAGATTTTTCTTCTACATGAAATTGATTGAGTTCTGAACTTACGTTATAGAAATGTGTGTATATTTGTATTTCTCGTCTCATCAGCTGGAAATTCTCAGATTTTTGACAGAACAAAATCAATGTATTGTGGCACTTCAGTCAGTGTTCAGGAATGAGTGCATCGCAAACTGAGTTGGAACTAACGTAACAGAGAGTTGCAAATGGTCAAATGTACTACCTGGCATATGATGAAAGACATCATGTAATCTGGCGATGGACAGTTTGTGCGGTAGATGTGATAACAATATCTTGCAACCCTAAGCTTAGACAGTGACAAGTCATGAGCGAAAGGAGCCAGGAAATTCTGAACTAAAAATGTGCGTAATCGGTGAGTAGTATTTCCTTTTCATTATCACGGATATTAAAAATTTTGTAAAAATTTATATGATTCACGGTAGTTATGAAATTTTGTTATTTTGTAATCTCTAAATTGTCCTGTTTCGTTCTTCAAAATTATGTTCAAGTGATTTTCGTATTGATAGAGATTTTATACAGAATCAGTCTCACCATTCGTAGAGGGAACATACCCACATCTATGATGAAATGATTCATTGTTTTCTCTTTGAAGTCATTTTCTCAACTGTATTAACTAAACCAAACTTTTTTGCCTTGTTTTACAAGGCTGTGTTATGTGACACAAGGCCAATACGAAAACAAAAAGTTCTCCAGTTTCCAGCCATGGCTAGTGGTAAAAACTGTACGGCAATGACCAAGGAATGCTTCGTCGAAAGAAAGGTCATGTAATTTTATCCACCTGATGTGGCTAGAAGCCTGAGAACGTTCCATTCGATGTCATCGCCGTGAGACTTTGAGCCTGCCGGAGTGGCCGAGCGGTTCTAGGTGCTACAGTCTGGAACCGCGCGACCGCTACGGTCGCGGTTTCGAATCCTGACACAGGCATGGATGTGTGTGATGTCCTTAGGTTAGTTAGGTTTAAGTAGTTCTAAGTTCTAGGGGACTAATGACCTCAGAAGTTAAGTCCCATAGTGCTCAGAGCCATTTGAGCCATTTTTTTTTCGAGACTTTGATTATAACAAGGCAAATAAGTGTTTCGTCTAGTTAATACAGTACAAATGTTTCATTTAGAACCCGTAATTGAATCTTAAAATAATTTTATCAGTTTTATATTAAATATCTGTGTGCATACTTCCATGTCGAGACGTGAGGTGGTGGCTGTCACGAATAGGTGTTATGAGGACCAATATGAGAATGAGCCATATTCTCAACTGAAAACTACCCAAGTCATATGGTGGACTGTCCTTCTGGAGAACACTTATCACTTCCTACAGCCTGGCAGGATAGCACTCTCTTCGGATTGATGCTGGAGGCACCTCACAGTCAGGATGAGGTGCTAGCTGTCAAAAGTTTGAGCAGACAGACAATGAGGGCTGAATCAAACAGGCCTATCCACTGCAGCCGTAATTACATCGCCATAAAAGACGTCTTGTTGGAGAGAGACAACAGCCATGATTCTGTGTATAATCGATATCATCAAATTTCGTCGAGCAAGTGTAACACAGCTATAGTGTGCCCTCCATACTGCCATATGAAACCATTCATTAAAGTGTGAGATCCAAGTCATTTCAAGAATTCCTCCAAAGCCATTTGTTTATCAGTGTCTGTACCAAGCAGTTTAGCAAATCGTGTGATGAAGCTAGTTAATCTGCTCTCACTCTAATGGAGATTGCTAAATAACAATTAGTGCATTAAATGCCAGTAATTTGAATTATTCTACTTTTGCTAAATATAGTAATGTTGTAGATAACAGAAGTGGGGTCTAGCTTTGGTGCTATGATTAAGTCATTTCTTTGATTTGTTTATGATTGTATCTTCATACTGCCAACATCATGGCCTAATTAATTTTGATTTTTACGTTTCTATGTACTATGTCTTCTTAGGGATAATCATGCGTCAACATCATGATCTTGCTAACTTTGACTATTATATTTTGTGCAAAGATACGTTTCTTTAAAACTTCCATAGTTTACTGTTGTGCCAGAATTGTGACCCACTCGGTCATGGATATTATGTTTTATGTTGTGTGTTAGGAGGACTATGTGTCCACGTCTCTAGTAGACTACAGGTTTATATTTGTTTTATCTTTGTTTGTTGAATGTTAAACGATCAATCTGAGAAGTCTTCTCGTAGCATTCCTGCAAAAGATATTCCAAATCTGGTCCGCAATGTAAGGGAAGTGTGATGAATGTTGTCTGTCACTATCACAACTTTCAGTGCTGATTTTCTTTAGCGTATTCGAAATCGCAGGCACTCTGCGGAGACATATTCTGTACCGAGCAATCGACCTCTGAAAACATGAATGCCAGTGACATATCCAGTAAGAGTCTATGAGGTAACACTTTGGAAGGGCAGATACAGCGATCAATGAGATGCAGAGGGACCAACTGATACTCTGGCAATATTTAATTTGAATACGCAGCAAATGGTCTATTTCGACGCTGGCGATCGGCGTACGTTAGTAGGATAAAGGGTTAAGTAAGATTTAAGTAGAATTGAAAACAGAGTTTGCTGTTTTTTCTCATATCTCGTGCTATAAATATGTGCCTTGTTGGTGGTCCGTATTGCAGAGCTTGGCGTAGTGGTGCTACAAGCATTTTTATAACTTTATTGAGTACTTATCTGTGTTGGGATAATAAGCTCATTGTTTGCTGAGATGGGTAACTTTGAAGCTAGGTACAGATCACGTTTACATTAGCCTACCTCAATATTTGGACATTTGAATTCATCACATTCCTGCCTAATGAGCTTTCAATATCTTCTCATTCATATAGAGAGCTCGAGGAGAGCGGAATTCCAATCAATGGAACTGCATGTAACATAATAGGAGCTACCTTCCATCTGACAGCATCAATTTCAGGAGTCATGCAATTGAATGTTACAGAGCCACACCTGTACTGGCCAGAAGCAACTTGAAAGTTTCTGCCAAGGCAGAATCTGACCTTGTTAAATCAAACTCTGAAGTCAGTTCTGTTGAGATCCGTAAACCAGTTCATTTCAGAGCAAGAGGGGCGCATATCAGCCGAACAGCTTATGCAAAGTGTCGCTCAATATAGGAAAAGGCAACGACAAGTAACGATCGTTTTGATCACCTTTGTGCCAAGTGCCATTGCAGCCTTAACTTTCTTGTGTGTTGTTTTCATTCTGATCAGGCAGAGAACCAGTTCCAAGTGGGAACTGATGGTAGTTCAAATCCCAGTGGATTGGACACCAAGGGCATAAGACGGGTAGGTAAGGGGTTGATCGAGCATTAAGTGGAGTGGTCATCCAGATAGGAATTTTTGCATTTTGTCTCATGTCATGTGTTTTAAGAGGACTAGACCACATCTAAGTTTTCTAATAGTAGTAGTTAGTATGTCCTAAGCATGTGCCAACCCAAACATGTTTGAGAGTAGTTAGAAGCCGACCCAGGGACCGGGTCTTTCCGAAGGGCGGATAATGTAGCAGCACCACTGTTAAGATGGGAAAATGTTAGCTTTGGTGCAATATTTCGGAGGACACAAGCTACAGACAGGCGCAGGCCTGTTGACAGTAAGTTACGCTACCAGTGGTTGCAAAGTAGAATGGAGGCTGCAGGGCCATAGACCTGCTGAAAAGAGTAAACACAGCAGTTTGCATGGTGCAAGTTGCAGGCAGACGGGGCCCACTGGCCCAACCCAGGTGTTATGAGTACATGTCACGGAGCAGTGCAAAACAAGGGTGCACAGCCACGTATAAATAGACACCGGTTCACTAACAAGTCATTCAAGTGTGACAGCTCTCCTGGACGGCAGGGTGTGTCATGCCACCGGCTACATGCAGCAGCAGATGGGGCGCCAGTGTTCCAGTCCACGGCAGGTCGCTGGTTCGACCCTCTGAGGCCAGCACGGGGTCCACAGCCAGCCAGCGATGGGCCACGCCACGGCTCACTACGGTGGGCAGTCTTGTTGGCTCCCAACACACCCGGAGGCATCCAGAGGCGAGGGCCACAGATTCGGACATCGGATCGCCGGCGCTTGTTGTCGCCGTGATCTTAGCCACGCCAGAGACGAAGCACGCCATGGGCCTCCCTTGCAGCTCCCAGTGGGCCGCGCTGAGCTGGCAGGAACGGAGACCGCTGAATCGACTGGTGGCACATCCTGACGCCATCACAACTCCGCAACCGTACAAGGCTGACACACGGCGGTGCACTGCAAGGGTCGCTGAGGCAGCCATTCCGTGCCAAGCCGTTTTGCAGACAGCGAAGTGGAGTCCTCAGCATTGCGGGACCCAGTGAGGCAGGCCGAGAGGAAGGGGGGCACTGTAGCTGGAAATAATAAATCACTTGGGAAACTCGGACGAGTTTTAATACGGCGCATCCTGAGAGTTTCCATACTCATCCAACATTTGTCTACAATTACAACAATGTCTTTGATGTTTTATGCATTGTATTTACCTCTGTGTTGAACAAAAGTGAAGAAAAAATGTTATATTTAACACCATCAAAAGTACCTGTGGCCTTTTCTTCATACTTCACTTAGCATGAATGAAGACTCAATTACTTAGGTTCATTATGGATATGAAATCTGTATGAATGTTCTGACAATTAGCATCTAACCTCATTATTAAACTGTATGCATTAGAGGCACAGGCGCTACTACAACGATCATACATATCACACGACAGTCTGAGGTTGTCGCCAGTATCAAACATAAATAGTCATGTATGGTATGATACTGTTGCTTCTATTTTCCACTGCCAATAAGTTCGAAACTAATACTGCAAGTGTTCGTCCCGTTTTCACTCATTTATTTATTACCAACAGAGATGGTGCTGAGCTGTACGGATCCAAATCGAAATTCTTCAAAATATGAAAAGTTTCTTTTCTTAGTGAGTACCCAGAACGTGTAATTATACTTATCAAACTATTAAATGTCGACTTATGTATTAAATAATATTGAAACACAGTGTAATTAAGGCATAAAACTGTAGTGTTAGTTTATGTCACTGTATGGCCACATATTTACTGAACAAGTGCTGCAGAAATTCGGATGTGTGAGAGTGTCCTACTAGTTAAATCATTGAATTTATACACGTCTGGAGCAATTTTAACCTACAGATAAGAATTATATATGAGAATCTGAGTCGTTACCTCAGAATTATACAGCTCTCCAAACATTGTGATCATTATAGTCACCAAAAGAAACTGCAGTAGATGCTAGTAGTATGACATGGGGAATGATTATGTGGAATAATATTCTAATTTTCCCAAGATTGAGTATATGGTACCAGATACTAAAATCGGAAACATTTTGTCTTTAAAAATGTTTCAAAATGCGATAAACAGCTAATTTGCTTCATGTCATAACCCCAAATTCGGTGTTTTTCGGACACTTTCACTTTGACGTGCTAGGAAGCCATTTCATATTGCCGCCACATCGTAACTTACTAACACAGCGACTCTGCAACATGCTTAAGAGAAGCACAAAATCTAAAAAACAATAGCGGTTATTTCTTCATCTGCTATCTCCAAAAAATAACGACTTACAACCTGTTACACTTGTCGCAAACAACGAAATGACCTCGCATATCTCTGTTCAATGTTTTAAGGCAAGGTTCGTTTTTAAACAACTTTTCTGCTACCAGTCACGATTTTCTTTTATTCGTATTTTACACGACGCGTTTCGGGAAATGATTCTCATTTTCAAGTGTGTATTTCATGGGAATTATTTCCCGAAACGCGTCGAGTAAGATATGAATAAAGTAAAATGGTGACTATTAGCAGAAAAGTTATTTATAAACAAACCCAGCGTTTTCACAGTCGCAGGATTTTAAAAATAAAGCATTTGTAATGGACAAAAACAGTTTTAAGACAAGTTTGTTGCAGATATGAAAGATTATTAAGATGCCTATGAAAAGCATGTACGAACTTCTCTATATTTTGAGCGGATATCTGTATACAAGAGATGAAATGATATTCGAAATATGCAGAGTGCTTACAGAGAAATCTTACGCAACACCAGTCATATGGCATGACGCTGTCCTGTGCATCTGAATGCTCACTCCACAGATATTTGAGCACTGTGGTTGTCACGGGAGTTATAGCAATAGTCATTTATTTTCAGCATTTTTGAGTTGTATGACGTTGTTTCCGTGTAAGTATGAAGAAGCATGAATGCTCGTAAACCGATCTGTAGTGACTACAGGATACCAGCTAAGTGTCTGGAATCAGTCACAACTGTCAAGTATTTAGCGGTACAGTATCTGATCAGAAGCACTCAGATAACTATTGTTGTTGTTTTTGTTGTGATCTTCAGTCCAAAGACTGGTATGATGCAGCTCTCCAAGCTACTCTGTCTCCGAGTAACTACTGCATCCTACTCGTACATCCCTTGAATCTCCTTACTGTATTCCTCTCTTGATCTCCCTCTACGATTTTTAGCCCGCAAGCTTACCTCCAGTACTAAACTGGTAATCCCTTGATGCCTGAGAATGTATCCTACCAACCGATCCCTTTCTTTAGTCAGGTTGTACCATACATTTTTCTTCTCCCCAATTCTATTCAGTACCTCCTCATTAATTACGTTATCTACCCATCTAATCTTCAGCATTCTTCTGTAGCACCACATTTCAAAAGCTTCTATTCTCTTCTTGTCTAAACCGTTTATTATCCACGTTTCACTTTCGTATGTGGCTACACTCCATACAAATGCTTTCAGACATCACTGCCTGGCACTTAAATCTGTTCGATTTTAACTAAACGCTTTTCTTGTCATTGCCAGTCTATACTTTATATCCACCCTACTTCGACCATCATCAGTTATTTTGTTTCCCAAATAACAAAACTCATTCACTACTTTAAGTGTCTCGTTTCCTAACCCAATTCCCTCACCATCACATGATTTAATTCGACTACATTTCGTTATCCTCGTTTAGCTATTCTTGATGTTCACCTTATATTCTCCTTTCAAGATACTGCCCATTTCGTACGATAGCTCTTGCAAGTCCTTTACTGTCTCTGACAGAATTACAATGTCACGGCAAACCTCAAAGTTTCCATTTCTTCTCTTTGAACTTTAATTCCTACTCCATTTTTTTTCTTTTGTTTCCTTTACTATTTGCTTAATATACAGACTGAATAACATCGGGGATAGGCTACAACCCTGTCTCACTCCCATCCCAACCACTTCTTTCCTTTCCTGCCCCTCGCCTTTATAACTGCCATCTGGTTTCTGTACAAATTGTAAATAGCCTTTCGCTCCCTGTATTTTACCCCTGCCACCTTCAGAATTTGAAAGAGAGTATTCCAGTCAGCAATGTCAAAAGCTTTCTCTAAGTCTACAAATACTAGAAACGTAGGTTTGCCTCTCCTTAATCTGTTTTCTAATATAATTCGTAGGGTCAGTATTGGCTCACGTGTTCCTGCATTTCTACGGAATCCAAACTGATCTTCCCCGAGGTCGACTTCTACCAGTTTTTCCATTCATCTGTAAAGAATGCGTGTTAGTATTCTGCAGGCGTAACTTATTAATCTGATAGTTCGGTAATTTTCACACCTGTCAACATCTGCTTTCTTTGGGATTGGAATTATTATATTCTTCTCGAAGTCTGAGGGTATTTCGCCTGTCTCATATATATTGCTCACCAAGTGAAAGAGTTTTGCCATGGCCGGCTCTCCGGAGGCTATTAGTAGCTCTAATAGTGTGTTGTCTACTCCCGGAGCCTTGTTTCGACTGTAAGTCTTTCAGTGCTTTGTTAAATTCTTCACGCAGTATCATACCTCTCTTCTCATCTTTCTCTACGTCCTCTTCCATTTCCATAATACTGCCATCAAATACATCTCCCTTGTATAGACCCTCCGTATACTCCTTACAGCTTTCAGCTTTCCCTTCTTTGCTTAGGGCTGGTTCCCCATCTGAGGTCTTGATGTTCATACAGACTGTTTTCTTTTCTCGAAAGGTCTGTTTAACTTTCCTGTAGGCAGCATCTATCGTACCCCTAGTGATATATCCTACTATGTCCTTACATTCGTCCTCTAGTCATAAATACTTAGTCACTTTGCACTTCCTGTAGATGTAATTTTTTAGACGTTCGTATTCCTTTTCGCCTGCTTTATTTATTGCATTTTTATATTTCCTCCGTTCGTCAATTAAATTCAATATCTCTTGTGTTGCCCTAGAATGTCTCCTAGCCCTCGTCTTTTTACCTATTTGACCATTTGCTGCCTTCACTATTTCATCTTTCAATGCTACCCATTCTTCTTCTAATGCATTCCTTGCCCCTGTTCTTGTGAATCGTTTCCCAATGCTGCCTCTGAAACCCTCTACAACCTCTGGTTCTTTCAGAGTATCCAGGTCCCATTGCCTTAGATTCCTTTTTTTTTTTTTTTACAGTTTTTTCCGCTTTAATCAAAAGTTCATAACCAATAAATTGCGGTCAGTGTCCACATCTGACCCTGAAAGTGTCTTACAATTTAAAATCTGGTTCCTAAATCTCTGTCTAACGATTATACAGTATAATCCATCTGAAACCTTCCTGTGTCTCCACGTCTCTTCCACGTATACAGCCTTCTCTCATGAATCTTAAACCAAGTGTTAGCTATAATTAAATGATGCTCTGTGCAATATACTACCAGGCGGCTTACTCTTTCATTCCTTCCTCCCAGCCCGTATTCACCTACTACTTTTCCTTCTCTTCCTTTTCCTACTATCGTATTACAGTCCCCCACGACTATTAAATTTCCGGTTCCCTTAAATATCTGATTAATTTCTTTTATCTCATCATACATTCCCTCAATCTCCTCCTCATCTGCGGAGCTAGTTGGCATATATAGTTGTACTGCTGTGGTGGGTGGGTCTATCTTGGCTAGAATAAGGCGTTCACTATGCCGTTCGCAGTAGCCTATCCGCGTTCATATTATTTTTTAATTCATTATTAAATCTACCCCGGCATTACCCTTTAGTGGACATTAATAAGGGGTGTGTCCACGCTTCGCCTTTATAAGGGCTTGAATTTTGCTGGGGACACTTTCAGTGAGATGTCTGAATATCTGTGGAGGAGCAATGTCGGACGCTGTGGTCTAGAGCGCAGTCGACTTTCTAACTCACCCCAAAGACATCCACTTGGGTTTGTGTCAGGACTCTGGACTCTGGGCAGGCCACTCCCTCTCAGGAGTTCCATTGTCCACAGACTATCTCCTCATAGATGCTGCTTTATGAAAGATAGCATTGTTGTGCTGATACAAACAGTCATTGTCTCCGAAACCTTCTGGATCTAGCGTTTTCTTGAGAGCAGTAAGGGGGACACACCATAAGACATGAAAAACACCACCTCCTCCGTACTTCACTGTTGGCACTACATATGATGGCGGTAACGTTGCAATGCAGTCGCCAAACATAAACCCTTCCTTCTGATTGCCACAGTGTGTATTGTGATTCTCACTTCCAATCACGCCGTCACTAATTGTATCACTCTTTGCACCCACTAAAGCGTCGCTTAGGATTGACTAAACGTACACTGAAGCGCCAAAGGAACTGGTATAGGCATGCATATTCAGATACAGGGTATGTAAACAGGCAGAATACGGCACTGCGGTCACCAGTGTCTATTTAAGAGAACAAGTGTCCGGCTCAGTTGTTTGATCGGTTACTGCTGCTACAATGGCAGGTTATCAAGATTTAAGTGAGTTTGAACGTGGAGTTATAGTCGGTGCACGGCCGATTGGACACAGCATCTCCGAGGTAGCAATGAAGTGGAGATTTTCACTTAAGACCATTTCACGAGTGTACCGTGAATATCAGCAACCCGGTAAAACATCAAATGTCTGACATCGCTGCGGCCGGAAAAAGATCCTATAAGGACAGGACCAACGACGACTGAAGAAAATCGTTCAACGTGACATAAGTGCAACCCTTCCGCATATTGCTCCAGATTTCAACGCTGGGTCATTAACAAATGTCAGCGTGCAAACCATTCAACGAAACATCATTGGTATGGACTTTCGGAGCCGAAGGCCCACTCCTGTACCCTTGATAACTGCACGACACAAAGCTTTACGCCTCGCCTGGGCCCGCCAACACATTGGACTGTTGATGACTGGAAACATGTTGCCTGGTCGGACGAGTCTCGTTTCAAATTGTATCGAGCGGATGGACGTGTACAGGTATGAAGACAACCTCATGAATCCATGGGCCCTGTATGTCAACAGGGGATTGTTCAAGCTTATGGAGGCTCTGCAATGGTGTGGGGTGCGCGCAGTTGAAGTGATATGGGACCCCTGATACGTCTAGATACGACTCTGACAGGTAAAACGTACGTAAGCATCCTGTCTGATCACCTGGATCCATTCATGTCCATTGCGCATTCCGACGGACTTGGGTAATTCCAGCATGACAATACGACACCCCACATGTCCATAATTGCTACAGACTGGCTCCAGGAACACTCTTCTGAGTTTAAACACTTCCGCTGGTGACCATGCTCCCCAGACATGAACATTATTGAGAATATCAGGGTTTCCTTGCAACGTGCTGTTCAGAAGAGATCTCCACCCCCTCGTATACTTGTGGATTTATGGACAACCCTGCAGGATTCATGGCGTCAATTCCCTCCAGCACTACTTCAGACACTAGTTAAGTCCATGCCACGTAGTGTTGCGGCACTTCTGCAAGCTCGCAGGGGCTCTAAATGATAATGTACCAGTTTCTTTAGCTCTTCAGTGTATGTGTCGCTTATGAGGAGCTCCTCCACCACAGTACGTCGTTCTTTTTCACTCCAAGCGTGCAGTGCGCTAGCTAGACTGCTGGAAGAACTTTGGAACTCATGAGTAATTCCTTCCGCTGATTTAATGCTGTTTTTACAACTATTCTTCGCAATGCTCAGCGGTTCCTCTCTGTCAGTTCATGAGGACTGACTGGTGTTCATTTAGCTGTGGTCGTTCCTTCGCGTTACCACAGCCCAGTACTTCGGCAGCCTTAGAAGGTTTGAAATCTACCTGATGGATTTGCTGTTTAGGTGACATTCACGTTGCAAGTCACTGTCTTCTCTTGACCGACCAATTACATTGTTACCGCTTCTCTACTGAGGACGTACTACAAATCTAGTGGTCAATTTCGGATTACATACGGTGTCCGGATATAGTTGATCAGGTATGTATTTGTCTCCAGCGATTTAAGCAATTTATGGCTTAACGACTACGTACATAAAATCTTAAGGAAGGCCGAGAAAACCTGAGAGATAAAGACAATTGCCATACGGATAGTTACAGTTCGAATTCTGAGAACTTATACAGTGGATGGGCAGAAATATGGAAACACCAAGGACACAACACACTACCATGCCTAATCAACACCTTCTAACATACAGGCCTCCCAGCCAAGACGAGTAGGCCATGTGACGTCACTTTCACTAGGCCAGTGGTGGAAAGACAGATTTTGCTACAACTAGCGCCGCTGGTGGCCAAAACTGGATCTAATAGCCATACCAACCATGCAACAAAAGGCACCAGTAGAATACATTCTTCGTTTAATTGAAAATGAGTATATGAAGCACTGCAAGAAAAAGTAGCACCGTTTACAAAGCAATATGCGATAAGAAATCTGCACCGTGATATGCTGTGCTTAATTTGTATGGATTTACCTTTATAAGCAATTCGAAATTCTGTGTTTATTTCGGCTAACCTACCCGGGAAACAAAACTTGTGTTCTGTTTACTTTCAAAGTATAGTGGTTGATTCGTCGAAATTACATCTCCGTTTAACTCTGAGATTTGATTTAATCGTTCGAAATGGTGTATAAGTGTTGTGTTCCACGTTGTAGAGGAAATTACGAAAATGGGCCACAAGTAGTGGTGTTTTCTTTTCCTAAAAGCACTGAACTACAGCAGAAATGGATATCTGCAATATATCGTGAAAATTTCCAGGTTACACAGAATTCGAAGGTAAGCTCAGGTTCTTTACAATTCAGTTAGATTGTCTCAGGGTGTGTGTTCTTTAATTTAGAGAGCGGGAGCAACTAATCACATATTTAAGTAGCACGCTCTTTAGATGTTCATTAATAGCTGAATTCGATTGACTTGATGCCCTTCTCTAGAAGATCAACTGCATTACATACATTACTGAGTCACTGGAAAACTGTGATTTACTTATGCAAGAATAGCTTTAGCCTTTTAACCTGAAATACCGAGTGAACAATAATCGATTTGATCTGAAGATAACTGACACTAATCCCATGTGTTAGCATTAGTACCCCCTCGGGATTATTACATGTAGCTGATAAAAGATTTTCTCATTATTTCAAGGTCTGCGAGCTCCACTTCACTGAAGACCTCATTCTGAAACACAGTGAATATTTCGACAGTTCCACAGGGAAGAAATATTCTGTGCCACTTCAAAAACCTCGCCTTAAAACAGGAGCCATACCATCCATTCTGCCTAACTGTCCGAAGTATCTTTCGTCAGCTTCTTGTTCGAGGGAAAGTGGAGATGAGAGACGAAAGCGTCTAGAAAATAGAGACTTAGAAATAGCTATTGCAGCGAGTGTAGCAACTCATGCTCAGTATGAACAGGAAAGACATTTTGTGGACTTTAATGGTTTTGTTAAGTGTTTAGAGGGTATCAAGCTGCCTAATGACTGGCATCTGATAAAGTCAGAAAGTTCCATAACTTTTGTTCTAATAGACGTCAAAGGTATTCCTCCACTTTTGTGTTCTGTTGTGGTGACTACTGACCTGAGCATGTATTTATATGAGGGTAAAAGTGTAATCTCAAAACTTGGTACAAGAAAGTTCCCTTTAACTATAAACCATTTAAATGACTTAATTAACACTATTGATAACTTGGAGAACTTTACTAGGAAAAACAATGGTAGCACTGGAAAAGACCACTTGCAATTCATTACTGATTATTTGAAAGATATGGCAAAACATTTTGATGAGAGTGAAAGTAACAAAATAAATTTTTTATGTGAGCAATTGAATCTAATGGGAGTCCACAAGAGCCATTACAGATACTCAACAGACTGTATTATATTTTGTAGTATTCTATTTTCAATATCACCACATGCTTATAAGTTTATAAGAAGTACACAGTATCTTGTGGTACCTCATCCTAATACCCTGCATAAAATCTGTTCACATTTTCAAACAAACCCAGCAGCTGAGCAGCTAGGTGGCAATTTTCTGATGTATATAAAACAGAAATTCCAGTTTCTTTGTGAATCAGATCATGTTGTTTCACTAATGTTAGATGAAATACACTTGAAACCTTATTTAGACTTCACAGGAGGTAACATTTTGTGTGCTGCATTCAATTCTAAAAATGTGGCAACTAGTGCTCAGGTTTTTATGATACAGAGTTTGTTGTCTTCATATAAAGATGTAGTTCACATTCTTCCAGTATGTTTGTTCTTATTCCTAGTATTGGTACTATGTATTGAGCTATTGGTTGGAAGTAGAGACATATTGTTTGCAACAAATTGCATTAAGGAATAAATATACTGGGAAGCAGTGGTTAAAATAACCAGTTCTTTGAGTAGGTTTATACATTATGTTCTTGAATGTACACCACAAATGAGTTATTTCACGCTTTTGCATTGGTTAAATGAGCGTTTGTAATTAAACTTCTCACTGTGACAATATCTCCAATATCTATGCGATCATTGATGAGCCATTCATGCCGCAGTGAATTACATTTTTGCCCCAGTAATAAACTTATGATCACTACAATAATTTCGTCATCCTGTCTGTTAACTGTTACGAAGTATCTCCGTTCGTGTCATTTACTGACTAATGGATCTAGGTTTCTGTAGCGACGTTTTTCTTAACAAGTAAGTCAGATTTTGCATACGATTTTAAACACAACAGAAGGAGATCACACTGTGTTGTGATCAGTGTGCCACATTGCGCGCGATATCATACAAGGGCGGCACAATTTCTCTGTAAAGGGCAAATTTAACGATCAGTGAATTTGCTATGGTTTCACGAAAGAAATACACGTTCATCGGCTCTAGCGCACAGGCTGTCTTGCAGCGGCAGATGTTAGCCTAGCGCTGATGACGTCATAGTTCCGCCGCGAGGCCTGTGTATCAGAAGGTGTTGGCCTAATACGGCATAGGAAAACTGTTGGCGTTCAAGACGGTTTCCAGTCGTTTTGGAAAGGGTGTATGGTTTTTAAAGGGATCTTGTACCATTATTTCTGTAAGATAGTGGCAAGTGCTGGGAACGAGGACGAAGGTGGACAGCGATCACGGACCCTTCTCTCCAAAGTAGACACAAAGACTCAATAATACTGAGCTCTGGTGACTGTGGGGCAGCGGCGATGCGACAAACCATCCTTGTGCTCACGGATCCAGTCCTGGAAGATGCAAGTTGTGTGAACAGAGGCACTGCCGTCTTGGAACACAGCAGTATCTTTGGGGAATAAACAGTGTACCACTGGATGGACCTGATCAACCACAATGTTCGCATAATACGATCTTACAGATAATTATAAAGTAAATGGAATACCACGATATGGCTGCAATCATCACCGAACCCTCATCATGCTTCGCTCTTGGATCATAAACTCGGCCAGAAGCTGGAAACAAATGAAACAACACTCATCCGACGCCATGACTTTCTTCCATTGCTCCATAGTCCATATTTCCTGGCTTCGGTACCACGTTTTTCTGTTACGAGTATTCGCAGCACTGATGAGCGGTTTTGGAATTCCAGCTCGCTCTAGAATTTCCAGCTCACAGAGCTTCCTCCGCGTTCTTTGGTGCTAACAGGATTCGTGAGAACGACCTTCAGTTTTGCAGGGGTCGTCCCCTTAATTTTCGTCACAATCCTCTTCAGTAGCCATCTACTGACGCACACTTTCGTCCACGGTGTTAGCGGGTGATGTTTTTTCGCTTTCCCTGCATGCAAACACTTCGGCTACCTTGGTTACGGCAACAATCACCATACAAACACCAACAATTTACCCAAGTTCGGATTCACTTAGCTCCGGCGAAATGCACTCACAACTATACAGAACACTGTGCAGATGCAGTTCGTGGGCAAATAGAACAAAACAACCTGCAGACTTGGCTAACATCTGCGTTTATGTTCAAACAGATATTTCTCGCACTGTTTGCACGTTTTTGTCCAACCCTGGTATATTAGAACTATTAGAACCATCTTCATATTTTCGCAGCGCAAAGACTGATCCATAAAATTTCGAGCGTGCAGCAGCTTCTAGTTGTAATATTTCGACTGAATACCGTCCAGCCATCTTCAGAGTGAGCCGAGGTGACTGAAGCTCCAGCACTTGCTCCGTCCTTTTAAACCACCGGACCGCACCACTGCGCACGTGACCGTAGATACGTAAGGCGCTAGAGACGTTGATCGGCGGCAATGAGGTATGACATATCCATGGAACTAGATCTATACGTCCGCAGCTCGTGGTCCAGTGGCTGCCTCCGGATCACAGAGTCCTGGGTCCGATTCCCGGCCGGGTTGGGGATTTTCTCCGCCCATGGACGGGGTGTTTGTGTTGTCCTCATCATTTCATCATCATCATCATTCGTGACAGTGGCTCGATTGGACTGTGAAAAACATCGGACTGTGAAAAATTGGGACTTTGTACGGGCGCTAATGAACGCGCAGTTGAGCGCCCCACAAAGCAAACATCACCATCACAACTAGATCTATCACTGCGCAGTCGATCTAAATCTACATCTACATCTACGTGATTACTCTGCTATTCACAATAAAGTGCCTTGCAAAGGGTTCAATGAACCACCTTCAAGCTGTCTTTCGACCGTTCCACTCTCGAACGACGCGCGGGAAAAACGAGCACTTAAATTTTTCTGTTCGAGCCCTGATTTCTCTTATTTTATCATGATGATCATTTCTCCCTATGTAGGTGGGTGCCAACAGAATATTTTCGCAATCGGAGGAGAAAACTGTGATTGAAATTTCATGATAAGATCCCTTCGCAACGAAAAACGCCATTGTTTTAATGATTGCCACTCCAATTCACGTATCATGTCTGTGGTACTATCTCCCCTATTTCGCGATAATACAAAGCGAGCTACCCTTCTTTGTACTTTTTCGATGTCATCCATCAGTCCTACCTTATGCGGATCCCACACCGCACAGCAATACTCCAGAATAGGGCGGACAAGCGTGGTGTAAGCAGTCTCTTTAGCAGACCTGTTGCACCTTCTAAGTGTTCTGCCAATGAATCGCAATTTTTGGGTTGCTCTAACCACAATATTATCTATGTGATTGTTCCAATTTAGGTTATTTGTAATTGTAATCCCTGAGTATTTAGTATAGATTTGTGTGACTTATCGCGTAATCGAAATTTAGCTCATTTCTTTTAGTACTCATGTGAATAAGTTCATACTTTTCCTTATTCAGGGTCAATTGCCACTTTTCGCACCGTACAGGTATTTTATCTAAATCATTTGGCAAGTCGTTTTGATCATCTGATGACTTTACAAGACGGTAAATGACAGCATCATCTGCAAACAATGTAAGACAGCTACTCTGTCTCCTATGTCGTTAATATAGCTCAGCAACAATAGAGGGCCTATAACACTTCGTTTTATTCGATGACTTTCCGTCTATTTCTACGAACTGTGACCATTCTGACAGGATATCACGAATCCAGTCGTACAACTGAGGTGATATCGATGTATCATTGCGAGCTGCACCATCGCGACGTCTTTGTGACTGTATTACAGAAATTGTCGGATTCCATGATTTATCCAAGCTGAAGCCGGTATCTCTATTGATTAAATTCGTCGCCAACCGAATTTCAATTGCTTCCTTTACTACTGAGTCCCAGAAAGATGAAGTCGAGGCTAAAATTTCGCGTTATTGTACACCATAGAGTGTCCAGTGGGAATACAGTGCTCTGCCACCTCAGATTTATTTGATTGTAAGAGGCATGAGTGGCAAGCCTATCGGCAGAAATAGGGGGATCTTCAGTAAGCACAAAGAGAAAGTGATTTTTCGCCCTCCACCAAAGACAGCAGCACTCCTGGATTCCGTTAAAGGTGATCTGGTGTTTCGGAAGCCTGATGTTTACAAGATTCCCTGTGAATGCCGCCGTTCATACATCGGGCAGACGACACGTACTGTCCAGGAGAGATGCACAAAGCGCCGCTGGTACACCCGGCTCTTACAATCTTGACTGCAAGGGAACAGCGACCGTTAGGAATTAAAATTGTAGAGCAGCCACAAATCGCATCTAACTTTTCTTTATTAAATAAAATTTAATTGCTAAATAAACAAAAGGTTTCCTGCGACTTTGGGCTGCTCTACAATTTAAAATTCACAACGATATTTCATGTTCAACAAAAATGATGCTGCGTGTTTCTTTTATGCTGGAGGCTAATCGCTCGTAAATTCCCAAAAGCATAAGAGTGACCTGAAATTCGTTTTAACAACGAACAATATTTCGCATTAAGAGTGCATTATTTTTCTACGTCTGTGGTATTATTTTGGAGATTGCAACGAGTTTTTTTACATCTGTGTTGGTAGTTATCGTTTTTGTGTACTGTCCAGATCCGAGCTGCTTGTGCTGTGATGGTCTTTATTCTCTCCGTTTTCTTAAGATAAACATTTTACATTTTAATTTTCTATACTCTGGAATGCACGTTGGTGGCGATGGAACAAATGCCTGCTTCTTAGTTACTGCGCCGCTGTGGGAACATACCTTTATACCAGTGGGTTCCCATGACGAATTCATGTGAATAAAACGCATCTCAATCGTATTTTTACTTGAACAATAATCTAATAATATAAGTATGAATCAACATGGCGATAGACAAGATATGAAATGCTGTTTGGGAAGTATGCATTTACGTAGAGATATGGTTCAGTCAGGATTAATTCATCAATAGCACGAGTACACAGTATGAGGAACAGGTCTTTCAAGCTGGAGGTTTAATAGCAAATACCACGAGCCGACACTGTAATCAGATTACAGCACCTGTATTCGAGTGGATATCAGGAAAAACAGTTATGCGAGATGCATTCTATTTAACTGTTCCCGGGATGTTTCCGCCAGCTACCATTTACCTGTTGTGTTTGTGATGCAGCGTATCCTGTTTCTCTGAAGGCTGCACTTTGTTTCCCCAGAATCCCATCCGTTAGCGGCAATGGAGACTTCGGCGAACTCTACTCTGAAATCGCTATTATTAGTACCCTCTTTGGTACCCAGAACGAATAAAATAACAATTCACTCAATCCGGGAACTGCGGTAGTGCTTGTTGCGCTCACATTCCTCGGATTGCCTGTGCACTAAATCAGAGACGGTACATTCCAGCGATAACAGTTGTGGCTTCATGTCATAAAGTCTTTTTACATGTGTTGACAACTTACGGCTGTCTAGGTGATGATATAGTCATAACGTGCCAGGAGACACGATAGGAAGATTTATTTATAACAGAGTAGCATACAAATACGTATGTTATCTGTTCGAAAGATCTCACACTGACTTGGATACTCATACAGAATATGGCAAAAGAACTCTGACATATTACTTTGTTTGCGTATACAATGGAACTGATGAAAAAACATAGAAGGTGCAAGATGCCTGTAATGATACAGCCAACAGTACAGCACAACACATTTGGACTATACAGAACAAGACGCTTCCTCGTAAATACAGAATATGTCTTCTTAGCTAGTCCTATTGCGGGGAATGTAGATATGTAAAAACATATGTACATATAATAATAAATTCCGAAGTGTTTCAAATGCTTTGGATGAAAGAGTTAAAAGTAATTATACAGTATTATCATGTACTGCTAAAATAGATTAGATACGACAAGACACACTTTAAGGATAAAATGAAATGGAGAGGACAAAATTAATCTACAAAAACGAACTGTATGGGAGTGCATTTGATCCTCAATCGTTATCACGTATAAAACGTGCAATACAATAGAAAACATTGAGAGCACTGATAAAACTTGTTGCATAGCTTTTACGAAGAGCTGATAAAATACGTAATTTTAGACAACAGAGTCTAAAAATAAATAAAATAAAGATTAAAATAAAAAATTGTAGCATATATGATTCTTCCATGTTACAAAATGAAAACATAGTAAGCACCATAAACGTTATGAAATCATGGTACACAAAATTCTGTATAAAATATTAGGGCTCTAAACCCGCTTCAGATGGGAAAGGTAAAGCGTCCTTACGCCATGTTAGTTTCTGCTGTTTGCATATAAAATAGAGTAGAAATTATCTAAAAGTCTTCTATTTCTTAAATCAGTTTGATCATTAAGTAAGTCACCAGGATGATTTTAATGCGGTTGTGAACTTCTATATGTTCGAGAATGCTCATAATTCTGCTTTTAAGCACTGCAATCTGTCTCCTCCTTCCTAATTCCAGTTATTGTCGACAATAAGCAAAGTGTTTTACGAAAAATTTGAGATGAGCGAAGATAACAATAAACTTTCTAGTTTACTTAGCTTTTCGTGTAGAGTTGACTCCAGTTCTTCTTGCCTAAGGATCTGATTCTTGAAGCTGAAATTCTAAGTCCTTATGGTTGAATTGATCTAAATAAATTTGAAGATTGTTGTTGCAGAATTTTTGTTGTTATGGTAATATACTTTGTTACATTTTAGTATATCATACAGTCTTTTGAATTTTCACATTAACAAGGCCGAAATCACACTGTTGCCGACCAAAATACAAAAATACGTCCGATCACATCAGAGGCATAATTACTACTACTTAACTCTGTGGTAATAACCATATTCCAAAGAGTTTACAATTTTTTTTGACAAATGAAGTTGTATTAATTTCGATTGTTATTTCAATAATGAATCCAGAAATAAACATAGTATACAAAACTAGATTGCGGAATTAATAATAGAAATTTTAAGCGTGCCAAATAATTCGTAATTTCAAATGTTTCTAAAAAAATAATTTTATCTGTACATTCAGTGCTAGTACTTATCATTTGTAGCAGCGAAAACAAGTAATTCCTTTTCATAAATTTTAATTTAAATATAACGTACTGTGTATAAAATTATATGAAATTTACAGAAAAGCAGCTGAGACAATACTGACCGGTCCAAAATTCGATAAATAATACTGGATATTCCGTTATAGCACTGTATGCAACATTGTAAGGACTGAGTCTATGTTGCTCACCATATGTTTATTCTCACTTAAACGTTTACTGAAGACAAAGGTACTGCTCTCTGTCTGCCAAATATGTTCTTTAAACCTGTCGATGAAGGCCGGCACAGTTTCTCCATTTTGTGCATGTGCCACATTCTATACTGTATGCCCATGATCTTGCAATGCGCCATGAGAATTTAACAACTCCGGTGTTCGTTCCATAAACAGTAACGGAATTTTTTTAAATGGATAATGTCGATTCGTTTCTTGTAGTCGGTGTACATTAGTGGATGGGTAGAAGTACAGAAGGTAAGTATGTATTTTAATTCAGTGAACTGCGTTTTTGTAAAACCTGATAGCGTTTTGTAAAACCTAATAACGAGTAGCATTTCAGAAGCTTCATTTAAGACTTTCAAAGTGAAATAGATCTACTGCTCGATAGTAGATAAAGACTTTTATTACAAGCATTTTCTAAAGCTGCCACCCCAGCGTCCTCAAGAAAGTAAGCAGACGCACATAGATGATACCACTTTAGTCTTAAATGTGGCAGGAGGAAAGGAAAATATCGGTGAAGTTGAAGAGGTAATGTAATCAGCTATACCTGTGAGCAGAAAGAAAGCCAAATTAGAATTGCTTTCACTGTGGTACTAACAGGAAGGAAAGACGAGATCTACAAACTGATTCCTTTTACCGACCTGTTTGTTCATACTCAGACGTAACTACTATGGGAGAGACTAGGTGAGCACAAATGGTAATGAATACAATAATAAGATAACACAGTATGAGCAAATTTATAATAAAGATCTTTGTGTACAGTTGCCCATGTGGCAAAAGCTTTTGGTGAGTGTCCGCAGATCAAATAAATGCTGCGAATACCCTATATTATTTCGTGAACACAAGCCAACAACACTATATCGAAATGACGTGGGGTTTTCGACAGCAGCACCATTCCAAGAATCTTTCAGCACAAGGGAAAATAAAGAGCCGACAACTTCAGTAAACTTACACAAATGTGCATCTTGACGTGAACAGCCGTCTGAAGATGAACCTGTCTTTTCGAAAGCGGTTAAGGCGCTCTTTGTGCAAATAAATAGCGGCCGACTGCTGTCTTTTCGTTTGAAAGAATCAACATATAGTGTGTAAACAATAATGGTATCATAATGCCAGTTTTCGACAAAATAGGATTTAGTGACAAATGGTTAAACTTTCGGAAGATATTATGCAGAAGACATCTGACTTGTGGTTGCTGGCGGAACTGCATTCGGCGACAAACAGCAATAGAAATGCAGGGTTATTACAAATGATTGAAGCGATTTCACTGCTCTACAATAACTTTATTATTTGAGATATTTTCACAGTGCTTTGCACACACATACAAAAACTCAAAAAGTTTTTTTAGGCATTCACAAATGTTCGATATGTGCCCCTTTAGTGATTCGGCAGACATCAAGCCGATAATCAAGTTCCTCCCACACTCAGCGCAGCATGTCCCCATCAATGAGTTCGAAAGCATCGTTGATGCGAGCTCGCAGTTCTGGCACGTCTCTTGGTAGAGGAGGTTTAAACACTGAATCTTTCACATAACCCCACAAAAAGAAATCGCATGGGGTTAAGTCGGGAGAGCGTGGAGGCCATGACATGAATTGCTGATCACGATCTTCACCACGACCGATCCATCGATTTTCCAATCTCCTGTTTAAGAAATGCCGAACATCGTGATGGAAGTGCGGTGGAGCACCATCCTGTTGAAAGATGAAGTCGGCGCTGTCGGTCTCCAGATGTGGCATGCGCCAATTTTCCAGCATGTCCAGATACACGTGTCCAGTAACGTTTTTTTTCTCAGAAGGAAAAGGGGCCGTAAACTTTAAACCGTGAGGCATCCAGAAGCTTTAAACCGCGCATACCATCGCTGAATGGAGTTAGCAGTTGGTGGATCTTTGTTGAACTTCGTTCTGAAATGTCGTTGCACTGTTATGACTGACTGATGTGAGTGCATTTCAAGCACGACATACGCTTTCTCGGCTCCTGTCGCCATTTTGTCTCACTGCGCTCTCGAGCGCTCTGGCGGCAGAAACCTGAAGTGTGGCTTCAGCCGAACAAAACTTTATGAGTTTTTCTACGTATCTGTAGTGTGTCGTGACCATATGTCAATGAATGGAGCTACAGTGAATTTATGAAATCGCTTCAGTCATTTGTAATAGCCCTGTACTTACTGTGGAGCTGAAAATATTACGTAAGGTACAACATAGTGTATGGCGGTACAAAGAGTGCGTAAGACTTGTACCAAAAGAGCCGTTAAATGGGACAAGAATAAGCAAATACAAGTTGTTTCATGTGCAGACAGAGGGCAATTTTAACGTAATGAATAAACGAATACTGATAACTTTTGCAAAAACGAACTAGTATTCAAATATGAATAAATGAATAGTTATACTGTTCTAAAGACAATCTAATATTCATATAGGTTGGTAGAGGATATACACCCTTAAATGAGCGACAGCCAACCGTTTCAGATGTTACACAGAATCGAACAAATGTATAATTGTCCAACATGAGTAAAGAAATAACATAATCAACTTAACCTGCTAACTTATAGTAATGATAGATAAAGAGACTGAATTTTACGAGGGCTCACGGATGTAAGAAGGACCTATATCATCACTGAGCACGTTTCAGAACCTAACACAAAGGAATACTGTTTTTGATTACTATGTAAATAAAAACGCGACTTCAGAAATCACTCTAGTGGCGCGCTCGTGAAACAAGTTGGCACAGGGAGGCGACGTATTTAATCTATTTAAACACACAAGAAGTCGCTGTGGTTTGATTATTGCTACGAGAGAAGCTTCGTTTCTTAATGGGTCGTTAGAAAACTTCGGTACTTTTCTCGTTAATATGGTTGTATGTATTATTCAGAAATTTTTAACCTCATTTACCTTCAGTCGGAGGCAATGCAAATAGTACGATTTTCCGGAGGCCTTTAATGGTGTTAAATCATTGCTCCCCACCCCCTCCACGCCTATACGTAGGAAGTGCTTGTCAAAGTTTTCTCCCTGTTACAAGGCCTTCTCGCCACAACTCTACAGGATTTGCTTTGCTTCAAAGGGATGACTTCAAACAAGTTATTTGCTGCTTCTACGAACAACGGCATTCTGCGGAAAGGTACGGGGAAATTAAGTAGAGAAAAAGGAACTCTTGTGCAAAGAGAGCGTGCCCCGGGTTTCCGTGAAGGGACTAAGCCTCTTGTGGGGGTGGGGGCGGGGGTGGGGTCTGGCCTCCGTGGGATGGGGTCTGAGGCGCGACCTCCGCCGCCCTCCTCCCCCGCCCCACTCAGACTGCGCTGCGAGATGCGACGCACCGACGGCGGCTGCCTTCCCAGAACGGCCTCTGCCGCTATTCGTGCATTATCTACGTTTCACGTTATTACTGCGGCAGCCTTTTTCACAGTAGTTGGTACTGTGGGGTAAACTGTTATGTCTCCGAAGCGACATCTCGGAATGGAAATTAGCTACGTTTTACGTTCTACAACAGACGGTGGTGTCCAGGTTGTTCGTTGTACCTACTGTCATTCGAAAAAATATACACACACGCTGGTTGATGATAATTATCGGGACAACCCTACGCAAAGCGAAATTGACCTTTAGACGTCACGAGAGGCAGACCCACCACCATAAAAGGAGAGGGCGGAGAGGGGGGGGGGGAGGGGGTTGTGTTGTCAAATGTCCAAATGTGTGTGAAATCGTATGGGACTTAATTGCTAAGGTCATCAGTCCCTAAGCTTACACACTACTTAATTATCCTAAGGCCAAACACACACACCCATGCCCGAGGGAGGACTCGAACCTCCGCTAGAACCTGCCGCACAGTCCATGACTGCAGCGCCTTAGACAGGGTTGTGTTGTCACTAGAGAAGCAGTAAAAGCAGAATGGGTCGGTCAAGAGAGCTCAACGACTTCGAAAATGCGCTGGTCACTGGATGTCGCTTGAGTAACAAATCTGTAACGAATGTTTCAACAGTTCTGAGGCTGCCCAAGTTGACTGTTGGTGATGTGATTGTGAAGTGCAAACATGAAGGAACAGACACAGGTAAATCAAGACGAGGTGAAGCTCAAGTACTGATGCGCAGGTGCCGTTGAGCATTGGGGAGGGTAGTTAAGAAATCGTTTCAGATCAGCGGAAGAAATAACTCGCCAGCTCCGGAGTGCCACCAGCAGTCCAGCGAGCACAATGTGCGCCAGGAACTACAGAAAATGGTGTGCAGTGGACGAGCGGCACATCAAATGTGTGTGTTTCTGTAGTCAACGCGAAGCGACGCTTAAGATGCTGTAAAGAGCAACGACAATGGACAGCGGATCACTGGAAATTGGTGAATTATACCGATGAAATAACGCCGTACCCTGCAATCCGATCGAAGGGTTTGGGTTCGGCGAATGCCTGCAGAAAGTTACCTTCGATAGCGTGTAATAACAACTGTGAAGTACGAAGGAGATAGTGTTACATTTAAAGGTGTTTATCGTGGCAAGTTGTTTTTGCCACATTGAGCTTAAGAAAATGCGAAATGCGGAAGGATATGAACACTTTTACAGGATTATTTACTGTCTACGGTAGAGGAACAGTTGTTGTCGATGTGTCAGCATATCCGTGCTCCCTATTGTAAAGCAGCATCTTCAAGGGAATGGTTTGTGGACATCAAAATCCCTGAAATGGACTGATGGACTGGCTTGCTCAGAGTTATAACTGAACCGAATGGAATACATTTGGGATGACTTAGAACGTCGATTCGCCAGAGATCCCAGCGTCCAGCACCACTATCTTTTCTAGTTTCGATTCTGCAGGAAGAATAGGCTGCATTCTTCCACAGACATTCGGACACCTCATTGAAAATGTCTCCAGCGGAGTTCAAAGCGTCATAAAGGCAAATGACTGACTTTCCCTAAATTAACCCGCGGTCGCTCACGTATATTGTTTTCACGCGATAACTCCCGTCTTAGATTTTTTCTAACATTGAGATCTTGCACCTTTTCTCTCTCTCCTTATGCCAGACAGAGACACGTTTATATAATAAATCATTTCTTTATTATTACCAAAGCATTATAAATTAGTATAAACATGGTATGGAACATGTAATTTGCTAAACTTAAAAATATTTCAACATGCAAAGATTTCACAAACTTTTTTGATTACAATTACAAGACCCGTGTGAACAGCAGTTCGAAAATTTATACCAAGTGATGAATTAAGGTTAATCACTCTCCTTTTTAATCGTCAGATTCAGATATGGCTTCTTGTGACATGCACTCCTGGCAAATAAGAACACTCGATGCTGTATGTTCTTTACAGATAGGGCTGGAACAATGATGGCAGCGATGCTCTGTGAATCTGTTTTTCCTTTTAGGGCAGTAGTGACATCTTGATTTTTCTCTTGATTCATTTTCTTCTTTAGCTGTCTGTAGTTTGCAAATGTGCGCAGCATCTATTACACTCCTGGAAATTGAAATAAGAACACCGTGAATTCATTGTCCCAGGAAGGGGAAACTTTATTGACACATTCCTGGGGTCAGATACATCACATGATCACACTGACAGAACCACAGGCACATAGACACAGGCAACAGAGCATGCACAATGTCGGCACTAGTACAGTGTATATCCACCTTTAGCAGCAATGCAGGCTGCTATTCTCCCGTGGAGACGATCGTAGAGATGCTGGATGTAGTCCTGTGGAACGGCTTGCCATGCCATTTCCACCTGGCGCCTCAGTTGGACCAGCGTTCGTGCTGGACGTGCAGACCGCGTGAGACGACGCTTCATCCAGTCCCAAACATGCTCAATGGGGGACAGATCCGGAGATCTTGCTGGCCAGGGTAGTTGACTTACACCTTCTAGAGCACGTTGGGTGGCACGGGATACATGCGGACGTGCATTGTCCTGTTGGAACAGCAAGTTCCCTTGCCGATCTAGGAATGGTAGAACGATGGGTTCGATGACGGTTTGGATGTACCGTGCACTATTCAGTGTCCCCTCGACGATCACCAGTGGTGTACGGCCAGTGTAGGAGATCGCTCCCCACACCATGATTCCGGGTGTTGGCCCTGTGTGCCTCGGTCGTATGCAGTCCTGATTGTGGCGCTCACCTGCACGGCGCCAAACACGCATACGACCATCATTGGCACCAAGGCAGAAGCGACTCTCATCGCTGAAGACGACACGTCTCCATTCGTCCCTCCATTCACGCCTGTCGCGACACTACTGGAGGCGGGCTGCACGATGTTGGGGCTTGAGCGGAAGACGGCCTAACGGTGTGCGGGACCGTAGCCCAGCTTCATGGAGACGGTTGCGAATGGTCCTCGCCGATACCCCAGGAGCAACAGTGTCCCTAATTTACTGGGAAGTGGCGGTGCGGTCCCCTACGGCACTGCGTAGGATCCTACGGTCTTGACGTGCGTCCGTGCATCGCTGCGGTCCGGTCCCAGGTCGACGGGCACGTGCATCTTCCGCCGACCACTGGCGACAACATCGATGTACTGTGGAGACCTCACGCCCCACGTGTTGAGCAATTCGGCGGTACGTCCACCCGGCCTCCTGCATGCCCACTATACGCCCTCGCTCAAAGTCCGTCAACTGCACATACGGTTCACGTCCACGCTGTCGCGGCATGCTACCAGTGTTAAAGACTGCGATGGAGCTCCGTATGCCACGGCAAACTGGCTGACACTGACGGCGGCGGTGCACAAATGCTGCGCAGCTAGCGCCATTCGACGGCCAACACCGCGGTTCCTGGTGTGTCCGCTGTGCCGTGCGTGTGATCATTGCTTGTACAGCCCTCTCGCAGTGTCCGGAGCAAGTATGGTGGGTCTGACACACCGGTGTCAATGTGTTCTTATTTCCATTTCCAGGAGTGTATTTTCTCCTTCAAACGAAGTGACTTCATCGGAATCGACATGCGTTTGATCATGTGGGCTTTTGAAAGCTTCATACTCACTTCTGTGATGAATCTTCTCCAAGGAATTAAGTCGTTTGTGTTCACTTACATATTATTTAAGCATTTATTGCTCCGATGTTGAACAAGCTGATAAACAGTGTAAGAGGCCAGCGGTTGCTTATTCTTGAAACAGAATATTCTGATTTCAAACGGTCGACAACATCTGCACCTCCTTTCGGGAGATTGTAAAATGTAATGACCTCAGGTTTGTTCGCTTCGCCACTGTCAGCGTCTATAGCATCGTCGCCGTGCATGGTGGATAACAGTAGAACATCCTTTTCTGTTTCTGTTTTGGGACGTATGAGCAAATCAAGCAGTTGTTGTTTGGTTTTTCTCCAAATGCGATTATGATGCTGTTTAGTTGCCTACACTTTACGTCCAGAATTTCCGCTGGAATTTCCCTTTTATTCTTCCGTAGAGTACCTACTACTGTGAGTCGATGATTGGCGTACATTTTGTTAGTCAGTGGTATAGATGTAAAACAATTGTCCACCGTCACGTTTCTGCCTGTTTTGTCATTCGGTCGAATCAAGCGTAACAACATATTTTCTGCGTCATTGGGTACTTGACATGGCCCAGTACGCTTTTTGCCTGCATATACTTCCATATTTAGCGTACAAAACGTTCTGGCAACACAGAGCGCATATACCTTGATGTCAAATTTTGCAGGCTTGTTTGTTACATACTGCCTGAATTTGCAGCGTCCACGGAATGGTTCTAACATCTCGTCTACCGTTGTCAATACACCGGCACTATAGCTCTTCTTGCAAACATCCACAAATTCCCAAATATTTCTCTAATAAGTGCCAGGTTATCTGTTTCCTTCCTCTGGGCTCTCGTAGATTTGTCGTCAAAACGTATAGCTCGGAGAAGTGTGTGGAACCTTCGTTTGCTCATCGATGCAATAAAGGAATCTGGTGCAGTCCCATCAGTGGCCCATAGCTCATCAGTATTGAGATGCTGTGCCTTTTCACTCCTGCGAGATACAATACACCAAAGAAAGCAGATAACTCTTCAAAATCTGTCCGTGGGCAGTCTCGAGCACTGCGTGAATAAGATGCTGCCATTCTGTCAAGTTCTTGGTTTGTGTATTACACAATTCGACAAATCACACTTCCTGGAAAAAATAATTTCCCGCATTCCAAAATTGTTTTCGAATTTTTTGCAACACCCTTCACATCTGTTTAACTGTGTTACAATATTCTGACGGGCAGTTTTTGCTGGAGGAGTGTGTTGCTTCAACCATTCTGTTATTCCATCCTTACCAAGAAAGGTTTCACAATCTGTGTATTGAGAATCAGCTGTAGCACAAGTATCAGACTCTCTGTCTAACTGATCTATTGCGGTATTGATCTCTTCATGCTCAGAGGGTGCGTCAGTATCTGATGACAGACCCTCTATGTAAATATCCTCGTCTAGTGGTTCATCTAGCCACATCAATATCTGTTCCTCTGACATGACTTCTTTCCTGAAAAGTTTTGTATATTTTCATATCCGATAGAGAAAATGTTAAATTTTTCTAACAATCCGAGTGATCGCGGGTTAATGACCACTAATAAGCGTCCTGTCACTTTTGATTAGGTAATATAATCTTATATTCAAAGAACTCGAACAGATACGTTGCTGTTTCTGATACCTGCGCATGTACACTTGGCTTTTTGTTACGCACTGTGTGAGCACGTTTCATCGTTTTAGCTTTGTTTAAAGTCACACTGCACAGTTACACTAGGATTCTTATCGTGTCTATGTTCCCGGTACAGTGTCTTCGCTCGTTCTCGTTTTCTTTCCCTTGGCTTGGTGTTTGTTTGTCCATGCAGTAACGGGCAAAGAGAGAGAGAGAGAGAGAGAGAGAGAGAGAGAGACGGAGGGGGAAGGCAGGGAGAGGGAGAGAGAGGAGGAGGGGATAGAGAGAGAGAGAGAGAGAGAGAGAGAGAGAGAGAGAGACAGAATTTTTTATTCAATATTGCATTAGTCGTATTCCAGGAACGCCGACGAGTGAGCTCTGTTATATACGCTTTAGTTAAGTGTAATTCTACGTTGATGGAAATGAAAGCGTTACCCCATAAACACCTTGACCGAACGTTACCAAAAAAGATGCATTTAGCTTTATAATGGTGTGAGAACAATATTAAGATTAAGTGTTTGTTGAGAATGGCAGTTCTAATGAGTAGCCGGCCGAAGTGGCCGTGCGGTTAAAGGCGCTGCAGTCCGGAACCGCAAGACCGCTACGGTCGCAGGTTCGAATCCTGCCTCGGGCGTGGATGTTTGTGATGTCCTTAGGTTAGTTAGGTTTAACTAGTTCTAAGTTCTATGGGACTAATTACCTCAGAAGTTGAGTCCCATAGTGCTCAGAGCCATTTGAACCATTTTTTCTAATGAGTAAGAAGACGACAGATGAAGCAGCCTAGCTAGGTTTTCAGCTCGTGATGGGTTAGGTGAACCTCATATAATTTTATTCCATTAGAATTAAGAAAAATCCAAAAAATGGTTCAAATGGCTCTGAGCACTATGGGACTCAACTGCTGAGGTCATTAGTCCCCTAGAACTTAGAACTAGTTAAACCTAACTAACCTAAGGACATCACAAACATCCATGCCCGAGGCAGGATTCGAACCTGCGACCGTAGCGGTCTTGCGGTTCCAGACTGCAGCGCCTTTAACCGCACGGCCACTTCGGCCGGCTAAGAAAAATCCACTTAATAATTGTACGGAGTGTACAGGTACATAAGGAAAAGCCCCAACAAGCTACAACAAAAATTTAAAACCAATGATAATAATCATCAGCGCGGCCGTTGTAAGCGCCGATAAAGATCTATTTTGCTACGCCGGAAGGCGGATAACAATTGAGAAAAAAATTCCATTCAAATTTTTTTGTGAATAGAGAGACTCTGTCTTTAATTCTCGAGTGGAGAAGACGTAATTTTGTAAGATGTGTGAGGTAGCCAATTGAGTTGTTTGAATAATAATTATTATTTGTGCAAAACCACTAATGTTTTCTTTTCTTCCGTGCATCATCTCAATGTCAGGTCCACACGCGGCCAGCATTCGAAAGAAGCAGCCCGATTAAGAACTGTTATAGACACGGTCAGCAGATAAATATTTATGGCGGAAGATGATTATAACCAAGGACATCAGAAGTAAGTTCACGTTAAAACGGACTCTAAGGATAGAAAGTATACAAATCAAAAATTTGGGCATTAATTGAAAATAATTGACTTCTATTAATCTCCTTATTTATGTACCCTTCATTATTATTGCTATTTATATTTATGTGTATATGTATATAAATTTGCACAGGAGGGCGCGGTCAGTAAGGGAATGAGTCATTGGTATTTGTTTGACAGTGCTGTGGAGATTAAGGAGGAAGTATAGAAGAATGGGAAATAGATGATTCAGGCACATAATTATAATGTTAAAAGTACTAGAAGTCTGGCAGAGTCAGAGCCACAAAAGGTTTCGGCATAGGCACTTTCTGAAGAGCGAAATAATCAGGTACACATGAGCGCATTGAGTGCGCAAATTACAATAGTAAATAATAGTGCTGACGCTGTGAATGAGAATGTTGAATCGAAGGTAGGATCTGTACATTGAGAAATAGTTCCCTTAAATTCTAACTTTGAATCCGTGTATCGCGAAATAAATTGTGTAAAAGCCGATCTGAGCAAAACAGAGGGTAGACTTTCTAGTGAAATGGCCGATTTGAGTGCCAAAATAGCTGAAGGATTTGTTGATCATGGTAACGAAATAAAAAAGCAGTTAGAGGTAATATTTCAGGAAATAAATAAGAGATTAATTGGAGAACTAAATACTGTTATAGGTGAATCTTGGTATTTACGCTACTGGCCATTAAAATTGCTACACCAAGAAGAAATGCAGATGATAAACGGGTATTCATTGGACAAATATATTATACTAGAACTGACATGTGATTACATTTTCACGCAGTTTGGGTGCATAGATCCTGAGAAATCAGTACCCATAACAACCACCTCTGGCCGTAATAACGGCCTTGATACGCCTGGGCATTGAGTCAAACAGAGCGTGGATGGCGTGTACGGGTACAGCAGCCCATGCAGCTTCAACACGATACCACAGTTCAACAACAGTAGTGAATGGCGTATCGTGACGAGCCAGTTGCTCGGCCACCATTGACCAAAAGTTTTCAATTGGTGAGAGATCTGGAGAATGAGCTGGCTAGGGCAGCAGTCGACCATTTTCTGTATCCATAAAGGTCCGTACAGGACCTGCAACATGCGGTCGTGCATTATCCTGCTGAAATGTAGGGTATCGCAGGAATCGAATGAAGGGTAGAGCCACGGGTCGTAACACATCTGAAATGTAACGTCCACTGTTCAAAGTGCCGTCAATGCGAACAAAAGATCTGGAGAATGAGCTGGCCAGGGCAGCAGTCGACCATTTTCTGTATCCATAAAGGTCCATACAGGACCTGCAACATGCGGTCGTGCATTATTCTGCTGAAATGTAGGGTATCGCAGGAATCGAATGAAGGGTAGAGCCACGGGTCGTAACACATCTGAAATGTAACGTCCACTGTTCAGAGTGCCGTCAATGCGAACAAGAGGTGACCGAGACGTGTAACCAATGGCACCCCATACCATCACTCCGGGTGATACGCCAGTAGGGCGATGACGAATGCACGCTTCCAATGTGCGTTCACCGCGATGTCGCCAAACACGGATCCGACCATCATGATGCTGTAAACAGAATCTGGATTCATCCGAAAACATGACGTTTTGCCATTCGCGCACCCAGGTTCGTCGTTGAGTACACCATCGCAGGCGCTCCTCTCTGCGATGCAGCGTCAAGGGTAACCGCAGCCATGGTCTCTGAGCTGATAATCCATGCTGCTGCAAACGTCGTCGAACTGTTCGTGCAGATGGTTGTTGTCTTGCAAACGTCCCCATCTGTTGACTCAGAAATCGAGACTTGGCTGCACGATCCGTTACAGCCAAGCCGATAAGATGCCTGTCATCTCGACTGCTAGTGATACGAGACCGTTGGGAACCAGCACGGCATTCCGTATTACCCTCCTGAACCCAGCGATTCCATGTTCTGCTAACAGTCATTGGATCTCGACCAACGCGAGCAGCAATGTCGCGATACGATAAACCTCAATCGCGATAGGCTACGGTCCGACCTTTATCAAAGTCGGAAACGTGATGGTACGCATTTCTCCTCCTTACACGAGGCATCACAACAACGTTTCACCAGGCAACGCCGGTCAACTGCTGTTTGTATATGAGAGATCTATTGGAAACTTTCCTCATGTCAGCACGTTGTAGGTGTCGCCACCGGCGGCAACCTTGTGTGAATGCTCTGAAAAGCTAATCATTTACATATCACAGCATCTTCTTCGTGTCGGTTAAATTTCGCGTCCGTAGTATGTCATCTTCGTGGTGTAGCAATTTTAATGGCCAGTAGAGTAATTACAGATTTGATACCGGAAGCAGAGAAAGATGTGAATATGCATAAACAGAAATGTTCTATGTTTCTATTTTTAAGCAAAAAATTGTGGCCAAGCAGATTGCTCATAAGAAGCCTATAAAAGAAATGTTGGTTATTATGCGCACTGAATTGTTGAAAGTAATTAATGAAGTGCTAAAAGATGCAATGGCTGAAATGAATCTCACGACTAGCGTGGAAAATCAAACTCAGGAAATACTTAAGTGCCTACAAGTGGCTCATAATATAATGGCAGACGAGGAAAGCACAGTTGTTTTAGGTAAAACGAGTAAATCGTCTCCAAAAATTGTGCAAGCATTCGTCTTCTGGGTCAGGATTATTTCGATGCAGAAAGTTTGATTATTTCATTCCTGCCAGAGAAGTTCATCTAGAAGTATTCATTCGAGGTTTTCGCAATGTTTTGCCTAAATCTTGGGACGTAACTGAGCAGATATCATTCATTGGATGTTTGCAAGGTCGTGACGTTATCTGGGCAAACAGTGTTACAGACTCATTTAAAAGTGAAGAGGTAATTCAAACTGTTTTGAAAAAAAAATACTGGTCAAGAGAAATCGAGCAAGATTTGATTAGTCGAAGTACGGTTCACTCACTGCTTTCTATGAACACTGGTGGAATGAAGTAAAACTAATTGAAGCAAGTATGGGTGAGAAATCTTTCAGCTGCAGTCTGGAACGTCTCATGTCTTCCGCGGTGCAAGAAGCTGTGTTATCAGTACCACGTGACAGATACTAAAATTATTTACGGTATCTTGGTAGAGTTGAATGCTCACAGATAGAGCACAGCACATTTAGAGAGCGGCAGCTGGGGGAGCCACAAAGGCAACTGAACACAATGCGCTCGCATCCGGTGTGCACGCAACGGAGCTGCAGATGTCACTGGCAACAGCCTTGTGTAATTGCAGTTGTCATCACAGTCCTACACAAGAACAGGAGTTAAAGTAAATACTAACTAGGGAAAGTAACATATATGAAAAACAGGTGTTGGACAATATTTTTGACCTGTCTGAACTATTTAAAGAAGAGAACCAGTAGTAGCTAAAAGGAGATTAATGTACGAGTAAATTCAAGGAAACACACAGTGCGTATACATAATTTCAACCTTGACATATAGAGGATGTGGACCATGAAACTGAACAGAGCTTGCAAAAAGAAAATAATAGGTAAGTAATGGTGACGATGTTGTAACTGGTGCACGTGTAGTTAATAATTCTGCCCCTATAAGTAATTAAGACGGTATTAGGGAATTCATTTTTGTCTTTCACGGGGATGTTTGGAAGGCAGTGAGGACGGGTCGCGAGTCATGCTTGAGTAGCTCATTTGGTAGAGGGCTTAAATACGAAAGGCAGTAGCCCAGGTTCGAGTCCCAGTCCGGACATGGTTTTAAACTGATAGGAAGTTTCAAATTAGCGCCCACTAGAGAGAAAATTCACTCTGAATCAATTTATTAGGTTGTAAATTTGAGATTGGCTTATGTAATTGCATTGTGGAAGTGCGTGCAGGGTGTGGCGACTGCTGGCGGCTTGGCTCACAGTCCACTGAGACTCGGTAGCTGCCATAGCAAATGGGCTCATGCATTAATACTCCTTGGAAATGTTAGCCTCGGTGCTAACAATCTTCGGACACTATGCTGAGTGTTAGAAATAATTTTTGAGCAATACAAGGTTTTAATTTCGCGCATATATACGTAACTTATGCATCAATCAGACAGTGACTTTTGTTTAGCAAAAACGTGTAATTTTTGCCTGTGAAGTTACTTAGAATGCCGGTAATTCCGCGTTCTCAGGCCGTCATGTTGTGACGCCAAGAGGCGTACGTGATTCTGGTGCTAGGCTTCACACTTGCGTGGTTTTCAAGTGTGTTATGTTTTTGCTCGTGTTGACGGCCTACTGGTCACATGGTAAAATTTCAGCTCTCAGTCCTTTGTTAAGTTTACAGTTTGAACGTTAGGTAACCCTTTTTTGAAATTTGTGGTAAGTTCCTATCTAACCAAACTGCTGAGATCATCAGCCCCTAGGCTTACATACTACTTAATCTAACTTAAACTTACGCCAAGGACATCACACACACACACACACACACAAACACATGCCCGAGGGAAGACTCGAACCTCCGACGGTTTAGCCGCGCGAACCGTGGCAAGACGCCCAAGACCGCGCGGCTACCCTGCGCGGCAGCTAGCCAGTGATTGCAAGTTTACTTACATGTAATTTCTGTTATTGTCGAACAGCAGACTCACTTGTCATGCCAGTGATTGTAAGTTTACTTACATGTAATTTCTGTTATTGTCGAACAGCAGACTCACTTGTCATTGCATTTCATTTCATATTATTTATCAGTTTTATCCCCCTCCCCCCCCCCCCCCACCCCCATGAACCATGGACCTTGCCGTTGGTGGGGAGACTTGCGTGCCTCAACGATACAGATAGCCGTATCGTAGGTGCAACCACAACGGAGGGGTATCTGTTGAGAGGCCAGACAAACGTGTGGTTCCTGAAGAGGGGCAGCAGCCTTTTCAGTAGTTGCAGCGGCAACAATCTGGATGATTGACTGATCTGGCCTTCAACACTAACCAAAACGGCCTTGCTGTGCTGGTACTGCGAACGCCTGAAAGCAAGGGGAAACTACAGCCGTAATTTTTCCCGAGGGCATGCAGCTTTACTGTACGATTACTTCAAGAAGAATATAATAATTCCAATCCCAAAGAAAGCAGGTTTTGACAGATGTGAAAATTAGTGAACTATCAGTTTAATAAGTCACAGCTGCAAAATACTAACGCGAATTCTTTACAGATGAATGGAAAAACTGGTAGAAGCCGACCTCGAGGAAGATCAGTTTGGATTTTGTAAAAATGTTGGAGCACGTGAGGCAATACTGACCCTACGACTTATCTTAGAAGAAAGATTAAGGAAAGGCAAACCTACGTTTCTAGCATTTGTAGACCTAGAGAAAGCTTTTGACAATGTTGACTGGAATACTCTCTTTCAAATTCTGAAGGCGGCAGGGGTAAAATACAGGGAGCGAAAAGCTATTTACAATTTGTACAGAAAGCAGATGGCAGTTATAAGAGTCGAGGGACATGAAAGGGAAGCAGTGGTTGGGAAGGGAGTGAGACAGGGTTGTAGCCTCTCCCCGATGCTATTGAATCTGTATATTGAGCAAGCAGTAAAGGAAACAAAAGAAAAGTTCGGAGTAGGTATTAAAATCCATGGAGAAGAAATAAAAACTTTGAGGTTCGCCGATGACATTGTAATTCTGTTAGAGACAGCAAAGGACTTGGAAGAGCAGTTGAACGGAATGGACAGTGTCTTGAAAAGAGGATATAAGATGAACATCAACAAAAGCAAAACAAGGGTAATGGAATGTAGTCGAATTAAGTCGGGTGATGCTGAGGGAATTAGATTAGGAAATGAGACACTTAAAGTAGTAAAGGAGTTTTCCTATTTGGGGAGCAAAATAACTGATGATGGTCGAAGTAGAGAGGATATAAAATGTAGACTGGCAATGGCAAGGAAAGCGTTTCTGAAGAAGAGAAATTTATTAACATCGAGTATAGATTTAAGTGTCAGGAAGTCGTTTCTGAAAGTATTTGTATGGAGTGTAGCCATGTATGGAAGTGAAACATGGACGATAAATAGTTTGGACAAGAAGAGAAAAGAAGCTTTCGAAATGTTGTGCTACAGAAGAATGCTGAAGATTAGATGGGTAGATCACATAACTAATGAGGAGGTACTCAACAGAATTGGGGAGAAGAGGAGTTTGTGGCACAACTTGACTAGAGGAAGGGATCGGTTGGTAGGACATGTTCTGAGGCATCATGGGATCACCAATTTGGTGCTGGAGGGCAGCGTGGAGGGTAAAAATCGTAGAGGGAAACCAAGAGATGAATACACTAAGCAGATTCAGAAGGATGTAGGTTGCAGCAGGTACTGGGAAATGAAGAAGCTTGCACAGGATAGAGTAGCATGGAGAGCTGCATCAAACGAGTCTCAGTACTGAAGACCACAACAACAAAAACATCAGTTTTATAGTTATAGATATTTTTAAAACACAGAGACCTGTTGAAGTTCATTTTAATATTGATTCCAAATAATCTGTTAATAGTTTTTACCTTGTGAATATGTGGCTCAAGATTTTCCAAAACTAAGCTTGATTGAGAGGCATCTCGTAAATTCGTGTACGTGAAGACGTACACCACGGATCAACGCCTTTCACTTTTTGTTTATATCGAGGATTCAGTCAGTGATAGTGATCGTAAGGTGTAACTTCCATTCAACAATCCATAAGTGTGCCAAGTTTCAAACAAGTATAGGATGTTTTGGAAACAGAATTAGACAGTGATGTCACACATCTTCACAAATTCCTGATAGAGATTATGTGCAAAGAACAGTATGCGTATCGGCAGTTGTTTGTAAAGTGTGTCTCAGAGTGCGGTAGTGCCATATTGCTGTGGGTGAAAAAATGTGATTAATATGATCTTTATCTTGGACTGTTGGAAGCCAATCTTTTTGGGACGTGGGGAAGACGATGTAGACCAGGGTCGACCACAGCGTGTCGGGTGTACAGGCCACATGCGGACCACGGCTCGGCCTGTTTCGGTTTCGCTTGTTCCTTCCCAGAAGTACCCACTACAGCGCGACACTTTATTTAGTATTTAGCTGGTACATTTTTCGGTCGGCACAACTCCCTTCAGTTCGGCAGAAACGTGGTATCAGCGTTGTTTATCCAAAGGCTATTTGTTCAGGGTATATAGGACGCACACAGGTCCAGTGGATGTCTGCAGAAAAAGCTGCAGTATAACGATCTCTCATCGCAAGCCTTTGAAAATGAATAGGAATGACAGAAGAGAGAGATGAGAATTCTCAATATCTATTATGCAGTCACATAAACGACGGTCATTGCAAATTTGCTATGAAACGATATTACAACACCACGCAGAAACAATTTAAAGATTTAGTTGACAATGAAAAAGAAAAAAAAATTACGACGATAGACAGATGGGATTCATTTTTCTGTACGTCAAGAAGCACGTTGTGCTAAATTTACAGGCGTACGTGAAGAAATTGGTGGTATGAACAGTAAAATTTCTGAAGTCGCACGCATTATTCCATTGTGAGTTGCAACAGTTTTCGGTGGAATATAGCGAGAAGCATCGAGATTTTATATATTTATGCGAAGTACGTTGGTTAAGTCAAGGGACATGAAACGATTCTTCGATTTAAAACTCGCTGTTGTTGAATTTATGAAGAAAAAAGGAGCGCAGGAACGAAAGTTAGAACATCCAAAATTGATTGCAGAATTAACATTTGGAGTGGACTTGACTGTACACAGCCCACACTGCACATTGCACTATGAGAAATAACTGCTTTCTGACTTGATGAAGATGCATTTAAAAAGAAAATCGAGGTGTAGAAGTGACACATTCTGAGCAACACAGTCCATTTCCATTTGCTCACTGTCGTTAAAGAAAACGCGAGGTTTGAAGAATTCATTGTAGTCTTGAGAGAATTGCAAGGATAGTTCACAAAAAGTGTTAGTGAGCTTACATCTGTTTCCGAGATCGTTCGCCGTTTCAGTTGGAAGCGGCCCTGTGCGCGTGCAGATGTAACCGCGAGGCCTGGAAGGTAATTCCCGTTCTAATGGCAAATCCTTTTGCGTTAAAACACTCCAGGACGTCTACATTGCTTTCCTCAGAGAGAGTTTCTACTTCTCCATAATGAGGTTGCAAAAGTGCTACAATATTTCGGTCGTCATATTTATGAGGAACTAAACCGATTCTTCACATTACCTGCAACCAAAATTGATCCGCAAAAAAAACAGAGAATAATTGATTACTTCATTGGGATGAACGACTGCAGCAAAGAAAAATTCTATCTACAGCACGTCACTTGCAGTACTGTCAAGAAAGCCATAATGCGGATTAGATCAGCATCTACTGGACATGATGGTATCACTATCCAGATGGTAAAACTTATTATTGACCAACTACTGCCCTCTATAACAGACATTTTCAACGATTCATTAATCACAAGTGTTTTCCCTGAGGCCTGGAAACTGGGACAAATTAAGCCACTGCCTAAAAAGGACATCGCCACAGCAGCCTCTGACTACCGCCCCATCTGCCTTCTTCCTGCACTATCAAAGGCCTTAGAATATATAGTTCATGACCAGCTCACCAACTACCTAACTACTAACAACCTATTAGACGAATACCAATCAGGTTTCCGTAAACATCGAAGCACAACATCCGCTCTGATAAAGGTAACAGATGACCTGAAACTTGCCATGGACAGACAAGAAGCGACTATCATTTGCTTCTTAGATTTCAGCAAAGCATTTGATACTGTCGACTTCGACATCTTACTAGCCAAACTTAGTGGTCTAAATTTCTCACCAAGCGCAGTGCAATGGTTTCGCTCATACATGACGTCTCGTCAGCAACGCGTCCTGTCTGGGGATATAAAATCACAATGGCGGCAGGTAGTGTCAGGCGTTCCCCAAGGCTCAGTATTAGGTCCTATACTCTTCTCTCTTTATGTCAATGATGTGTCATCGGTCCTGACCTATTGCAAATACCATATGTATGCTGATGACCTTCAGTTGTATCTAAGTGCGAAACCAAGCAATCTCAAGAAAGCTACTGAAAATTTCAATACTGACCTCAACGCACTGTCAAAATGGGCACAGGACATAGGTCTAAAACTAAACGCATCTAAAACCCAAGCGGTACTTGTTGGTCACTCTAAGCTTATTAGCCCAAAACATCGGGAATCCGTACCACCTCTTATCCTAAATGGAACAATTATTAACTTCTCGCCCTCAGCAAAGAGTTTGGGAGTAATAATAGATGAAAATCTAAATTGGACAGAGCACGTAACTGCAGTGTGCAAAAAAGCATCAGCATCCCTTCATGTCCTACAAAAATATAAAAAACTCTTCCCTTTCGATCTGAAAAAGAAATTAGTACAAACGCTTATACTCCCAATCATTGACTACAGCGATATTATCCTACAAGGCCTCTCTCAGGAAAATTCCCGACGTCTAGAACTGGTCACGAATGCCTGCGTCCGATATATCTGTGACGTTCGACTTTTTGATCACATTTCACCAGCATATGCAAAATTGTCCTGGCTGCGTGCAGACAAACGCAGAGATTTCCATACACTCTGTCTCATCTACTGCCTTATAAATGTACACTGTCCCTCATATCTCTCCTCGTCCCTAACACTCATGTCGGAACAACATGACAGAAACACACGTTCCCATCATAATAAAATCCTCTCCGTTCCACTGCAGCGCTCAGTCACCTTCTCCAAGTCCTTTACAGTAGCGGGAACCCGACTCTGGAATAACCTCCCTCGTTATGTTAGAGAACTTAAAAACATGACTGGCTTCAAAAAACAATTAATGACGTATCTACTTAAGCAACAGTAATGCCTTCCTCTGTACATGAGTGCACTTCACCTCATTACTTCCCTCTCTCCCCCTCCTTAAACCTCCCTTACCCAAAACTCGCTATACTAGTAAACATCTACTTTACACACCAAAATATTAATGTAGAGCTGCACAAACCTTCATTACTATTGCGAATCTTTCTCATGTTTGTCATTATTATTTGTTTTTTTTTTTACTGTTATTATTATTGCTTTCAACATAATCTGTATGTATAGCACCTGATGTAAAAATACTGCCAGCATTTACTTTATTAGGTCTTAGTCATGTTTATCATTATTATTTGATTTTTTGTTTTACTGTTATTATTATTGCTTTTATCATAATCTGTATGTATAGCAACTGTTGTAAAAATACTTCCGCATTTACTTTATTAGGTCTTAGTCACTAGTCTTTATTCATATTGTCACTAGAGTAAGCTAATTTTCTCATTTAAACTATGTTCATGATGTTACTCTGATGTGTGAAATGCTGCATGTGTGGAACACTGGTCCGATGTAAGAGAGGGCCTGATGGCCCTAATCTGATCAGGTTAAATAAATAAATAAATAAATAGACATATTTATGTGCAAGATATTTTTTTCTATTATCAAACTAAATGACTCACAAGTACTTGGCAGCCTGAATGCGAAAATCTGTGAAAACGTCTGTATCTGTCCGTATGCCGACAGTTAGTAACAGATAAAAATTACATCTTCAGCGCGCAAAAAAATAATTAAATAATACTGAAAATTTGTTTTGTTTCTGATCTACGTTGTTGAGAAATGTGGTAGATAATACCAAATGGCAAGTAATGCGACCGCAGTGCTGTTTAAATGCGGCGCGTTCTCAGTTCCCCCTCCGCACATTGCAAACACTCAGCTCGTAGCGGCGGGGAGAGGGTGCAGCGAGGTCGAGGGCAACTGCATCGATGCCAGGGCACGGCCTGCGAGCCTAAATCTCGGTCGCCACTGATGCACCCATTCAGTTCTTGGTAGCTTGAATCTCACGAAAGATTTCGTTCTTCAAATGTACAGAAATTAATATTTTCGTGAGTTCTATTACACTTCTTCGTCAATGAAACGAACATGACACAATTCACGCTACCCTTATCACTCCCTTTCTTCTACCACGATGTCTTATTAACCCGACTTTAAGAGAACATGGTCGCGAACAGGCTTTAAAAAATCCATTTTTAGTCTTAATTAATGCTCATATTATGTGGCTACAAACTGCCATTAGTTTCATTCAAAATTGACGATTAGATTATGAGTTATTAGGTTTTTCGTGATGCATGATAACTAAGTGCCACACCCACTGTTGCTGTATCTTTTGCTGAGCATTGGCTGCAGTTGTTTTCCTAATATATTCTTATTTCAGTTGCAAGAGATAGTTGTTATTTCGATGTTTGCCAGTCTGACTGCATCACTGACAGCTCAGTTGGCAGCTCTTTCATCTTTGTTATATAGGTTTGGGGACATAAATATAATATTCTAGTGTGCACTTGTGAAAAGTTACAAGCAGAATGGGTAGAATAAAGTAGTTTGGGTATAAGCCCAGGTTTGGTGGAAATAAGTTTGTAAAAGTAATCCAAATAACAGCTAGTTATGCTTATTCTGACACAAACATTCTGATTTCCATGTAGTTTTTAGTAACATGTGGGAAGACACACTTCCTGTAAAGACTGTGGTGGAAATATCACTTTATATGAAGATGTGGAGAAAACCAAGGGAACTTTTTTAAATTTAGTTCTAAAATCTTTGGCATGTAAATTTGCTACCAATACAATGTCATCTCATATACCCAGAAGCAGGATGTGTGAACACAACACGTGATTAGTGTATGCACTTTATTGACTGAGAAAGGGTGACGTTCAGGTGGAGTTCTATGTGCAGCAATGAACGTTCTCCGTCTCCCAGAAAGACTGAGATTTACAACGAGGCTACTGGTGCTGTTGTGGTTGAAATGGGTGAGTCTACAATGTTCAAAGCAGCAAAAACGTGTTTAGTTTAAAGATCCGAAATCTAACCGGAGGCATATGGTTGTTGCTTTTGATGTCTGTTGCCAGAAACTTGGGCATAAATACCCTAAATGACGTGTCAGCCACTTCGTTTCATGCTGTAAGGATTCTTGATATTGAAATAATTAGTAAATTCTGTATGTGCGGAAAACAATATGATGGTTCTAGTGGAGGCATAGAAGTGTCTGGTGTTGTTAAGATTTTCAGAACGTCTAAGCAGTCAAGAGGTGTTCTGTATACATATTATCTTGGCGCCGGTGATAATAAGGGGAAACACACGGGCCGACGATCAGATTAATAAACTGGAGTGTGTAGGGCATGTACAGAAAAGAATGGGACGACGACCTCTGAAGATACCTAAGGAAAAAAACTTAAGAGGTAAAGATGGACTGACAAAGATTGAAATAGACAGGATACAGAATTATTGTGGTATGGCAACCAGGAATAACTGCAACAATGCAAAGCAGTGATAAGAGCTAACTAGGCTTTATTCTCTCATAAAATTTTAAAGGACAGGAAACCATAACATCATCTTTGCCCACAGGGACCGGGCAACTGGTGCAAATCCAACAACCCAGTTACAGCTTCCAGTTATAAGAATAAACATCCAATTCCATAAACTTTCCTACTTGCTGTCAAACCAATTTTCGGAGACCTTAGCCAACAAGAACTCTTGAAAAGTCAGAATATGAATGAAAGTTTGAATTTTGGCATTTGGACAAGGCTAATAAAATAGTATATATATATATATATAAAACAAACGCTTAAGTTTGGTGTTCATGATGCCGCGATATTCTTCAATGCTAGAGTGTCAAACAAGACCGATGTGTTTCAGCTCTTGGGAACAAAGGGTCGGATGAATACTGAAAGGGGACTGAAAGGTATAGACATGGACTGTATCTGTTATGCTAACATATGTACAGGAAATGCTACCAAGGTGCCCAGGATAACCAGAAGATCAAAGAAAAGATGAAAATAAAATGAAGCTCAGCCGCAGATAGCCCTATAATGTTTTAAAAGTGTGGCTGTACGGTAATGTACATTAGTTTCTTGGATGTAAAACTTTAACACAGTTTTTTCTGAAAACTGTGGTGCGCTATAACAAGTCCACATAACTTCAGCAACAGGTCGGGCAGATACTATAACACACACACAAATTATTAGTAATTTATTAAAACTTGAGCGTAGTAAATACCGTACTTGAAGGCAATGATTTTCGACGCGGAAAACATGTATTTGATACCGTCGCTGACACTTAGCTGAGAAAGTCCGTGAAGACTCCAAGCCTTAGGTGTTTAGTTGACATTTGCCTAATTTACAGGCGTTTCCATTTCAAACACACTGGACAAAATATTCAACCCCATAAAAAAGCGCACCGGTCATTTTGAAACGTTTCCCCTAGTGTACAATTGGTGTCAAGCAGGCATAGTTGTATGACCTGCTGCTAGCAGTAAACCAGTGTTTATGAGCCAGCCGGTTGTATGGAATCAGTGTAGCGAGATGAGTCGACGTGGGAACACGCTAAAAAGGAGCTGCCTGTGTCTGGAAGTGGCCGTGACCACCCCCTGGGTGAAGTTGCCAGGTTTGTTGGTCAATCAGCGTGGACTGTCCAGCGCATCCAGAAGGAATGGTGCACCAGTCGCAGTCGCGTAGTACTTCATAAGAACAGTAGTCGTTGAAAGATGCTCACCAGCCGGTACCTCCAATTCAATGACAATCGGCACCAAATCCGACAGAAATGACTTCGGCCAGCGAATACGGGTCCACTGCAACCAGTTCACGAGGGAGCGCTGCGGAGGGAACTGTAATGGACTTTTGCAGTCGGGTTCCTGAAAAAAGGCCACTGCTCACATCGGTTCATTAAGCTACAAGTTTTCAATGCGCCAAAGGACGCAGAAACCGGTCAGCAGTTGAACGGAGGGAAATAAAGGCGTTAAGTGCGCCGATGGTCGGATAATGTGTTTTCCTGCATTATGTGAAGGGTGTAGTTTAGGTCAGAGATGATTCTGCGATGTTTAGGAGGTGTTTTCGTACCATGACTTGGGAGCACTCATTCAGATTATTGTGAACATGAACCAAGATACTTCCTTAAATTTCAGGGTAGCACCCACATAAATTCCGCTTCTTCTTACAATATTTCGGCTGTACATCGCTCAGCCGTCTTCAGAGTGAACTGAAAGACTGACATTCCAGTTTTTTTAGCTGTTATTTCATCCACCCGCACGCCATATGGGTGGAGGGGGGGAGGTGGAGGGAGGGCGAGGCGAGGCGGGGGTCCGTGGGGTAGGGGGAGTGGGGTGAGCCGCCAGCGGTACGGTTCAACACGCTCTTCACTCGAATGACAACTAAAACTAAACGAGAAGAAAGACAAGAAACAGAACGGTTAGACATTTCGTTAAAACCCGTAATAAGAAAATGTAAAACGAAATACAGTAGATTCACTTTACTGGACAAGGGCGAGAACATGATGGTACAAGGATGGAGGACTGGTGCATAGTAGAGTCCACACAGAATAAGATGACCGATGCGCAGTTACTAATTTTCGTTCAAATCGCTGTGCGAATTTATTCGTTTTGAAGGGGTGGCCAACAATGTCAACTACTTTTCGTCCGGTCGGCGATGTCAGAATCGAGGCGCACGCCCTGCAATCTTTCTCAAGCGATTCTACGGAAACTGTTCGATAAAAAAATTCATTTTTACTTTACTTGTAGCTTTGTATGTCAGGTTCATTAATTCGTTAATGGTCATAGTTATTGTGATATTTATGTGGAAGTAAGACACTGCCCGAAATTCGAAAAAGTTTGCAATGAAAAATAGGGTACTCTGTGATTTTGAGTTTTGAGCATATTACATATGTTGCTGCGTATAAAATCTAGCTAACATATTGAATTTTTCTCTAAGCTTCGATAGAGGTCTCTATCTGTCATCAGCCTCGAGAAAATTGGTCTGACGTAGCACGCTCATTTGCTATCGCGCCGCGCCGGCGATAAAGCCAGAGTGAAATATCCACAACACTGCTCATAATTCATAAAGGTTTGAGATATCGAAATGAGATTTTGGCAAATGATAGCATGCAAAGAGGAGAGTATTTTACCATACGGTTATTAAGTAAAACTTCATTATCTACTGTGTTATTCCACTAACTACAGACTTTTTTGATGATAAAATCTAACTGGTTAAACGAGAAATCTTATGGGTTTTGGAACAACGTAATTGAAGACATTATACGTTTATTTTGTACCGACGAAATCCTTTTTCCTAAGATACTGACCTTACGTTTCCTTAGTTCCTCAATGAATGTTGTTGTTGCGCTCTTCAGTCCTGAGACTGGTTTGATGCAGCTCTCCATGCTACTCTATCCTGTGCAAGCTTCTTCATCTCCCAGCGCGTACAGCAGCCTACATCCTTCTGAATCTGCTTAGTCTATTGATCTCTTGGTCTCCCTCTACGATTTTTACCCTCCACGCTGCCCTCCAATACTAAACTGGTAATCCCTTGATGCCTCAGAACGTGTCCTACGAACCGATGCCTGCTTCTAGTCAAGTTGTGCCATAAACTCCTCTTCTCCCCAATCCTATTCAATACCTCCTCATTAGTTATGTGATCTACCCATCTAATCTTCAGCATTCTTCTGTAGCACCACATTTCGAAAGCTTCTATTCCCTTCTTTTCCAAACTATTTATCGTCCATGTTTCACTTCCATACATGGCTACACTCCATACAAATACTTTCAGAAGCGACTTCCTGACACTTAAATCTATACTCGATGTTAATAAATTTCTCTTCTTCAGAAACGCTTTCCTTGCCATTGCCAGTCTACATTTTATATCCTCTCTACTTCGACCATCATCAGTTATTTTGCTCCCCAAATAGGAAAACTCCTTTACTGCTTTAAGTGTCTCATTTCCTAATCTAATTCTCTCAGCATCATCAGACTTAATTCGACTACATTCCATTATCCTCGTTTTGCTTTTGTTGATGTTCATCTTATACCCTCCTTTCAAGACACTGTCCATTCCGTTCAACTACTCTTCCAAGTCCTTTGCTGTCTCTGACAGAATTACAATGTCATCGGCGAACCTCAAAGTTTTTATTTCTTCTCCATGGATTTTAATACCTACTCCGAACTTTTCTTTCGTTTCCTTAACTGCTTGCTCAATATACAGATTGAATAACATCTGGGATAGGCTACAACCCTGTCTCACTGCCTCCCCAACCACTGCTTCCCTTTCATGTCGCTCGACTCTTATAACTGCCATCAGATTTCTGTACAAATTGTAAATAGCCTTTCGCTCACTGCCCTCACTGAATAAACAATCGTTTCAGAATTCTCTCGCAATTGCGTGTGCTCGGCATGTTATTGAGGTGAGCCCGTGTAAACTCCGCTGTGTTTTGGCAAAGGAAGCAAATTTTAACGTGGCAAAAGAGGAATGTGTAGGTTTTACTCAAAATTCGCCACTTACGACAGTTGTCTGGGAGAATGGTTAACAAGCCAGGCGGAAATAAGTCGCTGCATTTTCGGTAGAATTCTTCTTAGATACTAAACAAACAGACGTGACAGATCTTTTTGAATAGTCATCATCCAAGAGTGGGAATGAAGGGGCACTGCTCAATATTTACAAAAAATGTGAGTGTAGGCTTCAGTTTAGAATGGCACCTCCCCTCCAGCACTCGGCATTTCCCTACTGTTCCCGCCTACAGACTCTACTGCTACCGTCCTCACAACGTGTGTCCTGCTGTCTGTGCATCTACCGGCAATGGTATTCTCTGCAGACTCTATCGATGTGGTAGGAGTGGCTGTTTTGACCAAAGAGGAGGTTGAGTTGAGGGGGACATTGGTGAGGCTACTACATGACTAGGAAAAGGGGTGGGAAAGGAAGGCAGATAGGGAGAAAAAGGGCATAAGGATATGTTGGGATGGGAGGGAGAGGTAGCCCTGATGAGGTGGAGTGAGTGGGGTAGTCTTTTAGCTGGTAGGATCAGTAAATGATGGGGCAGAGTTCATGTTTTGTGGAGGGGAAATGGTTGAAGTTTCTCTGGGAAAGTATGTGGGAGCGTGGGTAGGCGTGGGGTTGGTGGAATGTGTTAGTAAAGGAGAAACTCAGTGGTTGTTGGAGGCGAGATTGCGTATGGTGTGGATTGTTCAGAAGTGTTCAGAGCGAGTGAAGAGAGGAGGGAATTTGATGAGTTGGTAAAGGATACTTGTGGGGGTATGTAAACGGATGCAGAAAATTGTAAGTAGGCTGTTTAGTTTTTTCTGTTGCTGACGCCACGTATCACTCTGTATGAAAATCGCTGACTGCGCTGTGTGCAGTCTGTGGCTGGTTGGACTCATTGTTGATATATTCGCTAGCGTAGCGTTGGACAGTTGGATGCGAACAGCGTGTAGCGTTGGGCAGTTAGAGGTGAGCCGCTAGCAGTGGTGGATGTGGGGAGAGAGATGCCAGAGTTTTCAGAGGTTACTATGATCGGACGATATGGACGTGTGTCTGTCAGTAAAAGGAAATTTGTAAGATTGGATGTCACGAACTCATATATATATATATATAATGACTTTTGAACACTATTAAGGTAAATACATTGTTTGTTCTCTATCAAAATCTTTCATTTGCTAACTATGCCTATCAGTACTTAGTGCCTTCAGTGGTTAGAATCTTTTATTTAGCAGGCTGTATTGGCTCTCGCTGTATTCCAGCAGCGGGGCAGTACCATCGACGTCATCGCTATCATCTCAGCTGGATCCGTCAGGCTACCGCCCCTGGCCTAGCGCTAGAAGAGCAGTGCCATTGACTTCTAAGCCACCTCAACCGGGGCCATCAGGTTACCAACTCTGGTCTAGCGGTAGCACGGTGGTGTAGTCACTTTGTCCAGTGCCTATCAATAGCAGCCAAAAGCCTGTCTTGTTCACTAACAGTAGGTAAATCACACAGTCTTTTTACACTACTCTTTGGTTGCTCATGTTTTCAGAGATAGGATTTTACAGTTCTGCATTGATAACGTCAACGCTGGATTTCAAGATCTGGATACCTTCTTTTGTACGTGTCAAGCACTATTGGAAAGGGAGCTCCCTGAAATTATCAATCCCAGCGGTATCCCACCATCAGGTGCAAAGCGGTTCTCTACTTTGAGCTGTTGCACTCCCTAAAGAAGACAGCTATGATACTGCAGAGACAAGTGTTATCTAACTGGGGGAAGGATAGCGTGATATCACAGAACAAGTCAGCTACAGAGTGATACGGAACTTTTACCAAAAGTGTCATACTAAGGCGTTTTCCCAATACGAAGGGAAGAGGGTCTGGTACGGCACAAAGCCACATACCCCACCTTGATGTGTACGTGCATGTTTTAGATTCAGTTAATGGTGGTCCAGTTTCATCCATCTTCCAAATGATATTGCCGCTAAAAAAGATGTAATATCTAGAATACAAAGAAGAGGTATAATATTGGATTGTCTAGTCACTTCTGGGTTGCGATGGAAATTACGAAAAAAAATGCGATATCTATGGGTACATACAAGACATTATAACTTCGAAGGAATCTGATTGGGCCGGCTAGAGTGGCCGAGCGGTTCTAGGCGCTACAGTCTGGAACTGCGCGACCGCTACGGTCGCAGGTTCGAATCCTGCCTCGGGCATGGATGTGTGTGATGTCCTTAGGTTGGTTAGGTTTAAGTAGTTCTAAGTTCTAGGGGACTGATGACCACAGCAGTTAAGTCCCATAGTGCTCAGAGCCATTTGAACCATTTTTGAATCTGATTGTTCTTCACAATCCCACATCCCAGACCTTCCAAAATTAGAGAGTGTGTGTGTTCGTGTGGAACATATAGAGGATGCATTTGTCATAGTTTTGTGGATGAGTGTGTGTGTGTGTGTGTGTGTGTGTGTGTGTGTGTGTGTGTGTGTGTGCTGTAAATATTGTATAGCTGATCAGTTGCTGTTACGTAAATAAAATCATTCTGCATTCATGCAATCCCTTTTTGAAAAACCAATATTGTTACCGGTATAATGTATCTCTACTGATGTAAAATATTGTATAGTTGATGAGTAGCTGTTATGTAAAAATCAAACCATTCTGCATTTATGCAGTCTCTTTATTTGAAGAAAGATTGTTGCTGATAGTAATCCATTAGTTAATTTGCTATATCTGTATTATTGTCATTGCTTGAGCCTTCCACCATGAAAGTTTTTGTAGGGTGGAAGTAAATGAGAACAACTGTAGAAAATACATGTTTTATTTTACACACAGGCATTCAGCTTTACAGAAAGATCCAAATACTTGTGTTTTATATGCTTTGAATTCAGCCTGAATTGTAATCAAGCCTGTAGGTGCAATTACCTGCATGGGCACCCCATTAGTAAATTCAGCCTCCACTGATTTTATAATTACAGGCTCAACACTAACACACTTTGGTACAGGATGAATACAGGCAATGATGCATTGCTGCACTTGGTGAATATTTACGCTGTTATTGTGCAGATATTCAACGAATTCGTTGCATGCTCCTATCACATATCGACGCCAACGACACAATCTATCAGTGGCAATTGCTAAATTCACAATACATGTCTTCCAGTTTAACAACACTTGAATGTTTGAGGTACATATCGGTGTCCCGTGATTTTAATTCTAGCATTGCCTCTCCATACATACCTACTACCAAACATGTTAAGGCTTCGGTTACACAACTTGAGGCTGCGTGGATGGGCACCACTGTTGTGGGCTGGCCGTGGGGAGCCAACGGACGTCCAGCACGTTCGAGTCCTCCGATCGGTCCTCACCGGTGATCAGCCAAGTTACTGCTAGCACTGAGGTTGGCCCCTCGCCTGTGGTCGAGTGGGAGGTCGCACCGGGGCGTAGCAGGCGGCGAAAGACTTCCCAGGCGGTTTGTCTGATAAACACAGCAGGTGCTGTCTGTGGCTGACACTGTCGCTGAGCCAGATGCCGTCACCTGTCCTGTCCTGTCCTGTTTCACAGGAAACCTCTCAGCCCTCAGGACCCAGACAATCACAGAGGATGGGATTATTGATAGTTGGGTGCTCCAATGTTAGGCGCGTTATGGAGCCCCTTAGGGACATGACTGCCAAGAAGGGAAAGAAAAACAATGCGCGCTCCGTATGCACACCGGGTGGAGTCATTCCAGACGTGGAACGGGTCCTCCCAGATGCCAAAAAGAGCACAGGGTGCAGCCAACTGGAGGTGGTGGCTCACGTCAGTACTAATGATGTGTGTCACTTTGAATCAGAAGAGCGGCTAACAAAAGTCGTAAAGGCTGCTAGTCTTGCATGCAAGTTGGAAGCAGAGCTGACAATTTGCAACACAGTCGACAGGACAGATTGCAGACATCTGGCACAGAGCCGAGTGGAATGTCTGAATCAGAAGCCCAGACGGTTGTGTGGCCGTGTAGGCTGCAGATTCCTCGACTTACGCCAAAGGGTGGTTGGGTTTCGGGTTTCATTGAATAGGTCAGGTGTTCACTATACGCAGGAGGCGGCTAAACGGCTAGCAGGGGCTGTGTGGCGTGGACTGGGCGGTTTTTTAGGTTATAGGGTCTCGGGAAAACACAAGAAGGGCTTCAGTCACAAAGGGTGCAGACCGAACACAGGAAGAACATAGATACAGCAATCATCGGTATAACAGTTGTAAATTGTTGTAAATGTGTTGGGAAAGTACCAGAGCTCCAAGCGCTAGTAGAAAGCACCGATGCTCAAATCGTTATAGGCACTGAAAGCTGGCTCAGCCGAAATTTTTGCGAAGAACCTAACGGTGTTCCGAAAGGATAGGCTAAACACGGTTGGCGGTGGGGTGTTTGTTGCTGTTAGAAGTAGTTTATCTTGTCGGGAAATTGAAGTAGATATAGTTCCTGTGAGCTAGCTTGGGCAGAGGTCCTTGTTGGCAACCGGAATAAAATAACAATTGGATCCTTTTACCGACCTCCCATTTCAGATGATACAGTTGCTGAAAGGTTCAAAGAAAACTTGAGTTTGATTTCAAACACGTACCAGACTCATACGATTATAGCTGGTGGTGACTTTAATTTACCCTCGATATGTTGGCGAAAATACATGTTTAATTCCGGAGGTATGCATAAAACATTATCCGAAATTGTGCTAACCACATTCTCTGAAAATTAGTTCGAGCAGTTAGTTCACGAGCCCACGCGAATAGCAAACTGTTGTGAAAACACACTTGATCTCTTAGCAACAAATAATCCTAAGTTAATAACGGACATCAAAACTGATGTAGGGATTAGTGAAAACAGGATTGTCGTAGCGAGAATGAATATTGTAACCCCCAGATCCTCCAAAAATAAACGAAAAATATACCTATTCAAAAAAGGCAGATAAAAATTCACTTGACGCCTTGCTGAGAGACAATCTCCACTCCTTCCAAATTAATAATATAAATGTAGAACAGATGTGGCTTGAATGGAAATAAATAGTATCGGCAGCAATTGAGAGATTATTACCAAATAAATTAACAAACGACAGAGCTGATCCTCCTTGGTGCACAAAACGGCTCATCACACTGTTGCAGAAAACACGAAACAAACATGCCAAATTTAAACAGACGCAAAATCCCCAAGACTGGCGATCTTTTACAGAAGCTCGAAATTTAGCGCGGACTTCAATGCGAGATGCTTATAGTAGTTTTCACAACGAAACTTTGTCTCGAAACCTGGCACAAAATCCAAATAGGTTCTGGTCGTATGTGAAGTAGTTAGCGGCAAGAAACAATCAATACCTTCTCTGCGCGATAGCAATGGAGATACTATGGAAGACAGAGCTGCCAAAGCAGAGTTACTAAACACAGTCTTCAGAAAAGCCTTCACAAAAGAAGACAAAGTAAATATTCCAGAATTCGAATCGAGAACAGCTGCCAGCGTGAGTACCGTAGAAGTAAATATCCTCGGAGTAGTGAAGCAACTTAAATCACATAATAAAAACAAGTCCTCTGGTCCAGACTGTATACCAATTAGGTTCCTTTCAGAGTATGCAGATGCATTAGCTCCATACTAAACAATCATATACAACCGTTCTCTCGGTGAAAGATCTCTAGCCAAAGACTGAAAAGTTGCACAGGTCACACCAATATTCAAGAAAGGTAGTAGGAGTAATCCACTAAATTACGGGCCCATATCATTAACGTCGATATGCAGCAGGATTTTGGAACATTTATTGTTTTCGAACATTATGAATTACCTCGAAGAAAACGGTCTATTGACGCACAGTCAACATGGATTTAGAAAACATCGTTCTTGTGAAACACAATTAGCTCTTTATTTGCATGAAGTGTTGAGTGCTATTGACAAGGGATTTCAGATTGATTCCGTATTTCTGGATTTCTGGAAAGCTTTTGACATCGTACCACACAAGTGGCTTGTAGCGAAATTGCGTGCTTATGGAATATCGTCTCAGTTATGTGACTGGGGTTTTTATTTCCTGTCAGAACGATCACAGTTCTTAGTAATTGAAGGAAAGTCATCGAATAAACCAGAAGTGATTTTGCTGTTCCTTATCTATATAAACGATTTGGGAGACAATCTGAGCTTCCGTCTTAGGTTGTTTGCACATGACGTTGTCGTTTATCGACTAATAAATTCATCAAAAGATCAAAACAAATTGCAAAACAATTTAGAAAATATATTTGAATGGTGCGAAGATTGGCAGTTGACCCTAAATAGCGAAAAGTATAAGGTCATCCACATGAGTGCTACAAGGAATTTGTTAAACTTCAGTTACACGATAAATCAGTCAAATAAAAAGGCCGTAAATTCAACTAAATACATAGGAATTACAATTACGAACAGCTTAAATTGGAAGGAACACACAGAAAATGTTGTGGGGAAGGCTAACCAGAGACTGCGTTTATTGGCAGGACACTTAGAAAATTAACAGATCTACTAAGAACACTACGCTTGTCCGTCCTCTTTTAGAATAGTGCTATGCGGTGTGGGATCCTTAGCAGATAGGATTGACGGAGTACATCGAAAAAGTTCATCTACATCTACATCTACATCCATACTCCGCAAGCCACCTGACGGTGTGTGGCGGAGGGTACCCTGAGTGCCTCTATCGGTTCTCCCTTCTATTACAGCCTCGTATTGTTCGTGGAAACAAGGATTGTCGGTATGCTTCTGTGTGGGCTCTAATCTCTCTGATTTTATCCTCATGGTCTCTTCGCGAGATATAAGTAGGAGGGAGCAATATACTGCTTGACTCCCCGGTGAAGCTATGTTCTCGAAACTTTAACAAAAGCCCGTACCGAGCTACTACTGAGCGTCTCTCCTGCAGAGTCTTCCACTGGAGTTTATCTATCATCTCCGTAACGCTTTCGCGATTACTAAATGATCCTGTAACGAAGCGCGCTGCTCTCCGTTGGATCTTCTCTATCTCTTCTCTCAACCCTATCTGGTACGGATCCAACACTGCTGAACAGTATTCAAGCAGTGGGCGAACAAGCGTACTGTAACCTACTTCCTTTGTTTTCGGATTGCAAGTTCAAAGAAGAGCAGCACGTTTTTTACTATCGCGAAATATGGGAGAGAGTGTCACAGAAATTATACAGGATTTGGGCTGGACATGATTAAAACAAAGGCGTTTTTCGACGCGACGGAGTCTTTTCACGAAATTCCAATCACCAACTTTCTCCTCCGAATGCGAAAGTAGTTGGTAGACACCAACCTTTATAGGGAGAAACGATCACCACAATGAAATAAGGGAAATCAGAGCTCGTACGGAAAGATATAGGTGTTCATTCTTTCCGCGCGCTATACGAGATTGGAATAATAGAGAATTGTGAAGGTGGTTCAATGAACTATCTGCCAGGCACTTAAAAGTGATTTGCAGAGTATCCATGTAGATGTAGATGTGAATGTCAGTAGGGCTGTGAGTTGCATCATACTCGTCTGTCAGCTTCCTATCTACGTATTCCGTCATGCTGCATAAACACACTCGTATCATGAATAATGCACTTTGGCTCTGACATGTGTATTTTTTACCTCTATAACTACTTCAGAGTCAATGTAAGGAGCCAGACCTACATTACACGTTTAGAACCACTGACTGCTACATTGTACGTATTAGCGAATAACGGTACTCTTGTGGGAATTGGCTGCTGTGGTTGCATTTGATCTAGGACGCGGCAGGATGTCATGATTCCCAGAACGACCTTGGTGGTAAGGAAGTGCTGATGCTGACGTCAGCGAAATATGAAATGCCCAATCGTCTCAGCCAAAAGTCATTTGAAGGATATCTAGTTCTCCCCTTGCCCTACTAATGCTGTAGATACGTGATCAGCTGCTCTTGCAAAAGGAGTCGATATCACAACGAATAAAAAAAGTGACGCATCATTTCAGTCTACATCGAAGTCAGTTTCACCGTTAAACCTCCGGGAGAAGTTTGTAACTTCGAAGGTTTCATTTCACTTTGCCTACGTGCCGAAGCAACTGACGCTGTTGAAAGATCCAGACCCTCATCAATGGATGAAATGGTATGTGATTGAATGGCGTCCGTCAGACCACTAAGGCGTAGCGCAAACTTTTTACTATCTAATTACGTTCTGCACACAGTTCCCGACAAATGAAGATGGCACGTTAATAGGTTACAACCCTTACATAACTTGAACTTTCGTCACCAGAAGAGCTCACGTTTGAGTACCAGGAAAAGTGGATTCCCTGGTGCAATAAACGCTGACAAGGCGAAGGCAGTGACTTAAAAATGTCAGGAAACCTAGACTGAGCAGCCTAATCATTATTGACCAGTGTCCACTGGGAGAAAATATAGATGTGGATCAGATACGACTGGGGAACCACTCTAGCAACACAAATGAGGAAACCCACTGACACAAGCGTCTTTGACAGGACAGGTTGTTAAGGCCGGCGCCTAGAAACGAGCATCTCGGAAACTGCGAAGCTGCTCGACTGTTCGCGCGCCACTGTCGCGACCATCTGCAGAGAGCGGGTGAAGGATGGTGAAACAACGAGTAGGTAGCATGATGTTGGAGGTCCACTCTTCGTCACAGAACATGGAGGTCGCAGACTTGCCCGCTCTGTAAATGAGGATAGGCGACAATCTTTGTCAGATCTGACGGTGCTGGTGCAGGGAAAAGTGTTTCGGAGCACACCGTTCAGCGCACGTTTCCTAACATGGGGCTCCGCAGCAGGCGATCTCCACGTGTCTCCAGGTTAACCCAACGACGTCGTCTGTTACGATTGCAGTGCACACACGGATTTCTAAATTGGACCGTGGATCAGTGTAGACGTGCCGCCTAGTCGGATGAACAGCGTTTCTTATTACACCAGGTCGATGGTAGTATCCGGATGCGCAGTCGTGCAACTGCAGACAACGTGAGTATTATGAATATTATTTCGAGCCATCTGAAACCGTTAATACTTGATGTCTTCCCCGACTACAATGGCATTTTGCAAGAGGATAACTGTCCCTATCACAAGGCCAGAATCGTGTTAGAGTTGTTTGTGAAGTATGGTAGGAAACTCACGCTCATTACATGGGCACGAAAGTCGCCTCACCTAAACCCGATGGAATACGTCTGGGACGGTATCGGGCGACACCTCCGCTTCCACGAACTACTACCCAGCAGCTTACGGGATATGCGTCGCCTGTGCATAGACATTTAGTGCTACGTATCTCCAAATGGCTATCAAGGGCTTTCCGCATCCATACCACGATTGATCACTGTTGTATTATGTTCCAGGGGTGGAATAATACGCTGTTAAGCAGATGCTCGTAATGTTTTGTTTCTTCAGTATGTAACAGGATGTCTGAACGGTTATTTGAAAGTGCACTCTCTTCGAATCCGCGTCCGGTACCTAAACAACTGCGCCATCTCCATCGTTCACGAAAATGTGTGCAACGTCTTAGTTACAAAGTCTCTTCAATCGTTACTAGACACACAGAGATAATCCCTATTTGTACCCCTCGAATCTATCCTTTCGCCATTACACCTCTGGATAGATCTCAGATAACCCAGTTAAAGGCCGTTAGAGTCACACTAAACGCCCGATTCTTTAAAGAATCCAGCTGCCATGTATAAAATAGCTTCAAACTTCTGAATACTTTGCAAATGAGTTAATGTGTGAAATATTTAACATTATGCTTGCAAGCGAGAGAATGTTTAGAAAAGGTTTGAAATTATGTTGCAAGTTTACTAGAAATCGCTAAATGCTGTCATTATCAAACACTGTACGAGTATATTCTGGGTAACTTGCGCTCCGTTTTAACCAAAAGCTAACATTCACGCATCTCAGTGTTTATGACGTCACATCTGCTGAATCGTGTGTCACGCAATGGCACAATTTTGCAGGTACATTCAGTACGGTATGTAGTCATTGACTACAACGTATGCTGCGAATAGAAGTAGTAGTAAAGAAGAAATAAATTAAAACCTCAAACCTGATGCGGCGGTTTCATTACATCAATAGCGAAAATGTAATATCCCGTGAACTACACTCCTGGAAATGGAAAAAAGAACACATTGACACCGGTGTGTCAGGCACACCATACTTGCTCCGGACACTGCGAGAGGGCTGTACAAGCAATGATCACACGCACGGCACAGCGGACACACCAGGAACCGCGGTGTTGGCCGTCGAATGGCGCTAGCTGCGCAGCATTTGTGCACCGCCGCCGTCAGTGTCTGCCAGTTTGCCGTGGCATACGGAGCTCCATCGCAGTCTTTAACACTGGTAGCATGCCGCGACAGCGTGGACGTGAACCGTATGTGCAGTTGACGGACTTTGAGCGAGGGCGTATAGTGGGCATGCGGGAGGCCGGGTGGACGTACCGCCGAATTGCTCAACACGTGGGGCGTGAGGTCTCCACAGCACATCGATGTTGTCGCCAGTGGTCGGCGGAAGGTGCATGTGCCCGTCGACCTGGGACCGGACCGCAGCGACGCACGGATGCACGCAAAGACCGTAGGATCCTACGCAGTGCCGTAGGGGACCGCACCGCCACTTCCCAGCAAATTAGGGACACTGTTGCTCCTGGGGTATTGGCGAGGACCATTCGCAACCGTCTCCATGAAGCAGGACTACGGTCCCGCACACCGTTAGGCCGTCTTCCGCTCACGCCCCAACATCGTGCAGCCCGCCTCCAGTGGTGTCGCGACAGGCGTGAATGGAGGGACGAATGGAGACGTGTCGTCTACAGCGATGAGAGTCGCTTCTGCCTTGGTGCCAATGATGGTCGTATGCGTGTTTGGCGCCGTGCAGGTGAGCGCCACAATCAGGACTGCATACGACCGAGGCACACAGGGCCAACACCCGGCGTCATGGTGTGGGGAGCGATCTCCTACACTGGCCGTACACCACTGGTGATCGTCGAGGGGACACTGAATAGTGCACGGTACATCCAAACCGTCATCGAACCCATCGTTCTACCATTCCTAGACCGGCAAGGGAACTTGCTGTTCCAACAGGACAATGCACGTCCGCATGTATCCCGTGCCACCCAACGTGCTCTAGAAGGTGTAAGTCAACTACCCTGGCCAGCAAGATCTCCGGATCTGTCCCCCATTGAGCATGTTTGGGACTGGATGAAGCGTCGTCTCACGCGGTCTGCACATCCAGCACGAACGCTGGTCCAACAGAGGCGCCAGGTGGAAATGGCATGGCAAGCCGTTCCACAGGACTACATCCAGCATCTCTACGACCGTCTCCATGGGAGAATAGCAGCCTGCATTGCTGTGAAAGGTGGATATACACTGTACTAGTGCCGACATTGTGCATGCTCTGTTGCCTGTGTCTATGTGCCTGTGGTTCTGTCAGTGTGATCATGTGATGTATCTGACCCCAGGAATGTGTCAATAAAGTTTCCCCTTCCTGGGACAATGAATTCACGGTGTTCTTATTTCAATTTCCAGGAGTGTATTTTCCTTTCGTCGTTTTGCGGATGGAGTCAGCGAGAAAAAATTTCCTAAACTTTTGAAATTATGTGGAAGGTTTGTTGGAAGTCACTAAGGGCTCTCATTCTCAAATAGAGGACTACCATTAATTTCACGTATTTCTCTACCTTCTTACAAAATGTGAACTGATTCGCGTAAGTCTGAAACATAGAAGTGGTGCGAGTAAAATAATAACAATAATAATAATATAAAAACACAGAAAACCTGTTTTATGCATGTAAAAACGGAATGACACTAGCTTTTTAAAAATGAGTTTTCAATTTTATCGTAAGAATGCATTTTTTTATTTATTTGATTCACTTTAAACCGTTTCCTTGCATGCAGTTTATGTAAGAACGAATTTTAAATCCCACATTTAGCTCTACTTTAAACCATCGTATCTCGACAACGGATAAAGATTACTGGATAGAAAAATTCGTTTGGACTTTATCCATTTATCTACTTTCACGTAAAGTTTGAACAAATTCCCACAAGTTTAAAGAATAAAAGAGGCTCGCTTGAGAAACCTCCCACAAAAACGAGTTTTTTGCACGTCAACTTCAAACGAAGCAAAATTTTTTTAATGGTTAGACCTTATCGTAGACCAAGCTCCGACACATCGGTGGCCAAAATTTGAACCAACACCTTCACTGCTTTCAGAAGTTATATAAGGGTTTTTTTTCCTGTAAGATCCGTACGGTGCATATACAAATGGTCCCGAGAACTGAGCATTAATTTCAGTCCAATTAAAATGTTTTTCCAAAGGAATTAATCGATTCGCACAATCTGCCTGACTGCTAGCTCCGGTCCGTCGTTCAAACTTTGCTTAATGAACTGTAGCACAGCTACAGTAAGGCAGATATTCGAATGGATTTACAAATGGTCACTGGTCCGGACTAAAACAAAAACTTTTCACCCCATATCTGTAGGTCAAATACGATCCGAGAATTAAGACCCCCCACCCGCCAAACCGCGATTCTGCGCGTGAGTTTTTCGTACATATTTGTTACAGCGCTTCCGCGCTTTGACGATTATCAGAAATATTGCTCAGTGCTGTAATATTTTATTATTTTCCAGCTTCGTCTTAACAAGGAATTAGATTGCCAACTATGCAATAAATTTTTAAAAAGGAACAGCGAAGCGCAATTTTAACCTAACATTACGCAGACCATAGATGATAAATATATTTGATCTGCACTTTCCTTCCTTTGTCTCCCTCTCGCCGCAAAAAGAGCCGTTGAGCAGGATTCAGTTGTCGTACGCCGTTGAAGTAGATCAGACGCATCCGCTATCTTGCCTGCTATTAGTCGTGATCTTATGTGTGTGTGTATTAATTGCTAAGGGACCAAACTGCTGAGGTCATCGGTCCCTAGACTTACACACTACTTAAACTAATTTAGCTAAGAACAAGAGACACAGCCATGCCCGAGGAAGGACTTGAACCTCCGTGTCCGCAGCTCGTGGTCGTGCGGTAGCATTCTCGCTTCCCGCGCCCGGGTTCCCGGGTTCGATTCCCGGCGGGGTCAGGGATTTTCTCTGCCTCGTGATGACTGGGTGTTGTGTGCCGTCCTTAGGTTAGTTAGGTTTAAGTAGTTCTAAGTTCTAGAGGACTGATGACCATAGATGTTAAGTCCCATAGTGCTCAGAGCCATTTGAACCTCCGGCGTGAGGGACCGCGCAAACCGTGACATCCTCGCGGCGATCTTACGTGCAAAAGCTTTAGTCCGCCATTACATGCACGTTTGTAGATGCATCAGCAAATGCAGTAGTAAGTTAAATATGATGGAGAATTTATTTTCCAGCGTCATATACCAATTAACTGGTGCGAGAAAGAAGGCATAGAATAAACCCAATGTAAACATCAAACTCTCTTACGTGTTTTGTGAATTATGTTAAACAAAATATGAACTTCTGTTCCCAGAGCGCTGTCCTGGACGAAATTAACTGTTTCTAATATCTTAATCCCAAAGCTAAGAGAGAGGCTACATGATCAAAGAAATCGTTTACTGGGGATGGACTGAACGAATATTACGAGTTATTATGTTATAGTGTTCTCCTCTTATTCTCGGTTTCATAGAAAATATAAAAAAGAATTTAATTTGGAAGCTGAAATATTTTACCAAATAAATAGGCTAGATGCGATTCTCTTGGCTTGTGAATTACTGTAGCGAACGTTTCACGTTGTCAGATTTTCTGCTGAAAAGAAATGAGATGCTGTAACTGGAAGCGCTATGTTACGCACACACAGAACATTGTCGGGCGGTGAGTGGGAGTCATTCGAACGCCCAGGCTGCGTAAAAAGGAAATGCAGCAAACACTTCCGCGAACCGAATGCTGTAACCGTTCCAAGAAGTAAAAATGGATCCAGCTGCGTGGTAAAGTACCGGATGTTGCTCTCTGTGGACGACGATTGGAGTTCACTTTTCTGCGTTTGTAAAATGCTATACGTCTGTGACCTGCACTCCATTCACTGTAATTAGGTTCTGCGAAACAAAATTTCAATAGTTGTTAAGTATTTATCAGAATTCCTCTAAGGCAGAAATATCTTAACACCGAGTACGCGGCAATGTATGGAGGGGAGATGTTGACAGGAGCATTGTCGAAGAGGAAAAGCAAAGGAGGCTGTGAAAAAGGTCATCATAGAAGAACGTTAGAACTTAGAGGTCGATTAAATGGTAAATACGGACATAGAACGCAGTTATGTGAGAAACCTTTAGGGGTAGGTAAAAACGGAGATTATAGTTTAATGTCCAGTTTTCAAGCAATACTTTAGACGGGGCACCAAATCGTTGGGTAAAGAGGGTGGTAGGAAATGGAATGCGATAGTGCTAAGAAAACATCCCAGCATTCGCCTGAAATTATAGCGGGAAATGGTAGGATGGGTGGATTGTATTTTAAACCTGCTCCTCGTAGATACAGGTCAATTGTCCTGTCCAGTCTGCTACTTTACTCTGCGCTTGTCAAAAAGGACAGTGCGTTGGGGTTTATTAACATGATTTTCAGACACATTCTAATGGAACAAAAAAAATGGCTCTGAGCACTATGGGACTTAACAGCTGTGGTCATCAGTCCCCTAGAACTTAGAACTACTTAAACCTAACTAACCTAAGGACATCACACACGTCCATGCCCGAGGCAGGATTCGAACCTGCGACCGTAGCAGTCGCGCGGTTCCCGACTGCGCGCCTAGAACCGCGAGACCACCGCGGCCGGCAAATGGAACATTTTAATAGATATGTACGTAGTGTGTTGTCGAGTTCTGACGCGTTTATTTAGTAACTTTTGTAAAAGTTTAATTATAATGGTAAATCTGCGATTAAATTGTTGTTCTGGAATTAAGAACATAAAACAAATCATTTCTGTACAGTGTGGGCACTTCCGTAACTTCGTATTAACTATTATTACGAAAAGTGTAATATTACGTATAAGAAAGGAAGAAGCCTTTAAGCCCAAGGGAGGCCAAGCTTTTGCCTTTGTCGTTTCCGTTAGGTCAACGTCTTTTCTACAAGAGAAAAGGCGACGAAGGCAGATCCGGCAAGCAGTGTTGAGATAGGGGTAACAGATTCCCTCGTTACGTTTCGTTTTGGGGGACACCTTTTATGTGGGGAATAAAATTCTCTACAGAGACTGAGGGGTGAAAAATGAGCAGTCAGCAGTGATAGTGAAACGTCATGTTTTGGTGCGTTCTGTAAGACATTAGCGTTGAGTCCTAACAAAGGAACATATTATTGGAAGAAAACGTCTACTGATGTTCCTGCTTTATGAAGTCGTCTTTGGTAATTATTGGCTGTAGTTGCAAGACTTACGAGGTTAAATATTAAGGCGTTGCAGAGTCTGTATAACTTGGCTTCAAACAACCTAAATAACGGCAGCCGTTATGACGGCACCTCATGTATTTTTGACCAGAGACGTGAAGAATTTACAGAAGCGTTTTGGCACCATATCCTCAACTGCACTGCTTCTAACATGTCAAGCTACAAACCATTTCATGTTTTGTGCTTGTAAAAGGAGAGCCAGACTTAACTCAACACCTACTGTGAACAAGTCTATTTTTCATCAGTATAGTGACATTTAATTTCTATAGTTTTCGGCTGTTTAATTTGTTTATTTCAATTCTCTTAAATCCCACATTAAATTTTATCAACGCAGAAATAAAAAGGAACAACAATAATTTTTATGATATAGTCGCTTCACTGGTACAGAGTATTACATATCTTTGATGGGTTGCTTAGTTGCAGTTCTCGAGTAAAATTTGTTTAGCTAAAATCATTTTCTTTAAGTTTCAAGACTATATTAACTTCATTCAAATAGCAAATATTAACATTAGATGTTTTTTGAAAAGACTTAAAGTAACGATACGAAGTTAATAACATCTTGTCGGTTTCCTTATGTTCGCAAAAGAAAGTTTTAGCATAATTAAAACGTAAATTAAATACCCGTTCCAAGTTGAATGAATAGATTTAACTTTCAAAATTCGTTCCGTCAGAACGTGGTGACCATAAATATGAGTTTGAATTTCAGGAGGAATTGCTCAGGGTGAGTTTAGTTACGGTTTCTGTTCCAGTGGTAACATTTAGTAGAAAACATAAATTATCTGAAAGGTAATTCAAGGTAAGCAGTAAAGCGCAACCAATACTTTGGTGTAAAATACAACGACCCAGTAGTTTATTTACGAAACTCTTCAACAGCCAAATTATAATTCCGTGAGGCAAATGCGCGGTTAAAATTAGGGAAAGAGTGCACTACATTCTACTATAGCGTGTTCAAAGTGTTAATATTGTTGCTTGGATTCGCGAGTCCTTATAAAGGTTGCGGATGACAGAAAAAGTTGTAGCAAAGTCACGCTGCTTTACAGACGCAACCAGACACTCGTAGACGTAAGGAGAAAACTGTGTTATAACTTCACCACTCAAAAGTCTTATTTGACTTGCTTAAATTACCTAATACTGCAACATTTACTATATATATAGTATATATATGAGTCACTAACTGTTGCCAACAAGAATAACTCCGAAAGAATGATAGGAGCTGAAAAGTTTGTGGGACAAAAGTTGCATGGGACAACGGGGGGGGGGGGGGGAGGGGGAGCCGAGCGATTCTAGGCCCTTCAGTCCGGAACCGCGATGCTGCTACGGTCGCAGGTTCGAATCCTGCCTCTGGCATGGATGTGTGTGATGTCCTTAGGTTAGTTAGGTTTAAGTAGTTCTAAGTCTAGGGGACTAATGACCTGAGATGTTAAGTCCCATAGTGCTTGGAGCCATTCTTTTGACAACGGGGGCCGTAATATGTCGTTGGCTTTTTGTTGCTAGGTGGGGTCGTGTCAGAGATATGAAGGTCAACTTTGTTTTTTAAATGGAATGCTAGAGTTTGCTACTTGTTTTCTGATAGCAGCTATCGAGACGAATCCAGTGATGTGTAACAGTAAGATCTTTGAAGATCAACGGAGGTCAAAAAGGTGGTATGAACGTCCATTTACAGAAGGTGTTTGAAGTCATGACAATTGGTATCAATGCAGTGCTGCTATCTTCTTATCATGGACTGAGTGGTACTCCTTATCACATCGGCACTTATCGAAGCTCATGATCTGAGAATTCTCTCTCGCATATCTTCAGGTGTAGTTGGAACGTCTTTATAAACAATGTCTTTTACGAATACCCACAAGAAAAAATCCAGAGGCGTCATGTCTGGCGAACGAGCTGACACCGACACATCTCCTCCGCGTCCAGTCCAACGATTTGGGAACTGTCTCTGCAACTCATTTCTAGCCATCAGCGAAAAATGTGCCAGACACCCATTGTGTTGATACCCACATCCTGTTTCTTGTTTCCAAAGGTATCTCTCCCAATAACAAACCTAATGTTTCATGTAGGAATGTGCTGTACTTCCTACCATTAAGATTTCCTTCAATGAAATAGGGGCCCATAATTCTGTCCTCCAGAATTCCACACCATACATTCACCGACCACGGTGTTCGGTGTGCAACTTGCCGTAGCCAACATGGATTTTCAGTTGCCCAATAATGCATGTTATGCAAATTAACATTTTTATGGTTCGTGAATGTGGCCTCGTCAGTAAATAAAATCAAATTAATAAATGCGTCATCCCTCTGAATCTGAAGTTGAGCCCACCGGCAGAATTCAATGCGACGCGTACAACCCGTACCAGTTAATACTTGGTGGAGACTGATATGGTAAGGATGATATTTATGGCGATGCAGAACACGAACAACATGACTCTGGCTCACGCCAGATTCCCTTGCGATTTGACGCGAACTAATACAAGGACCTCGAACCACAGTGTCAAGAGTACCAATTTCAGTTTCCTCATTAGTAACTTACTTTTGCCGGATGTGTTTCCGTACTTGTTCTTCGAAGAAATACATCATTCACATTCGTTTGATTCGACGATACTAGTCTTACCGCTCCTATTAGTGTTATATTGTGAAACCATCGAATGGTGTTTCGGCGAATATTTACTATCTGCACGATATACGAGAGAGAATTGTCAGAGCATGTGCTTCGATAAGTGCCGATGTGATAAGGAATACCACTCAATACATGATAAGTAGACTGCAGCACTGCCTTGATACCAGTGGTCATCACTTCGAACACCTTCTGCAAATGGACATTCATGAAACTTTTTTGACCTTCGTTGACTTTCCAAAGACCTTGCTGTTCCACATTATTGGATTCGTCTCGATTGCCGGTATCAGAAAATAAGTAGCAAACTATACCATCCCATTTAAAAAAACAAAGTTGGCCTTCATATCTCTGACGCGACCCCACCTAGCAACAAAAAACCAACGTCATATTACGGCCCCCGTTGTCCCATGCAACTTTTGTCCCACATACTTTTCAGTTCCTATAATACTTTAGGAGTTATTCTGGGTGGCAATAGTTAGTAACTCACCTTGTGAATATATATATATATATATATATATATATATATATATATATATATATATATATATATATATATATATACGGTGAGTCAGGACGAAAGGTACATGCTTTGAAACGCGATAGTATTAGTGATTCCGAACAAAAAACTTCATATGGATATATGCCCTATTGCGAATTTAACACATTTAATACCACTTTTGTACGTTTTTGTTTAATAACTCGAAAACCGCATAGTCCAACGAAAACGTGTCTCAGTACACGATTAAACTAAATTAAATTTTCTACATAAGAAGGCCCTATTAATTTTTGTATAGAACTAACAGTTTGCGCGGAGAGATCGCGAGAATATTGAAAATCTTTCGAGACGTCTTTGCGCTGTAGTTTCTGTGCTTTTTGTAGGCCAGTTTGAGATAATATTCCGACTTAATAGACCACAAGCGTCCTGTATCAAAATGGCCGTCTCAACTTCCTCTATACTACTGTGGTACGTTGTAAACAATGACAATGAATAATACAGAAAATAAACAGAAACGACCTTTAAAAGTGTTTTATCGGTACAATAACAGACTAAGCATATTTGGATAGTGCGGTAAGCGAATAGTACTATTCCAGTGTTGCGGCAGTTTCTAAGCATTCTTAAGATACGGTCGTGTTTATTCATCCTTTTGTTCATTAGTTCAACATATTTTACCCATCTTAAATGGTCATCTAACCAACTCCTAGAAATTTAGTGTAAGATTTTTTTATGTACAAATGGGATTTCTAATTGTAGAATTATAATTGAATCAGATTTTGTTCTTATATCTCAAAGCATATTTCTGCTTCTACTAGTGTCACAGAAATCTTCTGCTTCATTAAGTCCTTTAATAAAAATGTGAACGACAGTGGTTCTGCTGCTGACAAGATGGTAAATCATTTATTAAAATCAAGAATAACGGAGGCTCCCACTAACTCTCCTGTGTTATGAAAAGCAACTTTTATTTTCATGACTTATATCTATCATATGATGCCTTCCGGAAAGAGAAAGTTAAAAACAGATGTTGGTTGCTCCACGAATACCATATTTGTATAATATCCCAAGCAGCACAACATGGTTCACCAGATAAAACGCTTTACTTAAAGCTAGAAACAGCCAGCGGTCTAATTCACCTTGGTCTGTATGATTCAGAATTTGCCTGGAGAAATCAGAGACATCTTTTTTAGCCAATTTGTTTTGCTGAATCCGGTCTGAGTATTTCATTTTTCTTCAAAAATTTAGATAACCTGTCACACATAACTCTTTTTATTACGTATTGTAGGAAAGCTACGTAATAGTGAGATTGGCCTGTAGTCTTTTATATCTTGGCTTTACTGCAGAGTATTTTAGATTTGCTGGGAACTTTCCAGTACCAAATAATACATAAATTATATCAGTTACCTGAAAGTCTATTTTGCTTGAAGGGATTTCATTAGAAACAACAGTATATTTTATTTTTTAGTTTACTTATTGCTGTACCTTCTTCTGTTGTAGTCACTGAGTAGCTTTCTATAGCTTCTTACATATGGTTTCAATATGCATTTTGTTTTACTGCTCTATTAAGCTTCAGCATTAATTGCTAGATCTAGCACACAGCTCTCATGAGTATATTCCTTAACTAATTGTTGAAAGTACCACTTAGAAAAGACGTTCGAAACGATCTGACACCAACCTACTTGCCTGGCATTTTTTTAATCGTGTCACTCTCTCATACTTTGGCTGGGGGAGGGGAAGGGCGGGTTCGATTCCCGGATAGGTTGGTGATTTTCTTCGCTCAGGGACTGGATGTTTGTATCGTTTTCATCATCATTTCATCCTCATCGACGCTCAAATCGCCGAAGTGGCGTAATATCAAAAGACTTGCACCAGGTGATCGGGTCTACCCGCCGGGAGGCCCTCTTACTCTGTACATTCTAATACAGATTTAAGATTTTATTACTATTCCTTTCTGTGTCATTTAGTATTATGTGGTATTATTGCCTTTGAAAAATGATTCCCATGGTCGCTCCTGCGGTTAAGTAGTAACGTTTTAAAATTTTATGTTACAGATCTGCGAGGTCGAATATTCCCTGCTCTTAATGTGGATCGGATTACCACATTAATTAATCGTCAATGACACAAACACATTGGTAAAATGTTGATTTAGTAAACACAAATTCTATAAAAATAATTAAAATATTTATGCCAGTCGGTCATAATTGCTCCAAATTGATTATGCAACGATCAACATATGGATCTAAAATAAGATGTAGAATAGGCCACATCGTCCACATAATCACTATGTGGACGATGTGGCCTATTCTACACCTTATTTTAGATCCAGGTGACGATGCTGTGCTGATTATATTTATATGTTTTGACGATGCCATTATGGGCTTATCACTTTAGGACATGGTATAAAAAGGATCTGAGGACGGTCATTACGGACTGAAACCCGTCACAGTCTAAAGAATTGACATTGTGATCAGAGACTGGAATAAAAAACATTTGAGAATACAGAATTAACTCATTGTCTCAATGATGAGGACGTGCCTTTCATGACAACAAAATAATGTTTTGCACAGTATCAGCTGGGATCACAGCTTCATTGTATGTGTCACAAAAAAGTATCGGCAAGGGCAGAGGCAAGATTCCACCAACAGAATAGTAAGGCAAGGAAGTGTTCTGTACGGCTGCAATGTAATTGCTGACAGGGGTTACAAAATCGGATAGATCACTTCGAATAATAGCCAAACCAAAAATACATGTAGCTCCAACGGGAGGAGCCTAACAACAAAACATGCTAGTCGGCAGTGTCAGATGGTTCAGTGACCATCGTACCAACGCAATGACGCCGGTGTGGCACGCCGGCCCAGTGATTCCTGTCCAATCCAGCTTCCGCAGAAGAAAACGTCAGCTCGGAGAAGGTGAGCACACTGCGCCCCGGTTACCTCGCTAGTCGGCGACGCCGGAAAATTCAAGTTGAACCACGGCCATCATGGCACAGTCTAACATAATAAACAGTCGGGAAAAATTATATGACTGAGTGCGCGACATACTGCTGTTTACTGCTAGCAGCTGTATTTTAAGAGTAATATGTTACGTATTTTCGTTACTGCACTTAACTTTTGCTACTGCAGTGCCTGATAGTGAATTTGAAGAGTTCGAAATTTGTTTGCAAATAAATAAAGAGAACAACATTTAGTAACTGTCATACTAATAAAAAATGCATGTATGCAATTATGTCTGAGCGAGTGTCATTCAAAGCTCACGTACAATATAAAGAACATATTCAAAATATTGCATTGTCTATGAGAAAGTAAAGGAAAATCAAAATTTTCATAGGCTAAGTATGCAAATTTTTGTGTACATGGTTAAATTACTCAGTCCAGTCACATTAATGTGACCAACTGACAAAAGCTTCAGTAACCACATTTTCCAGTGAGGACAGCTGCGACACGTACAGGAAGAGTCCGTGAGGTTCTGGAAGGTCCCAACATGAATGTGGAGCCGTGCTCAGTCCAGTGTAGAGGCCAGCTGGGCCGGGTTTCTCGGTTGAGGATCCATGGAGCGAAAAACCCGATCGAGGTGGTCCCACAGATTCTCTATTGTGTTTAACTACCAGGAGTTTGGTGGCGAGAGGAGTACGGTAAACTCATCCTAGTGTTCTTTCAACCACGCTCGTGCACTCTGAGCTGTGTGACACGTTGCATTATTCTGCTGGTAGATGCCGTCTTGCCAAGGAAAACAAATAGCATATGGAGGTGGACATGGTCCCCTTGTGTTGATCCACTGTGTCTTCCCGGATGACGAGATCACTCACGAAACGTCACGCTCCTGCTCCGATCTGGACCACTTTGGTTTTAGACGTTTCACGCTGCACACACCAACGGCCGTCTGTCTGATGAAGCATAAAACATGATTCATCTGAAAGGGCCACGTGTTGCCACTCAGTGGACGTCCAGTCGTCGCCGATAAGCAGCAGTCAGCGTGGGCGTCCAAACCAGACACCTGCAGCGGATGCCCATGTGCAGTAATGTTCGCTGAACAGTCGTAGTTGAGACACTGTTGGTAGCCCTTAATTCATCTGGGCGGTCAAACTACTCAACAGCACTTGTCTACTCGTCTGCAGCCGCCCTTCACCCGTGTCATGTGGCCCGTGATACACAGCAGCTGCCCCGGCGCCGCTTTTGGGTATTGCCATTACGCCTTGCACGGCGTACTTTAACTACTGCGGTACGCGAACAGTTTACAGACTTAGCGGTTTCGGAAATACTTTCATCCTTATCGTGGAAGGCAATGGTCATCCCTTTTTCGGATGTCATATAAAACGCTTCGTTTCAGCATTACTACAGCGATGACGTCGAATATAGGTAGTCGTCACATTAATGTGACTGGACCGCATATAACTAAATGATTACTGTGAAGCCAAAACATACACTACTGGCCCTTAAAATTGCTACACCACAAAGATGACGTGCTACAGACGCGAAATTTAACCGACAGGAAGAAGATGCTGTCAGACGCAAATGATTAGCTTTTCAGAGCATTCACACAAGTTTGGCGCCGGTGCCGACACCTACAACGTACTGACATGAGGAAAGTTTCCAACCGATTTCTCATACACAAACAGCAGTTCACCGGCGTTGCCTGGTGAAACGTTGTTGTGATTTCTCGTTTAAGGAGGAGAGATGCCGACCATCACGTTTCCGACTTTGATCAATGTTGGTGTGTAGCCTATCGCGATTGCGGTTTATCGTATCGCGACATTGCTGCTCGCGTTGGTCGAAATCCAATGACTGTTAGCAGAATATGGAATCAGTGGGTTCAGGAGGGTAATACGGAACGCCGTGCTGGACCCCAACGGCCTCGTATCACTAGCAGTCGAGATGACAGGCATCTTATCCCCATGGCTGTAACGGGTCGTGCAGCCACGTCTCGATTTCTGAGTCAACAGATGGGGACGTTTGCAAGACAACAACCATCTGCACGAACAGTTCGACGACGTTTGCAGCAGCATGGACTGTCAGCTCGGAGACCGTGGCCGCGGCTACCCTTGAAGCTGCATCACAGACAGGAGCGGCTGCGATGGTGTATTCAACGACGAACCTGGGTGCACGAATGGCAAAACGTCATTTTTTCGGATGAATCCAGGTTCTGTTTACAGCATCGTGATGATCGCATCCGTGTTTGGCGACATCGCGGTGAACGCACATTGGAAGCGTGTATTCGTCATGGCCATACTGGCGTATCACCCGGCGTGATGGTATGGGGTATCAATGGTTACACGTCTCGGTCACATCTTGTTCGCTTTGACGGCACTTTGAACATTGGACGTTACATTTCAGATGTGTTGCGACTCGTGGCTCTACCCTTCATTCAATCCCTGCGAAACCCTACATTTCAGCAGGATAATGCACGACCGCATGTTGCAGGTCCTGTACCGGCCTTACTGGATACAGAAAATGTTCGAGTGCTGCCCTGGTCAGCAGATTCTCCAGATCTCTCACCAATTGAAAACGTCTGGTCAATTGTGGCCGAGCAACTGGCTCGTCACAATACGCCAGTCACTACTCTTGAGCTGTGGTATCGTCTTGAACCTGCATGGGCAGCTGTACCTGTACACGCCATCCAAGCTCTGTTTGACTCAATGCCCAGGCGTATCAAGGTCGTTATTATGGCCAGAGGTGGTTGTCCTGGGTACTGATTTCTCAGGATCAATGTGCCCAAATTGCGTGAAAATGTAATCACATGTCAGTTCTAGTGTAATATATTTGTCCAATGAATATCCGTTTATCATCTGTATTTCTTCTTGGTGTAGCAATTTTAATGACCAGTAGTGTATTATTGAAACAAAGTGGTGAGGTAACGCTTCACGAAAATTGAAAATTAGATGAGGACGTACATCTCATGAACAAGATTTCCGTGGAGACAAAATAGCATCCGCAGTCCTGTTTATGAGAAACTGACTACTTTGATCAGGACTATCAGGACCAGGCTCTGAACTGCTGGTATGCCACCGCCCTTCGGTGTATTGCGAAAGTATATTATCAATGCCTCTGGAGTGCACGTTTGTGTCCTGGACGCGAAAACATGTCACCTGTGTACGACGGTTTTCTCTTCAAAACACTTGTTTGGGGCGACAGCTTTCCTCCTTGACACTGTGACTTTCATTACTAGCAAAGTAATTCTTTCAATGTGGTGTGAGCCGATTCGCTCTTAAAATCGCTCTTTACAAGATGCCAAGAGAACATGTGTTTCTTTTTCGGTTTTCATCAGCAATTCAGGTGGAAGAACACGCCTCCACGGTGTTGGTAACAAGTGCCCCCAGCGATGTTGATCGTGTTCGGCACGCTGATCGAAGGTTCGCCGACCAGGGAGAGGAATTACATAATATTGCTATGAAAAGCGCGGTTCCGGACAGAAGCACCTAGAACCGCTCGGTCACAGCGGCAGGCAAAAACAATTATCAAAGTAGACTAATATGAGACTGCCTCTTTCGAATGGGAACGAAAAATCTTCGCATTAAAAATCATTTTACTTGTAATCGGAAACAAACCGATGCTTTCCGTTTACACTGCGCTTTGCTTGAAAGATATGACGAGCAGTATTTGTGGGGACTGACTCCAGGTAGACTTTGCAAAGAGAAATTTCAAACATCTGCCGAAGCGTCAGATATAACGCGCCTAACGACTCTTAGGAGGGACATCTGGTATATGTAAAATATATGAGCTATGGTACACTAACAAAACAAGCACACCAGTTTCACCGTGTTAATGCGACGAGTGCAGTGTGACTAAGGACCTCGTCTGTAATGCAGAACTCTACAGGCTACAAGCAGTTAAATTGAATTTTGTGTTTGTTTAATATTTATATTTATAGAGGAAAAGTACCCAAAACTGTGCCTTTATTTTGTTTTCACACTTAAAAAGTAGAAAACAGTAAACAATTATGTTTTAAAATGATGTAATCATTTCCTAGTAATGATATAAGTCATTTAGATTTACTCATAGAAAATATAGTTGAAAGTTATTATGGAAAAAGATTTTCAAAAACTTTACACATATCGAGTTTGAAAAATAGTTGCCAAAATTGGACTCCTTATAAAGATATTCAAAGTAGCACTAAACAAATTAGAAAAGGGTACTAAATCGGAGAAAACATAATCTAGTTTCAAAATGAATTGTAGTATAACATCTTCCAGAGAGTTACATAATTTCTCTCTGTTTCCTTTGCTGAACGCAAAAACCCAGCTACAGGATACGCCTATAGACTTTCTTTCTTACAGTTTGTTTTTGTGACGTTGAAGAAAAAGACTAACCCACTTTTCCCAAAAATTTCGTCTCTGAAAGGCTTTCTTATGTTATTTCCCTCTGCCATGAGTGTGGTCATTATTTACAAATCATTACGAGTAATATCGAAGAAAGAAGCTTCCATTTAGATCTTTATCCAAAACTGAAGATCTTTCCCTTTTTGTTTTTGCTGCATCCTCAGACGTACTCTACTTCACGTTGGACAAACTCGCAGGTATTGCTTTTGGAACATTAGACTGTTCACTGGCCTTTTCCCATCCATCTTCTTTTTATGAATTGCATCAACAGCTTTAGTAATTTTAGACGGACTCAACTTTCTTTACTCAAGCTTACCTATTGTCGTCTTGGAATCTGCAAGAGAAGTTCAAGAGAATAAGGGCGTGTGCTAATAGAGGCATATTTTAAACGGGAAAAAGCAGAGTCCAGTTTAAGCAACCGACGAAATTACTGAGGGTGAATTAATAGTGTGAATATGTCACGGTGTTCAGAGTTCAGTGTGTTTGAAGTTGCCAGATAAGTCGGAAACACTTTTTTTTTTTTCACTTGCCGCCCTGATTTTACGACCCACCACCTAAGTGCTTAAGGTGGGTCTATTTTGACCACTTGGCCGCTACGACCAGTGTGCGGACACTGATGTAGTTGATGAAACTCACACCAGTTCCCGCATCCGGTCGCACCGTTGCCCGTGTCCCGCCACGTGGAGGCGGGTCTGTGCTTTTTTTTTTTTTTTCTTATTTCTTTCTTTACTTTGGCAGCTTTCCCAAAACCGATTTAACAAAATTTTTACAAAAATTAATTTTGAATTGGAAGAAGGAAATACAAGGAATAGTTTAGTCTGAAGAGGAGAAAAGACGATAGGAAAGGAAGAGATGATAGTCCCACCACCGTAGGGGACTGAGGATGAGCGCCTTGGGATTTATCTTCAAGCCTCTGATCCTCAGTCCCTTAACCTTAGCCTAGGAAGTTCTATTCTATTCTATTTATGGCGTTTGATATCTCTATTTATGTTCTATCTGGTTACTTGTATACAGGTTTAGAGTGCCGTGGTAGCTGATGGCAATTGCGACGGTGCGCCGACACTGTTTATGTCTAATTTTATACATTAATCTATTGTCAGTTTTAGGTCTACTTATGTAAGTCTATTGCATGTCAGTTGTTTTATATTGAGACTTAGTTTAGTTCTTCCACACTATGGTGTCTGTCTGGGTGCTGCATATAGGTTTATTGTCTGTGTGGTCTTCTGTTCCTGTACTCTTTGTGGCATTCGTCAGAAATTTTGTCTGTTAGTCGGAAAGCTAGATCCCTTCTTTTACATCCCTAACTCTGACCAGGACATACTCGCCTGTTTTAAGCTATGATAGAAGAAACTTTCAATGTGGCCCACAACATGTGCGCAACACAACCTCGTACCAAGTGTGCCATGGTTATTGCACCATTTGTAATTGGTGAATGACGGACGAATCAAACTTTATTAAGCCGCGTCGAGTGAACGCAGACATTGATAATCATGGCTGAAATGTCAGTGGACAACATTTGTGACTCAGCGTTATAAACGAAAAAATATAGAGCATAGATGTAAGTATACTTGATAGCCATAATTAGAATAAATAGCATTTGCATAATTTATTCTGGCCGTCGTGCCAAAGTCGTTAGGTCAATTACAAATGATGACCTCGCTATATTGAATTGAATTCGTAGTAATTCATTGGATGTGTAAACAGAGATTGTAGAATATGTAGCGGTATCATAATATAGATTTTAAGTGAATTTTGCGTCACTTAGAAGAAATTTATCTAAATTTTGTTTATTGTAGTGTTTTTCCAGCGAGCATTTTCGGCGGTAGATCGATGGAGATTTTCGGAGTGAGTCTTCTGGAGCAGATATGCTTCACGCTGTGGTGGTCTCTTGTCGGGAAGTTTGTGCTGCTTGAGGGTGATGGAAGTTTGCAGAGCACTATGAATCCCGATTGAGAGTAATGAATCGATGTGGTATATTCAATGAGCTTTACCACTGGCTTGCAGCGCAATTGTAATTGGGTTACGTCTGGCATAAATGTAAGTTTAAACATCAAAAGCTCAAGGTGGACAATACGATTGGCGATTGTTTCCCAAACCAACCTTCTCATGTAGAGACTAGTTTTCAGTGAACCATCCGAACACAGCAGCTATTGTGCGACTGGTGTACAGTCTCCTACTAGGAAACAAAGAAGGGCCCGAGGAATCATGTGGGATTGTACATTTTGGGAAATAACTGGGGCAAGCAGTAGCATCAGGTTCAGTTCATAGCTAGGGGCTCATGAGCATTATTAGCAGCAAGAAAGGCCAGCACGGCCGTAGACTTGTGCATTATCTTCTTCGCGGAATGGGGACCATTATGAGGCCAGTAGGTTTGTTACCGGTATTAGCGACTTGTCTGATGGGGGATGACTAATTTTTGTTCGGTGGTGGTGTTATTATTCTCCCTCAGCTCGGTCAGACAGACTGCGTATGCAACACGCAGTGCACCATTCTTCGGCGCGTCACAGCGGGACAGGTCGGGCGTGACGCGCCGGTGCCGTAATGCGGCAGCTGAGTTAAACAGAATGGAACAATCAGCCGGCCGGCGCTTTGTGAGCGCTCAGCGGCTGATGTCAATACCGCCTCCCGGGCAGCCAGCATTCAGCGCCGGGATGCCCGGTTAATACGAGCCGATGCACGTGCAATCAGTTCGGCGAACGCGTTTTCCAGATATCCCCTCCGCACTGAACAAATGCTGTCACAGCAGTCCATACGCTATCGATAACTGCGCAATTACTAGAAATATTTCCATGCAAAAGGAATAGACTGCAGTAGCGCTGAAACAGCTCTTAATTAAGACCTTTCGAGCCGTCTGAGACGATCTTCACGGGATGAATCAACAGAAAGCGCCCAACTCTCTCAAAGCTATTCTCTCTGGACAGGTGGTGAACAGATTAAGAATCGAAGACAGTGACACAAGACAGGAAATTTTTGACGGCAGAAATGATCAAAGACGGGGAATTTGTTAATCAGTGGCGAGTGCCAGATGTCTTATTTTATGCACAGAACCTTCAGCAGAATAGGCAGCCTAGTATCTTATTAACATTTAGAGCTGTTGCAATTGTTCGTAAGTGCGCCCAAGTGAATTGCCTCATGTCAAACGGCAGAGAAAAGCGGGACGACATTATTTCAGTTTCCAATAACCGCTGTACAAAGCTACACTGCTCAGCAAAAATTAAGGACGAGGCAGATAAAGTAACTTAAGATACACTACCGGAAAAGAATTCAGCAGGCTCAAGGACAACGTGGTTTTATGGCTAAGCAAGGTGACAGGTAGTTCATCATTGTAGGAGTATATGATAACAGATTTAGGCCAAATGAAACACTCTAGTAATGGGTAGCCAAGTAGTCGCATCAACCCACAGGTAACCGCCCTCTGCCAGCAATGCAGGCGTATACTCTCGCATGCGAACAGCTATAGAGGTGCCAAATGGCATTATGCGATACCTTGTCCCATGCATCATGCATCTTTTGTTGCAATTCGGTAATGACACTGATTGCTCCTGGAGCACGAATAAGTTCCCGCATTCACCTTGTCCCATACGCGTTCCATTGGCGAGAGATCTGGTGATCTTGAGAGATGGCATGAGCCCCCTCTCATATTTCTATCTTACGATTCTCCTCTCTAATTGCATGCGGTGGAAAGTTGCTATTCCTTCACACGCGGACTTCCCACGCAGCGTCTCTCGTCACCCGGGTGGTCCGGTGACAGGCGGGCTCTGCTGATCTGGAAAGCTTTAAGCCGACGGGTGTGAGGAAGTCGAGTGAATGCTTTGCAGACACCGACATTGTCAAGAGGCACGCCCGCAGAGCTTGAAGTAGCGGCTGGGCTAGAGGTTCCGTTACTTCGCAGAAACTTAGCGAAAACACTTTCTGGCGGGCTACCAGCGAGGCGTGGGAATGACTTGTGTACCCAGGCAGCTGTGGCGGGAAAATTCCCGCACTTTCTGCAAAATAGTAACTGTGATTGAATTGGCTGCACATACCACTTCGTCATAATCCTCACAATCTAGTTTAGGGACAACTTCACATTCACAGCGTTTGTTTAAGTATCCAATTAGAGCCAATTTGATGTATTGTTAATGTTTCATGTGTTGTTGTTTATTATTTTGTGTTTAGTCTTAATAAATCATATTGTTATTTTGGACAGAACTTTCATTCTGTTAATAGGTAGAGCAACCCCATCATTCCTCACTATGTTAATGAAACCTTCGTTTAATTAACTTATTTATCAAATTAAATTATTGCAGGTGCCAAACTCTCTTCTACTCCACTGGCAGGATTGATTAGAGTCAGTTCGCGTATTTTTTTTTATCCTTGTGCAACAGGAAAAGTTGGAGTTAGAATAGGGGGGGCTTAGAGCATCATGTACATATGTAATTTCTCTAAGAATTGAGTGTTAAAAAACACTGCTAGCCCCGGCACCTCGCAATCTTGCTGGCCAGGGCAGTTGTTGTACATAACAAAGAGCCAGTTGCGTCTCAGCAACCGTATGAGGATGTACCTTGTCCTGCTGAAAAAGCACATCTCCTTCCTTCCGAAGAAATGCCCAGTAGCACGGGGATAACAGCCTGTGCAAAGCACTGGTTCCTTTACCTTGCAGAAAGACCGTATGTGACCGCGAGTTGTGACCGATGGACCTCCACAGAGTGAAACCTTGTATGGAACCTGCGTATTGTGCGCGTATACACTCTGGAATAGGCAGCTCATAAGGTATACGCCATACACGTGCATGTCGATCACCGGCATACAGCCAGAATACATTCTCATCATCGAACGCAAAAGAGTGTCATTCAACTCTTAGACACCTCTTTCACGACACTAAAGTAGTCGTGCTTGGCGGCGTCGTGGTACAAGTCAAGTCTTCGAAGGAAGCACTTCAGAATTCACAACATCCAGAAACAAATTGTTCCATTATTCCATTTGCACTTCTCAGAAATTATCGAATTTCTGAGAAGTGCATATGGGGCCTGAAGGTGGGATGTTGAACTGCCGAATCTGGTAGTGAAAATAAAATAAAATAACTTCTAAATTTTCCCGGCCGTTTGGTGAAATTCTTCGTTAAAAACTATCCTCATCTTATGGGAGTGGGAACACATAATGCACCAGGTACATTGTCGAACACGATCGTTTTGTTGTTTCAGAAGTGATGGTGTGAAGAGGCATAATGTTGCATAACATATTGTATCATGGGTCCACCTACCTCCAAATTACTCACCGGTAAAAGTCATTGTGACAGAGTATTGCTTCTCCATGAGAGTCTTTTCGGCCCTACCTTTATTTTTGTGGACGACAATGTGCGAGCGCTGCGAACAATACAGGCAGGCGACCATCATAAATCGTGGTGACAGTGTAATTATCGTCTTTGAATAAAAGTGCCATTTCTGTTCGTATCACTAGGTGTTTCCTTCAGTTACCTTCTGACTATACCGCAGCAGTTCTATGAACGGTCAAAGTTTCATCGAGCTATGTTACTTGGTGATTTGTTATAGGCCGTCTTCGAAACACCATGAAATGCATTTGAAATGATTATTAGTCAAACAGGTATTCTGGTGTACAATCAATCGTCAGCGGCATGCTATACAGAGGAATAAACAACTGAGCATTCATCAATTTCTATAAAATGACAGTTGCATATAGAATAGCAGAAACATGGGTCTACTTACATTGTACAGGGTGTTTCCGTAAGAGCGTGCAAAAATTTAATAGGACATAGAGGATGTTTTACTGAAGAATTTGAAATGTGGAACATGGAGACGCCAGCTTAAGGAAATAATAGGAATAAAATCACACTGTCGCAGAAGAAGCCCAGTAACACTGTGGTGTGCTGGTTATGATACTAAACTGTTGCATGGAGGATATTGAGTTCTAATCTCACCTGGACTGTATAATTTTAATTTCTATATTCGGTTCGAGTACATTCTAGAAGTATCCACAAATGTCAAGAATCATTGTACTGGCATATTCTGTAGCTGTGGGTATACTGTATGTGTTCTGGCCGGAGGCAGTTCGCTCTGCGTTCTTGTATGTGGAAGTGCTGAATAAACCTACTCTACGTGACATTATTCTGGTGGAGGCGCCGGTTATTGGACCTTGTGATAGCGCACATTATCGACGACACAGTGGCTCCCATCAGGTCACGACAGAGCCGCCGTTTACGTGGCGAGAAACCCGAGTTCGAGCCATATTCAACAGGTCGCAATCTATAGGAGAAAGAAAAAGAAGAGGACGTTACGATGACATCAACTGTGTGCCACCACATGAGACATCCTTCCGGGTTCTCTGGTGACGATGGCCAAGATCCAAACAAGTGAGTGAAGGTCTATGAGCGTATAACCAAATTTAACAAGTGGGATGACACCGTGTGTTTGCCTAACGTATTTTTCTACTTGGAGGGCACTGCTGAGCAATGGTATGAGAGCAACGAGGAGAAGTTCACAAGCTGGGAAGTATTCCAGGCAGAACTGCGCAAGTATTTCGGCGACACACAACGACAGATGTGCAAAGCTGAAGATAAAATAAAGCGCATGGCACAGCATCCAGGAGAAACTACAGCATCCTACATTCAAGACGTCTTGAAGCTGTGTAAAATAGTGGATCCTAGAATGACGGAGGAAGATAAGGTTGCACATCTCATGAAGGGTGTTGCTGAGGACATGTATCAAGCCCTACTCCTGAAGGAGGTTTCGACAGCAGAGTACTTTATAAAATGGTGCCAGCACATCGAGACAATTTATAAAAAAAGAATTACATGCAACAAGTTTGAGCGGCTTCCAAACGTCGTATCGATGTCTGTGATGGAGGAAGTGTTCACAAGTGTTCTTCGTCAGATAGTAAGAGAGGAAGTTCAGAAGGCACTTGGATTACACGGAGAGAAAAAAGCCGAGACGCTTCAAGAGGTCATAAGGGAGAAGTGGAACAGACATTGAACCCAATCTCTCGTCCTTCATTTCCCTTTGAAGCGGTGAAAAATCGAGACCCAGGCGGAATTACGTTGCTGCAATGCCGCATGAGGAACCTGTTTGGCCACCAAGGAAGACTGACGTCTGGAGGACCCAGGATAACCAACCAGTATGTTTCCACTATGGACGACCGGGACATGTGGTGCGCTACTGTCAAGAAAGACGGCGAATATTTGATGACGCTCGCGCCAGAAAACTGAAAGAAGATACGGTTAATGAAGTAAAAATCCACGCAGTAGACACCAAATGAAAATGCTACTCCTTATGTTTCTGATCTAGACTGCCATAAAAATGTGAAGGAACTGTTAGTCAGAACTCAGGGAGAAGTTGTAGTCTAATTCACAATCGATTTATTGATCTTAAACAAGACAAGACAATAAAATTATGAAAGAAACATCATACAAAAATATTTATTTAACAAAAGCCTTACTAAAATGGGATCAATGGTGGACAAAGTGATCTGCTGGGGATCGACACACGGCACTAACCAGAACACTACTCGTTCTATCTCACGTCATACACGTGAATCCAGGTTATGGCATCAAACTACGCCACCACCAAACATCTTTATTCTACCATACGAAAAAAAGGAAAAATATGGTTCGAAAGAACAGGGTGCTGAGAAATATATATTATAGCCCTAATTCGCAGCAGCGAGTACTTTACCATCCTACGGCTCAAGGCGCCACACTACGATGCGTTCGGCGACTGAAGTCATGGATGGTGGCAATCTGTTATTAAATGCGCGTTCCCGAAAAACGCAAGTACACGGTCTCGTCTTCGGTTAATTCAGAACGCAGGTGCTTCCCTAAGAGCCTCTGAAACCCCAACGGATTCCAGTGTGCAGGTGGACCCGTTTGCTTGTCTGCCAAACCAATTTGACTCCATGCCACGACTGTGCGTGTCGGAATACGTCTAATGTTTAGACGGCCGACTCAAGACTAATAAGTACACCCACGCGTCACTCGTTGTGACTGTGATGATATAAGCAGTACCTCTGACGGTTCAGAAGGTGACTGACACAGGCTCTTAAGTCGCGGCCTAGCAAAGGACACAAGTCTCACCGTTTAGGTAGAGAGCTGCAGTTCTTTACTAGCGAAGCACCAGTGCAAGAGACTTGGACAAGAATCCATCTCCCTTTCTCTGTGTTGCCTCCTCAGCTCGGTTCCAAGAGCACATTTATCTTTTTCGACTTCCCCCAATTTCGCACAAGCCAATCACGAGCTGGAGCCTGGCACTCTAAGCTCAGTGAATGGTCTTTTCACTGCAAACCGGTTTGACCAATCAGAGTCTTAAAGTTAATTGGTAGAAAACGGAAAAAATGCAGCTTCGCAGCCTCTTTCCCACACGTTTGCCATGTCTTTTCCTAACACAATACAGGGTGGAAGCACAGCCCTCCATAAACAGCTTGTTATCTCCCCTGCTGCGTCCATTTCAAAGTTTGCAGGGAATGGCCATAAAATCGCATTGACAAAACATGTTATGAAACAGAGTCTGCACACGTCTAAGTGCCAGTTTTCCTGTCCCATGGACATTTGCAGAACGTTTACATTTCTTTTGGCGGCTTGCTCGCTAACAAGGCCTACAATGAGCTGTCGGCGACTTTTCGACACTAGGCCGTATACCTGGACATCTGCCCCTGCCCGTGGCGCCAAGCTAATGTGTTTCTGCACAATATGGCCGCGGCACGGGGCCGTCTAGAAATGTCTCTTCATCGTTCTCCAGAAAAAACGCGCTTTGTCGCCCCACCAACGCCGTGCTTTTACTGCAGTCGTTTAAGTCGGCACCCTGTTCCTTTGAACGCAGGTAAAGCTTACCGTATTTCTTTGCCTAGATCACGTAAACAAGACTATAAACTGCTACCCATCATTTCATAACAATGTATGAAGTCAAGTCGCTGTAGATCGTATTCCCTACACCGAATCAGAAGTGAGAGTACCCTGCAATCTCTCAAGACAGCATGCCGATCTTAGCCGACGCCAATTCCGGGACGACGAAGATGAACAAGAAGATGTGGGTGCAGGACGACGTAGGTCACCATCACCGCAAGCTAGCCGCTGGAAAGGACGCGCCCCAACGCGCCGATCAAGGTCTCCATCGCCGTTTAGAAGCTCCAGCTGATCACCTAGCCACCACAACCTGGAAAACTAAAGGGTGCGACTTTCCTTGGAGGTGAGGCCGACGAAGAGAACAATCCTCCGCCGTCGAACGCTACTAAAATGATAGGAAATTACGTCGATATCCTCATGGATGGCCGCCCAACCCAAGCTCTTGTAGACTCTGGAGCATCATATTCAGTCATTTCGGAGAAGTACCGTCGCCAGTTGCAGAAAACTGTATTCGTCAACAACAAAACATCTCTGATGAAGGAGGCTAATGGGAAATATGTAAAACCTACAGGAAGATGTACCATTCGCGTGGGTGTAAGTGGCCATACACAGCCCTTAGAATTAGTCTTACGAGAGTGTAGTCATGACGTCACTCTCGGATGGGATGTTTTGAAAGCTTCTCAGGTAATTATTGATTGTGATCCCTCGAAGATTATGCTAGACGAGATGAGATACTGTGGACAGGAAGATGCACATCCGAGTGGGTGGAGACTATGTGTGCTGGATGAAGTGATCATTCCTGCAGTCAGTGCTAGAAAGGTAACTGTCACGTGTTGTGCCAAGCATCAGCCCAAGGATGTTGTAGTGGAATGTAAGAGAAGCATGCCACAGAAGAATAACTTAGTCATCCCAGCCTCTGTCGTCTCCTTTAAGAACAGATTTGGTGAACTGAGGATAGTTAACTGTCGCCGACAACAGCAGATCCCTCCAAGACACATGTGCGTAGCAAACGATGAGCCCTTAATTGCCGAACACCTGAGATTTATAGAAATCTCCCATGCCGAGCCTGTAGGCGAAATTAGCGCTACCACTACGAGACAAGATTTTCTAGCTCGACTATCACCAGATCTCTCTAAGGAACAACAGAAGAAGCTACTTGCCATTCTTCAAGAGTTCCTGAATGCTTCAATCCACAGGTGAAGAGCAAATTAGACAAATCGACGGTGAAGCACCAGATTAGCACTGGATAACATCAACCAATAAGCCAGTGGGCATACCAGGACGTCGAATAATTCGCGACGAGGTAGAGAGAATGATGAAGAATGATATCATTCACTCTTCGCAGAGCCCATGGTCGTCACCAGTGGCCCTCGTCAGGATGAAAGATGGCAGTTGGCGCTTTTGTGTTGATTACAGGAAGCTTAATAAGGTAACTAAATAGCTATATTGTCTGAAGGGGGCTAAGTTTTTCTCACCCATGGATTCTGGCAAATCGAAGTAGATGAGGCTGATCGTGAGAAAACTGCATTCATCACCCCTGAGGGCCTGTGTGAGTTTCAGGTAATGCCGTTTGGTTTGTGTAATGCACCAGCAACTTTTGAACGGATGATGGATAATCTTCTACGTCACCTGAAGTGGACGATGTGTCTTTGTTATTTAGATGACATTAAAATGTTCTCAGAGACATTTGATGAACATATAAAAAGATTGATGGCAGTTCTTAAGTGTCTCCAACAAGGCGGACTCAAACTTAATCCAAGAAAGTGTCTCTTTGGAGCAAAAGAAATCAAAATACACTACTGGCCATTAAAATTGCTGCACCATGAAAATGACATGCTACAGATGCGAAATTTAACCAACAGGAAGAAGATGCTGTGATACGCAAATGATTAGCTTTTCAGAGCATTCACACAAGGTTGACACCGGTGGCGACACCTACAACGTGCTAACATCAGGAAAGTTTCCAACCGATTTCTCATACACAAACAGCAGTTGACCGGTGTTGCCTGGTAAAATGTTGTTGTGATGCCTCGTGTAAGAAGGAGAAATGCGTACCATCATCTTTCCGACTTTGATAAAGGTCGGATTGTAGCCTATCGCGATTGTGATTTATCGCATCGCGACATTGCTGCTCGCGTTGGTCGAGATCCAATGACTGTTAGCAGAATATGGAATCGGTGGGTTCAGGAGGGTAATATGGAACGCCGTGCTGGATCCCAACGGCCTCGAACCACTAGCTGTCGAGATGACAGGCATCTTATCCGCATGGCTGTAACGGATCGTGCAGCCACGTCTCGATCCCTGAGTCAACAGATGGGGACGTTTGCAAGACAACAACCATCTACACGAACAGTTCGAAGATGTTTGCAGCAGCATGGACTATCAACTCGGAGACTATGGCTGCGGTTACCCTTGACGCTGCATCACAGACAGGAGCGGCTGCGATGGTGTACCCAACGGCGAACCTGGGTGCACGAATGGCAAAACGTCATTTTTTCGGATGAATCCAGGTTCTTTTTACAGTATCATGATGGTCGCATCCAAGTTTGGCGACATCGTGGTGAACGCACATTGGAAGCATGTATTCGTCATCGCCATACTGACGTATCATCCGGCGTGATGGTATGGGGTGCCATTGCTTACACGCCTCGGTTACCTCTTGTTCGTTTTTGCCGGCACTTTGAACAGTGGACGTTACATTTCAGATGTGTTACGACCTGTGGCTCTACCCTTCATTCGATCCCTGCGAAACCCTACATTTCCACAGGATAATGCACGACCGCATTTGCAGGTCCTGTACGGGCCTTTATGGGTACAGAAATGTTCGACTGCTGCCCTGGCCAGCACATTCTCCAGATATGTTACCAACTGAAAACGTCTGGTCAATGGTGGCCGAGCAACTGGCTCATCACAATACGCCAGTCACTACTCTTGATGAACTGTGGTACTGTGTTGAAGCTGCATGGCTAGCTGTACCTGTACACGCCATCCAAGCTCTGTTTGACTCAATGCCCAGGCGTATCAAGGCTGTTATTATGGCCAGAGGTGGTTGTTCTGGGTACTGATTTCTCGGGATCTATGCACCCAAATTGCGTGAAAATGTAACCACATGTCAGTTCTAGTATAATATATTTGTCCAATGAATACCCATGTAACATATGCATTTCTTCTTGGTGTAGGAATTTTAAGGGCCCGTAGTGTACTTGGGCACCATGTGTCAAACGAAGGTGTGCAGTCAGACGCAGAAGAGGTGAGGTCTGTAATGGAATTTCCTATTCTTAAAAATATCAGAGATGTGAGAAGCTTCCTCGGTTTATGTTCTTATTACCGTCGTTTTATCAAAGACTTTTGTATCAAAGTCAGGCCACTCCAAGAGTTGTTAAAAGCTGATGCTAACTTTATCTGGGATGGTCCTTAACAAGATTCCTTCAATGTGCTGCGAAAAGCTCTGACGACTGGCCCTGTACTTGGTCTGTATGATGAGAGAGCACCTACATAACTATACACAGATGCCAGTGGGTATGGGATCAGTGCTGTTCTGGTGCAAATTGCGGATGGAAAAGAGAAGGTTATAGTCTATGCTCCTAGGACACTTACAAAAGGCGAGAGAAACTACTCAATTACAGAAAGAGAACGTCTTGCTGTGATCTGACCATGTGCGAATTTCGATAGTATCTCTATGGAAGGCCATTCACAGTTGTTACAGACCATCATTCACTTTGTTGGTTGACAGTTATAAAGGATCCAACAGGACGACTCGCCAGGTGGGCACTACGTCTTCAAGAGTATGACATTACCATAGTGTACTAAAGTGGAAGAAAACACCAAGATGCCCTATGCAAGACCATCAAGTCTTTGATGGAGATAGTGACTGTCTCGCTGCACTCCAGGATCTCTCTGCTGAGTAGAAGAAGGACGCCAAGATATCTCAAATTATTCTTGCCTTAAATCGGTCAGAGGATATGAAAGGACAATTTAAGGTAGTTAGTGGATTACTTTGCAAGAAAAACTTTGAGCCGTTTGGAAAGAGGTGGCTACCAGTGATTCTCAAACACATGCGCTTAGATGTTCTACAGAAATTCCATGACACACTTGGCGTCCGAGATTTAGGATTTATTAAGACATATGATAGAATCCGCAAGAGATTTTTCTGGCCAGGTTTATTTAGGAGTGTCTGTCACTATGTGTCGCACTGTCGAGAGTGGCAGAGGAGAAAGGCAGTTCCTCAGAAACCACCTAGCCGACTCATACCAATTCCACCAGCCGAAAAGCCTTTCCAGCGTGTTGGGATTGACCTCCTTGGACGATTTCCAACGTCTGCTGGTGGCAAAAGATGGATTATTGTTTGCACTGATTATCTGACACGCTATGCCATTACAAAAGCCGTGTAAACAGCCGAAGCATCCGAGGTAGCCAAATTCATCGTCGATGAATTCTATTAAAACACTGTGCCTCAGGGACGTTAATTACTGATGGAGGCAAAGTTTTTCAATCAGATCTTGTGACAGAGATAAACCGTCGGTGCAACATTACTCATCACATGACGACTGCCTACCATCCGCAAACTAACGGGCTTTCTGAACGCCTTAATAAGACCTTGGCCGACATGCTATCAATGTTCGTCAATGTTGAGCAGAGCAACTGGGATGAGGTGCTACCTTTCGTGACGTTTGCGTACAACACCGCCAAACAAGGCACTACAGGATTTACGCCATTTTTCCTGGTGCATGGGTGAGAGGCGACTACGACGATAGACACAGTGTTTCCGTTACATCCTGATGACGTGGACGACGACTACATAGGCCAGGTGTTAACCAGAGCTGAGCAAGCTCGGCAGTTAGCTCGACTCCGCACGCTGCAGGCTCAAGAAAACGATCGCCGAAGGTATAACGCGAGTCACCGCCCTGTTGTCTACCAGCCTGGTGACCTCGTCTGGATCACTCCTGCTCGGAAGGTTGGTCTCTCTGAGAAACTCCTCAGGCGCTACTTTGGACCTTATAAGGTTGTAAGACAGTTGTCTGATGTTACTTACGAAGTTGAAGATTTCGACCCCGACACGAGCCGACGAAAGATCAGAGATACGGTCCACGTCCATCGAATGAAGCCCTATAAGGATCCTGCAACCCAGGATAAATTCGAAGCTACAGCGAGAGACAACAAGCGGAAAGGTGACGAAGAGTGTAGCGGCAAAAGAAGTTCTAAGACGATCACCGCCAGAGCGAGAATCAGTCATCGGGAGTCGAAGTATGCAGGACCGATGACTCGTTCCCGGACTAGGACGGCGTAACACCGAGACGCTGTTCTCTTAATGAGGGAGCAACGACGAAGCAGAAGCTGAGTAGCACCGAGGTGTAGTGGTTCTGGTACTAAACTATTGCATGGAGAATCGTGAATTCTAAACTCAACAGGACTGTACAATTTTAATTTCTATATTCGGTTCGAGTACATTCTAGAAATATCCACAAATGTCAAGAATCATTGTACTGGAATGTTCTGTAGCTGTGTATATTCTGTATGTGTTCTGGTCGCAGGCAGTTCGCTCTGCGCTCTTGTATGTGCAAGTGCTGAATAAACCTTCGTTAAGTAAAGTTAGTATTCATTCGTCTACTTACACCTTCTTCTAGGTGACAATATTAGTGTGTGCTTTTTTATTTACATTACTTACCCTTAACTGCAAATACCATCATTGACGCAACGAACGTACCATTAGTACTGTATCTTACAAAGATGTGCTGAAACCGACGGCCATCATCCTCAGTGCAAGCACGACATCGGCGAACAAGATTCTGATGCTCCCTGCCAATATCCCTGGTGTATTCCGAATCACATCACAAGCCGCTACGAGTGTGGCAACTAATTCCATCTCCGTGTCCACTGGAGACCCATACACTAGTGACTTTATATATCTCCATAGGAAATAATCAAGGGGATTCAAGTCAGGTGATATCGTAGGCCATGGGATAGGACTTCTCCTTCCAATTCAGCGAGCAGGAAATGCAGCGTTGAGATGGCAGCGGACATCCACACCGAGGTGAAGCAGTGCACCTTCATGTTGTACCCACATCCTCACACGAACTCTTTGTACGAACCTCAAGTACAGGTGACCATTCAGACCGCCAGGTAGAAGATATTGCCCAATGAAGCTGTCACCTACAATGCTGGACCCGATATTCACAGCAAAACGTACTTGATGGTGTGAATCTAGAACAGCGAGAGGGTTTTCGCCGGCCGGAGTGGCCGAGCGGTTCTAGGCGCTACAGTCTGGAGCCGAGCGACCGCTACGGTCGCAGGTTCGAATCCTTCCTCGGGCATGGATGTGTGTGATGTCCTTAGGTTAGTTAGGTTTAAGTAGTTCCAAGTTCTAGGGGACTGATGACCACAGCAGTTAAGTCCCATAGTGCACAGAGCCATTTGAGGGTTTTCCTCAACCCATACATGGCTGTTCCTGTTGTTCGAAATACCATCCCAATCAAATGAGACCTCTTCAGCAAACAGCCCGATTTGCAGGAAATCTGGTCGATCAATCCATTGTCGGTGCAACCACTGACACAATGTGACTATTGGTGCAAACTCAGTCACAAGCATTACATGGATTCGTTGTGGGTAATATGGAACACGTTCCAGCATCTCCTCTTCAAAATCGGATGTGCGAGTGGTTTTCATGTTGCCAGGTCCCTCTTTTCTTCTTTCCAATGAAACAGTCTTCCTCACTCGTTGATCGAAAGAAATAAGCACTCGTCGTGATGGATGATCCCTGTTAGGAAATCGTTCTCTGTACACCCTTTCAGCAGCGAGAAAATTTGCAACGTACTTCCCCATACACAAGGTGCATGTCAGTGAGTTCTTCGAAAATGTATCGGTACTGCTCCACCGTATTGTACTGTACGTCTCTGAATATCACTGAGTAATGAATGGGTCTGTCGTTGATTCATAGCACGTTCTGTCAAGGGAGAATGTAAATAGGATACAACAGAGCCACCTTATGAACAAGTAAAGTAAACAAAATCTGCAGCATGATCTCCTAGGAATCTTGCTTGTTTCCTTTCAGAAAACCAAGAATGTACATGTAAATAAATAGCACAGTAGGTGTAAACCTGTACGCATGTTAGTTGTAAATAAGCTGGAAAATAGTAATGCTAGACAAAGCGCTAGACGAGTTCACTTTCACATCTCCCTAAGCTGGTTTCTCCGATCGCAGGTTCCCTACCTCAAATTGTTCAGTGGAGAACTCTCTATGTCCAGTTACATTTTTGCACGCTCTTAGGGAAACACCCTGTATATTTCTATATCAGTTACAAATGTGTCAGTTACAACTTCTTCATGTTGTTCAGCTTGATGTGCATCTGGAAAGTAAATAACAAAATCCATACCTAGAACCCAACTACAACCATGTCTGTGTTAATACGATAGGGTATGAAATCCGTCCTATTTCACATTATATAGATTTTTTAGTATGTTACTGCTACCAGATTTTAGGCAGTTACACTTCTTGCAGCTGTTGAATCATCTCGTAGAGAGCAATTGCGCGGGGCAGCTTCTGGTAACCGCGTTTCCTAATAACTCTTCTTTATTGAATCCATCAAAAATCATATTTTCCGAATGACTGCAACTGTGTCAGCTATGGTGCAAATAATAAAGTTACTACGCCAGTTACGTTTTTCGTACATAGCACAATGCGTTGCCAGAGTTTATTCGCATTTTCGAATCCTGTGTTTTACGTATGTTTTTTACATGATTGCGTGTGTGTTGTTCTGATCTCTTTCCCTGCACAAGTCTATGTTCTCAAGGTATCGATGCCTCCTTCATCCCGCAAAATTGACACACTTGCAGCACATCATTCGCAATGTGTGTTTATGTTAAATCACAATACAACACAAAAGATATTACTAATCTTTATAGTGTTTCATGATTTAACACAAAAATGCACTATGAATGAAGAGACGTCTGTGTGTGAATTTCTGCATGATGCGAGGCACAATACGTTGAGAACATTAAGAGATTTCAAACTGATGATTAGGTGAAACTTCCTGGCAGATTAAAACTGTGTGCCCGACCGAGACTCGAACTCGGGACCTTTACCTTTCGTGGGCAAGTGCTCTACCATTTTTTTTTTTAAATCTCATTTTGTTCGGCTTTGTTCGTTGTGTCTGCTCGGGGCGGACGCCGTAAGACATCCATTTATGTTCGTTGTTGATCGATTGACTCAGTTTTTTTATTACAGAGGGCACGTAGCCCTCTGACCGAACACGCTGAGCTACCGTGCCAGCTACCATCTGAGCTACCGAAGCACGACTCACGCCCGGTACTCACAGCTTTACTTCTGCGAGTATCTCGTCTCCTACCTTCCAAACTTTACAGAAGCTCTCCTGCGAAACTTGCAGAACTAGCACTCCTGAAAGTAAGGATATTGCGGAGACATGGCTTAGCCACAGCCTGGGGGATGTTTCCAGAATGAGATTTTCACTCTGCAGTAATGTGTGCGCTGATATTAAACTTCCTGGCAGATTAAAACTTTGTGCCAACATCAAAGGTAAAATGTGGGGGAGTCTGTACTTAGCGCGCAGAGCCAAAAGAAGGGGGCATTCAACCAAAATGTGGGCTACTGACTGTAAGGCTCCACAACCACAAAGTGGGGGTGGCTCATCACGCAAAAGAAAACCATGGGTCAGCCTAGTATGGCCAATGCGGAGACGACACAGTGTGGTCGAGTCCTTTCGGGAGAGGCGAAAGGAAGAACGCCACGGGCCTGGTGTCACCTTAATCGCACGAAGTTTATTAGACAGGGGAGTAGCCTCCCAAGAATTGGCCCATGACTGTGCGAAGTGGGATTTGATGTGAAGTCGTAAATCCGCTGCAGGAAGGGTTACAGAAAATGGGGGGTAAGTGACTTCTCCCCCAGCCAAACGATCAGCGAGCTCATTACCCGGGATACCCACATGGCCAGGGACCCAAAGGAAGTCAATGGAACAAGCAGCACTTTGAGTATCAGCGAGATGGTCATGGATGGCAGAGACCAAGGGATGGCGCGAAAAACACCTGTCAATAGCAAGAAGGCCACTCATCGAGTCCGTACATAAAAAAACGCGGTTGTGTTGGGACTGTTTAATAAAGGTAAGGGCCTGGGAAATTGCCATCAATTCCGCAGTAAACACCCCACGTGTAGGTGGCAGCAGATAATTTTCCATTCCAACGGAGGATGTGAAGGCATACCCAACATGATCAGCAGATTTAGAGCCATCAGTGTAAAAAACAACAGCATCCCGAAACTCCCATAAAATTTGGCGGAAAAAGGAACGGAACACCACCGGGGGGATGGAATCTTTCGGACCTTGGCGGAGATCCATCCGAATTCGAGGCCGAGGAACTAACCAAGTACGGGTGGAGGGGAGGGAGCGAAGAAGACAGGACAAAGAAGGAAGCTGAAAATCACGGCAAAGAGACGCAAGGCGGAGCCCAACCGGTAAACCCGCCCGAGGGCGGGAGTCGGGTGGGCGACGACCATGGTCTGGGAACAGGATAGAATAGGAAGGATGAGTGGGAGAGGAACGGATAGTGAGTGCATAAGACACCAGAAGCTGGGACCGCCGAACAGAAAGGGGGGGATCCCAGCTTCAACCAGGAGACTATCAACAGGGCTAGCAGGGAAGGCACCGGTGGCCAAACGGATACCACGATGGTGGACTGGATCCAGCACGTGCAGTGTGGAAGGAGCAGCTGAACCATAAACTTGACAACCATAGTCCAAGCGAGACAGAACTAGAGCACGATAAAGACGGAGAAGGAGGGAACGGTCCACACCCCAAGAGGAGTGGGCAAGGAAGCGAAGGACATTGAATGTGCAGAAACATCCTACCTTCAGGAGTCTGATATGGGGCAACCAAGTGAGCTTGTTGTCAAAAAGAAGACCCAGGAAACGAAACTGTGGGACCACAGACAATCGTTGTGCAGCGAGATAGAGCTCTGGATCAGGGTGGATCATAGTACGGCGACAGAAGTGGACCACCCGCGATTTTAAAGGAGAGAATTGAAACCTGTGTGAGAGGGTCCATGCAGAGGCACGCCGTATAGCTACCTGGAGCTGCCGTTCTGCAGATGTCATCGTGGAGGAACTAACCCAAATGCAGAAATCATCCACATACAGGGCAGGGGCGACCAAGGGACCGACAGAGGCCACAAGTCCATCGATAGCAATGAGGAAAAGAAGGACACTCAAGACAGAACCCTGCGGGATGCCCGTCTCCTGGGTCCGTGGAGAACTAAAAGCAGTACCAACTCGAACTCTGAATGACCGATGGATCAGGAACTGGCGGATAAAAATCGGGAGTGGGCTCCGAAGACCCCACTGATGAAGGGTAAGTAAAATGTGATGGCGCCAGGCCGTGTCATAGGCCTTGCGAAGGTCAAAAAACACTGCAACCAAATGGCGGCGCTGGGAAAAAGCCTGCCGAACTGCGGATTCCAAGCGAAGTAAATGATCGATTGGAGACCGTCCCTCTCGAAAGCCACACTGGTAAGGGGACAATAGATCCCGAGATTCGAGGACCCAATTGAGCCGACGGGCTACCATCCGTTCAAGTAACTTACAAACAACATTGGTCAAACTAATTGGCCGATAGCTGTCAACAGATAGAGGGTTCTTACCAGGCTTAAGGACAGGAACCACAATGCTATCCCTCCACTGAGAAGGGAAGTCACCCTGGAGCCAGATATGGTTAAACACCCAAAGAAGAGATGTTGAAGCAGTTGGTTATGAATGGAATCTGGGCCAGGGGCCGTATCATGAGAAGAAGATAGAGCAGAAAGAAATTCCCATTCAGTAAAAGGTTCGTTGTAAGATTCTGACTCACAAGGGGTGAAACATAAGGTGGAAGCTTCAGCCCGCTGTTTTTGGTGAAGGAAAGCAACTGGATAGGAGGCTGACGCTGATGCCACTGCAAAATGGGGCGCAAGATGTTCTGCAAGAACTAATGGGTCCGTACAAATGCCATCTGGGAGGTGAAGGCCTGGGAGGGTGGACTGCCGATGGCAACCTTGGAGAGAGCGAAGTGTAGCCCATACCCGTGACAGAGGGACAGTAGAACCAAGGGAAGAAACGAACGTTCCCAACATATCCGCTTGCTCTGTTTGATTAAATAACGGGCTTTAGCACGGAGGCGTTTAAAGGTAGTAAGGCTGGCTATGGATGGGTGCCCCTTAAAGTGTTGCAAAGCTCGACGGCGATCACGGATGGCAATGGCAATGGCCGTACTCCACCATGGGACTTGCCGGCGACGAAATGGTCCAGATGAGCGCGGGACAGCAAGGCTAGCAGCGCGAACAATCGCGTCATACACGTCACGTAGGACGTCATCAATACAACCCGACAAAGAGGGAGAAAATACGACCTGTGCAGTGTATAGAGGCCAATCGGCGTGTTGGAAAGACCAACGAGGTAACCTGTCCATCAGGGAGCGGGAAGGGAGCGTGATAATCAACGGGAAATGGTCACTATCACAAAGGTCGTCGTGTGGCGACCAGAGTAACGAAGGGAGGAGAGAGGGAGAAGAAAGAGAAAGATCAATGGCAGAAAACGTACCATGACCGGCACTGAAATGAGTAGGGGAGCCATCATTAAGAAGGCACAGGTCGTGGTCTGCAATAAATTGGTCTATAAGAAGACCTCGTCTAGATGGTAAGGCACCACCCCACAAGGGATGATGAGCATTAAAATCCCCAAGGAGGAGGAAGGGAGGAGGAGGTTGCTGAAGAAGGGCAGTTAAGGCAGCAGGTGTAAGAGTCCTGTCAGGATGGAGATAAAGATTGCAAACTGTGACCGCAGAGTCTAAGTGGACCCTAACAGCAACCGCTTCCAATGTAGTTTGAAGAGGAATCCACGTGCTAGCAATGTCTGTACGGACCAACGTACAAACGCCACCAGAAGCCCGCAGGGGTCTGACCCAATTTCGACAGAAAACACGGAACCCACGGAGGGTCGGTGAGTGAGCATCAGTAAAATGAGATTCCTGGAGAACCACACAAGCTGCAGAGTAGGACGAAAGAAGGGATTTCAATTCCGGAAGGTGACGATAGTATCCATTACAATTCCATTGGACAACCACAGAACGATGGTTTAAATGGGGGCTGAACACGCTAAATACAGTCACCGACAAGGAGGGGGCGACATCCATGAACGACAGGTCAGAATCCGGTTGTGAAGTCGGGGAAGGGACCTCAGGTGACACCAGAGGCTCTTTGTCCTGGGACTTATGTTTCTTCTTCTTTTCAGACTGAGATCGAGGAGGGCTGTGTGGCATAAAGGAGCCAGCTGCAGCAAGATCAGGAACAGAAAGAGACCGGGCGACCTGGGGGCTGACAGACCGCGGCTCTCGCGGTCGTCGCGCGGCAGCAGACCTTTGGCCTGGAAGGTGCCGGGAAGGGGCATCCCGGGAGAGGCGCCCTTGACCGGCAGACGCCGAAGGAGTGGGATACTTTTCCGGCTGGGGAGGGGGAGCAGCGCCCAGAGGAGAAGGTGTGGGAGCCACAGGGGAGGGGGGGAGGAGAGGGGTCCGGGATGGGGGTAAGGAAGGGGGAGGAAGGGGTGTAGATGTAACCAAGGCATAACTAGATGTCATGGACACAGGGTGAAGTCGTGTATATTTCTTACAGGCCTCTGTGTAGGTTAAACGATCGAGGGACTTATACTCCTGTATCTTTTTTTCCTTCTTATATACTGGGCAATCTGGTGAACGTGGAGAATGACTACCATGACAATTTACACACACAGGAGGGGGAACACAGGGACTCCCCTCATGGAGTGGACGTCCACAGTCACCACAGAGAGGGGCCTGTGAACAGCGGGAAGACATGTGTCCAAAACACAAGCACTTAAAACACCTCATAGGAGGTGGGATGTACGGCTTCACATCACAGCGATAGACCATAATCTTAACTTTCTCAGGGAGGGTATCCCCTTCAAAGGCCAGGATAAAGGCACCAGTATCAATATGATTGTCTTTAGGACCCTTCTGAACATGCCAAACAAAGTGAACACCCCACCGTCCGAGATTGTCCCGAAGTTCCTCATGAGTTTGAAGGATGAGGTCCCTGTGAAAAATCTCACCTTGTACCATATTTAGAGACTGGTGGGGGGTAATGGACACAGGAATTGTGCCAAGATGGGTACAGACACGAAGGGCCGCAGATTGGGCAGCTGAAGCAGTTTTTATCAGCAACGAACCCGACCGCATCTTGCTCAGGGAGTCCACTTCGCCAAACTTGTCTTCAATGTGTTCCACAAAGAATAAAGGTTTGGTATTGGTGAAAGTATCTCCATCAGGCTTGGTGCAAACTAGATAACGGGGGAAAGGTTTTGCCTCTAGCCGACGGGCCTGTCCCTCTTCCCAGGGGGTAGCCATGGAAGGGAAGGCCGAAGGGGCAAGAGAAGCAGCACTTGAGGAATCAGTTCCACGCAGAGAGACGGCCGCAGAAGAACGGCCAGAGTTCTGGACCCGTATGCGTTTCATTTGCATAGCGTCCGCCCTGATACCACCCACTCTGATCAGGGGCTCTCCTCACGGGCCCCACCCAGCCACAGCAAGGGCCGTCTGGCACGGCGGCCATTGCCGGGAGTTCTGATGCTCCAGGATGACGAGCAACCACTCCAAGGCATGCATGAGGAGGTCACAGCTCAGGTATCAGAAGTGTGATCCCTGTGTGTTCAGGGGGCTCAACCAAAAGGGTACATAGCGACCCCACCACACGGGCTGGCTACCATACTGGCTATGCACCCTAGTACCAGACAACGACGTGAAAGAAAAGGTGGAATGTACTAGGAGGGCGCACGTCGGAGACAATAGGTAAGGTGCTCTTCCCCAAATGGCTCACACTACGGAGGAGAAATTTTGTAATGAAGGTCAAACCCCAGAGGGGGACCAAGGAATGCCAAAAGGAGGAGATGATTATGCAACAAAGCCGAATTGGAAAACCAACAGAACCAGGAGGATAGCGGGGGCCAACCTAAGCAAGGATACCAAAAGAGGGAGCAGAGAGGGCGAGGGGAAAGGAGCAAGGAGGGGAAAGGAGGGGAAGGGAAAGGAAATGCAGCCCTGGAGAGGAAGAAGGCTGCAATGGCTCGGGGCCCTGTGCTCGCCACGCACGTATCCACAAAAGAGTTGTGGACCCCCTGGGGGGACGAGAATAGAATCTTTTGAAGTATGGCGCTACGAAAGAATGCTGAAGACTAGGTGAGTATATCAGGTAACTAATGAGGAGGTACTGAAAAGAACTGGAGAAGAAAGAAAGTTATGGTACTACACGACTAAAAGAAGGGATCGGTTGATAGGATACATCTTTGGCACCAAGAAGTAGTAAATTTGGTAATGAAGGGAAGTGTAGAAGGCTAAAAACTACTGAGGTAGAACTAAGCAAGAATACAGTAAGTAGGTTCAACTGGATGCAGGTTGCAGTATTTATTGAGAGATGAAGCGATCTGAAAAAGATAGACTAACGTGCTGAGCTGCACAAACCAGTCTTCGAACTGAATGCCGCAACAACATCATTTAAGAAAAGATAAACGTTCTTAAAATCTATTGTGTGAAACATTAGTGTTGTGAAAATTCCATTCACGCTGAAATGATAATTCTTTTAAATGGTAAATAAATGTGAATGTCGTGTGACTAGGGCCTCCCGTCGGGTAGACCGTTCGCCGGGTGCGTCTTTCGATTTGACGCTATTTCGGCGACTTGCGCATCGATGGGGATGAAATAATGATGATTAGGACAACACAACACCCAGTCCCTTAGCGGAGAGAATCTCCGACCCAGCCGGGAATCGAACCCGGGCCCTAAGGATTGACACTCTGTCAAGATGACGACTCAGCTACCGGGGGCAGACTTTTAAATGGTGAACATGTGTGATTACCGGCCGGAAAATCGACTGTGAAATATTCTGCTAAGTTGGCCAGTTTCGCTGTACTTTTAGCCTTGTTACTATATAGCATTTTTAGGTTGTCTAAATAGGATTTAAGATGTACCCTGTGTATAAAGCATAACTATTTATGATCGTTGCGAAAACAACATAGAGACAGCTGCTTAGCACAACGGAGAAGTACAGCGCGTGGCGTTGGCGTCTCTCTTGACATCACTGGGTGTTGATCAGTGGAAGAGCATTGCCTCGGAAAGGCCTGCCTTTTAAATTTGTATCTACCTTGGAAAGCAACAAAGTAGGCAGAAAAATAACGGGCAGCACTAACGTCGGCGGAGCTATCCATGCAGGATCCTCGGGCGAAATGTGGGTATTCTATCACCAGTAACCTTTCTTATACTAGTTGTTTATTTCTAGTGACGAAACAAACGCTATGTAGGGTCCCAGGACCCCTATTCCATCTTTTATTTGAGCTTCTGTGTGTCGACAAAATTGTTTCTGAACTTGGAATGCAACTCAGACCGCCCTTAACGCGGAATTTGATCCCTTCGTGACAATATAGCTCGACTACAATTTGTTGTTTGTTCAAAACTGCAGATTCCTCAACATCTCCACATATGAAAGGGTTCGAATGCTGGCCCGGCACTAAGGTTTTCATTATGTATTATCATGCTCTAGCATGAGATCACCTATCTGCTAGTGGATAACAATTTTAATTTTTAATGCAGTTTCATTTGTTGTCAACACTAATGATATCTGACGTTCTTGACTCCCAGTGAGACACAGAACTATTTGAGAGATCACTGTAAGTTCAAGGATGTTATTCCGAGCTGCTGGTGGAGAAAAATTCTGTAGCTGACGTCTCTTTATATGTAGTCAACAACAGTATGAGTGGGGTTCGATTCCCAGTCAGCACTGAACCCTTCGTCATATTATTTCTAGTTCGAACATGCTCACATGTCGCTGCTGATGCAACAAACCCATATTTAACGTTCGTTTTCTCTAGAATATAACAGCAATGGGTTTCGGGTTGGAGTCCTGGGAAGGAAAAAATTAATGTTTCGTCTCGTCATTTCACTTAAAACATCTAGCTACTGCCGAGAAAATCCGATATGTCACAGTTGATTGTGCCCTCGATAACAATCCGACTAGGTTCTGGGTTCGAATCTCTGTCCAACACAAAGCTTTACATCACGGCATTTCAAGTAAGTTACTTGTGAAGAAGCAATATTTAACATCTCTCGTAGTTTGTTAACAGGGACAATAGATGCTGGGTAGGAATTCGCGTCCGTTAAAAATGTTTACGTTACGTAATGTAAAGTTGATATTTGCTAACTGATACTGTCTAAAGCCCCCCGATAAACCATGGACCTTGCCGTTGGTGGGGAGGCTTGCGTGCCTCAGCGATATAGATAGCCGTACCGTAGGTGCAACCACAACGGAGGGGTATCTGTTGAGAGGCCAGACAAACGTGTGGTTCCTGAAGAGGGGCAGCAGCCTTTTCAGTAGTTGCAAGGGCAACAGTCTGGATGATTGACTGATCTGGCCTTGTAACAATAACCAAAACGGCCTTGCTGTGCTGGTACTGCGAACGGCTGAAAGCAAGGGGAAACTACAGCCGTAATTTTTCCCGAGGGCATGCAGCTTTACTGTATGATTACATGATGATGGCGTCCTCTTGGGTAAAATATTCAGGAGGTAAAATAGTCCCCCATTCGGATCTCCGGGGGGGACTACTCAAGAGGATGTAGTTATCAGGGGAAAGAAAACTGGCGTTCTACGGATCGGAGCGTGGAATGTCAGATCCCTTAATCGGGCAGGTAGGTTAGAAAATTTAAAAAGGGAAATGGATAGGTTGAAGTTAGATATAGTGGGAATTAGTGAAGTTCGGTGGCAGGAGGAACAAGACTTCTGGTCAGGTGACTACAGGGTTATAAACACAAAATCAAATAGGGGTAATGCAGGAGTAGGTTTAATAATGAATAGGAAAATAGGAACGCGGGTAAGCTACTACAAACAGCATAGTGAACGCATTATTGTGGCCAAGATAGATACGAAGCCCACACCTACTACAGTAGCACAAGTTTATATGCCAACTAGCTCTGCAGATGACGAAGAAATTGAAGAAATGTATGATGAAATAAAAGAAATTATTCAGATTGTAAAGGGAGACGAAAATTTAATAGTCATAGGTGACTGGAATTCGAGTGTAGGAAAAGGGAGAGAAGGAAACATAGTAGGTGAATATGGATTGGGGGACAGAAATGAAAGAGGAAGCCGCCTTGTAGAATTTTGCACAGAGCTCAACATAATCATAACTAACACTTGGTTTAAGAATCATGAAAGAAGGTTGTATACATGGAAGAACCCTGGAGATACTAAAAGGTATCAGATAGATTATATAATGGTAAGACAGAGATTTAGGAACCAGGTTTTAAATTGTAAGACATTGCCAGGGGCAGATGTGGACTCTGAGCACAATCTATTGGTTATGACCTGTAGATTAAAACTGAAGAAACTGCAAAAAGGTGGGAATTTAAGGAGATGGGACCTGGATAAACTAAAAGAACCAGAGGTTGTACAGAGATTCAGGGAAAGCATAAGGGAGCAATTGACAGGAATGGGGGAAATAAATACAGTAGAAGAAGAATGGGTAGCTTTGAGGGATGAAGTAGTGAAGGCAGCAGAGGATCAAGTAGGTAAAAAGACGAGGGCTAGTAGAAATCCTTGGGTAACAGAAGAAATACTGAATTTAATTGATGAAAGGAGAAAATATAAAAATGCAGTAAGTGAAACAGGCAAAAAGGAATACAAACGTCTCAAAAATAAGATCGACAGGAAGTGCAAAATGGCTAAGCAGGGATGGCTAGAGGACAAATGTGAGGATGTAGAGGCCTATCTCACTAGGGGTAAGTTAGATACCGCCTACAGGAAAATTAAAGAGACCTTTGGAGATAAGAGAATGACTTGTATGAATATCAAGAGCTCAGATGGAAACCCAGTTCTAAGCAAAGAAGGGAAAGCAGAAAGGTGGGAGGAGTATATAGAGGGTCTATACAAGGGCGATGTACTTGAGGACAATATTATGGAAATGGAAGAGGATGTAGATGAAGATGAAATGGGAGATATGATACTGCGTGAAGAGTTTGACAGAGCACTGAAAGACCTGAGTCGAAACAAGGCCCCCGGAGTAGACAATATTCCATTGGAACTACTGACGGCCTTGGGAGAGCCAGTCCTGACAAAACTCTACCATCTGGTGAGCAAGATGTATGAAACAGGCGAAATACCCTCAGACTTCAAGAAGAATATAATAATTCCAATCCCAAAGAAAGCAGGTGTTGTCAGATGTGAAAATTACCGAACTATCAGCTTACTAAGTCACAGCTGCAAAATACTAACACGAATTCTTTACAGACGAATGGAAAAACTAGTAGAAGCCAACCTCGGGGAAGATCAGTTTGGATTCCGTAGAAACACTGGAACACGTGAGGCAATACTGACCTTACGACATATCTTAGAAGAAAGATTAAGGAAAGGCAAACCTACGTTTCTAGCATTTGTAGACTTAGAGAAAGCTTTTGACAATGTTGACTGGAATAATCTCTTTCAAATTCTAAAGGTGGCAGGGGTAAAATACAGGGAGCGAAAGGCTATTTACAATTTGTACAGAAACCAGATGGCAGTTATAAGAGTCGAGGGGCATGAAAGGGAAGCAGTGGTTGGGAAGGGAGTAAGACTGGGTTGTAGCCTCTCCCCGATGTTGTTCAATCTGTATATTGAGCAAGCAGTAAAGGAAACAAAAGAAAAATTAGGAGTAGGTATTAAAATTCATGGAGAAGAAATAAAAACTTTGAGGTTCGCCGATGACATTGTAATTCTGTTAGAGACAGCAAAGGACTTGGAAGAGCAGTTGAACGGAATGGACAGTGTCTTGAAAGGAGGATATAAGATGAACATCAACAAAAGCAAAACAAGGATAATGGAGTGTAATCTAATTAAGTCGGGTGATGCTGAGGGAATTAGATTAGGTAATGAGGCACTTAAAGTAGTAAAGGAGTTTTGCTATTTGGGGAGCAAAATAACTGATGATGGTCGAAGTAGAGAGGATATAAAATGTAGGCTGGCAATGGCAAGGAAAGCGTTTCTGAAGAAGAGAAATTTGTTAACATCCAGTATTGATTTAAGTGTCAGGAAGTCATTTCTGAAAGTATTCGTATGGAGTGTAGCCATGTATGGAAGTGAAACATGGACGATAAATAGTTTGGACAAGAAGAGAATAGAAGCTTTCGAAATGTGGTGCTACAGAAGAATGCTGAAGATTAGATGGGTAGATCACATAACTAATGAGGAAGTATTGAATAGGATTGGGGAGAAGAGAAGTTTGTGGCACAACTTGACCAGAAGAAGGGATCGGTTGGTAGGACATGTTCTGAGGCATCAAGGGATCACCAATTTAGTATTGGAGGGCAGCGTGGAGGGTAAAAATCGTAGAGGGAGACCAAGAGATGAATACACTAAGCAGATTCAGAAGGATGTAGGTTGCAGTAGGTACTGGGAGATGAAAAAGCTTGCACAGGATAGAGTAGCATGGAGAGCTGCATCAAACCAGTCTCAGGACTGAAGACCACAACAACAAACAACTGTCTAAAGGCTCTGACCACTATGGGACTTAACTGCTGAGGTCATCAGTCCCCTAGAACTTAGAACTACTTAAACCTAACTAACCTAAGGACATCACACACACACGTGCCCGAGGCAGGATTCGAACCTGCGACCGTAGCGGTCACGCGGTTCCAGACTGTAGCGCCTAGAACCGCTCGGCCACCCAGGCCGGTCGATACTGTCTAAAATCGAGGTATGTCACTCTCTGTATGCCTAGTCAGAAATGACTGTTAGTTTCCCTCAGTCACGAAATCTTAGTCTGCATGACCTGGGTTTGAATCCAAATGCAAAACGAGACCGTTCGTCGTGTCATTTGAAGTTCGTACATATTCTCAACTAGCTGCACGTGAATAACTTAAATTTTTAAAGTTATTTTGTGTTAAATAACAAGTACGGTATGTTACTTTGAAGAGTAAATCATGAATACGACGAACTTACTATGTGCATTACCTATCTGACGTAATAATGAGAGTGGTAACATTTCAAAAAAAAAAAAAAATGGTTCCAATTGCTCTGAGCACTATGCGACTTAACTTCTGAGGCCATCAGTCGCCTAGAACTTAGAACTAATTAAACCTTACTAACCTAAGGACATCACACACATCCATGCCCGAGGCAGGATTCGAACCTGCGACCGTAGCGGTATCTCGGCTCCAGACTATAGCGCCTAGAACCCCACGGCCATTCCGGCCGGCGCTAACGTTTCAGTTATGTCATTTATTGCAATAAATGTGAGCTAAAAGCCTTAAGGACAGAGTTGTCTGTTATAAGGTGTTCTCCGACATTTGTAGTATCGTGGTATCACTTTACAGTTTGAGATATTGCGATACAGAGCCGAGTTTTCTAGTGGTGACTTGTTGGAGCCATTTTCAATAGTCAAACGACTGTACCAAGGAGCGATTAGAGAACCTGCTAGACAGCTGCGTTATGTGGATTGCATGCGAATCAGGCGAAATGTAGTTCAAGTCGTTCGGATACTTTTGAGCACGACTGTACATATCAAGCTTGCATTAATTGTTGCTTCCATGATATAGCAACGACGTTCGTAATGATAACGGCAAAATAAATTATCATAAAAAGTGACTAATCGCAGTTTTCAATCTTTCATAATATCGACGCTTATGGTGTTAAAGTAAGATATACTTACAATATTTACAAGACTGGCAGCGAATACGTCGTGGATTAAATGTTTTTTCAATATTCACGTAATTTCCAATGGTTGTGACTTCTTTTTCGCCGTTATTTTTGTGCATAAGTAAAAGTTGCCAGATTTTATAAAATAAAAAAGGAGTGTCGATTCGTTATTTGTTTATAACAGTATTTTCAAAACTAAAATATACATGTATTTTATATCACAAAAAATTTACATAGAGCTTCCATATATTTAATGGAACGAACAAAATATTAATAGTGCGGAAATACGCATCTAACGAAGACAAAAAGTACATATTTGTCATTTTCAGGGGCTAGTCAGTCAGATTCAGACTGTTTCTAACTGTATTTCAGTGAACTTTTGGCACTTTTTTATAATTGATATCACGCTGAGGACTGTTTGATGGATCTTCTTCGCACTCAAACGTTTTTAACTCGAGACTATTTTTCTAAGGATGACTAACGGATTAAGAAACACTCCAAATCACGCTTGAATTAGACCGATGACTCTGAAGAATTAAACAGTATCGTTAGTTGTTGGTTCGGTTTGGAAGCTCAAGCGTTGCCAACATTCACGAAATTCAACATAAGCAAAGAAACTACGAGTCATTTTTCAAGATAATAAGTTTTAAAATGTGCAATACGTTCGTAATTAAAGATCTCATTTCAAAACGCTGTAGAAAGAGATTCCCTGCTCAGAATGATGTCAAATTTGAACAGCATCTTTTTAACACGGGGGAAACGTCATGGAACAAAAAAAACTTTACCAATAGATGGCGCTGTAACCGTCTTGATGTAGATGGGTCGGCTACAAATGACAAATGAATCATAATACGACGGGTATTGTTTGAGTTGCACATTACACCGTTCGTACTGTTCAATGTACATGACTGCACAAGGTCTGCAGCTAACAGTCGTGCCGGCCGGAGTGGCCGTGCGGTTCTAGGCGCCACAGTCCGGAACCGCGGGACCGCTACGTTCGCAGGTTCGAATCCTGCCTCGGGCATGGATGTGTGTGATGTCCTTAGGTTAGTTAGGTTTAATTAGTTCTAAGTTCTAGGCGACTGATGACCTCAGAAGTTAAGTCGCATAGTGCTCAGAGCCATTTGAACCATTTTCAACAAAAAAATGGTTCAAATGGTTCTGAGCACTATGGGACTCAACTGCTGTGGTCATAAGTCCCCTAGAACTTAGAACTACTTAAACCTAACTAACCTAAGGACATCACACACATCCATGCCCGAGGCAGGATTCGAAGCTGCGACCGTAGTGGTCGTGCGGTTCCAGACTGTAGCGCCTTTAACCGCTCGGCCACTCCGGCCGGCCCATTTTCAACAGTCGTGGCGCCCTTAGTTAGGTAAGCCAATTCACCACGGCGAGGCCGTACCACGTCGAATGGGAAAAATAGGTTTTTATTTGTCCTGGGGACAAAAAATCGTAACAAGCTAAAATGACATCAGTTTTTAATTGTCCTGGGGCCAGAAACCGCATAAAAAGTGAAGTTTCATTGTCATGAGACTGGCGCATGACATGCTGAATATGCTGTCCACCGTTTTCTGCCACAAGTTGAAATCGAGAAGCAGCATGTTCCACAATAGATTGGAGTGCATCGGGGATTACATTCAGAATGCATTGCGCAATGTGTGTCTTCAATTACACTACGTTTGTAATTGAAGCACTGAACACAACATCTCTCAGATAAACCCACAACCAGACGTCACACGGATTTAGATCAGGTGATCTCGATGGCTAGGCTGTAGGGAAATGACGGCTGATAATTGTAACATACCCGCCCAACATTTCCGAAATGCCTCTGTAGCGGCCGCTTCACTGCCTGTCCAATGTGCGGAGGAGTGCCATCATGCAAAAAATGATAATACTCCCGTATTCACGATGTTGAATGACTGGAATGACATTGGTGGGAAAAAGACTTTCATTGCGTTTTCCAGTGACGGTACAGATAACAGGACCCGCAGGACTCATTTTCTCGAAAAAATACGGCCCAACGATAAATGATGCCGTGACCCGCACCACACGTCACCTCTGCAGAATGAAGTGGTACCGACTGATGGGCGCGCGGATTTTCCATTGCCCATATTGTGCAATTCTGCGCATAGGCATGTGTTTGGAGATGTAAATGAGATTCGTCTGTGCACAGAAAGACCCATGGCCATTCATATTCCACTTCCACGAAAGCAGGAAATTCCAGAGCAAATGGCTATCTCGCTGGCAGGTCAGCAGGAAGCAACTCCTGAACATGGGTGATTTGGAACGGACAGCAATGCAGGATTTCATGCAACGTACTCGAAGGCATGTCCAACGTTCGGGCAATTCCCCGTGCGGTACATGTTTGCACACTGCCGGTCGACCCCTCCCGCTGAGCTGTGAACACACCTTCGGCGGATGTTAGAGCTATTGCATTCCTCCCTGTGCCACATTACACTTGAAAAGAACCTGTCTTTTCGAATTTCGTAATAATTTTCTCCAGACCCTTAGCAGGAATCGTACTAATGTCTTTTTTTATACCTTGAGACTCCGGAATTCTGCAGGGCTACTGGCGCACAGTCACCGTTCTTGTAAAAGAGCTTTACCAGCAGCGCATGACCCTACATGGAGAAAGTCATGCTGGGCGCCTCGGACCCAAATTCAGGAACAGCCGTGGGCATCGCGTCTACATCTCATCTACATCTGCATCTACACTCCTGGAAATTGAAATAAGAACACCGTGAATTCATTGTCCCAGGAAGGGGAAACTTTATTGACACATTCCTGGGGTCAGATACATCACATGATCACACTGACAGAACCACAGGCACATAGACACAGGCAACAGAGCATGCACAATGTCGGCACTAGTACAGTGTATATCCACCTTTCGCAGCAATGCAGGCTGCTATTCTCCCATGGAGACGATCGTAGAGATGCTGGATGTAGTCCTGTGGAACGGCTTGCCATGCCATTTCCACCTGGCACCTCAGTTGGACCAGCGTTCGTGCTGGACGTGCAGACCGCGTGAGACGACGCTTCATCCAGTCCCAAACATGCTCAATGGGGGACAGATCCGGAGATCTTGCTGGCCAGGGTAGTTGACTTACACCTTCTAGAGCACGTTGGGTGGCACGGGATACATGCGGACGTGCATTGTCCTGTTGGAACAGCAAGTTCCCTTGCCGGTCTAGGAATGGTAGAACGATGGGTTCGATGACGGTTTGGATGTACCGTGCACTATTCAGTGTCCCCTCGACGATCACCAGTGGTGTACGGCCAGTGTAGGAGATCGCTCCCCACACCATGATGCCGGGTGTTGGCCCTGTGTGCCTCGGTCGTATGCAGTCCTGATTGTGGCGCTCACCTGCACGGCGCCAAACACGCATACGACCATCATTGGCACCAAGGCAGAAGCGACTCTAATCGCTGAAGACGACACGTCTCCATTCGTCCCTCCATTCACGCCTGTCGCGACACCACTGGAGGCGGGCTGCACGATGTTGGGGCGTGAGCGGAAGACGGCCTAACGGTGTGCGGGACCGTAGCCCAGCATCATGGAGACGGTTGCGAATGGTCCTCGCCGATACCCCAGGAGCAACAGTGTCCCTAATTTGCTGGGAAGTGGCGGTGCGGTCCCCTACGGCACTGCGTAGGATCCTACGGTCTTGGCGTGCATCCGTGTGTCGCTGCGGTCCGGTCCCAGGTCGACGGGCACGTGCACCTTCCGCCGACCACTAGCGACAACATCGATGTACTGTGGAGACCTCACGCCCCACGTGTTGAGCAATTCGGCGGTACGTCCACCCGGCCTCCCGCATGCCCACTATACGCCCTCGCTTAAAGTCCGTCAACTGCACATACGGTTCACGTCCACGCTGTCGCGGCATGCTACCAGTGTTAAAGACTGCGATGGAGCTCCGTATACCACGGCAAACTGGCTGACACTGACGGCGGCGGTGCACAAATGCTGCGCAGCTAGCGCCATTCGACGGCCAACACCGCGGTTCCTGGTGTGTCCGCTGTGCCGTGCGTGTGATCATTGCTTGTACAGCCCTCTCGCAGTGTCCGGAGCAAGTATGGTGGGTCTGACGCACCGGTGTCAATGTGTTCTTTTTTCCATTTCCAGGAGTGTACTTCTACGTGATTACTCTGCTATTCACAATGAAGTGCCTGGCAGAGGGTTCAGTGAACCACCTTCAAGCTGTGTCTCTACCGTTCCACTCTTGAACGGCGCGCGGGAAAAACGAGCACTTAAATTTTTCCGTGCGAGCCCTGATTTCTCTTATTTTATCGTGATGATCATTTCTCCCTATGTAGGTGGGTGTCAACAGAATGTTTTCGCAATCGGAGGAGATAACTGCTGATTGAAATTTCATGAGAAGATCCCGTCGCAGCGAAAAACGCCTTTGTTTTAATGATTGCCACTCCAATTCACATATTACGTCTGTGGCAGTATCACCCCTATTTCACGATAACACAAAACGAGCCGCCCTTCTTTGAACTTTTTCGATGTCATCCGTCAGATGCAGATCCTACACCGCACAGCAATACTCCAGAATAGAGCGGACAAGCGTGGTGTAAGCATTCTCTATAGTAGACCTGTTGCACCTTCTAAGTGTTCTGCCAATGAATCGCAGTCTTTGGTTTGCTCTACTCACAACATTATGTGATCGTTTCAGTTTAGGTTACTTGTAATTGTAATCCTAAGTATTTAGTTGAATTACAGCCTTCAGATTTGTGGGACTTATCGCGTAATCGCAATTTAGCGGATTTCTTTCAGTACTCATGTGAATAACTTCACACTTTTCAGGATGAATTGCCACTTTTCATACTGTACAGGTATCTTATGTAAGTCGTTTTTCAATTCGTTTTGGTCATCTGATGACTTTATAAGACGGTAAATGACAGCACCATCTGCAAACAATCTAAGACGGCTACTCAGGTTGTCTCCTATGTCGTTAATATAGGTCAGGAGCAATAGAGGGCCTATAACACTTCCCTGGGGAACGTCGGATATTACTTCTGTTTTAGTCGATGACTTACCGTCTATTACTACGAACTGTGACCTTTCTGACAGGAGATCATGAATCCTGTCGCACAACTGAGGCGATATTCCATAGGTTCGCAGTTTGGTTAGAAGAGGCCTGTGAGGAACGGTGTCGAAAGCCTTCTGAAAATCTAAAAATATGGAATCAGTTTGACATCTCCTGTCGATAACACTCGTTACTTTGTGAGTATAAAGAGTTAGTTGCGTCTCGCAAAAACGATATTTTCTGAATCCGTGCTAACTATGTGTCAATAAATCGTCTTCTTCGAGGTACTTCACAATGTTCGAATACAGTATATATTCAAAAACCCTACGTTAGTGATATTAGTCCTGTAATGCAGCAGATTATTCCTACTTCCCTTTTTGGGTACTGGTATGACTTGAGCAAATTTCCAGTCTTTAGGTACGGATCTTTCTGTGAGCTATCGGTTGTATATAATTAATAAATATGGAGCTATTGTATCAGCATAATCTGCGAGGAACCTGACTGGTATACAATCTGGATCGGAGTCCTTGCCTTTATTGAGTGATTTAAGCTGCTTTGCTTCACTGAGGATATCTACACTCCTGGAAATTGAAATAAGAGCACCGTGAATTCATTGTCCCAGGAAGGGGAAACTTTATTGACACATTCCTGGGGTCAGATACATCACATGATCACACTGACAGAACCACAGGCACATAGACACAGGCAACAGAGCATGCACAATGTCGGCACTAGTACAGTGTATATCCACCTTTCGCAGCAATGCAGGCTGCTATTCTCCCATGGAGACGATCGTAGAGATGCTGGATGTAGTCCTGTGGAACGGCTTGCCATGCCATTTCTACCTGGCGTCTCAGTTGGACCAGCGTTCGTGCTGGACGTGCAGACCGCGTGAGACGACGCTTCATCCAGTCCCAAACATGCTCAATGGGGGACAGATCCGGAGATCTTGCTGGCCAGGGTAGTTGACTTACGCCTTCTAGAGCACGTTGGGTGGCACGGGATACATGCGGACGTGCATTGTCCTGTTGGAACAGCAAGTTCCCTTGCCGGTCTAGGAATGGTAGAACGATGGGTTCGATGACGGTTTGGATGTACCGTGCACTATTCAGTGTCCCCTCGACGATCACCAGTGGTGTACGGCCAGTGTAGGAGATCGCTCCCCACACCATGATGCCGGGTGTTGGCCCTGTGTGCCTCGGTCGTATGCAGTCCTGATTGTGGCGCTCACCTGCACGGCGCCAAACACGCATACGGCCATCATTGGCACCAAGGCAGAAGCGACTCTCATCGCTGAAGACGACACGTCTCCATTCGTCCCTCCATTCACGCCTGTCGCGACACCACTGGAGGCGGGCTGCACGATGTTGGGGCGTGAGCGGAAGACGGCCTAACGGTGTGCGGGACCGTAGCCCAGCTTCATGGAGACGGTTGCGAATGGTCCTCGCCGATACCCCAGGAGCAACAGTGTCCCTAATTTGCTGGGAAGTGGCGGTGCGGTCCCCTACGGCACTGCGTAGGATCCTACGGTCTTGGCGTGCATCCGTGCGTCGCTGCGGTCCGGTCCCAGGTCGACGGGCACGTGCACCTTCCGCCGACCACTGGCGACAACATCGATGTACTGTGGAGACCTCACGCCCCACGTGTTGAGCAATTCGGCGGTACGTCCACCCGGCCTCCCGCATGCCCACTATACGCCCTCGCTCAAAGTCCGTCAACTGCACATACGGTTCACGTCCACGCTGTCGCGGCATGCTACCAGTGTTAAAGACTGCGATGGAGCTCCGTATGCCACGGCAAACTGGCTGACACTGACGGCGGCGGTGCACAAATGCTGCGCAGCTAGCGCCATTCGACGGCCAACACCGCGGTTCCTGGTGTGTCCGCTGTGCCGTGCGTGTGATCATTGCTTGTACAGCCCTCTCGCAGTGTCCGGAGTAAGTATGGTGGGTCTGACACACCGGTGTCAATGTGTTCTTTTTTCCATTTCCAGGAGTGTACTTCTATGTTTATCATCTTCGCAATTCTTCTTGATTGGATTCAGGAATATTTACATCGTCTTCTTTGGTGAATGAGTTTCGGAAAACCGTGTTTAATAATTCTCCTTTAGTGGCACTGTCATCAGTGACTTCACCGTTGTTATCGCGCAGTGAAGGTATTGACTGCGTCTTGCCACTGGTGTGCTTTATGTATGACCAGAATCTCTGAGTTTTCTGCCAGATTTCCAAACAGAGTTTCTTTTTGGAAATTATTAAAAGCATATCGTATTGAAGTACGCGCTATATTTCGAACTTCTGCAATATTTTGCCTGTCTTGGGGATTTTGCGTTCTTTTATATTTGGCACGCTTTTTTCGCTGCTTCTGCAGCAGAGATCTGACCCGTTTTGTGTACCATGGGGGATCAGTACCATCTTATTAATTTATGTGTTATATACTCTCAATTGCTGTCGATACTATCTCTTTGAAAACATTCCACAACTTTTTTACGCTTACATCATCAGATTGGAAAGAGTGAAGATTGTCTCTTAAAAAGGTGTTAAGAGCAATAGATATACTTTGCGTTTCTTTTTGATGGTTGTAGGTGTTACGGTATTCAGCCTAGTAGTAACTGCCTTGTGGTCGCTAATCACCGTATTCGTCACGATACTCACTATTGGTCCAGGATTATTTGTTGCTAAGGGGTCAAGTATGCTTTCGCAACCATTTACGCTTCGAGTGGGCTCGTGAACTAATTGCTCAAAATAATTTTCCGAGAAAGCATTCAGTACAGTTTCGGATGACGTTTTATGCCTGCCGCCGGCTTTAAACGTATAATTTTTCCAGCATATTGAAGGTAGATTGAAGTCACTACCGACTGTAATTGTATTAGTGCAGCACCTATTTGAAATGAGACTCAAGGTTTCTTTGAACTGTTCAGTAACTATATCTTCTGAGTCGAGCGAGGGGAGGGTGGGGGGGGGGTGGGGGGGAGGGTCGGTAAAACGATCAAATTAATAGTTTACTCCTATTGTCAAGTATAACATCTACCCATACATTTTCGCAGGAACTATCTACTTCAGTTTAACTACGCGGCAAACTACTTCTGACAGCAGTAAATACTCCAGCACCAAACTGTATTTAATGTAGCCTTTCTGAACACTGTTAGATCGCTTGAAAAAATTTCGACTGAACTTATTTCCGGTTTTAGCCAGGTTTTTTTACCTATAACTATTTCAGCTTCAGTGATTTCTAATAGGGCTTGGAGCTCTGGTTCTTTCCAACACAGCTACGACAATTTACAACTGTAATACCGATGGTTTCTACAACTACCTAACTGTGGAATGAGATTTTCACTCTGCAGCGGAGTGTGCGCTGATATGAAACTTCCTGGCAGATTAAAACTGTGTGCCCGACCGAGACTCGAACTCGGGACCTTTGCCTTTCGCGGGCAAGTGCTCTACCATCTGAGCTACCGAAGCACGACTCACGTCCGGTACTCACAGCTTTACTTCTGCCAGTACCTCGTCTCCTACCTTCCAAACTTTACAGAAGCTCTCCTGCGAACCTTGCAGAACTAGCACTCCTGAAAGAAAGGATATTGCGGAGACATGGCTTAGCCACAGCCTGGGGGATGTTTCCAGAATGAGATTTTCACTCTGCAGCGGAGTGTGCGCTGATATGAAACTTCCTGGCAGATTAAAACTGTGTGCCCGACCGAGACTCGAACTCGGGACCTTTGCCTTTCGCGGGCAAGTGCTCTACCATCTGAGCTACCGAAGCACGACTCACGTCCGGTACTCACAGCTTTACTTCTGCCAGTACCTCGTCTCCTACCTTCCAAACTTTACAGAAGCTCTCCTGCGAACCTTGCAGAACTAGCACTCCTGAAAGAAAGGATATTGCGGAGACATGGCTTAGCCACAGCCTGGGGGATGTTTCCAGAATGAGATTTTCACTCTGCAGCGGAGTGTGCGCTGATATGAAACTTCCTGGCAGATTAAAACTGTGTGCCCGACCGAGACTCGAACTCGGGACCTTTGCCTTTCGCGGGCAAGTGTTCTACCATCTGAGCTACCGAAGCACGACTCACGTCCGGTACTCACAGCTTTACTTCTGCCAGTACCTCGTCTCCCACCTTCCAAACTTTACAGAAGCTCTCCTGCGAACCTTGCAGAACTAGCACTCCTGAAAGAAAGGATATTGCGGAGACATGGCTTAGCCACAGCCTGGGGGATGTTTCCAGAATGAGATTTTCACTCTGCAGCGGAGTGTGCGCTGATATGAAACTTCCTGGCAGATTAAAACTGTGTGCCCGACCGAGACTCGAACTCGGGACCTTTGCCTTTCGCGGGCAAGTGCTCTACCATCTGAGCTACCGAAGCACGACTCACGTCCGGTACTCACAGCTTTACTTCTGCCAGTACCTCGTCTCCTACCTTCCAAACTTTACAGAAGCTCTCCTGCGAACCTTGCAGAACTAGCACTCCTGAAAGAAAGGATATTGCGGAGACATGGCTTAGCCACAGCCTGGGGGATGTTTCCAGAATGAGATTTTCACTCTGCAGCGGAGTGTGCGCTGATATGAAACTTCCTGGCAGATTAAAACTGTGTGCCCGACCGAGACTCGAACTCGGGACCTTTGCCTTTCGCGGGCAAGTGCTCTACCATCTGAGCTACCGAAGCACGACTCACGTCCGGTACTCACAGCTTTACTTCTGCCAGTACCTCGTCTCCTACCTTCCAAACTTTACAGAAGCTCTCCTGCGAACCTTGCAGTACTAGCACTCCTGAAAGAAAGGATATTGCGGAGACATGGCTTAGCCACAGCCTGGGGGATGTTTCCAGAATGAGATTTTCACTCTGCAGCGGAGTGTGCGCTGATATGAAACTTCCTGGCAGATTAAAACTGTGTGCCCGACCGAGACTCGAACTCGGGACCTTTGCCTTTCGCGGGCAAGTGCTCTACCATCTGAGCTACCGAAGCACGACTCACGTCCGGTACTCACAGCTTTACTTCTGCCAGTACCTCGTCTCCTACCTTCCAAACTTTACAGAAGCTCTCCTGCGAACCTTGCAGAACTAGCACTCCTGAAAGAAAGGATATTGCGGAGACATGGCTTAGCCACAGCCTGGGGGATAATTCCAGAATGAGATTTTCACTCTGCAGCGGAGTGTGCGCTGATATGAAACTTCCTGGCAGATTAAAACTGTGTGCCCGACCGAGACTCGAACTCGGGACCTTTGCCTTTCGCGGGCAAGTGCTCTACCATCTGAGCTACCGAAGCACGACTCACGTCCGGTACTCACAGCTTTACTTCTGCCAGTACCTCGTCTCCTACCTTCCAAACTTTACAGAAGCTCTCCTGCGAACCTTGCAGAACTAGCACTCCTGAAAGAAAGGATATTGCGGAGACATGGCTTAGCCACAGCCTGGGGGATGTTTCCAGAATGAGATTTTCACTCTGCAGCGGAGTGTGCGCTGATATGAAACTTCCTGGCAGATTAAAACTGTGTGCCCGACCGAGACTCGAACTCGGGACCTTTGCCTTTCGCGGGCAAGTGCTCTACCATCTGAGCTACCGAAGCACGACTCACGTCCGGTACTCACAGCTTTACTTCTGCCAGTACCTCGTCTCCTACCTTCCAAACTTTACAGAAGCTCTCCTGCAAACCTTGCAGAACTAGCACTCCGCAATATCCTTTCTTTCAGGAGTGCTAGTTCTGCAAGGTTTGCAGGAGAGCTTCTGTAAAGTTTGGAAGGTAGGAGACGAGGTACTGGCAGAAGTAAAGCTGTGAGTACCGGACGTGAGTCGTGCTTCGGTAGCTCAGATGGTAGAGCACTTGCCCGCGAAAGGCAAAGGTCCCGAGTTCGAGTCTCGGTCGGGCACACAGTTTTAATCTGCCAGGAAGTTTCATATCAGCGCACACTCCGCTGCAGAGTAAAAATCTCATTCTGGAAACATCCCCCAGGCTGTGGCTAAGCCATGTCTCCGCAATATCCTTTCTTTCAGGAGTGCTAGTTCTGCAAGGTTCGCAGGAGAGCTTCTGTAAAGTTTGGAAGGTAGGAGACGAGGTACTGGCAGAAGTAAAGCTGTGAGTACCGGACGTGAGTCGTGCTTCGGTAGCTCAGATGGTAGAGCACTTGCCCGCGAAAGGCAAAGGTCCCGAGTTCGAGTCTCGGTCGGGCACACAGTTTTAATCTGCCAGGAAGTTTCATATCAGCGCACACTCCGCTGCAGAGTGAAAATCTCATTCTGGAAACATCCCCCAGGCTGTGGCTAAGCCATGTCTCCGCAATATCCTTTCTTTCAGGAGTGCTAGTTCTGCAAGGTTCGCAGGAGAGCTTCTGTAAAGTTTGGAAGGTAGGAGACGAGGTACTGGCAGAAGTAAAGCTGTGAGTACCGGACGTGAGTCGTGCTTCGGTAGCTCAGATGGTAGAGCACTTGCCCGCGAAAGGCAAAGGTCCCGAGTTCGAGTCTCGGTCGGGCACACAGTTTTAATCTGCCAGGAAGTTTCATATCAGCGCACACTCCGCTGCAAAGTGAAAATCTCATTCTGGAAACATCCCCCAGGCTGTGGCTAAGCCATGTCTCCGCAATATCCTTTCTTTCAGGAGTGCTAGTTCTGCAAGGTTCGCAGGAGAGCTTCTGTAAAGTTTGGAAGGTAGGAGACGAGGTACTGGCAGAAGTAAAGCTGTGAGTACCGGACGTGAGTCGTGCTTCGGTAGCTCAGATGGTAGAGCACTTGCCCGCGAAAGGCAAAGGTCCCGAGTTCGAGTCTCGGTCGGGCACACAGTTTTAATCTGCCAGGAAGTTTCATATCAGCGCACACTCCGCTGCAGAGTGAAAATCTCATTCTGGAAACATCCCCCAGGCTGTGGCTAAGCCATGTCTCCGCAATATCCTTTCTTTCAGGAGTGCTAGTTCTGCAAGGTTCGCAGGAGAGCTTCTGTAAAGTTTGGAAGGTAGGAGACGAGGTACTGGCAGAAGTAAAGCTGTGAGTACCGGACGTGAGTCGTGCTTCGGTAGCTCAGATGGTAGAGCACTTGCCCGCGAAAGGCAAAGGTCCCGAGTTCGAGTCTCGGTCGGGCACACAGTTTTAATCTGCCAGGAAGTTTCATATCAGCGCACACTCCGCTGCAGAGTGAAAATCTCATTCTGGAAACATCCCCCAGGCTGTGGCTAAGCCATGTCTCCGCAATATCCTTTCTTTCAGGAGTGCTAGTTCTGCAAGGTTCGCAGGAGAGCTTCTGTAAAGTTTGGAAGGTAGGAGACGAGGTACTGGCAGAAGTAAAGCTGTGAGTACCGGACGTGAGTCGTGCTTCGGTAGCTCAGATGGTAGAGCACTTGCCCGCGAAAGGCAAAGGTCCCGAGTTAGAGTCTCGGTCGGGCACACAGTTTTAATCTGCCAGGAAGTTTCATATCAGCGCACACTCCGCTGCAGAGTGAAAATCTCATTCTGGAAACATCCTCCGGGCTGTGGCTAAGCCATGTCTCCGCAATATCCTTTCTTTCAGGAGTGCTAGTTCTGCAAGGTTCGCAGGAGAGCTTCTGTAAAGTTTGGAAGGTAGGAGACGAGGTACTGGCAGAAGTAAAGCTGTGAGTACCGGACGTGAGTCGTGCTTCGGTAGCTCAGATGGTAGAGCACTTGCCCGCGAAAGGCAAAGGTCCCGAGTTCGAGTCTCGGTCGGGCACACAGTTTTAATCTGCCAGGAAGTTTCATATCAGCGCACACTCCGCTGCAGAGTGAAAATCTCATTCTGGAAACATCCCCCAGGCTGTGGCTAAGCCATGTCTCTGCAATATCCTTTCTTTCAGGAGTGCTAGTTCTGCAAGGTTCGCAGGAGAGCTTCTGTAAAGTTTGGAAGGTAGGAGACGAGGTACTGGCAGAAGTAAAGCTGTGAGTACCGGACGTGAGTCGTGCTTCGGTAGCTCAGATGGTAGAGCACTTGCCCGCGAAAGGCAAAGGTCCCGAGTTCGAGTCTCGGTCGGGCACACAGTTTTAATCTGCCAGGAAGTTTCATATCAGCGCACACTCCGCTGCAGAGTGAAAATCTCATTCTGGAAACATCCCCCAGGCTGTGGCTAAGCCATGTCTCCGCAATATCCTTTCTTTCAGGAGTGCTAGTTCTGCAAGGTTCGCAGGAGAGCTTCTGTAAAGTTTGGAAGGTAGGAGACGAGGTACTGGCAGAAGTAAAGCTGTGAGTACCGGACGTGAGTCGTGCTTCGGTAGCTCAGATGGTAGAGCACTTGCCCGCGAAAGGCAAAGGTCCCGAGTTCGAGTCTCGGTCGGGCACACAGTTTTAATCTGCCAGGAAGTTTCATATCAGCGCACACTCCGCTGCAGAGTGAAAATCTCATTCTGGAAACATCCCCCAGGCTGTGGCTAAGCCATGTCTCTGCAATATCCTTTCTTTCAGGAGTGCTAGTTCTGCAAGGTTCGCAGGAGAGCTTCTGTAAAGTTTGGAAGGTAGGAGACGAGGTACTGGCAGAAGTAAAGCTGTGAGTACCGGACGTGAGTCGTGCTTCGGTAGCTCAGATGGTAGAGCACTTGCCCGCGAAAGGCAAAGGTCCCGAGTTCGAGTCTCGGTCGGGCACACAGTTTTAATCTGCCAGGAAGTTTCATATCAGCGCACACTCCGCTGCAGAGTGAAAATCTCATTCTGGAAACATCCCCCAGGCTGTGGCTAAGCCATGTCTCCGCAATATCCTTTCTTTCAGGAGTGCTAGTTCTGCAAGGTTCGCAGGAGAGCTTCTGTAAAGTTTGGAAGGTAGGAGACGAGGTACTGGCAGAAGTAAAGCTGTGAGTACCGGACGTGAGTCGTGCTTCGGTAGCTCAGATGGTAGAGCACTTGCCCGCGAAAGGCAAAGGTCCCGAGTTCGAGTCTCGGTCGGGCACACAGTTTTAATCTGCCAGGAAGTTTCATATCAGCGCACACTCCGCTGCAGAGTGAAAATCTCATTCTGGAAACATCCCCCAGGCTGTGGCTAAGCCATGTCTCCGCAATATCCTTTCTTTCAGGAGTGCTAGTTCTGCAAGGTTCACAGGAGAGCTTCTGTAAAGTTTGGAAGGTAGGAGACGAGGTACTGGCAGAAGTAAAGCTGTGAGTACCGGACGTGAGTCGTGCTTCGGTAGCTCAGATGGTAGAGCACTTGCCCGCGAAAGGCAAAGGTCCCGAGTTCGAGTCTCGGTCGGGCACACAGTTTTAATCTGCCAGGAAGTTTCATATCAGCGCACACTCCGCTGCAGAGTGAAAATCTCATTCTGGAAACATCCCCCGGGCTGTGGCTAAGCCATGTCTCCGCAATATCCTTTCTTTCAGGAGTGCTAGTTCTGCAAGGTTCGCAGGAGAGCTTCTGTAAAGTTTGGAAGGTAGGAGACGAGGTACTGGCAGAAGTAAAGCTGTGAGTACCGGACGTGAGTCGTGCTTCGGTAGCTCAGATGGTAGAGCACTTGCCCGCGAAAGGCAAAGGTCCCGAGTTCGAGTCTCGGTCGGGCACACAGTTTTAATCTGCCAGGAAGTTTCATATCAGCGCACACTCCGCTGCAGAGTGAAAATCTCATTCTGGAAACATCCCCCAGGCTGTGGCTAAGCCATGTCTCCGCAATATCCTTTCTTTCATGAGTGCTAGTTCTGCAAGGTTCGCAGGAGAGCTTCTGTAAAGTTTGGAAGGTAGGAGACGAGGTACTGGCAGAAGTAAAGCTGTGAGTACCGGACGTGAGTCGTGCTTCGGTAGCTCAGATGGTAGAGCACTTGCCCGCGAAAGGCAAAGGTCCCGAGTTCGAGTCTCGGTCGGGCACACAGTTTTAATCTGCCAGGAAGTTTCATATCAGCGCACACTCCGCTGCAGAGTGAAAATCTCATTCTGGAAACATCCCCCAGGCTGTGGCTAAGCCATGTCTCCGCAATATCCTTTCTTTCAGGAGTGCTAGTTCTGCAAGGTTCGCAGGAGAGCTTCTGTAAAGTTTGGAAGGTAGGAGACGAGGTACTGGCAGAAGTAAAGCTGTGAGTACCGGACGTGAGTCGTGCTTCGGTAGCTCAGATGGTAGAGCACTTGCCCGCGAAAGGCAAAGGTCCCGAGTTCGAGTCTCGGTCGGGCACACAGTTTTAATCTGCCAGGAAGTTTCATATCAGCGCACACTCCGCTGCAGAGTGAAAATCTCATTCTGGAAACATCCCCCAGGCTGTGGCTAAGCCATGTCTCCGCAATATCCTTTCTTTCAGGAGTGCTAGTTCTGCAAGGTTCACAGGAGAGCTTCTGTAAAGTTTGGAAGGTAGGAGACGAGGTACTGGCAGAAGTAAAGCTGTGAGTACCGGACGTGAGTCGTGCTTCGGTAGCTCAGATGGTAGAGCACTTGCCCGCGAAAGGCAAAGGTCCCGAGTTCGAGTCTCGGTCGGGCACACAGTTTTAATCTGCCAGGAAGTTTCATATCAGCGCACACTCCGCTGCAGAGTGAAAATCTCATTCTGGAAACATCCCCCAGGCTGTGGCTAAGCCATGTCTCCGCAATATCCTTTCTTTCAGGAGTGCTAGTTCTGCAAGGTTCGCAGGAGAGCTTCTGTAAAGTTTGGAAGGTAGGAGACGAGGTACTGGCAGAAGTAAAGCTGTGAGTACCGGACGTGAGTCGTGCTTCGGTAGCTCAGATGGTAGAGCACTTGCCCGCGAAAGGCAAAGGTCCCGAGTTCGAGTCTCGGTCGGGCACACAGTTTTAATCTGCCAGGAAGTTTCATATCAGCGCACACTCCGCTGCAGAGTGAAAATCTCATTCTGGAAACATCCCCCAGGCTGTGGCTAAGCCATGTCTCCGCAATATCCTTTCTTTCAGGAGTGCTAGTTCTGCAAGGTTCGCAGGAGAGCTTCTGTAAAGTTTGGAAGGTAGGAGACGAGGTACTGGCAGAAGTAAAGCTGTGAGTACCGGACGTGAGTCGTGCTTCGGTAGCTCAGATGGTAGAGCACTTGCCCGCGAAAGGCAAAGGTCCCGAGTTCGAGTCTCGGTCGGGCACACAGTTTTAATCTGCCAGGAAGTTTCATATCAGCGCACACTCCGCTGCAGAGTGAAAATCTCATTCTGGAAACATCCCCCGGGCTGTGGCTAAGCCATGTCTCCGCAATATCCTTTCTTTCAGGAGTGCTAGTTCTGCAAGGTTCGCAGGAGAGCTTCTGTAAAGTTTGGAAGGTAGGAGACGAGGTACTGGCAGAAGTAAAGCTGTGAGTACCGGACGTGAGTCGTGCTTCGGTAGCTCAGATGGTAGAGCACTTGCCCGCGAAAGGCAAAGGTCCCGAGTTCGAGTCTCGGTCGGGCACACAGTTTTAATCTGCCAGGAAGTTTCATATCAGCGCACACTCCGCTGCAGAGTGAAAATCTCATTCTGGAAACATCCCCCAGGCTGTGGCTAAGCCATGTCTCTGCAATATCCTTTCTTTCAGGAGTGCTAGTTCTGCAAGGTTCGCAGGAGAGCTTCTGTAAAGTTTGGAAGGTAGGAGACGAGGTACTGGCAGAAGTAAAGCTGTGAGTACCGGACGTGAGTCGTGCTTCGGTAGCTCAGATGGTAGAGCACTTGCCCGCGAAAGGCAAAGGTCCCGAGTTCGAGTCTCGGTCGGGCACACAGTTTTAATCTGCCAGGAAGTTTCATATCAGCGCACACTCCGCTGCAGAGTGAAAATCTCATTCTGGAAACATCCCCCAGGCTGTGGCTAAGCCATGTCTCCGCAATATCCTTTCTTTCAGGAGTGCTAGTTCTGCAAGGTTCGCAGGAGAGCTTCTGTAAAGTTTGGAAGGTAGGAGACGAGGTACTGGCAGAGGTAAAGCTGTGAGTACCGGACGTGAGTCGTGCTTCGGTAGCTCAGATGGTAGAGCACTTGCCCGCGAAAGGCAAAGGTCCCGAGTTCGAGTCTCGGTCGGGCACACAGTTTTAATCTGCCAGGAAGTTTCATATCAGCGCACACTCCGCTGCAGAGTGAAAATCTCATTCTGGAAGCATCCCCCAGGCTGTGGCTAAGCCATGTCTCCGCAATATCCTTTCTTTCAGGAGTGCTAGTTCTGCAAGGTTCACAGGAGAGCTTCTGTAAAGTTTGGAAGGTAGGAGACGAGGTACTGGCAGAAGTAAAGCTGTGAGTACCGGACGTGAGTCGTGCTTCGGTAGCTCAGATGGTAGAGCACTTGCCCGCGAAAGGCAAAGGTCCCGAGTTCGAGTCTCGGTCGGGCACACAGTTTTAATCTGCCAGGAAGTTTCATATCAGCGCACATTCCGCTGCAGAGTGAAAATCTCATTCTGGAAACATCCCCCAGGCTGTGGCTAAGCCATGTCTCCGCATTATCCTTTCTTTCAGGAGTGCTAGCTCTGCAAGGTTCGCAGGAGAGCTTCTGTAAAGTTTGGAAGGTAGGAGACGAGGTACTGGCAGAAGTAAAGCTGTGAGTACCGGACGTGAGTCGTGCTTCGGTAGCTCAGATGGTAGAGCACTTGCCCGCGAAAGGCAAAGGTCCCGAGTTCGAGTCTCGGTCGGGCACACAGTTTTAATCTGCCAGGAAGTTTCATATCAGCGCACACTCCGCTGCAGAGTGAAAATCTCATTCTGGAAACATCCCCCAGGCTGTGGCTAAGCCATGTCTCCGCAATATCCTTTCTTTCAGGAGTGCTAGTTCTGCAAGGTTCGCAGGAGAGCTTCTGTAAAGTTTGGAAGGTAGGAGACGAGGTACTGGCAGAAGTAAAGCTGTGAGTACGGGACGTGAGTCGTGCTTCGGTAGCTCAGATAGTAGAGCACTTGCCCGCGAAAGGCAAAGGTCCCGAGTTCGAGTCTCTGTCGGGCACACAGTTTTAATCTGCCTGGAAGTTTCATATCAGCGCACACTCCGCTGCAGAGTGAAAATCTCATTCTGGAAACATCCCCCAGGCTGTGGCTAAGCCATGTCTCCGCAATATCCTTTCTTTCAGGAGTGCTAGTTCTGCAAGGTTCGCAGGAGAGCTTCTGTAAAGTTTGGAAGGTAGGAGACGAGGTACTGGCAGAAGTAAAGCTGTGAGTACCGGACGTGAGTCGTGCTTCGGTAGCTCAGATGGTAGAGCACTTGCCCGCGAAAGGCAAAGGTCCCGAGTTCGAGTCTCGGTCGGGCACACAGTTTTAATCTGCCAGGAAGTTTCATATCAGCGCACACTCCGCTGCAGAGTGAAAATCTCATTCTGGAAACATCCCCCAGGCTGTGTCTAAGCCATGTCTCCGCAATATCCTTTCTTTCAGGAGTGCTAGTTCTGCAAGGTTCGCAGGAGAGCTTCTGTAAAGTTTGGAAGGTAGGAGACGAGGTACTGGCAGAAGTAAAGCTGTGAGTACCGGACGTGAGTCGTGCTTCGGTAGCTCAGATAGTAGAGCACTTGCCCGCGAAAGGCAAAGGTCCCGAGTTCGAGTCTCTGTCGGGCACACAGTTTTAATCTGCCTGGAAGTTTCATATCAGCGCACACTCCGCTGCAGAGTGAAAATCTCATTCTGGAAACATCCCCCAGGCTGTGGCTAAGCCATGTCTCCGCAATATCCTTTCTTTCAGGAGTGCTAGTTCTGCAAGGTTCGCAGGAGAGCTTCTGTAAAGTTTGGAAGGTAGGAGACGAGGTACTGGCAGAAGTAAAGCTGTGAGTACCGGACGTGAGTCGTGCTTCGGTAGCTCAGATAGTAGAACACTTGCCCGCGAAAGGCAAAGGTCCCGAGTTCGAGTCTCTGTCGGGCACACAGTTTTAATCTGCCAGGAAGTTTCATATCAGCGCACACTCCGCTGCAGAGTGAAAATCTCATTCTGGAAACATCCCCCAGGCTGTGGCTAAGCCATGTCTCCGCAATATCCTTTCTTTCAGGAGTGCTAGTTCTGCAAGGTTCGCAGGAGAGCTTCTGTAAAGTTTGGAAGGTAGGAGACGAGGTACTGGCAGAAGTAAAGCTGTGAGTACCGGACGTGAGTCGTGCTTCGGTAGCTCAGATGGTAGAGCACTTGCCCGCGAAAGGCAAAGGTCCCGAGTTCGAGTCTCGGTCGGGCACACAGTTTTAATCTGCCAGGAAGTTTCATATCAGCGCACACTCCGCTGCAGAGTGAAAATCTCATTCTGGAAACATCCCCCAGGCTGTGGCTAAGCCATGTCTCCGCAATATCCTTTCTTTCAGGAGTGCTAGTTCTGCAAGGTTCGCAGGAGAGCTTCTGTAAAGTTTGGAAGGTAGGAGACGAGGTACTGGCAGAAGTAAAGCTGTGAGTACCGGACGTGAGTCGTGCTTCGGTAGCTCAGATGGTAGAGCACTTGCCCGCGAAAGGCAAAGGTCCCGAGTTCGAGTCTCGGTCGGGCACACAGTTTTAATCTGCCAGGAAGTTTCATATCAGCGCACACTCCGCTGCAGAGTGAAAATCTCATTCTGGAAACATCCCCCAGGCTGTGGCTAAGCCATGTCTCCGCAATATCCTTTCTTTCAGGAGTGCTAGTTCTGCAAGGTTCGCAGGAGAGCTTCTGTAAAGTTTGGAAGGTAGGAGACGAGGTACTGGCAGAAGTAAAGCTGTGAGTACCGGACGTGAGTCGTGCTTCGGTAGCTCAGATGGTAGAGCACTTGCTCGCGAAAGGCAAAGGTCCCGAGTTCGAGTCTCGGTCGGGCACACAGTTTTAATCTGCCAGGAAGTTTCATATCAGCGCACACTCCGCTGCAGAGTGAAAATCTCATTCTGGAAACATCCCCCAGGCTGTGGCTAAGCCATGTCTCCGCAATATCCTTTCTTTCAGGAGTGCTAGTTCTGCAAGGTTCGCAGGTGAGCTTCTGTAAAGTTTGGAAGGTAGGAGACGAGGTACTGGCAGAAGTAAAGCTGTGAGTACCGGACGTGAGTCGTGCTTCGGTAGCTCAGATGGTAGAGCACTTGCCCGCGAAAGGCAAAGGTCCCGAGTTCGAGTCTCGGTCGGGCACACAGTTTTAATCTGCCAGGAAGTTTCATATCAGCGCACACTCCGCTGCAGAGTGAAAATCTCATTCTGGAAACATCCCCCGGGCTGTGGCTAAGCCATGTCTCCGCAATATCCTTTCTTTCAGGAGTGCTAGTTCTGCAAGGTTCGCAGGAGAGCTTCTGTAAAGTTTGGAAGGTAGGAGACGAGGTACTGGCAGAAGTAAAGCTGTGAGTACCGGACGTGAGTCGTGCTTCGGTAGCTCAGATGGTAGAGCACTTGCCCGCGAAAGGCAAAGGTCCCGAGTTCGAGTCTCGGTCGGGCACACAGTTTTAATCTGCCAGGAAGTTTCATATCAGCGCACACGCCGCTGCAGAGTGAAAATCTCATTCTGGAAACATCCCCCAGGCTGTGGCTAAGCCATGTCTCTGCAATATCCTTTCTTTCAGGAGTGCTAGTTCTGCAAGGTTCGCAGGAGAGCTTCTGTAAAGTTTGGAAGGTAGGAGACGAGGTACTGGCAGAAGTAAAGCTGTGAGTACCGGACGTGAGTCGTGCTTCGGTAGCTCAGATGGTAGAGCACTTGCCCGCGAAAGGCAAAGGTCCCGAGTTCGAGTCTCGGTCGGGCACACAGTTTTAATCTGCCAGGAAGTTTCATATCAGCGCACACTCCGCTGCAGAGTGAAAATCTCATTCTGGAAACATCCCCCAGGCTGTGGCTAAGCCATGTCTCCGCAATATCCTTTCTTTCAGGAGTGCTAGTTCTGCAAGGTTCACAGGAGAGCTTCTGTAAAGTTTGGAAGGTAGGAGACGAGGTACTGGCAGAAGTAAAGCTGTGAGTACCGGACGTGAGTCGTGCTTCGGTAGCTCAGATGGTAGAGCACTTGCCCGTGAAAGGCAAAGGTCCCGAGTTCGAGTCTCGGTCGGGCACACAGTTTTAATCTGCCAGGAAGTTTCATATTAGCGCACATTCCGCTGCAGAGTGAAAATCTCATTCTGGAAACATCCCCCAGGCTGTGGCTAAGCCATGTCTCCGCATTATCCTTTCTTTCAGGAGTGCTAGTTCTGCAAGGTTCGCAGGAGAGCTTCTGTAAAGTTTGGAAGGTAGGAGACGAGGTACTGGCAGAAGTAAAGCTGTGAGTACCGGACGTGAGTCGTGCTTCGGTAGCTCAGATAGTAGAGCACTTGCCCGCGAAAGGCAAAGGTCCCGAGTTCGAGTCTCTGTCGGGCACACAGTTTTAATCTGCCTGGAAGTTTCATATCAGCGCACACTCCGCTGCAGAGTGAAAATCTCATTCTGGAAACATCCCCCAGGCTGTGGCTAAGCCATGTCTCCGCAATATCCTTTCTTTCAGGAGTGCTAGTTCTGCAAGGTTCGCAGGAGAGCTTCTGTAAAGTTTGGAAGGTAGGAGACGAGGTACTGGCAGAAGTAAAGCTGTGAGTACCGGACGTGAGTCGTGCTTCGGTAGCTCAGATGGTAGAGCACTTGCCCGCGAAAGGCAAAGGTCCCGAGTTCGAGTCTCGGTCGGGCACACAGTTTTAATCTGCCAGGAAGTTTCATATCAGCGCACACTCCGCTGCAGAGTGAAAATTTCATTCTGGAAACATCCCCCAGGCTGTGGCTAAGCCATGTCTCCGCAATATCCTTTCTTTCAGGAGTGCTAGTTCTGCAAGGTTCGCAGGAGAGCTTCTGTAAAGTTTGGAAGGTAGGAGACGAGGTACTGGCAGAAGTAAAGCTGTGAGTACCGGACGTGAGTCGTGCTTCGGTAGCTCAGATGGTAGAGCACTTGCCCACGAAAGGCAAAGGTCCCGAGTTCGAGTCTCGGTCGGGCACACAGTTTTAATCTGCCAGGAAGTTTCATATCAGCGCACACTCCGCTGCAGAGTGAAAATCTCATTCTGGAAACATCCCCCAGGCTGTGGCTAAGCCATGTCTCCGCAATATCCTTTCTTTCAGGAGTGCTAGTTCTGCAAGGTTCGCAGGAGAGCTTCTGTAAAGTTTGGAAGGTAGGAGACGAGGTACTGGCAGAAGTAAAGCTGTGAGTACCGGACGTGAGTCGTGCTTCGGTAGCTCAGATGGTAGAGCACTTGCCCGCGAAAGGCAAAGGTCCCGAGTTCGAGTCTCGGTCGGGCACACAGTTTTAATCTGCCAGGAAGTTTCATATCAGCGCACACTCCGCTGCAGAGTGAAAATCTCATTCTGGAAACATCCCCCAGGCTGTGGCTAAGCCATGTCTCCGCAATATCCTTTCTTTCAGGAGTGCTAGTTCTGCAAGGTTCGCAGGAGAGCTTCTGTAAAGTTTGGAAGGTAGGAGACGAGGTACTGGCAGAAGTAAAGCTGTGAGTACCGGACGTGAGTCGTGCTTCGGTAGCTCAGATGGTAGAGCACTTGCCCGCGAAAGGCAAAGGTCCCGAGTTCGAGTCTCGGTCGGGCACACAGTTTTAATCTGCCAGGAAGTTTCATATCAGCGCACACTCCGCTGCAGAGTGAAAATCTCATTCTGGAAACATCCCCCAGGCTGTGGCTAAGCCATGTCTCCGCAATATCCTTTCTTTCAGGAGTGCTAGTTCTGCAAGGTTCGCAGGAGAGCTTCTGTAAAGTTTGGAAGGTAGGAGACGAGGTACTGGCAGAAGCAAAGCTGTGAGTACCGGACGTGAGTCGTGCTTCGGTAGCTCAGATGGTAGAGCACTTGCCCGCGAAAGGCAAAGGTCCCGAGTTCGAGTCTCGGTCGGGCACACAGTTTTAATCTGCCAGGAAGTTTCATATCAGCGCACACTCCGCTGCAGAGTGAAAATCTCATTCTGGAAACATCCCCCAGGCTGTGGCTAAGCCATGTCTCCGCAATATCCTTTCTTTCAGGAGTGCTAGTTCTGCAAGGTTCGCAGGAGAGCTTCTGTAAAGTTTGGAAGGTAGGAGACGAGGTACTGGCAGAAGTAAAGCTGTGAGCACCGGACGTGAGTCGTGCTTCGGTAGCTCAGATGGTAGAGCACTTGCCCGCGAAAGGCAAAGGTCCCGAGTTCGAGTCTCGGTCGGGCACACAGTTTTAATCTGCCAGGAAGTTTCATATCAGCGCACACTCCGCTGCAGAGTGAAAATCTCATTCTGGAAGCATCCCCCGGGCTGCGGCTAAACCATGTCTCCGCAATATCCTTTCTTTCAGGAGTGCTAGTTCTGCAAGGTTCGCAGGAGAGCTTCTGTAAAGTTTGGAAGGTAGGAGACGAGGTACTGGCAGAAGTAAAGCTGTGAGTACCGGACGTGAGTCGTGCTTCGGTAGCTCAGATGGTAGAGCACTTGCCCGCGAAAGGCAAAGGTCCCGAGTTCGAGTCTCGGTCGGGCACACAGTTTTAATCTGCCAGGAAGTTTCATATCAGCGCACACTCCGCTGCAGAGTGAAAATCTCATTCTGGAAACATCCCCCAGGCTGTGGCTAAGCCATGTCTCTGCAATATCCTTTCTTTCAGGAGTGCTAGTTCTGCAAGGTTCGCAGGAGAGCTTCTGTAAAGTTTGGAAGGTAGGAGACGAGGTACTGGCAGAAGTAAAGCTGTGAGTACCGGACGTGAGTCGTGCTTCGGTAGCTCAGATGGTAGAGCACTTGCCCGCGAAAGGCAAAGGTCCCGAGTTCGAGTCTCGGTCGGGCACACAGTTTTAATCTGCCAGGAAGTTTCATATCAGCGCACACTCCGCTGCAGAGTGAAAATCTCATTCTGGAAACATCCCCCAGGCTGTGGCTTAGCCATGTCTCCGCAATATCCTTTCTTTCAGGAGTGCTAGTTCTGCAAGGTTCGCAGGAGAGCTTCTGTAAAGTTTGGAAGGTAGGAGACAAGGTACTGGCAGAAGTAAAGCTGTGAGTACCGGGCGTGAGTCGTGCTTCGGTAGCTCAGATGGTAGAGCACTTGCCCGCGAAAGGCAAAGGTCCCGAGTTCGAGTCTCGGTCGGGCACACAGTTTTAATCTGCCAGGAAGTTTCATATCAGCGCACACTCCGCTGCAGAGTGAAAATCTCATTCTGGAAACATCCCCCAGGCTGTGGCTAAGCCATGTCTCCGCAATATCCTTTCTTTCAGGAGTGCTAGTTCTGCAAGGTTCACAGGAGAGCTTCTGTAAAGTTTGGAAGGTAGGAGACGAGGTACTGGCAGAAGTAAAGCTGTGAGTACCGGGCGTGAGTCGTGCTTCGGTAGCTCAGATGGTAGAGCACTTGCCCGCGAAAGGCAAAGGTCCCGAGTTCGAGTCTCGGTCGGGCACACAGTTTTAATCTGCCAGGAAGTTTCATATCAGCGCACATTCCGCTGCAGAGTGAAAATCTCATTCTGGAAACATCCCCCAGGCTGTGGCTAAGCCATGTCTCCGCAATATCCTTTCTTTCAGGAGTGCTAGTTCTGCAAGGTTCGCAGGAGAGCTTCTGTAAAGTTTGGAAGGTAGGAGACGAGGTACTGGCAGAAGTAAAGCTGTGAGTACCGGATGTGAGTCGTGCTTCGGTAGCTCAGATGGTAGAGCACTTGCCCGCGAAAGGCAAAGGTCCCGAGTTCGAGTCTCGGTCGGGCACACAGTTTTAATCTGCCAGGAAGTTTCATATCAGCGCACACTCCGCTGCAGAGTGAAAATCTCATTCTGGAAACATCCCCCAGGCTGTGGCTAAGCCATGTCTCCGCAATATCCTTTCTTTCAGGAGTGCTAGTTCTGCAAGGTTCGCAGGAGAGCTTCTGTAAAGTTTGGAAGGTAGGAGACGAGGTACTGGCAGAAGTAAAGCTGTGAGTACCGGACGTGAGTCGTGCTTCGGTAGCTCAGATGGTAGAGCACTTGCCCGCGAAAGGCAAAGGTCCCGAGTTCGAGTCTCGGTCGGGCACACAGTTTTAATCTGCCAGGAAGTTTCATATCAGCGCACATTCCGCTGCAGAGTGAAAATCTCATTCTGGAAACATCCCCCAGGCTGTGGCTAAGCCATGTCTCCGCAATATCCTTTCTTTCAGGAGTGCTAGTTCTGCAAGGTTCGCAGGAGAGCTTCTGTAAAGTTTGGAAGGTAGGAGACGAGGTACTGGCAGAAGTAAAGCTGTGAGTACCGGACGTGAGTCGTGCTTCGGTAGCTCAGATGGTAGAGCACTTGCCCGCGAAAGGCAAAGGTCCCGAGTTCGAGTCTCGGTCGGGCACACAGTTTTAATCTGCCAGGAAGTTTCATATCAGCGCACACTCCGCTGCAGAGTGAAAATCTCATTCTGGAAACATCCCCCAGGCTGTGGCTAAGCCATGTCTCCGCAATATCCTTTCTTTCAGGAGTGCTAGTTCTGCAAGGTTCGCAGGAGAGCTTCTGTAAAGTTTGGAAGGTAGGAGACGAGGTACTGGCAGAAGTAAAGCTGTGAGTACCGGACGTGAGTCGTGCTTCGGTAGCTCAGATGGTAGAGCACTTGCCCGCGAAAGGCAAAGGTCCCGAGTTCGAGTCTCGGTCGGGCACACAGTTTTAATCTGCCAGGAAGTTTCATATCAGCGCACACTCCGCTGCAGAGTGAAAATCTCATTCTGGAAACATCCCCCAGGCTGTGGCTAAGCCATGTCTCCGCAATATCCTTTCTTTCAGGAGTGCTAGTTCTGCAAGGTTCGCAGGAGAGCTTCTGTAAAGTTTGGAAGGTAGGAGACGAGGTACTGGCAGAAGTAAAGCTGTGAGTACCGGACGTGAGTCGTGCTTCGGTAGCTCAGATGGTAGAGCACTTGCCCGCGAAAGGCAAAGGTCCCGAGTTCGAGTCTCGGTCGGGCACACAGTTTTAATCTGCCAGGAAGTTTCATATCAGCGCACACTCCGCTGCAGAGTGAAAATCTCATTCTGGAAACATCCCCCAGGCTGTGGCTAAGCCATGTCTCCGCAATATCCTTTCTTTCAGGAGTGCTAGTTCTGCAAGGTTCGCAGGAGAGCTTCTGTAAAGTTTGGAAGGTAGGAGACGAGGTACTGGCAGAAGTAAAGCTGTGAGTACCGGACGTGAGTCGTGCTTCGGTAGCTCAGATGGTAGAGCACTTGCCCGCGAAAGGCAAAGGTCCCGAGTTCGAGTCTCGGTCGGGCACACAGTTTTAATCTGCCAGGAAGTTTCATATCAGCGCACACTCCGCTGCAGAGTGAAAATCTCATTCTGGAAACATCCCCCAGGCTGTGGCTAAGCCATGTCTCCGCAATATCCTTTCTTTCAGGAGTGCTAGTTCTGCAAGGTTCGCAGGAGAGCTTCTGTAAAGTTTGGAAGGTAGGAGACGAGGTACTGGCAGAAGTAAAGCTGTGAGCACCGGACGTGAGTCGTGCTTCGGTAGCTCAGATGGTAGAGCACTTGCCCGCGAAAGGCAAAGGTCCCGAGTTCGAGTCTCGGTCGGGCACACAGTTTTAATCTGCCAGGAAGTTTCATATCAGCGCACACTCCGCTGCAGAGTGAAAATCTCATTCTGGAAGCATCCCCCGGGCTGTGGCTAAACCATGTCTCCGCAATATCCTTTCTTTCAGGAGTGCTAGTTCTGCAAGGTTCGCAGGAGAGCTTCTGTAAAGTTTGGAAGGTAGGAGACGAGGTACTGGCAGAAGTAAAGCTGTGAGTACCGGACGTGAGTCGTGCTTCGGTAGCTCAGATGGTAGAGCACTTGCCCGCGAAAGGCAAAGGTCCCGAGTTCGAGTCTCGGTCGGGCACACAGTTTTAATCTGCCAGGAAGTTTCATATCAGCGCACACTCCGCTGCAGAGTGAAAATCTCATTCTGGAAACATCCCCCAGGCTGTGGCTAAGCCATGTCTCTGCAATATCCTTTCTTTCAGGAGTGCTAGTTCTGCAAGGTTCGCAGGAGAGCTTCTGTAAAGTTTGGAAGGTAGGAGACGAGGTACTGGCAGAAGTAAAGCTGTGAGTACCGGACGTGAGTCGTGCTTCGGTAGCTCAGATGGTAGAGCACTTGCCCGCGAAAGGCAAAGGTCCCGAGTTCGAGTCTCGGTCGGGCACACAGTTTTAATCTGCCAGGAAGTTTCATATCAGCGCACACTCCGCTGCAGAGTGAAAATCTCATTCTGGAAACATCCCCCAGGCTGTGGCTAAGCCATGTCTCCGCAATATCCTTTCTTTCAGGAGTGCTAGTTCTGCAAGGTTCGCAGGAGAGCTTCTGTAAAGTTTGGAAGGTAGGAGACGAGGTACTGGCAGAAGTAAAGCTGTGAGTACCGGGCGTGAGTCGTGCTTCGGTAGCTCAGATGGTAGAGCACTTGCCCGCGAAAGGCAAAGGTCCCGAGTTCGAGTCTCGGTCGGGCACACAGTTTTAATCTGCCAGGAAGTTTCATATCAGCGCACACTCCGCTGCAGAGTGAAAATCTCATTCTGGAAACATCCCCCAGGCTGTGGCTAAGCCATGTCTCCGCAATATCCTTTCTTTCAGGAGTGCTAGTTCTGCAAGGTTCACAGGAGAGCTTCTGTAAAGTTTGGAAGGTAGGAGACGAGGTACTGGCAGAAGTAAAGCTGTGAGTACCGGACGTGAGTCGTGCTTCGGTAGCTCAGATGGTAGAGCACTTGCCCGCGAAAGGCAAAGGTCCCGAGTTCGAGTCTCGGTCGGGCACACAGTTTTAATCTGCCAGGAAGTTTCATATCAGCGCACATTCCGCTGCAGAGTGAAAATCTCATTCTGGAAACATCCCCCAGGCTGTGGCTAAGCCATGTCTCCGCATTATCCTTTCTTTCAGGAGTGCTAGTTCTGCAAGGTTCGCAGGAGAGCTTCTGTAAAGTTTGGAAGGTAGGAGACGAGGTACTGGCAGAAGTAAAGCTGTGAGTACCGGACGTGAGTCGTGCTTCGGTAGCTCAGATAGTAGAGCACTTGCCCGCGAAAGGCAAAGGTCCCGAGTTCGAGTCTCTGTCGGGCACACAGTTTTAATCTGCCTGGAAGTTTCATATCAGCGCACACTCCGCTGCAGAGTGAAAATCTCATTCTGGAAACATCCCCCAGGCTGTGGCTAAGCCATGTCTCCGCAATATCCTTTCTTTCAGGAGTGCTAGTTCTGCAAGGTTCGCAGGAGAGCTTCTGTAAAGTTTGGAAGGTAGGAGACGAGGTACTGGCAGAAGTAAAGCTGTGAGTACCGGACGTGAGTCGTGCTTCGGTAGCTCAGATGGTAGAGCACTTGCCCGCGAAAGGCAAAGGTCCCGAGTTCGAGTCTCGGTCGGGCACACAGTTTTAATCTGCCAGGAAGTTTCATATCAGCGCACACTCCGCTGCAGAGTGAAAATCTCATTCTGGAAACATCCCCCAGGCTGTGGCTAAGCCATGTCTCCGCAATATCCTTTCTTTCAGGAGTGCTAGTTCTGCAAGGTTCGCAGGAGAGCTTCTGTAAAGTTTGGAAGGTAGGAGACGAGGTACTGGCAGAAGTAAAGCTGTGAGTACCGGACGTGAGTCGTGCTTCGGTAGCTCAGATGGTAGAGCACTTGCCCGCGAAAGGCAAAGGTCCCGAGTTCGAGTCTCGGTCGGGCACACAGTTTTAATCTGCCAGGAAGTTTCATACCTAACTGTGTTTTACCTGCCCACTTTTAGACGGACGCCCTTTCTGTGGTTCCCTCAGACCCTCTAACCTAAAAAGACCACCCAGTCCGTTCCACACAGCCCCGCTACCCGTGTAGCCACTTCCTATGTGTAGCGGGCTCCTGATCTATTAAGCGAAACCTGGAAACTCACCACCTGATGGCGCAAGTCAATGAATCTGCAGCCTACATGATCATAAAATTGCCTGAGCCTCTGATTCAGAACCTCCACTCGGCTCTGTACAAAAGGACCACAGTCGGTTCTATCGATGATGCTGCAAATGGTGAGCTCCGCCTTAATCTCGCAAGTAAGACTGGCAGTCTTTATTATTTCCGCTAGCCGCCTGAAACCGGAGAGAATCTCCTCTGATCCAAAGCGACGCACGTAATTGGTACCGAGATGAGCCAACACCTGCAGTTGGCTGCACCCTGTGCTCTTCATGGCATCTGGAAGCACACTTTCCACATCCAGAATAACTCCCCCCGGTATGCACACGGATTGCATGCACACTCGCTTCCTTCCCCTCCTTGGCAGCCATGTTCCTAAGTGGCCCCATTACGCACCTAATGTTGGGGCTCCCAACTACCAGCAAACCCACCCTCTGTGAATGCCCCGAGCTTGCGGGCTGAGAAGCTTCCTCTGGAACTGGATGGACGACTGCATCAGGCTTATAGACATCGTCAGCCACAGATAATGCCTGAAACCTGTTCGTCAAACGAACTGGGAAGGCCTTCTGATTGGCCCCTCAGAAAATTTGATGCTGCCTGCCAGACTTCGGAATGATCTTCCACTCGACTATGGATGAGGGATCAATCTCAGTGCAGGCAGTATCTGGGTTGACCACAGCAGTGGACCAACAGGGGGACACATGGGACTTGCTCGAAGTCCCTTGCATCCCCGCATCTGACCCCCCACAGTGATGCCCCATGGCAGCTGTGTGACAGAAGCCAACGCAGCCTGGAGCTGTGAGCAGAGGGTCGCCAACTCAGCTCGCATCTGCACACAGAAATGACAGTTCCTATCCATTACAGCAGTCGCACCAGTTCGAAGCTCGTAAAGAAAGTAGCAAATGAATGGTGTACTCACCTTATTAGCAGCAGGAACACAAGGTGCTCTCTCTCTAACAGTCTATATAACACTGAGTTATGCTAACCAAAACAAACAAAAGCCTGTACAATACGAAGGTCGATAACAACGGCGGTACTGTAAGCTACACTGTTATGAAAATAAAAGCTTGTTTCACAAGCTGCGACATTGTAGCGAATAAAACAGTGACCCATATATAGAACAAATTTCCATTACTTTACGTCTATGGTTACAAAATTTTTTGTCAACAGATTACCATGTAAATAAGTTATACACAACTGCAACCAGTCACTTTTTTCAATAATAATGCTTTATTACATTAACCGGTTTTCGAACGCTTTCAGGTTCATCTTCAGATGATTTCGGGCGGATCCGGGAAGTTACATCATTACTGGTAGTAGCATAATGCTGGGTGCTGGTTTGCGACAGTATATGCGGCTTTTTTCGTATCTGTCAGCCTCCATTTTGATGTCCAGAACACTTTCACACGAACTATATTAATTCAAACTTTAACAGTGACACTTTACCAGCATCGAGCATGCGCTTTACAACTGTTGCTTATCTGAAGATGAACCTGAAAGCGTTCGAAAACCGGTTAATGTAATAAAGCATTATTATTGAAAAAAGTGACTGGTTGCAGTTGTGTATAACTTATTTACATTAATATACAGTCACGGTTCTAAAATATCCGTAATGGATAAGCATAACAGATTACCAGTTTCGGTATATAGTGACCATCTTCAGATCTACAGCAAAATATGGGAAACATAAATACATTAGCAGATTCTCTACAGCTTAAAACAATAAATAGACCATAACGAAAAGTACTACTGACATACATATGAATTTGTGCGCTTTACGTATGAAGAGGCATACCTGTTATATAAAAACAATGTCCTAATGTACTGCCGCGATAGTGGCATCGTCAAATGTTAAATGCAAAATCAGCGTCAGCATCGTCAAATACATATAAATAACAGCATATGCATCAGTCATGTTGTCAGCAGCACTACTGTTCAAAACAAGCTGCCGTACAGTAGCCACAATATGTTTGTGCTGTAAGTTCACCAGATGTCGCTACTGCAGGCATTCACAAGCCTTCAATCATTAATTGACCGGCGTAAAATAGAGGGAGGATACAATCGGTAACATTTGTAATGGGCTTATATAGTATAAGAGGCATTACAGTAATAAAAAGCGATGAAACAGAATACGCCAAAGTTAGATTGTTAAAAAGAAGAAGTGTTAAGAGACAGTAACAGACATATGCTCAAGTTCCAATATTCTAGATAATGAGATAAGTAATAAACAGCTTTGGCAGGGCACACAATAATATAATAACTGTAAAACAAATAGCTAAAGAAGCCACAGTGAAAGAAAACATACTGCTGCGAATGAACAGCGCCCTCTGTTAGTGCTAACGCCAGAATTATGCATAGGTGAGAAGTGGTTAGAGGAACGTGACTGCCAGAGGGCCTCTCGTACCCTCCAGCACGCTGTTGAAAGAAAAGAATGATAAAATTCCGTACCTGTGCATGAACAACATTACCTAGTTAATGCAGTATATTAAATGAACAGAGAAGGAACTAGAGTTATGCATAGAACGTACTAAAATGAAATAAATATGTAAGGCACTCTGTACTTGGTGAAACTGTCAACAAACCACGTATGACAGAGGTGTTCAATGATTTCCACCCTCGCCTACCTTGGACTCACCATTGTTCGTCATCTGACCCAGATCCCTCATCTATGCTCTATCCAATCCGAAGACCACAACCACCTCCGTCTCCTTAAACTCCTTTCTGTCTAGACATCCTCCACAACTACAAATCCTTAATCTGTCCCATCTTCTGATATTCCAGTCCCACCTGGATATCCGCCCCTCACACCCAAATTCTATAAGCCCCTCCAGATCCTTGAGTGCCATGCACTCCACCTCGCCTTCCATATATGCTTCCCGTCCCCCTAATTCCTTTCCCCCATCTGCTTTTTTTCCTCAGACATATCGGAATCCTCTACACCACCCCCTGACTTGATCCCCCTCAGCCCCTGGTTGCTACTCTCGTCTCCAACCCCCACCCTCTGCCGCGCCTTCACTGTTGTGTCCCCCCCACCCTCCACCTCTACACCCTTCATCTCCTTTCCCAAGGTGGCTTCCATCAACTCCCTCTCCCAGATGATGCCCTCTCTCCCTCCGTTTATCAAATCTGATCCCCTCCCTCCCTCTGTCTTTTTCCCAGGATCCCTCCCCCCCTTTCACCCTGTTTTTCCCCACCTACCCTCTCTGTAACTCCCTTCTCTCCCCCCAAGTCCTTTTGCTTTCCCCTCCACTGCCTTCCCCAATCCTTTCTGCATCCGCCCTGGCCCCCCTTTTTTCTATGTCCTCTCCCTCCATTGGCTCCCCCACTTTTCCTCAGCTCCCCCTTTTTTCCTCCTCGTAGGTCCACGTCTTCCCCCCGCCCGCAACTGCCGCTGTGTCGCCTCTATAGTGCTGTTTAAAGTGAACGTTCAGTGTTGTGCATCCCCTGTCAGTGTTGCGAACACCCACCATACTGTCGCTAGTTGTGTTTTTTTATCTCATGCGAAAAGAAACCAGATTGTCGCCATGTTTTTTTATTGTGCCTGTCTACATACTGTGTGTCTTCATCCGCATCATCAGTGCTGTGTTTTTATATTTTAAATTCCACAACTTTCAGCCATTTTACAGTTTTGTACAATGTCACCATTTTATCACCTGTTTTTATTGTTTGTTTATGTCCTCATTATGTTTTTCAACTTTTATGTAGGCTGTGGAGCGGCCTATTACGCTGCTGCCAGCCTGCCCAGCCCCTCGGAGGGAATCAAAACGCAATAAAAAAAAATTCAATGATTAAATGATTCGAAATTCCTAGATGCTGCACCCTCACCCTTGAAATCCGAAAATACATCCCCAGTGCACCCATTACCCAACTTATCCCTCTCAAAGACTCTGTTCTCATCAAGTCCTCCTCTCCCTCTTTCCATACTGATTTCCTCCAACACCTTCCCTGCATCACCTTTGGTCCCTATGCGTCCTGCACCCCTTTCCTTACATCCTCCTCTCCTCATCAGCCCCCAGCCCCTGTCGTCCACCAACCCTCACTGCCGTGATCACAAAACTCAGCCCCGTGATCATGGAGGCAGAGGTGCTGGCAGAACTGAAAGCCCACCCCGCTCTGGAAATCCGTTCACCCACCATATTTGTAACTCCTCTGGCCCTACCTTCCTCATGCATAGCTTGACCTCCTGCACCAATCACCTCCTCAAACAGGAAGCCCTGATTCTCAACCGCCACCACCCCGTTGACCCGTCCCATTCCCCTCCCCAATCCTACTGCTGTCAGCGCTGTCTCCTGTACAACGACCACCTCACCAAAAACTGCAAGAATCCCCCCCTACCCCCATTTTAAAGACTCCCACTTCCTTAAACAGTGTCCTAACCACGCCTCTCCCCCTTCCTGCAACACCTGCAATGAACCCCTCCCCACCTACTCCTCCAAATGCAATGCAAAACCCACTCCCACCAACCCTGAGATCACTGTCTCCATTCGCCCCATCGACCCACTCATCCGCCCTTAAAACTCCCTCCGCCCTCCCCCTATGGCAGAAGACATTAGCCGGTTCCTAACCATCATGCTGCAGAACATCCACCCCTTTCAGTGCCCCACACCCACCAGCAGATTTCCCTCGCCACCAACTCTGTTTTCCAGTTAAACGCCTATTCACCTAAGCCCATAACCAGGCCCACTTTACCTTCACCCGCCTAGACACCCTCGTTTAAGCCCCTCTCTCCTCGCCCTGCTTCCTTCCCCCCTCCCACTTCCTGGTGCATCACCAGTATCGTCTCCTCTACCTCAACATTCGCCCCCTCCCTGCCAACAAATACCTCTTGATGCGTACCTTATCCCAGCACCAGGTTGACTCCTTCATTCTTAATGATACTTCCTCCAACCTCACCATGTTGTACGCACCTCTCCCTATCTTCTTCATCGTACCGACAGTCCTCTTCCCCTCGCCCAAGGTGCTGTCGCTATTGACCACCTCAAGCATCTCCCTGTCCGGCCACAACCCCTACTGAATGACTGAACTCCTCAGCATCTTTTTCCCCTGCCTCGCTATCACCTGTGCCACTATCTATATCCGTACCACAGCTCCTCTCCCCTATGATTTCATTTCCCATGTTGACCATCCCTTCTCCACCTATGTGACTGCCGCTGGCAGCATCCACAGCCATGACCCTGCCACCCTTCGACAGTGGCATCAGTTCCTTGCCATCCTCCATGGTGACCTTGGTCCTCTCCCACAACACATCTGTCCTGAACTAACTCCACCCCAGATGTTACCTTCACTTACCCAAACTTCCTTGGTCGCTTCACCATGGACGTCCTCGATCCCATTGGTAGTGACCACCTCCCCATCCTTCTCACCGTCTCCTCTGCCTGTGACACTCCTGCAGCCCCCCACACAGCTTGAGAGGCACCCACATGCCTTGCTCATACTGTGGCATCAAGCAGTCAGGCCTGCAAGATGAGTGGTCTGCCAAGCGAGTGGATTCATTCTTATTTATCGAGTAACATGAACTCTAGTACTCTCACTTAAGTTACAAGTTATCCTCCTATATGATTAATACGCAACGGAAACACGCACTGACTATCAGTAATTTACAGAACTGACTGGACACTACGCACTGGCAATACAACATTTTCTTTTTGTCTTTTATTTAACGGCTTTTATCGACACATGACCACCGCACTGAATATGAATGGCGCACACATTATAAATTCGGGACATTATTACAACATACAATTCGAAGGAAAGGTCACCAATATTTTTCTTTTCACTATCTTATTTATTCCGATAAATTCTCTAACCTAAACACACAAATTCTATAACCTACAACAATAACACGAGAGAAATTCCGCCCAGTGGGCATGGCTTTACAATGGTTAATCTCTATATTATGGCCTCGTAATTATTTTTAACGCTACAGTGCACTTTCTGGATAGGATGGTGGATCTTTTATTATACCTCACGCTTCGACTCTCACAATCATCATCACGAAACTTTCCTCCAGACCGAGCGGTACCGAAGGAACAAGCATAACCCACTAATCTTTTGAAACTACCTCGCTACTCTCCCATGCAAACCACACATACCCAAATTACATGACATACACCACTCTACAACATGAAATACTACACAGAGAATAGTCACAACATTATCACTTTCAGCTTTCCCACTTCAATTAATATTTATCCCAGTTTCACACGACACTGCCCCACTCTGTAATTCTACTTTCCTACTATGAACTCTGGAGATATTTGCACGTCTTCCTGTGCAATGCAAGCCAAGTGGCGTTGCTGGATAGACGGCCGACTCACCTTGCTTCTCTCTCAGAGTTTGAATCAAGCGTCACACGGAATCATATCACGCAAAGTAATATTAAGAACACCACACACGCGAGTCCTCAACTGATACCATGGACGAGTACTTCTCTTTATCTTTTGTCTCATACACAGATTGAGACTCACACAGTACTCACCACGTGGAAGTACTCGTCTCTAATTTCAAGTCCTGCACACGCCATTTCTTAAATATTTCAACTTATGGTACACACGCTATTTCTTAAATATCTTAACTTATTGTACACACGCTAGTAATTCAACTTAACTTAAGCACACGGAAGTATTTCAATTTATTGCTACACGTGGTTTCATTGTGACCGTTGGTCACTTCCGAAGATTACTACAATCCCTTTAATATTACCTGCCTGACATTTAATTCTCCCCACAGAAGTTCCTGAAATCGAGAAATTATTATTTCAAACTACTCTTAAATATTCCACATGCATACCATGTCTCCACTCTTTCGTCATTACGGAGCACAACTAAAACAGGTCTTCACAGCACATGATCCAGCGGCAGAGTGCCGAAACATGGCCATTCTCTAGGTCCTCTCCCATCTCTGTCGAGGTGGGGGAAGCACCTTGCTATCGTATTGGTCAGCCACATTTCAGGCGCTCAAAGCTCTGGTAAATTTCATCTCTTTGGTCCCACCAAAGGTGGCCAAAGGATCGACTCAAAGATGATCATATATTCACATTCACTATCTGTGGTTAGCAGACGACCATACATTCATTCATTTCACAGATCTTACCAAACTGGATGTAGGGATTTACTTTGTGGGAGTGCACATGTGATCAATTAAATAAATAAATTGTCATTCTTTCCCACACTGGTATCCGGCTTCGCTGTATTAATTGAAATTGAGTTATTTTACCAAAAAAATGTGTTGTTCTGACAAAAATAATGAAGTATTTCGTACCTATTTTCAATGTCGGGCGGTACTGTATCCTTTCAAGCTGCCCCTCCAAAGTCTGTCCATGACTACTACCATGCCGACTGGGACTGCCTCACAGGTCAATGCCTCAGATTTCACCATCCTGCTGACATCACCCATGCCTCTTCCTTCCTTCAGAAGACCATCACTGACGCTGTGGAGGCCCATGTGCCTACCAAACTCATCCAGCCTCGCCGCCCTACACTTCCTCCACAGGCTGTCCTCCTCCTTTGGGTATCCCACAGGCTTTACCACTCCTAACTTTGCACTCGCGACTGGGACACACTCATCCGCCACCAGCAGTTACAGCAACACATCCAGAACCTCCTTACAGCAAAGAAACGTTGAGACTGGCGCCAGACATGCACACACCTCAACTCAACCCTCCCTGTCAACTCCTCCAAGTAATGGTCAGCCTTCCACCTCCTTACTGGTAGCCATCCCAGTCCACATTACCCTATTCTCCAACACAATCGACCCTTCCCTGACAATCTCAGTAAGGCTAACCATTTTGCTTCCCATCTCTCCGAGGTCTTCTCCATTCCTGAGAATCCCCATTTTGATCACTCCCTCTTCCCAAACTCCCTTGACTTAACTGATACCTCTGTCCCACTGCTCAGCCCTAGATTCCAGTACTTGGATCAGTTACCCCCCCTCAGACATCAACACTCCCATCACTGAACACGTCATCATACTCGTCCTCCGCTCCAAACACTGCCCCTGTTGATGATGGCATCACCTACCGCCACCTCAAGAAATCCCCCCATCATTCCTGACTGTCCTTGCTATTCTGTACAATGTCCTCCTCTCCACTGCCTTTTACCCCGACCTGTGGAGACTTCCCGTATCCTGTTGTTCCCTAAACTCAACAAACCTCCCTCCGATACCTCTTCCTATCATCCCATCTGCCTCACCTCCATGTTCAATGAGGTCTTCGAGACCATCCTCTCCCACCATATACACTGCCACCTTAACCAGCACCATCTCCTTCCACTTACCCAGTGTGGTTTCCAGCCTTTCTTCTCAGCTGACGACCAGCTCCTTAACCTCACCAATCTTCTTTCACTCCAACTTAACTCCCGTCACTCCGCTATCTTTGTTTGCCTTGACCTCCAGAACACCTACGACCATGTCTGGCATCCCAGGCTCCTCTTCAAACACCAGACCTATGCTCTCCCTATCAGTTTCGTCCATGTCGTTGCTTCCTTCCTCTCCCCTCATCCCTCCTATGTCACTATCCATAACTTCAACTCTTGTAACTTCTATCCTTCCACCAGCGTCCCTCAAGGCTCTGTTCTTACCCTCTCCTCTATCTCCTTTACACTGCTGATATGCCCAAACCATCTCTGCCTGTTCATCTCCTCCAATCTGCTGATGACATCGCCTCCTTTCATCTCCATGATTTATGGCCGTCCTATCCACTTCACTCCTACCTTCAAATACCTTGGTCTCACCCTCGACCACCACCTCACCTGGACTCCCCATCTCCTTACAATCCAACACAAAGCCCACAACAGGCCTCACCTCCTGAAACTCCTATCTGGCTGCACATAGGGACTGTATCCTTCCACCAACCTTCATGCCTACAAATCCTTGATCTGCCCCATCCTTTCTTATGCCAGCGTTGCTTGGATTTCCGCCCCTCACAGGTTCTATAAAGCCCTCCAAATCCTAGATCGCCATGCACTCTGCCTCGCCTTCTGTATCTGTCTTCCATCCCCCACATTCATCCTCTACGACCTCATCCCCTTCCCCCACCTTCTCCTTTTCCTTGAACACATCTGTACCCTGTAAATTGTCCACCAACTCGCCCCCCCCCCCGGTGACCCCCTTCCTCTCCACCCCCCAGCCTGTTGCTCCACCTTTACCATTGTGTCCTGCCCTCTCTCCATCTCCACACCCTCCACCTCCTTTCCCAATGAAACTTCCAGCACGTACCCCTCCCAGCTTCACTCTGATGTCTACCTGTCCTACCTTCCTCCTTCCTCCTGCCTCCTCCTCAGGGCTCCCTCTCCTCTCCTTCCCTTCTCCTGGGTGGCTTTCCCCCTCCTCCATCCCCTACCTCTCCTGTCCTCCCCTTCAGTGTCTCTGCACTCCCTCCTGCCTCGCCATCCCTCTTCATCTGCCACCCTACCTGTCTCCTGCCTCTTGGTGCACCTCCTGCCCTTTTTCTCCCTCTTACTCGCCCCCTCCCAGCCCACCGCCCCACTGTGCCTTCCTCCCCTCTTTTTCCCTCCTCCCCAGCCTCCAGTCCCTCGGCAGGTCCCTACCAGCGATTTTTTATTCTTCATGAGTGCTCAGTCGTTTCCAGTGGCTTTTTTTGTTTTGCTCTGTGCGATTTTTATCCTGTGGCCGACTTTTAACTTGTGTTTGCCTATAGCATTTTTTAAGTGCACTTCGATTTGCCAACTGTGTTCTTTTAACTTTATGTCGACCTTTTAACTGTCCCCCTGTCCATGTCCCCGTCTTAGTGTATATTTTAACACCCATCATCACCATTTGCTGTGTTTTTTATGTCCCCTTTTTATCCCCCCCTTTTATGTAATCACCCTTCTGTATTTTTGTAAAGCCAATTGGCTGAACAGCGGTGGATTGTGCCACTGCAAGCCCCCCCCCCCCCCCCCCCCCACCGCTCATATGGGGCAGGAGAATGAAATTACAATAAAGAAAAAATCAATGATTAAATTAAAACATTGTCAAACAAAGCAAGGTAGGCATTGTGCACGAAGTCGCTCAGCCAGTTAAGTAATTTTGTTGGTTCTTTCTTTTTTGCTTTATAAATTTCAAGCTCCTCTAACAAATTAAGAGCATTGCCTTTTTCCACTCTGTGGAGAATACTTACACAATTCTCAATGCTCCCTATAGAGTGGCCAGTTTCAGGTAAATGCTGTCCCAAAGCAGTTTTGTTCTGTGGCTGTGAGTGTTCTTTAAACCTTAAGTTGAAAGAGCTGCCCGTTTGACCGATATAATATTTGTCACAGTTACTGCAGTCTATCCTGCATACTGCAGAGCCATCAGATTTGTCACACTTCCCTTTCAGTTTATGTTTTATTCCCAGTTTGAGGGTATTGTTAACCTGAAAGCCACATCTGACATCAGACTTTTTAAAACATTTTTTTCTATTTACAGGGACATTTTGCCGTTAAATGTCATAGGAATGGTTTTCTTCTGTCTTTACTGTTTCAATTTTGTGTGTGTGTGCCTGCTGTTTGTTATACGGTTCTTCGGGCTACTGTAGCAGCTCGTGACGTCATTTACGGAAAAGCCGTTAGCTACCGCAATCTGCTTTAAAATACTGCGTTCTTTACGTATTTCGCTTTCGTTCAAAGGTAGACGAAGGAGCCGGTGAACCATGGAGGTGAAGAAAGCTTTTTTGTATCGGGGAAGATGGCATGAACTGGCTTTGATGACACTATCTGTACAAGTAGGTTTTCTAAAAATCGAAAACTTATGTTTGTTGTTAACTTTCCTAATAGTAAGGTCAAGGTAGTTAATGGAGCCCTCTTCTTCCACTTCAGTGCCAAAAGTTATTTTTGGGTGCATGCTACCTTTTGCTTGGGCAAATGTGTTGACCCCACTGGTGTCACCTATCAGTAATAAAATGTCATCAACATACCGTTTATAATAAATCATTTTATATTTTAGCTGTGGGAACCTGACAAAAAATTTAGATTCTAAATCACTACCAAAAATATCTGCTAAAGCAGCAGCTAGGCTATTACCCATTCCAAGCCCGTCCTCTTGATAACAAATTTTGTCATTGAAGGTGAAAAAATTGTAAGCTAAGACAAATTCTAGAAATTCAGTTAGTTCTGTACACTCTGCAGTACTAATCTTGTTATGGGATAGGAGATTACGTCTAATAATATCAATAGTCCCTTTTACTTGGACATTACTGTAGAGCTTTTTTACATCCAAGGGTGCTAATGTCACATTATTTGGTGTATGTATATCCTTAATTGTACTTGCTAGGTCAGACCCCACAATTATTGTCGAACGTGTAAATTGTTTTAAGTTAATTGGTAAGAAACTTATTTAATTTATAACATGGTGGTGATTTATTGTTCACAATCGAACGAACCGGATTTCCAAGTTTGTGAATCTTAACTTGAGATCTAAGCTGGGGAAGTTTGTCAGTCATCATTTTAAGCGATTTCTTTTCATATTCATTTAGAAGAAACTGGGAGCTGCCAGTCTTTCTCCGCAAATTAGTCTGAAACTTCTCAGTTGGGTCTTTGTCAAATTCTATAATATCGTTTTCTGCAAAAAACTCTTCCGTTTTCCTAATGTAGTCATCTTCATATATAAAAACTGCCGTGTTCCCCTTTTCAACATGAATGACCATTGCTTTCTCCTTCTCTAAATTGGTATTGAGTCCCTTTAAAATACGGCTCTCGTGATTCACCACTTTACTAGAACCAGTTTGAACAGCAAAGCCTTATAGATCTTAGCAGCTGTGCCCGCAATTTGTAATTTCGTCATCCCAGTCTCATCGCAATCCATTTTACTTTCAACTATTACTCGCTTAATATTTGCCTGACTAACATGCGGAGTGATGTTATGTTGTAAACCTTTATTCAGCAACATATTTTCATCGTTACTCAGTACAATACTTGTAAAGTTAGCTACCCTGTGACTCGACCGATGTTGCCCAATGCCAGCCTTACTTTTTACAATATGTACATTCTGAGGTTTGATCAATTTAGCTAATTTATTGTTATGCCTCTTTCAGTTTTCTCGACATTAATCCTAACTGTTAGTAATCTCTTGCCAGACAAATTTAAACTGGCTACAAGAATGTTCGTTACTTAGTTGTAAATGTAGTTCGAAAGTTTCTCCACTTAGCGAGTCTTTATATGATTCACGTATCTGGGCCCTAATCCAGTTGATCTTACTTTTGGATTTAATTGATAAGGCGAGGGCTGACCGCTGTTTAATTTTCACTTTGGCATAGTTCGACATGACACCAGCTGCGAGACACTGCCTATTAAACTTAATATTCATCACCTCGGCACTGATTTGCTGCTGCAGTTTACAGAGCCTTTTGACCCAGTCGTAAGCCGGACGTGGCACTATGGTCACAAGCTGATTACGCGCAGCAGTATTTCTTTCATTGTGGCATTTTTAGCTATTTGTTTTATAGCTTTTATATCATTCTGTGTACTATGAAAGTTGTTTATTACTTATGGCATTATCTAGAGTATTGGCACTTGAGCATATGTCAATTACTGTCTCTTAACTCTTCCTCTTTTAACAATCTCATTTTTGTCATGTTCTGTTTCACCGTTTTTTATTACTGCAATGCCTCTTATACCTTAAAAGCCCATTACACATTTTACCGATTGCATCCTCCCTCTATTTTTCTCTGTTCAATTAATGATTGAAGACTTGTGAATGCCTACAGTAGCGACATCTGGTGAACTTAACAACACAAACATCTTGTGGCTACTTTACGGCAATTTGTTTTGAACAGTAATGTTGCTGACAACATGACTCATGCATATGCTGTTATTTATATATATTTGACGATGCTGGTGCTGATTCTGCATTTAAGATTTTACGATGCCACTATTTCTGCAGTACATTAGGACATTTTTATAAAACAGGTATGCCTCTTCATGCTTAAAGAGCACAAATGCATATATATGTCAGTAGTACTTTTCGTTATGGTCTCTCTATTGTTTTAAGCTGTAGAGAATCTGCTAATGTATTTATGTTTCCCATATTTTGCTGCAGATCTGAAGATGGTCACTATAGACCGAAACCGGTAATCTGTTGACAAAAAATTAAAGCAAAGGAAATTTATAAAATCTTGTACCTAAGAAGCTCTCGAGCTTTCAAGAAGTTACAAAAATAATCTATAACTACACAGGTATCTGTAAAAACTTCACTCCTGTTGGACACTCGTAAAAATGTATATCAAATGAACGGTGTACTCGCCTTATTAGCCGTAGGAACACGAGGTGCTCTGTCTCTGACGATCTATGCGACACTGCATCTGTTTTGGTGTGCATATTCTGATGTTTACAGCGCCATCTATCGGTCAACATTTCTTTAAATGTTTTATTTTTCCTATGACGTTTCCCCAGCGTCAATAATATGCTGTTCAACTTTGACGTCATTCTGAGTAGTGGTTCTTTTTCTACACCGTTTCCAAACTGGGACTTTACTTATGGACACCCTGTACTTGTTCCATAAAATATAACTCGTAACAGTTTGAAATAAAAAAAGGGGTAATTATTCATTGTGGGTAAAAAATAAACGGAGAAAGAAAATTTAGGCGTAAAAACAGCCGAATCGCTTACCAACGGAGTGTCTGATAACCCTAGCGTAAACCGCACAAGTTGGAGATGATTGATTTTAAGTATTCGTCACCTAGAGTCTTTTTAAAGCCAGTCTGAGTTGCTGATTTCTTTCGACATTTCCCATGGAAAAGACTGGTTGCCGTCGCACAACTTGTCTTCTCGAATATTTTTTTGCTAATGAGTAAACATTTAGATAAACTTTTGATATTAATGTGTCCATCCTCCGGTTTCACCCTTGAGATGCACTTTTAGTGTGATGGTGCCTAGCACTGCAATATCACGAATGGTACGTTTCAGGTAAAGGTATCCCTTACTTATGGAACAGTTCAGTGCGGGATGTGACGCTGGAGTTCAGGAGAGTTGGACAGAGTGGCAAGCCCTGAAGTTTCTTGGGCTTCACACAGATGTCAGCACATTCCGTCTCCGTACAAGTGGCACTCGGCCCATCTGTACAAACTCCAGACTCACATTCCACTCGAACTTTTATTCGATAACAACCAATTAGAAATATCGATCTCTTCATACTTTGAGAGGAATTTCAACTTATCCAAGACAATTTCGTAGTTTTGTTTTCATCCAGATATGTTTCAGCACTTTTTGTGTTATCTTCAGAGAGTTTGTTTACACTCCTGCAAAATTATTACATGTTAACCTTTAAAGAAACTTTTGGTACAAAATATTTACATTTGTAAAATGAGAGATTATTCTCAACTGCTCTTATATTGGTCCGCATACAGTGCAGGGTTGAGGTATTCTATGTTGTTTATTTGCGACATGTCCGAAACTTCTTTTATAGTACATGTGTAAATAAAGCAGATAATTGATTTTATTTATATACCTTACGTGGAGGTATTGGATATTTATGCCAGTAACCTTATGTCTGTTACGCAATCGCCAGCTTGTCATCCGTAAACAGCGACACGTTATTTTAGTTTTCAAATATTTTGAATCTCCCACCAAGAATCACTCACTATGTATCTTATTTTTTGTTGTGTTACTACAGTTTTTTAGATACTGTGGTGTTTTTACTTTCTTTGTGTCGAGATAACACGCTTATTCCTTTCGTGGGGGGGAGGAGGGGGGGGGAGGGAGTTGTGGATAGATATGTTGAAATAATGGTGCACGGTGTGGGGAGACTAATTTAATTTTTGAAGCTGTCATATGCTGTTTTGGGATAAGTGTTATTTATTAAATTATCTGTTGCAAAGAGGGTTTTATTTCATGGTAATGTGTATCTGTTTAGTACTTTCTTTCTCTGGGCTACTGATTTTTTGATTTGATGGTTTTCTTCTGTTAATTTTTTGCATAGGATTTTTAAGTCGGTTTCTACGTTTCTATGTTGATGTTGGTGGTGATTATACTGTGCTGTTAGGTTATCTGCAAATGTTGAGTGTGAGCTATCACTTTTCAGTGCTCTGACATGTTCTTTATACCTGGTTCTAATATTCCTGCATGTTTGACCCATATATACAGACTGCAGCAGTTGCAAGTTAGTTGATATATACCAGACTGGCTTTATTTGTCAGTGTTGGTGGTATTTCTTCCAAGTCCATTCTGTATAGTGTTGTTGGTTCTGTATGCTATGTAGAGTCCTTGTCTCTTTAGTGTATTGCCCACCCTGTGTGTGATTTTGCTGCTGTAAGTCATTAAGTGCCACTTGTAGCTTACACTTTGCTGATTTGTTGTGGGTTGTGTTGTGTCAGTATGTGTGTATGTTTCACGGCTATGTGCTCCTGTCTTTGTATTTTGTTGTTTCTTTTATCTACAATCTTTGTATCATACCCTAGTATGAGTCTTTCATCTGTTTGTGTTTCAAAGATGAACTGTATTTGTTGATTGATGGTGTTTGTGTCTTCATGAAGTTCTTTTATATGAGATTGTGGTTCATCTAGGAGGCAAATTATATCGTCTACATATATGTACCAATATTTTATTTTGTACTGCTTTCGTTTCACTATTTTCTCAAAGATTTGATTTTCTACCTGACTGATGTAAATGTGACCTACGATGCCACTGACTGGAGATCGAATAGGTAGCCCTTCTTGTTGAGAGTAAAATTTGTTGTTGAATATGAAGTAGTTCTGCTCTGTGATGAGCTTGGGTACAGGTCATGTTTCTTGTGTGTTTGTTGTAGGTATGTTTCCTCGTAGCTGGAGATCTCTTTCTATGACGTTCATGGTTTCTTCTGTTGGAATCTGTGAGTACACGAAAATTAATGTTGCTGGGTCATTTTTTATTCTTCACTTGAATTCACTTGAATTCTTCAGATTTCTTTTGTCAGTGTGTTTGTGTATTTTCTGCAGGAGTGTGTGTGTTTGTTTGCCTAATTAGTATTTCCTGCTTTAGTAAAGTCAATAAGTGGGCTTATAGGTGTACCTGGTTTGAGAATTTTAGGCAATGATTTTAAGGTGGTGACCTTGGGGTTTTCTGTTTCTTTCTTTTAATCTGTGTGTAAGTGAAAATTTTTTCTATGTTTACCAAGGTTTTCTGCCAGTTTCTTTGGTATCAGTTTGTTGGATCACTTGTTAAACCTGTGATTTTGGTGCTCTGGATGAATTCAAATGTTTTGTCAGTGAATTCCATTTCATTCATAAGTACGACCGAAATGCCCTTGTCAGAACAAAACATACAGGCAGTGGAAACTCCGTGATTTGCAAGAAATCGCATAAAATGAATGTGTAGCGACAAAAACGAAAGAAATAAGCATTTTTTCTCGACACAAAGTAAAACACCACAGCACCCAAAAAGAACCATAAGTAACACTCCAAACAATATGATGCATAGTGATTCTCGGTGGGAAATGCAAAATAAAATTAAGTTCTCAATCTGCAGATGACAAGCTGTAGGCATAAAGCTACTAGCATAAATAACCAATAGCTCCACGTGAGGTATGCAAACAGATACATACATCCAGTTTATTTGTAAATGTACTATAAAACTAGAAACTTTAGACACATCGTAAATAAACAGCACAGATTGTCTTAACTCAGTGATACATTTCTGAACTCAGCGCTGTATAGAGGCCAGGGTAAAAACATTAGACAATAATCGCTGTTTTCAAATGTAAGTATTTTGTACCAAAAGTCCTTTAAAGGTTCATGTGTAACAAATTTGCTGAAGGAAAATAAAAAACAACCAATGAAAATAGCATAAAAAGTGCTGAAACACATCTGGTTGAAAACAATACTACAAAAGTATCTTGCATAAGGCGGAACTACTCTCCAATTTTCTTAGTAACCACGGACATAGGAAGAACTGCAAAATTCACAAGACAAATTAGTCTATTATTTTAGACTAATATTGGAGTCGTTTCTTTACTAATCCGTCGATCGATTTTCTCCAACTTTTTTCGCAAATCGAGTTTGTGATTCATGCCTTTCATAACTTATCTGTAGTCTACGAGAAAATAGCAGGAACGAAATTTAATATCAGCTGTGAATGGCGTAAAAAGTGACAAAATAATCAGTGTACGCCTGCCACAGTCACTGAGAAAGTAAATTAGGGTGGGAAGCGATCACGTGAGCGCGTGGGCGGGTGGCGGCCTTTTTCAGGCGGCCGCCCCGCTGCGCCGCCCTCGGCAGAGTTCCGGCGCGGGCGGACGCGGGTCACGTGACACTGCGATGGCAGCGCCGCGCCGGGCCTGCTTCTAGGAAACGGGCAGGAAAGCGCTTCGCAACGGCGCGTCCTGCGTCCTGCCCCCGACACGCTTTCTGGCTGCTCCCTCGGCTTCCTGGCACGCTCACACGCTACTTCCAAACAACTCATCTAGCCTTGTTGTCCTTTTGCTTTTGTAACTCTGGTTGCTGGCTAACATTCCCTTCCTGTTGCATAACCTGCAGAAAAGTCACAGATGTCTAGCGTAGTTAAAATTAATGTAAGGTTTCTCAGCTGACCACTAATCCTACTTTCTGAAAACTTTACGTTTTGATCACACTCATAACAGCATTTATACTGCATGCACTTAAATGAATATTGGATTTGTTAGTAGACGTCTGTAAAATTATTAATCATATGTCCGACTTTGAAGTGTAGAACATTTAAATTAAGTAACAAACCTCTGTACTCAGTACAGGCACTCTACGCGAAAATCCTTAAGAACCAGCGTATTCTGAATTCACCAGTTGAGAGTAAACTGTAAAAAATATTATCTCTGAAACATAGCTCTCTAAATGGCTCTGAGCACTATGGGACTCAACTGCTGAGGTCATTAGTCCCCTAGAACTTAGAACTAGTTAAACCTAACTAACCTAAGGACATCACAAACATCCATGCCCGAGGCAGGATTCGAACCTGCGACCGTAGCGGTCTTGCGGTTCCAGACTGCAGCGCCTTTAACCGCACGGCCACTTCGGCCGGCAAAACATAGCTCTAAGTGCCACTATTGTTAAAACTTGAACCCTTTCCTCTTCAGTTGCTACTCCAATTATTTATCATGTAAATAAGGGCAAATCCGATTTTTGCAACTAATGTTTGTTTTATTTTGATACAAACACTATTCACCTATTCATATTAGGCATCATCGTCGGTCTATAATATTAAAAATATTTAATTACACATTTTTTGTCAGGAGATCTTTAATGTTCTCTTTCAGCACACAAAAATTATCTATTATATTTACAGGGATGTTATTTATCATAAACTTTTATTTTACTTTTCATGTGCTATTGGTTCTTCTGTGAAGTCTAGATACACAGAGTACAGGTTTTCAGTCGATAATGTGAAAAACTTATAAATTTCACAGTCCATAACCTTTCTTAGTCATGAGCGATCTCGTTACTATCCGAAAAACTAAAAATTAATATAATATGTATTCCAAAACAATACTTACATTTGACAGCTTGTATTCTCTTATACCAAAAAACTTTCCACCGCATTAATTCCATAAATCGTTAAAAATTCCCTCTTACTGGTAAAATTTTCAAATTTAGGTAATAAACCACATTCCTGCGTCTTGGGACAAAGGAAACTTGAAGAAAATGTATAAACCGTTCTAATCACAATATTAGACAGAAAGGAAATTTGCTATACGAAGATAAGTTAATATGTCGCTAAATTATTAAAATCAAATTTTTTCTCACACTTATAATACACACTAGAACCATTCGAAACCAGTAAAATATCGAGGTCAAATTCCCTCTTCAATGTATAAATGCAAACCCCTTCATAGGTCCTTTATAGGTGCATTTACATCGTGGGTAAGATGTCAGCCTCAGATTATTTCCACAACTTTGCCATTTCCTCAGTGATATTAGGAATGCTGTTGTATGCTTCCAGACAGATCACTGCAACACACCATTCCTCGTTGCTTGGATTTATTGGCAGAAAGTAATTTTTGTGCAATATTTACGATCGTTCTTTTAAAGTTAGACTTCATGACATAACATCTAAACCTCGGCTGATGCAATGATATGCCTGCTGGTCATTTTTATGCATTGCTTGGTGGATAATTAGGCAGGGACGTCCACAGAGATGTGAACGAAATCTTGATGACCCAGAAAATTGTAGAACACACAGTTGTAGGCGAAGTAATGGCACAGTTTTTCGGGCACCACACAAGTCAAAGTAATAGACAATTATTCTATTTTTCTCTTCTTTTAAAATATACGTAACCCAATGGATTCCAGATCCTATGCAACCTCTAAATTTACAGTCCCATATTCTTTGGATTTCCACATTATCTTTGGTAAATTATTCTGCGTAAACACTTCACGGCATCTTGGTATTTGAGTTTTCTGACGAGTTTAAGCAGCTCTGTATTTGTAGGCGTTCTGTCCAGTTGCATAACTAGGAGGCTCTCTGATGAATAGCCTTCTGCATCTCTATGACTTTGCATTGTGTCGACACTCTGCTGCATACTAAACCAACTTCGAGATAGTATATATCTTATATTGTATTATCCGCGGATTTTTCATATGCTTAAAACTCATTTATTCTCATCAACCTTTGCATTTACTAAGTTCATTAACCTCAGAAGGATTTCATTGCTTCTTTATAGCATCTCCCAACGCTTGCATTTCTGTAGTATGATAAACATTTTTCGTTTCGTTTCGTTGATATTTTCAATTTCTGTAGCAGAGCTTTTAAGATATTTATTGCTTAAATTATTCTACCGACGTATAAACATATGTTTCACCTGTGCTTCACTTCATTGAAAGGAGTGTATGAAATTTGCGTGAGTTTCTCCATAATGTACAATATGCCAACACAACTACGTATTGGTATACTAGCTTCTAAGCAAAAACTCTTGGAAGTTTCGTGCGTGTCGCCCATCATTCAGTTTTCTCACTTAATCAACAACCAGAAAGCCGTACTATGTGTGATTCCAGCGATCCTTGTGTGTGGTAATAAATTTATTGAATGTCGTGTTGCTTCCTACATGCACTTACTAAATATGTTTAAATTCATATTGTCCTGTTTGAAAGCGATAATGACGTTCTCATTATTCCTTGCCAACTGCTTCAGATTCCTGGAATATATACAGCTCAAAAAAAGGTGTCAATCTTCATTTGGTGTCTGAAAAAAAATATTTCCATATGTGATCCTGGTTTTCTACTGCAACATCATGAAATATGAATACACATTTAGGCTTTACTTTTCCAGGTGGTAGCATACCACCTCTTTCGCTGAATGCCTGGCAGGTTGCTCTGTCGATGCCTTGCAAAATCTCCTGTAATAGCTGGTATTTGGGCTGAAATAACACGCTCAAATTGGATCCAAACAGGATGTCTTAACAATAACAGAAAATTAGTCTTCCCACAATTGTGTGGTCTAACAGATGCATTGGGAAGTAATGACCCGTTCTTCTTCGCCCGCTTTCTAGTATAAGTACAGGATCAGTCAGTTACTACGAGGCCTGTACGGTGGGAGTATTTTGTCCACAGGATTATGATGATGACCACGCATTCATATCAACATTATGAGAATTTAAAACAGATATGAAAAATACTTACATGTCGCTCTTACATTTTTTTTGCTATTTTATTTATAAACTCTTATATTTAGCAGAGTGTATGACCATACTTAAATAAGTTCTATGTCTACATCTGGCACAGTTGGTTCATACATTTCTGTGTACCATTGCGCAACATGGGTCGTAAATTTAAGTGCTGCTTTCTTCTGATGGATGAAGAGTTTGTTGCTCTAACTCCAACAGATTGCTCCTCATTCTCTCGTAGAACTAGTACACAAATGATCGTAATCTTTGTCGACACTCTATAGCATGATGGACTGCATAACTGACATACAGTGGATTTTTAAACAAGTGGTCCTTTAGATGAGTGCACTATTTTTTAGACACCACTATATCAAGGCTTTTTCAATACCAGCACTGGATGGAACCCATGATTCGTTGTCATGCCCGCCGCTGTTGTTTGAACTGTAGATACGATTAAACAACATCATTTCCACATGAGGCAGCTGCTGTGATGACTTTGCCTCACGTACAATGGAAAAAAAGGAAATGAAATATTAATTACACATGTATTTTCGACTACATTTGTATTCAGCATCATCATCATCATCACCATCATCATCATCATCATCATAATCGGTGCTAATACTTAAGTTGCTATACTTCCCGACGTTAAGAGTTCGCACATGACTGAATCAATGATTTATTAACTGCTGTATATAAATAAACTTATGGTCGAGTTTTATGTTTAATATCAGTGAACTGAGCAAGAAAAGCTATAATTAACTTCCCCAGGTACAGCAGTCACCGCACACAAAGTTTCAGCTTGAAAGCGTTAACTGTTAATTGTTGTTGTTGTTGTTGTTGTTGTTGTTGTTGTGGTCTCCAGTCCTGAGACTGGTTTGATGCAGTTCTCCGTGCTACTCTATCCTGTGTAAGCTTCTTCGTCACCCAGTACCTACTGCAGCCTATATCCTTCTGAATCTGCTTAGTGTATTCATCTCTTGGTCCCCCTCTACGAATTTTACCATCCACACTGCCCTCCAATACTAAATTGGTGATCCCTTGATGCCTCAGAACAAGCCCTACCTACCGATCCCATCTTGTAGTCAAGTTATGCCACAAACTCCTCTTCTCCCCAATTATATTCAATACCTCCTCATTAGTTATGTGATCTACCCATCTAATCTTCAGCATTATTCTGTAGCACCACATTTCAAAAGATTCTATTCTCTTCTTGTCCAAACTATTTATCGTCCATGTTTCACTTCCATACATGGCTGCACTCCACACAAATACTTTCAGAAACGACTTTCTGACATTTAAATCTATACTCGATGTTAACAAATTTTTCTTCTTCAGAAACGCTTTCCTTGCCATTGCCAGTCTACATTTTATGTCCTCTCTACTCGACCATCATCAGTTATTTTGCTCCCCAAATAGCAAAGCTCCTTTACTGCATTAAGTGTCTCATTTCCGATTCTAATTCCCTCAGCATCACCCGACTTAATTCGACTACATTCCATTATCCTCGTTTTGCTTTTGTTGATGTTCATCTTATACCCTCCTTTCAAGACACTGTCCATTCCGTTCAACTGCTCTTCCAAGTCCTTTGCTGTCTCTGACAGAATTACAATGTCATCGGCGAACCTCAAAGTTTTTGTTTCTTCTCCATGGATTTTAATACCTACTATAAACTATTCTTTTGTTTCCTTTACTGCTTGCTCAATATACAGATTGAATAGCTTCAGGGAGAGGCTACAACCCTATCTCACTCCCTTCCCAACCATTGCTTCCCTTTGATGTCCCTCGACTGTTATAACTGCCATCTGCTTTCTGTACAAATTGTGAATAACCTTGCGCTCCCTGTATTTTACCCCTGCCACCTTCAGAATTTGAAAGAGAGTATTCCAGCCAACACAGTCAAAAGCTTTCTCTAAGTCGACAAGTGCTAGAAACGTAGGTTTGCCTTTACAATCTTTCTTTTAAGATAAGTCGTAGGGTCAGTATTGCCTCATGTGTTCTAACATTTCTACGGAATCCAAACTGGTCTTCCCCGAGGTCGGCTTCTACCAGTTTTTCCATTCGTCTGTAAAGAATTCGTGTTAGTATTTTGCAGCTGTGGCCTATTAAACTGATAGTTCTGTAATTTTCACATCTGTCAATACCTGCTTTCTTTGGGATTGGTATTATTATATTACCCAAGGATTTCTACCAGCCCTCGTCTTTTTACCTACTTGATCCTCTGCTGCCTTCACTACTTCATCCCTCAAAACTACCCATTCTTCTTCTTCTGTATTTCTTTCCCTCATTCCTGTCAATTGTTCCCTTATGGTCTCCCTGAAACTCTGCGCAACCTCTGGTTCTTTCAGTTTATCCAGGTCCCATCTCCTGAAATTCCCACCTCTTTGCAGTTTCTTCAGTTTTAATCTACAGTTCATAATCAATAGATTGTGGGCAGAGTCCACACCTGCCCCTGGAAATGTCTTACAATTTAAAACCTGGTTCCCAAATCTCTGTCTCACCATTATATAATCTATCTGATACCTTTTAGTATCTCCGGGGTTCTTCCATGTATACAACCTTCTTTCATGATTCTTGAACCAAGTGTTAGCTATGATTAAGTAATGCTCTGTGCAAAATTCTACAAGGCGGCTTCCTCTTTCATTTCTTCCCCCCAATGCATATTCACCTACTATGTTTCCTTCTCTCCCTTTTCCTACTATCGAATTCCAGTCACCCATGACTATTAAATTTTCGTCTCCCTTCACTACCTGAATAATTTCTTTTATCTCATCAAACGTTTCATCAATTTCTTCATCATCTGCAGAGCTAGTTGGCATATAAACTTGTACTACTGTAGTAGGCGTGAACGTTATGAATAATTTCTTTTATCTCATCAAACGTTTCATCAATTTCTTCATCATCTGCAGAGCTAGTTGGCATATAAACTTGTACTACTGTAGTAGGCGTGAGCGTTGTGACTATCTTGGCCACAATAATGCGTTCACTATGCTGTTTGTAGTAGCTTACCGGCACTCCTATTTTTTTCATTATTAAACCTAGTCCTGCATTACCCATATTTGATTTTGTATTTATAACCCTGTATTCACCTGACCAAGTCTTGTCCTCCTGCCACCGAAATCCACTAATTCCCACTATATCTAACTTTAACCTATCCATTTCCCTTTTTATATTTTCTAACCTACCTGCCCGATTAAGGGATCTGACATTCCACGCTCCGATCCATAGAAGCCAGTATTCTTTCTCCTGATAACGACGTCATTTAATCATACAGTAAAGCTGCATGCCCTCGGGAAAAATTACGGCTGTAGTTTCCCCTTGCTTTCAGCCGTTCGCAGTACCAGAACAGCAAGTCCGTTTTGGTCAGACTGTTGCCCCTGCAACTATTGAAAAGGCTGCTGCCCCTCTTCAGTAACCACACGTTTGTCTGGTCTCTCAACAGATACCCCTCCGTTGTGGTTGCACCTACCGTACGGCTACCTGTATCTTTGAGGCACACAAGCCTTCCATTAATTAATTAAAATTAATAAGATGGCAGCTAATGAAATGCAACCACTGCGCAGAAGGTGGCTTCTTTGTTAAATGCTTGCAGTACGCACAATGGGTGCCAATTAAATGTCCCCTCCCCCCCCTCCCACCCACCCACCCCCCCGGAGGTCCAGGAGTTGGATACAGATGCTGGCACGATTGTCAGAAGCGTTGGTAACATGCAGACTTCCCTGTTTTTCGGAAATAGAGCTGATCAAACTATAAGCGCACTTCACCTCACTTCCGTGATTTCCTTAAATCGCTTAAGGTAAATGGCTCCTTCGAAAGGGCACGGCCGATTACCTACTCTATCCTTTCCCAATCCGAGCTTGCGCTCTGTCTCTAATGACAGCGTTGTGGATGGGACGTTAAACGCTAGTCTCCTCCTCTCCGCCAACAAACTAAATTCTGCCCTTTAATATCCATTAATAACTTTGCAAGAGTGCACTAAAATAAACCAGGACAAGCAAATGACTCACTATAACTATATGCAACACCTGGGCCACGAAGGCAACACAACTGTACAGAACTGCAAATGACTCTTTAAAATTATAAGCAATTCGGTTCGCACATTATATGCAACACCTGGACCCCGAAGGCAACAGAAAAATGGTTCAGATGGCTCTGGGCACTATGGGACTTAACATCTGAGGACATCAGTCCCCTAGAACTTAGAACTACTTAAACTTAACTAACCTAAGGACATCACACAATCCATGCCCGAGACAGGATTCGAACCTGGTACCGTACCAGTCGCACGATTCTGGACTGAAGCACCTAGAATCACTCGGTCACCGCGGCCGGCTGAAGGAAATAACTATACAGAGCAGCAACTACTATATCGACCACAAGAAATGTAGATAAGCAAAGACACAACAACAGGAAATGTGTGTAAACAAAAGACACAATAATGTGTTGCTAGTACACTGTCATCGAATAATCGCCTCACCGTATTTACATTCATGTTCAGGTGGAACAGAACACCTAGAACGACTGGAGATAGGACGTTTATATTCACAGTACATCAGAATGTTCTGCAGAAATGATTAGCATTTCAGTCACCTCGGTTAACTATGTGTCATGTTGCCTCGTAGGCACAGTGTCCGCCATGGCCCTTGATAACTAGTTCCATGCGTGACGGCATCGATGCATACAAGGCGCGAATTGCATCCTGTGGTATAGCCATCCATGCTGCACTCACCTGGTTCCAAAGTTCATCTGTGGTGGTTGGCATTGGGTCACAGCGCTTTACCTGTCGTTTCACCATATCCCATACATTTTATATTGGCGACAAGTCTGGTGATTTGGCGAACCAGGGCAAAAGGCTGACATGTGATCGTGCACTGTCTTGCTGAAAAATGGTGTCTGGGGTGTTGTGCAGGAAGGGTATGGTTGCAGGTCGCAGAATGTCACTCATGTAGGTCACACTGCCCTGGACAAGCGTTAGCCGGCCGGAGTGGCCGAGCGGTTCTAGGCGCTACAGTCTGGAACCGCGCGACCGCTACGATCGCAGGTTTGAATCCTGCCTCGGGAATGGATGTGTGTGACGTCCTTAGGTTAGTTAGGTTTAAGTAGTTCTAAGTTCTAGGGGACTGATGACCTCGGAAGTTAAGTCCCATAGTGCACAGAGCCATTTGAACCATTTTTTGGACAAGCGTTAACTGAGATTTGCGGTTGTACCCAATAGCCTCCCACGCCATAAGGCCTTGAGATGGCTGTGTATGTCCTGTGTGAATGCAATCACTTTGATGCCGTTCCCCCAGTCTGCGGCGAACCAAAATGCGGACATCATTTTCAAACAAACGGAACCCCGATTCATCTGAAAACACTATCTGATACCGTTCCTGTCCCCAGTGACATCATTCCATACACCATTGCCGTATAGTATTTTTCTGCGCATTCGTCAAACATAAGCGGAGTAGTGGACCACGTGCACATAACCCATACCGTAATAAATGGCGATGGACTGTCATCCCAGATTGTGTACCGAAACACTTCGTCCCACACGAGCAGCAATTTCCCGGGTGGATGCATCACATTCTCTCGTGCCAATAATGCGCTCTCTTTCAAACTCACTGACTTGGTGAGGTTCGCGTATACGTCTGCGAGGCATTCTGCACGTCTGCTCAAATCGCACTGATCCATTATCTTCGGTTTTAACGACAACGGGAGCCGCAGGCACATTTTACCCGTAGGTGGTGTTGCGATATCGAAATCGACCCTGAACCTGCGAGCCGACATGGTCCAGTTGCTTCATTTCTGCAGAACATTCTTATGTACGCTGTGAATACGAACGTACTATCTCTAGTCCGTGAAGGTGTTCTTTTTTCCTGAAAATGAGTGTACAATTTCAAAATCAAAATGATTACGCACTATGCCACCAAAGACACTTGTCAATTGTTTGGGAACAATCGAATTCTCCACAACCTCATGGTGCTTTTGTTCAACTACAAATTGAGTCAAGCCGACTTCATCTATCTTGGCAGACAACGCTGCATTGTGATCCTGTCAGTCAAATTCTGACAACTACCACTGCTTGCCAATAGTAAGCGTGGCCACAAGAGCAGGCGTCACTCTGTACTCTGCACTGTCTTCCCATTTCGAACTTCTCCAGCGTTCCTCCTCACCGACTAAGAGCTGCCGTCTGCTCCTGCACACTGACAAAAAGACACCGTCCGCTACCTCGACTCGATGATGTCCATGAACAGTTGGCCATGCGCCGCACTTACTGTTGCAATATACTGCTCCTGTTCTCCCGCTGATCGCAGCTTCATGGTCTCTCCTCTCCAGCATCTGAGTCGCTTGGTGGTAGCGATAGGAATAATCGAAAGAAAATAATTGATTCAGATGGTTGCTGGAAAAGAATCGAATCATTCGGTTGGAGTTTTATCTATCGGCTGAGTTACGGTACACATTGTTTTGAATGAAACCAGTCTATGACAACAATCGAATGAAAACAACTGACATCGTCAGTAGTAGTTTTATGCATTCACTCTTTCGACTGAAACCAGTTTGTGGGATCAGCCGAATGAAAACAATCGATACCGCTGCAGTTTTGCATACTAACTGAATTATTCACCTTTGCTTTTCAAGAGAAACCGGTCTGTAGTCTTGCTGTCAGACCTTCCGCCCAGTCTGAGTGTAGTTTTTAGGCCGTCTGCCCCACATTTGTACAGACGAATGCTGGCCTTTTTAGTCGTCTAAACAATATTAACAAACGAAGACAAAATATTTTTCGCTGGAAAATACTTCCGAAAAGTGGCACTTTATGCTTAAAAGCAAGCTATTAAGTGACCTGACAATTAAACAAATACTACGCTGTATGCTTTCTTTTCATATCAACTAAACATTTACTGAAAGAGAACATCCGTAAAGGATGTAAACAGCAGGAGGAGAGAGAGCCAGAGCTTCAATAAACTAACATTACAAAACTAATTATTCATTACTCTAAACATCAATTTAGGATGTAACATCAGTTATTAAATTTTTAAAATCAACCAAAAATTAATATTTAATGCTAGAAGGACGAAAAATTCGTTTTTAAGTAAGTAAATTCCTATGTTCTGAAAACGCTTCATTTAATGGAATATGTTTTTTATTTACTTCCGCTTGAAATAAGATACATCATTTATCTCTAAAAAAAAGTGGGTAGTCCTAATAATGGTTGATGTACAGGATGTAACAGGCGTAAGTGCAGATATTTCTACTGAAGATTTGAAAATTGCAGATATTTCAATTGGAAACTGAGGACGGCCTACTGAACAATATTACATCAATATTTACGTCATCTGTAGACTAATAATTATATCTACTATTAGTCGTATGTTTTAGATTCGGTACTACCTCCAAGTACATACGGAAAGAGCAAGCCATTAATGTTTAGCTTCTCCTGAGCATCTGGTCTTCAAATTTTTGATGTGTTTGTGGGAAGACTTCGACGCAGAGAAAAAACAACCAACATGCTGATGAGTATACGTGTGCACCACAAATAAAAATATCTTCACTTGTACCCGTTGTACCCAGTATAACTGAAAAGGCTGAACAAGTATGAAAGTGAAAACAATCCTACCTGTAGACTGTGTGGAAACATTCACATAACTCAAGTGACCGTCGGATGTCCCACACTGAGTGCAGCCACTGAAATACATACAGCTGTTGCAGACGTAGTGACTAGCTATATTTGGTTGTTTCTTTTGACTGTGAAAACCAAATGAACGAAAACCAGTCGACTGGTGAATCGGTTGTCAAAACTAGTCAGTTGTCCCGGCACTACTGCGTGGCCATCCACCGACTGGCAGCCGCTCTGCCACCTACCGCCCACAGGGGAGCTCGCATCAGGCCCCACACTCCTTCAAGCGACGTCTTGCGTAGCGCACAAATGTGTTGCAATACACGACACAGATGTAAATCTCACAGACTATAAAACTGTGTTCTTCGAGTCAGTAGCAATGTTTGTTGTGCTCATTACCTAGCTTGCTTTACAAGCAGACCCAATTTTAAATTGTTGTTATAAATTTCTGTTAACGATTCCTGAAAATCACTATAAGGTAGTACCTCTTTTGTACAGTGGCAAGTACTATTGTTTGTCAGTGATTTCCTTTCTATATCGATTCCATCTTTCACTGAACAATAAAACCCTACTGTTTTCCACGTGCCTTGAATAAAAGAAGGTTGTATACATGGAAGAAGCCTGGAGGTACTGGAAGGTTTCAGATAGATTATATAATGATAAGACAATTTAGGAACCAGGTTTTAAATTGTAAGACATTTCCAGGGGCAGATGTGTACTCTGACCACAATCTATTGATTATGAACTGAAAAATAAAACTGAAAAATCGCAAAAAGGTGGGAATTTAAGGGGATAGGACCTGGATAAACTAACAAAATCCGAGGTTGTACAGTGTTTCAGGGAGAGCATAAGGGAACGATTGACAGGAATGGGAGAAAGAAATACAGTAGAAAAAGAATGGGTAGCTCTGAGGGATGAAGTTGCGAAGGCAGCAGAGGATCAAGTAAGTAGAAAGACGAGGGCTAGTAGAAATCCTTGGAAAAAACAGAAGAAATACTGAATGTAACTGATGAAAGGAGAAAATATAAAAATGCAGTAAATGAAGCAGGCAAAAAGGAATACAAACGTCTCAAAAATGAGATCGACAGGAAGTGCAAAATGGCTAAGCATGGATGGCTAGAGGTCAGATGTGAGGATGTAGAGGCTTATCTCACTAGGGGTAAGATATATACTGCCTACAGGAAAATTAAAGAGACCTTCGGAGAAAAGAGAACCACTTGTATGAATATCAAGAGCTTTGATGGGAACCCAGTTTTAAGCAAAGAAGGGAAAGCAGAAAGGTGGAAGGAGTATATAGAGAGCCTATACAAGGACGATGTACTTGAGGACAATATTATGGAAATCGAAGAGGACGTAGATGAAGATGAAATGGGAGATATGATACTGCACAAAGAATCTGAAAGGAACACTGAAAGACCTAAATCGAAACAAGGCCCCAGGAGTAGACAACATTCCATTAGAACTACTGACAGCCTTGGGAGAGCCAGTCCTGACAAAACTCTACCATCTGGTGAGCAAGATGTATCACACAGGCGAAATATCCTCAGACTTCAAGAAGAATATAATAATTCCCATCCCAAAGAAAGCAGGTGTTGACAGATGTAAAAGTTACAGAACTATCGGTTTAATAAGTCATGGCTGCAAAACACTAACGCGAATTCTTTACAGACGAATGGAAAAACTGGTAGAAGCCGACCTCGGGGAAGATCAGTTTGGATTCCGTAGAGGCAATACTGACCCAACGACTTATCTTAGAAGATAGATTAAGGAAAGGCAAACCTACGTTTCTAGCATTTGCAGATTTAGAGAAAGCTTTTGACACTGTTGACTGGAATACTCTGTTTCAAATTCTAAAGGTGGCAGGGGTAAAATACAGGGAACGAAAGGCTATTTACAATTTGTACAGAAACCAGATGGCAGTTATAAGAGTCGAGGGACACGAAAGGGAAGCAGTGGTTGGGAAGGGAGTGAGACAGGGTTGTAGCATATCCACGATGTTATTCAATCTGTATATTGAGCAAGCAGTATAGGAAATAAAAGAAAAATTCGTAGAAGGAATTAAAATCCATGGAGAAGAAATAAAAACTTTGAGGTTCGCCGATGACATTGTAATTCTGTCAGAGATAGCAAAGAACCTGGAAGAGCACCTGAACGGAATGGACAGTGTCTTGAAAAGAGGACATAAGATGAACATCAACAAAAGCAAAACGAGGATAATGGAATGTAGTCGAATTAAACCGGGTGATGCTGCGGGAATTAGATTAGGAAATGAGACGCTTAAAGTAGTAAAGGAGTTTTCCTATTTGAGGCGCAAAATAACTGATGATGGTAGAAGTAGAGAGGATATAAAATGTAGACTGGCAATGGCAATGAAAGGGTTTCTGAAGAAGAGAAATTTGTTAACATCGATTATAGATTTCAGTGTCAGGAAGTCGTTTCTGAAAGTATTTGTATGGAGTGTAGCCATGTATAGAAGTGAAACATGGACGATAAATAGTTTGGACAAGAAAAGAATAGAAGTTTTCGAAATAATGTGCTACAGAATAATGCTGAAGATTAGATGAGTAGATCGCATAACTAATGAGGAGATATTAATTACAATTGGGGAGAAGAGAAATTTGTGGCACAACTTGATTAGAAGAAGGGATCGGTAGATAGGACATGTTCTGAGGGATCAAGGGATCACCAATTTAGTATTGGAGGGCAGCGTGGAATGTAAAAATCGTAGAGGGAGACCAAGAGATGAATACACTAAGCAGATTCAGAAGGCTGTAGGTTGCAGTAGGTACTGGGAGATGAAGAAGCTTTCACAGGATAGAGTAGCATGGAGAGCTGCATCAAACCAGTCTCAGGACTGAAGACCACAACAACAACAGATTCTTATTATGTTACTCTATTGAACTCACTATCCTGGTGCTCTGTTATTTTCTGCAGTGCTATTATTCCAGCCAATGTCATATTCTTGAACGTAACTCCCATGTCTTCAAGCAAGAGAGGGATCCAACTGCCAATTACCAGAAGTTTTGCCAGAAAACCAGCTGACGTAGCCCGTAGGTAATGAAAGCGTATGTCATTCAACCAACCAGTTCAGCAGCGACCTCTGTGATAATTATACACTCCTGGAAATGGAAAAAAGAACACATTGACACCGGTGTGTCAGACCCACCACACTTGATCCGGACACTGCGAGAGGGCTGTACAAGCAATGATCACACGCACGGCACAGCGGACACACCAGGAACCGCGGTGTTGGCCGTCGAATGACGCTAGCTGCGCAGCATTTGTGCACCGCCGCCGTCAGTGTCAGCCAGTTTGCCGTGGCATACGGAGCTCCATCACAGTCTTTAACACTGGTAGCATGCCGCGACAGCGTGGACGTGAACCGTATGTGCAGTTGACGGACTTTGAGCGAGGGCGTATAGTGGGCATGCGGGAGGCCGGGTGGACGTACCGCCGAATTGCTCAACACGTGGGGCGTGAGGTCTCCACAGTACATCGATGTTGTCGCCAGTGGTCGGCGGAAGGTGCACGTGCCCGTGCCCGTCGACCTGGGACCGGACCGCAGCGACGCACGGATGCACGCCAAGACCGTAGGATCCTACGCAGTGCCGTAGGGGACCGCACCGCCACTTCCCAGCAAATTAGGGACACTGTTGCTCCTCGGGTATCGGCGAGGACCATTCGCAACCGTCTCCATGAAGCTGGGCTACGGTCCCGCACACCGTTAGGCCGTCTTCCGCTCACGCCCCAACATCGTGCAGCCCGCCTCCAGTGGTGTCGCGACAGGCGTGAATGGAGGGACGAATGGAGACGTGTCGTCTTCAGCGATGAGAGTCGCTTCTGCCTTGGTGCCAATGATGGCCGTATGCGTGTTTGGCGCCGTGCAGGTGAGCGCCACAATCAGGACTGCATACGACCGAGGCACACAGGGCCAACACCCGGCATCATGGTGTGGGGAGCGATCTCCTACACTGGCCGTACACCACTGGTGATCGTCGAGGGGACACTGAATAGTGCACGGTACATCCAAACCGTCATCGAACCCATCGTTCTACCATTCCTAGACCGGCAAGGAAACTTGCTGTTCCAACAGGACAATGCACGTCCGCATGTATCCCGTGCCACCCAACGTGCTCTAGAAGGTGTAAGTCAACTACCCTGGCCAGCAAGATCTCCGGATCTGTCCCCCATTGAGCATGTTTGGGACTGGATGAAGCGTCGTCTCACGCGGTCTGCACGTCCAGCACGAACGCTGGTCCAACTGAGGCGCCAGGTGGAAATGGTATGGCAAGCCGTTCCACAGGACTACATCCAGCATCTCTACGATCGTCTCCTTGGGAGAATAGCAGCCTGCATTGCTGCGAAAGGTGGATATACACTGTACTAGTGCCGACATTGTGCATGCTCTGTTGCCTGTGTCTATGTGCCTGTGGTTCTGTCAGTGTGATCATGTCATGTATCTGACCCCACGAATGTGTCAATAAAGTGTCTCCTTCCTCTGACAATGAATTCACGGTGTTCTTATTTCAATTTCCAGGAGTGTATGTTGGAGTGAAGCAAGGCAAACTGATTGAGGGATCCACCTAAGCCGCCCCGTCCATGAGGCCAAACATGAACGTGTCATCCACGTAAAGCGTAAACATGTTGTTTTTGTTGGGCTAGCTCCAAGGCGACAAAACACATCCCATGGCGGCGCCGTCCGTCTATTCATATATACAGTAACTTCCACCGAACAGGAAGTTAGCTGAGATGAGAAAAACCTCGAAGAGTTTATTTAGGTTAGTCTCCACTTTCTTGCTTATCGATTTCAAGGATTCCTTGAGTGGTACCCTTGTAAAGAGGGACAATATGTCAGACTTATTGGTTAAAAACAGTCTGGGTTGCAATTTTTTTTTCAACGACGCGTTTCGCCTTATTTAGGCTTCTTCAGGTTATCTTAATTTGGTATTTCTTAGAAGAATCCGTTAGTCAGTGTAGCCAAAGGGTATCGTCGAATATATCAGGCTAACATCGCCTTCGTTAAACTCAGACAGATAACTTGAAGAAGTCTAAATAAGGCGAAACCCGTCGTTGAAAAAAAACTAAAATTGCGACGCAGACTGTTTTTAACCAATACTGTTAAGCACTGCCACATATGGATTGGAAGAATGTCTAGTATATGTCAAAATCCACTAGCAGGCGACCATCACTGAAGCGAAGCCCTTGTAGATGTTGTACAAAACGAATGGAATTACGAAAGTGATATTGCCACTTTTCCACAGATGGACTCAAAAGGCAGTGAGATAGCTGGCCAAGTTGTATGTTGCTGCTGCTATACTGAGAGCGTGGGGACCAGTGGGACACCCTCTTTGTGGATTCCAACAGACGAAATAGTCATGATGGAGCATCAGCTCATGCTCAAAGTTTCTCGACATTTTTCACATCGAGGATATTGGGAAGAAGTTCAATGATTTATCTCTGGAGGCAACTTTTCGGGTGTCCTATTTTGCTGTAGGCTACGTCATCGGGAAGTCCATAAAATTTGTGTTTATATTCTGAGAGCAGGAGCCACACTGTATCGTCCGATCGTCCCTTCGAAAGTGGGCAGGAAAATAAAATTTGTCACTTAAAACGCAGGTGGCAGCTCTTTCCACTTTTAAACTGTTGTACTTCAGGGGTGCGGCACCAGCGAAAGCGTGGTTCGTTCCATGGCGTATTTCTTCGGCCTCGTTGTCCGTTAGAGCGCAGATGGCCTGTTTCTATTCCACAGTGCTTGTGATATACGCAATCGGTACTGCTGTTGAAGTCGAGACGAAGTTTAGTCCTTTCTCGTCTATCGAGGATGCAGCATTGTCGGTGCATCCGGGAGTTACGTAACGATCTAACCCGCTGACAAAGCGAATGCTACCGTGTTGTTGCTGGGCTCAGAATATAAACAGAAAATTTACGGGCTTTCTGATGGTGCAGAAGTATTAAAGAATAGTTAATTTGGTAATTCATTTTGTAACAGAGGGAAGTGTGAGCTGTAAACATTGTGAAGGGGAACCAAAGCTTGACTACAACAAGCAAATTCAAATAGATGTAGGTTACATTGAGGATGAGGCTTGCACCAAACAAGTAGTCTTCTAAAGACCACAATAACAACGTTATCTTCAGATTTATGTTGGTAATAACGTTAGAAGATGGGCTGTTGCTGTACAAGATCGATTTTACTATATACACATCAATAAGACTTTCGAAACTATTTTTATGTGTGTGTATGAATGTGTACCGATATAAACAGTATATACGGCTTGAATTCTTTTCGACTTGTCAGTCATAATTTTTGCTCAAGCAATAAAGGCGCGAAAAACAATTTCCCAAGGCGAGAGATTGTTTGAGAACAGTACGTGACGACAGGTTTCCTCTCTTTGTTTTGAAAACAGCTGGACTAAACTGAGGCCCGCTCGTTTAATACTCTGTTTCTTGCATTGCAAACCACCAGCGCTGAAGCACCACAGGAGAGTACACCCTCGACAGGCGTGTGCTACGGCGTGTGTTTTGTGAGTCAGATCGTTTAACGCGTTTTCGTAGAGCAGCAGCCCTCGTTACGGAGCCCTCGCCTGTGCCCCTTGTTTTACGGCTCGGGAGGTAGAGACAGAGACGGATGATGAAAGCGGCGTGCCTTGACGAGTACGTCTCCATCGCAGCTCCCAGGCCGTGGGCCGCTTCTGGGAAGCGGCAAATCGTCGGCAAGTGTCGGCGCCTCCTCCTGCCGTAATGGAGTCCTGCTGCAGGCGCGTAATTGCAGACGGGCTGCCGACGTGGTGCCACTCCCGCTGCCGCCGTCAGCTTCTCAGCCGCCACCTAATCTGTCTTAAGGGAACCGCTGATTAATCTCACTCTATAAGACACCTGTTTCACATGATACCTTGTAAATCTTTGGAACAGGCTCCAGTATCGGTGACATGTTAGATTACTTCTAATTTTGCAAGTAACTGCTTATTAAAAAAACATAATCTACACCTGTCTTCTACTAATACAATATGCTTCTAGTTCTCTTCGTTGTCGATATTTTGACGCAGACAGTGCTCACATCCTAACAATCAATACCTTTATCTCCAATAATTGAAGGTGAATTCGGATTCGTGGTGAAATAAGAGCATGAATACACCAGATGTATGAATATAGACATGCACATATCTGTTAAATAAAATTATGTGGCATACTCATCAACCACTGCAAGTAAATACAAAATTGCTCGAAACATTACACATCTTTCCGAACCATTAGCAACATGGTTGTCACACGCTTTATAGTATACAATGGAAAATTATTTCATCATGAAAAATTTTCAGCTGTAGTTTCTCTGGTTCTGTGGCACAAGGAATTAACTTCCTTCTTAGATCACTCAAGGAGAATTCGGTACTGCAGACTCAACTCCATCTATGTGGGACTGAAAGAGCGAATCCAGAGTTAAGACAGCTGTGAACAAATTACTAAACATCATAACTGTTACAAAGCTTGGACAAAACTGTTCAACAATACGGTTATCAATGCTACATCCCGTAGAAAAGAAATGCCACTGTACTGAGTGGTCCATTGATCGTGACCGGGCCCGGGCCAAATATCTCACGAAATAAGCGTCAAACGAAAAAACTACCAAGAACGAAACTTGTCTAGCTTGAAGGGGGAAACCAGATGACGCCATGGTTGGCCCGCTAGATGGCGCTGCCATAGGTCAAATGGAAATCAACTGCGTTTTTTTAAATAGGAACTCCCATTTTTTATTACTTATTCGTGTGGTACGTGAAGAAATATGAATGTTTTAGTTGGACCACTTGTTTCGCTTTGTGATAGATGATTGGTTCAAATGGCTCTGAGCACTATGGGACTTAACTTCTGAGGTCATGAGTCCCCTAGAACTTAGAAGCACTTAAACCTAACTAACCGAAGGACATCACACACATCCATGCCCGAGGCAGGATTCGAACCTGTGATAGATGACGCTGTGATAGTCACAAACATATGGCTCACAATTTTAGACGAACAGTTGGTAACAGGTAGGTTTTTTAAATCAAAATACAAAACGTAGGTACGTTTGTACATTTTATTTCGGTTGTTCCGAAGTGATACATGTACCTTTATGAACTTACCATTTCTGAGAACGCATGCTGTTACAGCGTGATTATCTATAAATACCACATTAATGCAATAAATGCTCAAAATGATGTGCGTCGACCTCAACGCATTTGGAAATACGTGTAACGACATTCCTCTCAACAGCGAGTAGTTCGCCTTCCGTAATGTTGGCACATACATTGACAATGCGCTGACGCACGTTGTCAGGCGTTGTCGATAGATCACGATAGCAAACATCCTTCAACTTTCCCCACAGAAAGATATCCGGGGACGTCAGATCCGGCGAACGTGCTTCGACGACCAATCCACCTGTCATGAAATATGCTATTCAGTACCGCTTCAACCGCACGCGAGCTATGTGCCGGACGTCCATTGACATTCTGTCATGCAGTCAAACATCTTGTAGTAACATCGGTAAAACATTACGTTGGAAATCAGCATACATTGTACCATTTAGTTTGCCATCGATAAAATGGGGGGCAATTCTCCTTCCTCCCATAATGCCGCACCATACATTAACCAGCCAAGGTCTCTGACGTTCCACTTGTCGCAGCCATCGTGGATTTTCGGTTGCCCAATAGTGCATATTATGCCTGTTTACCTTACCGCTGTTGGTGAATCACGCTTCGTCGCTAAATAGAACGCGTCCAAAAAATCTGTCATCGTCCCGTAATTTCTCTTGTGCCCAGTGGAAGAACTGTACACGACGTTCAAAGTCGTCGCCATGCAATTCCTGGTGTATAGAAATATGGTACGGCTGCAGTCGATGTTGACGTAGCATTCTCAACACCGACGTTTTTGAGATTCCCGATTCTATTGCAATTTGTCTGCTACTGATGTGCGGAATAGCCGCGACAGCAGCTAAAACACCTACTTTGGCATCATCATTTGTTGCAGGTCGTGGCTGACGTTTCACATGTGGCTGAACCCTTCCTGATTCCTTAAATAACGCAACTATCCGGCGAACGGTCCGGACACTTGGATGATGTCCAGGATACCGAGCAGCATACATAGCACACGCCCGTTGGGTATTTTGATCACAATAGCCATACATCAACACGATAGCGACCTTTTCCGCACTTGGTAAACGGTCCATTTTAACACGGATAATGTATCACGAAGCAAATACCGTCCGCACTGGCGGAATGTTACGTGATACCACGTAATTATACATTGTGAATATTAAAGCGTCATCTATCACAAAGCGAAAAAAGTAGTCCAACTAAAACATTCATATTTCTTTACGTACCACACGAATATGTAATAAAAAATGGGGGTTCCTATTTTAAAAAAAACGCAGTTGATATCCGTTTGAGCTATGGCAGCGCCATCTAGCGGGCCAACTATAGCGCCATCTGGTTTCCCCTCTCAAGCTAGACGAGTTTCGTTCTTTGTAGTTTTATCGTTTGTTGCTTATTTCATGAGATACTTGGCCCGGTGACTATCAATGGACCACCCTGCATAGTATGAATATACCAGATTCACAAATCGACTATGTTATCTGCCAAACAGGCACTTCAATCGTACTGTTCTTGTTGTTGCTGTTGTGGTCTTCCGTCCGAAGACTGGTATTATGCAACTCTCCATGCTACGCTATCCTGTGCAGGCCTCTTTGTCTTCGAATAACCGCTGCACCCTCATATCCATTTGAACCTGATTCTGTACTCCTCTCTCCCTCTGCAATTGTTATCTCCCACACTTCCCTCCAATAATAAAGTGAAGATTCCTTGACGTCTAAAATGTGTCCTATCGAAAAATTCCTTTTAGTAAGTTTTTTTTTTCTCCCCAAGTGCCGGCCGATGTGGCTGTGCGGTTCTAGGCGCTTCAGTCTGGAACCGCGTGACCGCTACGGTCGCAGGTTCGAATCCTGCCTCTGGCATGGCTGTGTGTGATGTCCTTATGTTAGTTAGGTTTAAGTAGTTCTACGTTCTAGGGGACTGATGACCACAGATGTTAAGTCCCATAGTGCTCAGAGCCATTTGAACCATTTTTTTTTTCTCCCCAAGTCTATTCACTAACTTCTCATTAGTTACGCGATCTAACCATTTAATCTTCAGCATTCTTCAGCAGCATCGTGTTTCAAGGTCTGCTTATTATCTAGACTTCACTTCCGTGTAAGGATATACTCGACACAAATGCCTTCAGGGAACTTTCCAAACACTGAAATTTATACACATCAAAAAAGTTTTGCATCACCCCGGTTCCCAGAACTGTGGATATTGTATCACAGACACAGCCCCTTTGACTGTTCAGAGATGTCACTAAACCCGCCCAAAGATGTAAACATACATGCATGAGCAGCGTCTATTAGTCGGAGGGGATCCGACAGCCGATCAGTTCCAGTCATTCCACCCGGAAGGAGGTACAAGGCTTGTGTTCCTCTGTAGTTGTACCATGCCTAGACGGTCAATACCGCGGTTCGATCGCGTCCGCATGCACTTTGTGCCAGGAAGCGCTCTCAATAAGAGAAGTGTCCAGGCGTCTAGGAGTGAACCAAAGCGATGTTGATTGGAGTTGCAAGAGATAAAGAGAGACAGGAACTGTCGATGACATGCCTCACTCAGGCCGCCCAAGGGCTACTACTGCTGTGGATGACCGCTACCTACGGATTATGGCTCGGAGGAACTCTGACAGCAACTCCACTATGTTGAATAATGCTTTTCGTGCAGCCACAGGACGTCGTGTTACGACTCAAACTGTGCGCAATAGGCTGCATGATGCGCAACTTCAGTCCCGACGTCCATGGCGAGTTCCGTCTTTGCCACCACACCATACAGAGCGGTACAGATTGGCCCAACAGCATGCCGAATGGACCAATCGTGATTGGCATCACGTTCTCTTCACCGACGAGTGTCAGATATACCTTCAACCAGACAATCGTCGGAGACGTGTTTGGAGTCAACCCGGTCAGGCTGAACACCTTAGACACACTGTCCAGCGATTGCAGCAAGGTGGAGGTTTCCTGCTGTTTTGGGATGGCATTATGTGGGGCGGACGTACGCCGCTGGTGGTCATAGAAGGCGCCATAATGGCTGTCCAACTCGTGAATGTCTTCCTCCGACCGACAGTGCAACCATATCGGCAGCATATTGGCGAGTCATTCACGCCTCCATCGTGTACATCTTGTAAGTGGCTTCCTTCAGGATAACGACATTGCTCGACTAGAGTGGCCAGCATGGTCTCCTGACATGAACCCTATCGAACATGCCTGGGATGAAGTGAAAAGGGCTGTTTATGAACGACCTGACCCACCAACCACTCAGAGATCTACGCCGAATCGCCGTTGAGGAGTGGCACAATCTGAACCAACAGTGCCTTGATGAACTTGTGGATAGTATTCCACGACGAATACAGGCATGCATCAATGCTATAGGACGTTCTACTGGGTATCAATCAGAGGTACCGGTGTGTACAGCAATCTGGACCATCACCTCTGAAGGTCTCGCTGTATGGTGGTACAACATGCAATGTGTGGTTTTCATTATCAATAAAAAGAGCAGAAATGATGTTTATGTTGATGTCTATTCCAATTTTCTGTACAGTTTCCGGAACTCTCGGAACCGATGTGATGCAAAACTTTTTTTGATGTGTGTATATTGGATATTAACACATTTCTCTCCTTCAGAAACTCTTTTCTTGCTATTTCCCTTCTATCTTTTATAGCTTCTCTTTTTCGGTCATCATCGTCATTTTACGGCTCACATAGCAAAACCCATCTACTACTTTTGTGTCTCAGTTTTCTAATTTAATTCTCTCAGCGTCGCCTGATTTGCTTCGTCTACATTCCTTACCGTCTTTTTTGCTATTACTGAAGTTCATCTTATATCCTCCTCTCAAAACACTACCAATTCCGTTCAAGTGACCTTCCAAGTCCTTTGCTGTCTCTGATAGAATATTACAATGCCATCAGCAGACCTCAAAGTTTTTATTTCTTATCTATAAAATTTAATTCCTTCTCCAAATTTTTCTTTGCCTCTTCCTTTACTGCTTGCTCAACGTACAGAGTGAATAACATCGGAGATAGACTGCAAACACCTCTCACTCCCTTCTCTACCATTGCTTTCCTTTTATGACTGCCGTCTGGCTTCTGCAAAAGTTGTATATAACCTTTCACTTCCTGTATTTTACCCCTGTTATCCTCAGAATTTCAAAATTTGTATTCCAGTCAGCACTGCGACAAGCTTTCTCTAAGTCTACAAAAGCTATAAACACAAGTTTACCTTTCTTTATCCTATCTGTAAATTAAGTCCTAGGGTCAGTATTTCCTCGTGCGTCCCTAAATTTCTCCGGAGCCCAAACTGATGTTCCCCGAGGTCGGCTTTGCCAGTGTTTCCATTATTCTGTAAATAATTCGCGTCAGTATTTTGCAACCATTACTTATCGAGCTGGTAATTCGGTATTATTGACATCTATTAGCACCCCCTTTCGTTAGTACTGGAATGATGACGTTCTTCTTGAAGTCTGAGGGGAGGGGGGGGGGGGGGGGTAGGATGGTTTCTCCAGTCTCAGCTATCCGGCACACCAGGTGGAATAGTTTCCACCTCAGATGCAATAGTTTTGCCATGTCTGACTCACCCAAAAATATCAGCAGTTGTGAGACAATGTCGTCTATTCCAGGAGCCTCGTATCGGCTTAGGTCTTTCAGTGTTCTGTCAAATTCTTCTCGTAGTATCATTTTCATGTACTTCCTCTTCCCTTTCCATTATTATGTCTTCATTTCCCTTATATACCTCCTCTATATACACTTGCCTCCACTCTGTTTTACCATCTTTGTCCAGTACTTGTTTCACATAGGAGCTTTTGATACTCATATGGCTGCTTCTGTTTTCTTCAAAGGCCTCTTTTCCTTCAGGCGTTACGGCCTTCCCCTAATTATACATGGTTTTATAGGCTTACTTTTGTCCTCTACCCATTCCTGCTTAGCGAGGAATGATCAACCGGTGATACCGGGTGGTTATAATTAAAGTGCTCTACTCACAGAGGTCCAGTGTCGTCCGTAATTATCGTATGGTAGATGTGCTATGCGGAAGCGATGTACACTGGAAAAAACTTAGTCATAATTGTAACCACCAGGTGCAATCTGATACTGTGAATGCAAGAAAAAGGTATAGAAATGTCTCCATAGGTAATGGATTAGGAATGCAACGTGGGCACAAAAGGTCAAACAACCGAGAAAGGGATAATACTGATTTCATTATTAACAGCCACTCATGCAATCTTTTCAGTATTAGCACCGTTAACGTCGAAGAGGTGCTGCATCCGTAAAACGACGCGATGAAAATTTGGTCTCAGAAGTTCCGGTGGAATCTGAGCAACGTATCCTTGTATACTGGCTTCAGATAAGGTAGAGACTGAACGTGTTCCTGTTAAACACGTTCTTTACATCTGTCCAGACCCAAAAGTCATTTCAGTTCAAATCAGGTGATCTTGTAGGTCAAGCGTCTGGGAAAACTCCAGTGACAACACGGTCGTGGAAAGTTGCATTATGCAGATCTTTCTCTGGGTGAGTGATAAGAGGTGTTGCCCCGTCTTGCATGACAACAGTGGTTCCCGCATAGTTGTACTCGTCCACAGCAGGAATAACATGGTGTACAAGGACGTCTCGATAACTTGCAGACGCCACAGTACATCTTACAGGCTGTCTGGGTGTATTCTTTTCAAGGAAGAATGGGCGGTGAATGAAGGTGTTTGTGAATCCACACTACACTGTCACATACGGCGAGTGCAGTGGCTCTTCGTGCACAACATGCAGTTTAACGGTGTCTCCAATGCGGCTGTATCTCCAATGCGGCTGTTCTGTGCACTCGCTGCACCCTGTAGTGTAAAATGTGCCTCGTCACTCCATAGAATATTGCCTGGCCACATGTCATCACTTGCGATCCGTTCCAGAAACCGAATAGCAAATTCAGAACGCTCCTGTGGGTCATGAGGTTTCAGTTGCTGCGCCGTCCAGATCTTGTGCGGGTACATGTAAAATAGACAACAAAACTTTCCGTATTGTTGAACACGAGATGGAAAATTCTCGTAACACTGGACAGACACTTCCACTAAGCGGGCGCGTGCTGCATTATGAGGTATAGTAATAGCAGTTTCGTGAAGAATTTCCACTGGGATAGGACGCCATCCTCTTCCACGTGCCAAGGCAAGCTCACTCATGTTTTCGAATTTAATTGAAATCTTCTTTAAACCATTTAATGACGATGGGCCTATCCTCTGCATTTCAGATGGCGATATTCCCAATGTAACATTGTAATTACTGGCGTTCACGTAAAACAGTTTCACTAAAAGTGCACAGTCTCTCTCGACAGCCAAACTGTACATCCTCGTTATGGCTTATCAAACGATAGAGTCAATGTCATGCCATTATACAAGCAGTGCATAGCACCAGATTTGCACCTGATGGCCAAAATTAGAACAAATTTTTTTTCCAACGTAAATCAGTTGCACATTAACACATTATCACATTTCTCAAGTTTCGCTGCCATATGGTAATTAGGGACTACAGTGGACCTCTGTGAGTAGGTGCACTTTAATTATAACCACCCAGTACTTTTATTGAAGCGAAAGTCATTAAGAGACATACGAACAACACCAAAATATAATCAGTTACCTAAAAACAAATGCGACAGAAAGGGGAGCTATCATGGCCTACACTGTCCTACTGAGAAGAGCAGATCTCTCACAATCGCTTCGGTGCAGACACAGCCAGCATTCCGACCGCACCCACTCGCTGTCCGTCAGTACTCCACACTCACTTCTCACTGCCCAGGAGTGGTAGGATAACCTGCCTTCTAGTGCACTTTGTTAGTGCAGGTTGCCACCATGAGGGCCAAGCATAAATTCAGGGGCAAACCTGTTGTTCTCTTTTCATTGACAGCTCCTTAACCTATTGTTCCACTAAGTGGATGATGACACCCTGGGGATAATCCATCCTTCTGTGAAACCTCCCTCCACGCCTTCCCCTCCACTCCCAACTCCTCTGGAAACCTCTAACCTCCCACTCTGTCAGCTTCATGACCAATTCATTAAATTAATCAATTAATTAACCCCTCTGGTAAATTCCCCAGATCCCCCATCTGACTCCCACAACCCCTCCTACCTGGAAACTGAGTGACAGGTCTGTGCTGTAGATGTCAGATATCATGACAGGAAATTCAATTACATAGCAGAGGGTATATTGTTAATTTATAAAAAAATTCAGTTTTTAGTGTTTTGACCTCTCTTGCTCATCATTCTCTGCTGTATTGGAAGATGCAAATACATCAAAAATAAGTAATTATATCGACTGCTTTTTTTTTATTCTGATAACAAGGAATACCATCAACATAACTCGTCACATATAATTATAGTGTTAAAAATCTTTCGATCGCGAAGTAAGTACTGCCCACCGTCCAGCAGGTTGCAGCATGCACCAGTGTCTAAGAGACTGCACTACACCCACTCAGTACCCTGTGACCACTGTCATGTTAACTGCCATACAGCCAACTGCTTTGCATGACGTGCAGACCATAAGTTGCACAAATCCCCCAAACAACAGCTTCAGGTGGCAGCATCCCTTTGATAGTTGATACTGGAGAAATTCCTGTTGAAACACAGCCTCTCTCCCTCTCCCTCTCTCTCTCTCTCTCTCTCTCTCTCTCTCTCTCACACACACACACACACACACACACACACACACACACACACACTCGCAAGTGGTACCATCCTGTAGCACACCACTGCTGGGCCTGGATACACTATGTCACGATCAGACCAAACCACAAACAAAGCAGCGTTTACCTGGTAAAACCACAGCTGTGGATGTCTTGGAAATATTCCATCACCCTATCCATTAAATAAATTGAGACCCTTTGTGTGGGACAGTTTTTCCTTGCTTCCTATTGGTGGACGCTAGCATTGGAATATTTGGTGGGATTCAATCCTTTATCCACTCAGTTCCCAAGCCCTGATTCATATTTTTTCCCTTGCCTCCTATCAGTGGATATTGGCACAGTTAGGTCATTTGGTAGGAAGTTCATGACGTTGGAGGAAGCTGGAAATTTCAAATTTCAGCTCAGTTACATGCTATGTCCTTAAACAGTTTGTGGGAGGGTCTGGACAGAAGCATACTCGCAATTCAACTATCTAAAACACTAAATTGATCAATCAGGAATTTGACATAGCGACTGTGTTTTTAAAGTACCATAGAATTCTTAAACAGGTTCTCTCCACTACATTCAGAAGGAGGAAGAAGGATCTACTATGTGATCAGACAGTAACAACAACAACAAGAAGAACAAGCACAGCTGAAAGACAGAGTCCACTGTGATGTATGGTGAAGCTCTAAACATGACACACTTAAACAACAATCCAATCCGTAGCAATAGGTTGTCATGGCTAGATGTCAGAGATCACTATCAACCGTTGTGGTTGGGATTTTAAAGCACTATAGAATTCCTAAATTGGTTCTATCCACTAGATTCAAAAGGAGGAGGAGGAAGAAGGTCTTACTGAGTACTGTGTGATTGGTTAGAGACAACAGCAAATACCACTGCTAAACAGAGTCCACTTGAATGTATGGAGAAGCACTAAACATGATACCCTCAAACCACGATCCAGTACGTACCAGTAGTTGTCATGGCTAGACGTTTGAGATTGCTGAAACACTCACACATGCCATGCACTCATGTACTCATGACCGCACATAGTGCCCAATCCCCTCACATGCCGCCCAGAACTCGGTGAAAGCTACTATTGCAGCCTAAGTCACAGTCGTGGGCGTGCGTGTATGCCGCTCCCAGCTGTGGAGGGCGTACAAGGATGATTAGAGTGATAGGAATTTGGATGTTATCAATATGTCCAGTGCCAACACTTGGCAGTGATCGATATTGAATCGCTACATTTTCCGCGGAGAATACATGCAACTGACGCAATCACGGAGACAGCACAATGCATCCTGAGTATTAGTTCGCTAGTCAGCTGTCCAGAGAGCGCCTCCACTGGGCCCTGCCGTTGCAGCTGCAGGCCACAACCTGTGGGTAAGAACCTGCTGCTCACGAGAGCATTAAGCTGGAAATGCCCATTCGTTCTGGCCACAGGCTACCTCCGCCAAGTAGCCCTGCACACTAAACTCAATCGTCCTAGGATACCAACCACATGGTTTTCACTGTAACTACAGTTAAATACTACGATTGCACCCCTAATCTGATGACATTCAACAGTAACTGAAGTATCAGAAATACGTTCTCCTGACGGCTGTGGCTCTGGAAATATCAGTATCTGTATCCCTATGGCTATCGGTGCGTTGAAATTGCAATCTCCAACGTCAAGTCCATACCTCCGTTATGACCACACAGTCATTTTCTCTGCACATGTCGGAACAATGATCACAGCGACTTTATACCCCAAGACAAACTTTACAACCCTGCCAATCACAGTGAATCCATCACACATTCCCTACTAAATATAATACTTCGCCAGCAACTGATTGCTCGTGGCACCAAGTAATATTGCGCGAAAATCTGCGATGGATGGACATGCCTCATTTGTTTTTCTTGTGAGTGGTACCAGTGTCTCTTAGGAAGAGAGATGTAATCGCCTTATAAACGACCAGACACTGTAACCCTGCGTTAAAAACCGTCTTGGTTCTACAGGCACACACAAGTATCGCTAACGATATCCATGTTAAAAACTATACATGCGTGATAAATCAAGGTATGGTATTGCTTTTGAATCAAGTGGTCTTCACCACAAATACCACGACATTGAATACAGACAGTGATCATGGGTTGCGTATTAACAGACCAAAAGTGCGGGTACACATTGCCAGCACAGTAAGCTCGTAATAAAATCAACCTCATCATATAATTCAGAAAGTTATTCGGCTAAGGAACGTGGTATTAAGTCAATATTTGCCATCCCCACTTGCTGCTGCTGGATATTTTCCACACTATCAAACAATATTTGTAGAGCATTCTATATCAATACCGTGTAGACAGTGTAATAGAGATATACCCACAGGGCTATAGGCGAGGTATAATGATGGTTGATTGAAAATGATCACATACAGTACATAGTGTGTTATGTGAGGAATCATTTAAAAATGCAACTCTAGACTGAAGTTGTTAGAAATGCACTAAGTCCTATGAGGAATAGACTGCCTTTCAGATGTAAAGAGTTACGCTTTCTGTTAGAAATGCTGACTGTGATCTGAATCAAGTCTATCCATTCAACCACATACTTGTGTTGGATCCTATGGAGACATCTTTTATTGATTACAGCCACTGACCAATCATATTCATGGCACTCATATCTCAAAACAAGTCACTTTTCTCGAAACTGTCTTCTAAGGATCCCATGCAATAAAGCTCCAGCGTGCTTTTTAGACAGTTACTCTGCATCAGTTCTGCATTTAAGTCGGCACTGGGTGGAAGTCAGAGAGAGCTATATTCATGACCTGCATCCTGCGGAGAAATACAGTGAGCTGAGTTAATGTGCCAGGACCGCGTTTTGACCACTAGGTTGAAATGAGAGTTACTGTGGTGTTTTTCATCTGGAAAATTAGAAAGATTCCACGTCATACAGGAACAGGAAGAAGGATGAAGATTTTGCTACTGCATTGCAGTCCGTCTCCAAACTACGTACAAATACTGCTGTCCAAAGGAGATCCGCATTCCTCAGGTGCATTCATGTGTTCCACGCAAATGTTCTCACTATCCTCATCATTTTCTACCATCCAATAGAAAACAACGACAAACTATGAAAACTCTGCTAACATTACCACTGAATATCAATTGCAAGAGAGGGTCCCTGTATTGTTCTTTCATATGGAGTTTTATACGTTGTTTTTTCCTGCTGTAACATATCCAAGCAGTGTATGACTACAGCCCTGTATCCCGCCGTACATTTCTTTTTCTTTACCATGACTTTGAGGTCTGTGTCAGTTGAAGCACCCTCTTTTTATGCAGGGTACATACAGTAACATGGTCATTCCGATCGTGTTTTTAACATCTGGTCGCTTATAAGATGATTATGTCTCTCTACCTAGAAGACACTGGCATGACTCACAAGAAAAACAGATCATCAGCAATCAGTTATTGGTGATGCATTATGCTTAGTATGGGATCTGTGATAGATTCTTTGTGGTTGGAGGCTTATATAAAGTTTGTGTTGGGGTGTAAAGTTACTGTGGTCATTGTTCTGATATGCAAAGAAAATGACTATGTGCAATCATAATGGATGCATGCCTTTGCCATAGGATATTGTGATTTCAACGCACCAATAGCCATAAGGAGGGATGATGGACTGTGGAAAATTATGTCCAGTCATAATAGAGGCGTAGATATCGATATTTCCAGAGCCATAGCCGTTAGGTGCGGGTATTTCCGATTCTTCACTCATTTTCAAATGTCATCAGTTAGGGGGTGCAATCATAATATTTAATTGCAGTTACAGTGACAAATATGTGGCTGGTATCCTAGGACGACACTGTCTGTTGTACAGGTGCACATGGTGGAGGTAGCCTTCAACCAGAACCAATGGCCATTTCAGGCTTAAGGCTCTCACAAGCGGTGGTTACAAAGAATAGTTCCAGCTAGCCAGCTGGTCGATTCTTCCCTAGAGCTTTGTGGTATGCATTGGGCTGTCTCCAAGATTGCATGTGTTGTATGCATTCTCTGTAGAAAATTTAGTGATTTTATTTCGATCACTGTCAAAATCACTGGACTTATTGATAACAAACGAATTTCTACCACTGCATCATCCCTAGATGCCCTACACGGCCAGGAGTTGTGCACATTGGCATACACACAAATCCACGACTATAGCTGCGGCCACAATGGTAGTTTTCACCGACCTCTGAGTGTTGGCGCTGGCAGTGAATGAGAGGACTGGGGGATTCGCACACTGCATGTGTACATCAGATATGAGTGAGTGGGATGTGCGATGTTTCAGCGCCCTCCAATATCTAGCCGTCATAACTACTGGTACTGGTTGGATTGTGGTTTAAGTGTATTGCATTTAGTGCTTCTCAGTACGTTGCAATTGATTCTGTCTTGCAGTGCAAGAGAAAGAAAACTGGCGTTCTACAGAGTGGAGCGTGGAATGTCAGATCCCTAATCGGGCATTTGGTTTACAAATTTTGAAAAGCGAAATGGATAGGTTAAAGCTAGCTATAGTGGGAATTAGTGAAGTTTGGTGGCAGGAGGAACAGAACTTCTGCTTAGATAAATACAGGGCTATAAATACAAAATCATACGGAAGTAATGCAGTAGTAGGTTCAATACTGAATAAAAAAAATAAGAGCGCTGGTAAGCTACTACGAACAGCATGGTGAACATATTATTGTAGCCAAGATGGACATGAAGCCCACACCTAGCACAGTAGTACAAGTTTATATGCCAACTAGCACCGCAGATGACGCGCGAGACTGTTACGGTCGCAGGCTCGAATCCTGCCTCGGGCATGGATGTGTGTGATGTCCTTAGGTTAGTTAGGTTTAAGTAGTTCTAAGTTCTAGGGGAATGATGACCACAGATGTTAAGTCCCATAGTGCTCAGAACCATTTGAACCGCAGATGACGAAGAAATTGAAGAAACGTATCATCTGATAAAAGAAATTATTCAGATAGTGAAGGGAGACAAAAATTTAATAGGAATGGGGGACTGTAATTCGATAGTAGGAAAAGGAAGAGAAGGAAAAGTAGTAGGTGAATATGGAATGGGGGTAAGGAATGAAAGAGGCCTGGTAGAATTTTACACACAGCATAATTTAATCATAGCTAACACTTGGTTTAAGAATGAAGATTGTATACATGGAAGAGGTCTGGAGGCACTGGAAGCTTACAGGTAGATTATATAATGGTAAGACAGAGATTTATGACTCAGGTTTTAAATTATAAGACATTTCCAGGGGCAGATGTGGACTCTGACCACAATCTATCGGTAATGAACTGTAGATTAAAACTGCAGAAATCGCAAAAATGTGAGAATTTAAGCAGATGAGACCTGGATAAACTTAAAAAAACGTTAGTTATAGACAGTTTCAGAGAGAACATTAGTGAACGATTGACAAGAATGGGGGAAAGAAATACATTAGAGGAAGAATGAGTAGCTTTGAGAGACGAAATAGTGAATGCAGCAGAGGATCAAGTAGGTAAAAACACGAGGGCTACTAGAAATCCTTGGGTAACAGAAGAGATATCGAATTTAATTGATGAAAGGAGAAAATATAAAAATGCAGTAAATGAAGCAGACAAAGAGGAACACAAACGTCTCAAAAATGAGATCGAGAGGAAGTGCAAAATGGCTAAGCAGGGATGGATAGAGGACAAATGTAGGGTGTAGAGGCATATATCACTAGGGATAAGATAGACACTGCCTACAGGAAAGTTAAAGAGACCTTTGGAGAAAAGAGAAACACTTGTTTGAATATTAAGAGCTCAGATGGAAAACTAGTTCTAAGCAAAGAAGGGAAAGCAGAAAGGTGAAAGGAGTATATCGAGGGTCTATACAAGGGCGATGTACTTGAGGACAATATTATGGAAATGGAAGAGAATGTAGATGAAGATGAAATGGGAGATATGATACTGCGTGAAGAATTTGACAGAGCACTGAAAGATCTGAGTCGAAACAAGGCCCCGGTAGTAGACAACATTCTATTAGAACTACTGATAGGCTTGGTAGAGCCAGCCCTGACAAAACTCTACCATCTGGTGTGCAAGATGTTTGAAACAGGCGAAATACCATCAGACTCCAAGAAGAATATAATAGTTCCAATCCTAAAGAAAACAGGTGTTGGCAGATATGAAATTTACCGAACTAGAATTTGATAAGGCATGGCTGCAAAATACTAAGACGAATTCTTTACAGACAAATGAAAAAACTAGTAGAAGACAACCTCAGGGAAGATCATTTTGGATGCCATACAAATGTTGGAACACACAAGGCAATACAGACTCTGCGACGTATCGTAGAAGATGGATTAAGGAAAGACAAACCTACGTTTCTAGCACTTGTAGACTTAGAGAAAGCTTTTGACAATGTTGGCTGGAATACTCTCTTTCAAATTCTGGAGGTGGCACGGGTCAAACACAGGGAGTGAAAGTCTATTTACAATTTGTACAGAAACCGGATGGCAGTTATACCAGTCGAGGGGCATAAAAGAGAAGCAGTGGTTGGGAAGGTAGTGAGACAGGGTTGTTGCCTACCCCTGATGTTATTCAATCTGTGTACTGAACAAGCAGTAAAGGAAACAAAAGAAAAATTCGGAGTTGGAATTAATACCCATGGAGAAGAAATAAAAACTTCGATGTTTGCCGATGGCATTTTAATTCTGTCAGAGACTGCAAAGAACCTGGAAGAGCAGTTGAATGGAGTGGACTGTGCCTTGAAGGAAGTATATAAGATTAAAATCAACAAAAGCAAAACGAGGATAATGGAATGTAGTCGAATTAGATCAGTTTATGCTGAGGGAATTAGATTAGGAAATGAAACACTTAAAGTAGAAGATGAGTTTTGCTATTTGGGGAGCTAATTAACTGATGATGGTTCAAAGTAGAGAGGATATAAAATGTAGACTGGCAATGGCAAGGAAAGCGTTTCTGACGAAGAGATATTTGTTAATATCGAGTATAGATTTAAGTGTCAAGAAGTCTTTTCTGAAAGTTTTTGTATGGAGTGTAGCCATGTATGGAAGTGAAACATGGACGGTAATGGTTTAGAAGAAGAGAATAGAAGCTTTCGAAATGTGGTGCTACAGAAGAATGCTGAAGATTAGATGGATAGATCACGTAACTAATGAGGAAGTACTGAATAGAATTTTGGGAGAAGAGGAATGAATGGCACAACTTCACTAGAAGAAGCGATCGGCTGGTAGGACATGTTCTGAGGCATCAAGGTATCACCAATATAGTATTGGAGGGCAGCGAGGAGGGTAAAAATCGTTGAAGGAGAATAAGAGATGAATACACTAAGCAGATTCAGAAGGATGTAGGCTGCAGTAGTTACTCGGGGTTGAAGAAGTTTGCACAGGATAGAGTAGCATGAAGAGCTGCATCAAACCAGTGTCTGGACTGAAGACCACGACAAGAACAAGAACAACTCTATCCTATCATGCAGTATGCCCTACCTCTCTCCGAATGTAGTGAAGGGAACCAGTTTGGGAATTCTATAGTGCTTTAAAAACCCAGTCAAATTTCCGATTGACAGCGACTCTTGACATCTATACAGGACAACATATTACTACGGATTGTTTCGCGGTTTAATTGTGTCATGTTTAGTGCTTCACAATACATCGCTAGGACGCTGTCTTGCAATGGTATTTGTTGTTGTTATGACTATCCCATTGCGTGGTAGACCCTTCCTCCTCTTTCTGAATGTAGTGGAGAGAATCAGTTTAAGAATTCTATGGTGCTTTAAAAACCGAATCACGATGTCAAATTCCCGATTGATCAATGTATTGGTTTCGATAGTTATATTGTGAGCATGCATCTGCCCAGCCTCTCCTAAAATTATTTAAGGACATAGCTTGCAACTGAGCTGAAATCTGAATTTTTCTGCTACCTCCAACGTGAAGAACTTCCTGCCAAATGACGCAACTGCGTCATTATTCACCAATGGTTTGGAAACAGGGTAGTTGCAGGACTGAATCCCCCCAAGTATTCCAGTCCTAGTATCCACGAATAGAGAGCAAGGGAAATTGACCCACATGAAAGTTATCGATTTAATTAATTGTCCAATCAATCTGATAGAGTGAGGGAATATTTCCAAGACCTCCACGGTTGGGCTTTTCACTGTAGTTTTTGGGGTCCATGGCCATTAACTATTGTAAGAAAATGAAATGCCTACAGTCAGCCTTATGATCTTACTTATTGTGTAGCTGCTAGTTTCAGCGCTTCAGTGCCCCATCTTCAGAGTATATATGAATCGTGATAACGCCTGCAGCGTCACCTAAGGCCTGCCTGAAGATGAAGCATTGAAGTGTCCAAACTTGTAGCTACACAATAAATAATATCGTAAGGATTTCTGTAGGCGTTTCATTTTCTTAAAATCCATAGCTGGGGGTTTACCAGGTAAACGCTGCTTATTTAGAGAGAGAGAGAGAGAGAGAGAGAGAGAGAGAGCATGTGTTTCGACAGAAATTTCTCAGGAACCAAATATCACAGTGTTGCCGCCACCTGAAGCTTTCGTTTGAGGGATTAGTGCATGCCGCACGAAAAGGCTTAGTATGCAGCAGCCGATATAGCAGTGGTCACAGGGTACCAAGCGGGTGTAGTGTGGCCTCTTGGACACCAGGATATGGCACGGCCTGGCGGACGGTGGACAGTGTATGCTCCATAATCGAAAGGTTTCTAACAGTGTTATTACATGTTTTGAGTTATGTCGACGATTTTCTTGTGTGATCAGGACAAAGAGAAAAGTAATCGATTTAGTTACTTCTTTTCGACGTATTTTACAAGACCTGCATTTATCAGTACTGCAGAGAATGATGAGCAACAGCGATCCCACCCCTGCAAGTTGTATTTTTTTATAAATAAACAATATACTCTCTGTCATGTAATTGAATTTCTTGTCGTGAGATCCCTTCTCTCCAACACAGACCCGTCAATTTCCTGGTTGGAATGGGTGGGTCATGGAAGGGGAGGGTAGGAGGATTTACAAGACGGGGAGAGAATTAATTGATCAATTTAATTAATTGGTCATTCAAACTGATAGAATGGGAGGAGGCTATTCGAACAACTCAGGCCTGAAAATGTTTTTGTATCAGTGAGGGGAGGGGGAGGTTGAAGGTTTGCAGAGGGGTTGAGAGGGGAGAGGAGGCGGGGGGGGGGGAAGTTTCTCAGAAGGATGGATTATCCCCAGGGTGTCATTATCTACTCAGCAGAACAATAGGTTAATCATCTGTTAATGAAAAGAGAACAATAGGTTTGCCCTTAATCTACGCTTGCACCTGATGCAGGCAACACACTAACACTAACTAACTGCACCAGAAGGCGGGTTCCCTATTACTCATGGGAAGCTCTTGTGGAAGAGGGGTCATTCTATGGCTCTCAGGAGTGGTTAGAAGGAAAATGCGCTAAATTTGAAAATGAGCAATCAAACTTTCTCCCTACTTTAGTTATTTTCCCATCCTTGTCTGAAACTCTGAGTCTCTCTGTCTCTCTCACTGCATGGCCGTCCCTGTCGCCTCCACAACCTCGCTCAGTGTCAGGTAGAGCAGGCAGAGTCGGTAGATTCGAAACACTTTAATCATGACTCATTTGGATCTAGGCGTTTTTGGCCCTTTTCTGTCTTGCACCTCCCTCCCGTGTCCAAATATGACTCTCTCTGTGCAGTGATTGGAAGAAGTTTTCGTTAAAAATATGTCAAAGGTTCTCTCGTTAAGGTTTTTGCCATTTCGGTTTTGATAGTGACCCTTCCTCACTTCCAAAGTATCATTCTTTCTCTTGTGGTGGGGAGAATGTTTCATTAAAATTTAACAGGCCAATGATTCTCTTGTTTCAGGTTCGGTGTTTTGCCACGTCCCTCACACAATTGCACCTCTTTGTCCAAAATAACTTTGTTTACATTTGAATACCAAATCAACGTTCACGCACATTCGTGACCTCTTTCTTCCTCCTACACCGTAATTTGTTAGTTTTCAATTAGCCCTTCAGTCAATCTGTTTCAGTCACACAAGGAATAACGAACTTCAGTACAATCAATACGGCAAACGTGTCCTTCCTCGCTCCCAGGAAGCCTTAGTGCAGTGTCGACAAGGCGGACTCTATACGAGACCACCAGCATGACACACAGATGACACATTTCGTCACTCCAAATGAAACGGAACAATGGTCACGTGTCAACCTGACCAGAAATCCTGACCACCCTCCCGCCGAACTTCACTGATTCCCACTATACAATTTCAGCCTACCCTTTTTCAATTTTCTAACCTACCTATCGGATTAAGAGATCCAACATCTCACGCTCCAATCGACAGAATGTCGGTTTTGTTATTCCTGACGACGACATCCTCTTGAGTAGTCCTCTCTGGGAGATCATAAGGGCGGACTATTTTATCCCCAGAATATTTTACGGCGAAAGAATGCCGTCATCATCAACCATTAAGCAGACATACATGTCCTCAAGAAAAGCAACGACTTAAGTTTCCCCTTGCTTTCAGCTGTTCGCATTACCAGCGCAGAAAGGCCATGTTGATGGATGTTACAAGGACAGATCACTCACTCATTCATAATGTTGCCACTTCAATTACTGAAAAGGCTGCTGCCCCTCTCCAGGAAACATTTGCTTGTGTAGCCTCTCCACAGATATCCCTCCGTTGCCGTTGCACCTACGATATGGCTATCTGTATCATTGAGGCACGCGAGTCACCTCGTGTTTTTGGTTCAAGGGACAGTCAATCTGACCACGTTTCTGAAAGATGTTTGACGTTTCTTCTGTAGATACAGGTACGAAACGTATGGAATACATTCACGAATATATAAGTCATTTTCTGTTGTTCAATGGAGACAAAATGTTAACCTCGGCAGTGCAGCTACTCAATAGCAAATATATCGTCAGATTTGCTCCCTGGAAACGTGATAGTAATCGCACTTGTTCGTAGCATATACAAGACAAATTGGCAGAGAGTGTGAGCAGCATCGTTTGCAAACCTTGTTGTGCACACAGACGAACAAATGTTTAATAAGTGTAAGAAAATTCAGACCGACTCGGGAAGGAATATCAACAGTTGTAGAAGATGCGAGTTTGACTTCAGAGTAGAATAACAGGAAGAGTCTGATAGATATGAATGCAGCATTAGCGATATGGCACGAGACTCATTTATAAATATTCCTTATCCAGCTGTTGAAGTGGTACAAATACCTAAATCAACTGTAGGAGAGGAACACGTTGACTGTATCTGAGAAATTGTGTGAGATATGTGATGTGATGAATGTTCGACAGGACACTGAGACAACCAATATTCGTTTTTGTTCTTCTTCTGACTGGTCATTATTTCCAGAAAATAGTCCCACACTGTGCATTAACGCACCTATCAGAGTTACTACTGCACATTTTCCCCATCTTTTACGGTATGTACTACCATCCTGTGAAAACAGTTCATTAGTGCCAGACTTCCACTACTCCATTTGCAGTCTCGAACAGCACTGCAACAACTTTTCTCCAACATGATGCGGCGCTACACCCAGAAAACCCTGAACACGGAAGCAAATGCACATACTGTGATCTAGTTACGGAAATATTCAAAGTGTGTAGCTACACTACTGGCCATTAAAATTGCTACACCAAGAAGAAGTGCAGATGATAAACGGGTATTCATTGGACAGATATACACTCCTGGAAATGGAAAAAAGAACACATTGACACCGGTGTGTCAGACCCACTATACTTGCTCCGGACACTGCGAGAGGGCTGTACAAGCAATGATCACACGCACGGCACAGCGGACACACCAGGAACCGCGGTGTTGGCCGTCGAATGGCGCTAGCTGCGCAGCATTTGTGCACCGCCGCCGTCAGTGTCAGCCAGTTTGCCGTGGCATACGGAGCTCCATCGCAGTCTTTAACACTCGTAGCATGCCGCGACAGCGTGGACGTGAACCGTATGTGCAGTTGACGGACTTTGAGCGAGGGCGTATAGTGGGCATGCGGGAGGCCGGGTGGACGTACCGCCGAATTGCTCAACACGTGGGGCGTGAGGTCTCCACAGTACATCGATGTTGTCGCCAGTGGTCGGCGGAAGGTGCACGTGCCCGTCGACCTGGGACCGGACCGCAGCGACGCACGGATGCACGCCAAGACCGTAGGATCCTACGCAGTGCCGTAGGGGACCGCACCGCCACTTCCCAGCAAATTAGGGACACTGTTGCTCCTGGGGTATCGGCGAGGACCATTCGCAACCGTCTCCATGAAGCTGGGCTACGGTCCCGCACACCGTTAGGCCGTCTTCGGCTCACGCCCCAACATCGTGCAGCCCGCCTCCAGTGGTGTCGCGACAGGCGTGAATGGAGGGACGAATGGAGACGTGTCGTCTTCAGCGATGAGAGTCGCGTCTGCCTTGGTGCCAATGATGGTCGTATGCGTGTTTGGCGCCGTGCAGGTGAGCGCCACAATCAGGACTGCATACGACCGAGGCACACAGGGCCAACACCCGGCATCATGGTGTGGGGAGCGATCTCCTACACTGGCCGTACACCACTGGTGATCGTCGAGGGGACACTGAATAGTGCACGGTACATCCAAACCGTCATCGAACCCATCGCTCTACCATTCCTAGACCGGCAAGGGAACTTGCTGTTCCAACAGGACAATGCACGTCCGCATGTATCCCGTGCCACCCAACGTGCTCTAGAAGGTGTAAGTCAACTACCCTGGCCAGCAAGATCTCCGGATCTGTCCCCCATTGAGCATGTTTGGGACTGGATGAAGCGTCGTCTCACGCGGTCTGCACGTCCAGCACGAACGCTGGTCCAACTGAGGCGCCAGGTGGAAATGGCATGGCAAGCCGTTCCACAGGACTACATCCAGCATCTCTACGATCGTCTCCATGGGAGAATAGCAGCCTGCATTGCTGCGAAAGGTGGATATACACTGTACTAGTGCCGACATTGTGCATGCTCTGTTGCCTGTGTCTATGTGCCTGTGGTTCTGTCAGTGTGATCATGTGATGTATCTGACCCCAGGAATGTGTCAATAAAGTTTCCCCTTCCTGGGACAATGAATTCACGGTGTTCTTATTTCAATTTCCAGGAGTGTATTATACTACAAGTGACATGTGATTACATTTTCACGCTATTTGGGTGCATAGATCCTGTGAAATCAGTACCCAGAACAACCACCTGTGGCCGTAATAACGGCCTTGATACGCCTGGGCATTGAGTCAGAGCTTGGATGGCGTGTACAGGTACAGCTGCCCATGCCCATGCCCATACCACAGTTCATCAAGAGTAGTGACTGGCCACCATTGACCAGACGTTTTCAGTTGGTGAGAGATCTGGAGAATGTCCTGGCCAGGGCAGCAATCAACCATTTTCTGTATCCAGAATGGCCCGCACAGGACCTGCAACATGCGGTCGTGCATTACCTTGTTGAAATGTAGGGTTTCGCGGAGATCGAATGAAGAGTAGAGCCAGGGTCGTAACACATTTGAAATGTAACGTCCACTGTTCAAAGTGCCGTCAATGCGACCGAGAGGTCTAATGAATGGTACCCCATACCATCACGTCGGGTGGTACGCCAGTATGGCGATGACGAATACACGCTTCCAATGTGCGTTTACCGCGATGTCGCCAAACACGGATGCGACCATCATGATGCTGTAAACAGAACCTGGACTCATCCGAAAAAATTACGTTTTGCCATTCGTGCACCCAGGTTCGTCGTTGATTACACCATCGCAGGCGCTCCTGTCTGTGATGTAGCGTCATGGGTAACCGCAGCCATGGTCTCCGAGCTGATAGTCCATACTGCTGCAAACATCGTCGAACTGTTCGTGCAGATGGTTGTCGTCTTGCGGTCGTCCTCATCCGTTGACTCAGGGATCGAGACGTGGCTGCACGATCCGTTACAGCCATGCGGATAAGATGCCTGTCATCTCGACAGCTAGTGGTTCGAGGCCGTTGGGATCCAGCACGGCGTTCCATATTACCCTCCTGAACCCACCGATTCCAAATTCTGTTAACAGTCATTGGATCTCGACCAACGCGAGGAGCAATGTCGCGATACGATAAACCGCAATAGCGATAGGCTACAATCCGACCTTTATTAAAGTCGTAAACGTGATGGTACGCATTTCTCCTCCTTACACGAGGCATCACAACAACGTTTCACCAGGCAGCGTGGGTCTACTGCTGTTTGTGTATGAATAATCGGTTGGAAGCTTTCCTCATGTCAGCACGTTGTAGGTGTCGCCACCGGCGCCAACCTTATGTGAATGCTCTGAAAAGCTAATCATTTTCATATCACAGCGTCTTCTTCCTGTCGGTTAAAGTTCGTGTCTGTAGCACGTCATCTTCGTGGTGTAGCAATTTTAATGGCCAGTAGTGTAGATCAGTCGATGCACTGATGCGGACTTAAGATACTACTACTGTGGGAACAGCCCTCCATCCAGACTTCACAACCCATGGCGAGGGGGCAAGCTAGCTGCCTAAAATTCTTTGGTCGGAGCTGGAATATTGATGCAGCTGTGTGGCCGAAGGTGGCGCCCCCCATCACAAGAAAATTTGACTGAGCCACTATAAATACCCATTGCACAGACCCTAACAGACTACTCTTGACGCCAAGACATGCTTCACGTTAGCCGCCAGTCCCATATGGGCCGTCTACGTCCAGCCTCGTTATCTGATAGCTGCTGGTCGTCTACAAGTCGGTGCTACACCTGATGGTTCCGGGGCTGGAGCCGCAGTCACGTACAGGTAACCACCTACAGGATGACCACGTTCGAAAGCGTCCTGGGTTCGGTTCCTGCCCACCAGCACGCTACGCACCCGACCGACCACCGGAGCGGCCGGCTGTCCCTCGCATGTGCCTGCTGCCAGCCGAACGCTGACGTCATTATCACGTCTGCAAGATTATGCTGACGTAGCAGCTGCTGTCTGGGGGTTTTTCGCATGCCACTTACTCGCCACCATCAACCCTTGTGCCAGTGTCTTACTGAATAAAGAATGTTGTTCCTAAATGAGCTGTTCTGAGTTCATGATGACCTGGGAACTGGTAGTACACTACCAATTGCCCTGCACACGCTGTCCTGAGGTGACCGTTCTTGCATTAATGGTGTCCGCTGAACCCATTATACAATCACTTAAAGTTTTTCAATCCAAAGCATTTATCAGTTTCTGATCCGAGAGCGCTTTCACAGAACTTTAAGCGTTTCATCCGAATAAACGATGCAATACATTGCATTTTTTTTCTTCTAATGAGAATATTATGTGGGGTATTTTTTAATCAATGTCCGACCGATCACGAAATGTAAACCAGAGTGATAATCAAAAATTTTTTATTTGCAACATTTAGCTTCATCCTCCAGCTACTTACCTACATTTGTCATTGTGTTGTACCAACTTTCCAATTCTCTCATCCCAGAAGGCAGCCGTCTGTGCTCTCCGACAGTTCTCCACGGTGGTCTGTAGCTTGTTGTCTGTGTCAAAATACTGGTCTCATAGCCAGCGATTAGTGTGAGCGAAGAGGTGAAAATCAGAGGGAGCCAAGGCAGGGCTGTGTGGTGGATGATCGAAAACCTCCCTTGGAAAACGCTGCAGAAGCGTCTTGGTTCCAGCTGCAATGTGTGGCCGAGCATTGTCATGAAGAAGGACAATGCGTGATGACAACATTTCTCTTCGCTAGTTATAAACTGCTCTTCGTGGACGATTTTCTCAAATCACCTGATCAGCTTGCTGAACAAGATCATCTGTTGACATTCACTTCCTTCCCTGACCGCCTGAATCATGGATATGGGCTATTTCATTCTGAATCGGACGAAAAGTGAGAAAATTAACCTCGTATTTTTTAATGTCATCAAAAGTTCTTACATATGTTAATTACTGTAAAATAAAACAATTTTCTTAAAGTAAGCTCTTAGATGTATGCTAGTTTTGGAGTTAAAATTTGGTAAACCCCGTGAGCCATGGCTGGCTCATGTTATGCGTTGATTTAAACTTTGGTTGCTATTCTGTATTTAGTCTCCTGCGGTTTTCGCGATTATGCTGTTATCCTATCTCTCCGCGGGTGGCAGCAGCGGTGTGTATCGATATTCGCACCTTGTACTATCTTCTGCCTGGCGCTTATAGTTTCCGGCTGTGCTATTTGCGACGTGTTGGTCGGTTGGCGTGGAGCAGCGAGGAAATCTACGCGGCACGTAGTTTGGCCGGGGGCCGCTGGCGGCGTCTAAGCGCGGTCGGAGTGTGTGGTGCTGTTCCCATCGCTACGAGATCCGTGGCTCTCCGATCCTGGACACGAAAGTTGAGTTTTGACTTACTCTACCAGCAAGTCATGACTGTTCACATTGTGTCGTTTGGATTTCGTTGTCGGCTGTTGGGACATTCCCGCGAGCTACAACGTGTGTTTTCAAGTTGGCAAATTTTAGTCACCCCCCGGTGGAGTTTAACTGTACTTGGTTATTTTGAATTGAAGTGCACCAGCGGAATCTTCTGCCTTGTGGCCGTTAACGTTCCGGTTACCTGCCCTGGCCGTTGACGTAAATTCAGGCAGTGTATTTTCCTCTTCGTGTTGTCGCTGTCCAGCACGGAGTGTAGTTTGACAGCTCAATGTATAATTGGTTGTGGGCGCCAGTACTTTCTACGTTGTTCCATTGAACTCCCTGTTGTGTGCTGATCAGGCGGAACGGAAGTTATCTTGTCGGTGGGTCCGTTGACTGTCTGTCGGTTGGGTTGTCGTCGGATAGAGAATGGTTGGACCAACTGCCTGTCTCACCTAAGTGAGCGTTAGTGTTTGAATTCCAAGCCGACCCTTGGGTGTACTGCCTTTTCCTAATTGTTTTTGTTGTTTGTATTTGTATGGCTTCTAGCCGATTTTTGAATTAAGGTTGTTTTGCCCTTAAGGAGTAAGAGTGTCTGGGCCTACAGCCTAATTTAAAGAACTGTTTTAAGGCCTTTGGCCTTTTTAAAAATTTAATTTTGTTGGGTCTTAAGTGACGGGCCTTCAGCCGATTTTCAAGTTTTGCTCTTAAGGTGTCAGATTGTTTGGGCCTTCAGCGTAATTACAGAACTGTTTTAAGATAAGGCCTTTTTAAAATTTAATTTTGGTTTGAGTCTTAAGAGATGGACCTTCAGCTGATTTTTTAAAAAATTAAAGTTGTTTTGTTCTTAAGGTGTGAGATCATTTAGGCCTTCAGCCTAATTGAAAGAACTGATTTAAGATACCGCCTTCTCCCTTTTAAATCCCTGATTTTGATTTGAGTTTTAAGGTATTGGCTTTCAGCCAATTTTAAATTGAACTGGTCTTTCCCGTAAGGCATGAGATTGTATGGCGTATTCAGCCGGTTATTAAGTTACAAAAATTAATGCTGTGTTTTTTTTTAATATTCTTGGCTATTGTAATGTTTGATCAAATGAATAAAGTGGTATGTTCGAGTGTAACTGACAGCCGCTTATTTAGGCCCCTTTCCACAATTTAAACTACCTGTTCTGTCCTGCGGGTTTAGCAGGACGTCTCACCAAGAATTATTTTCTGAACGCGACAATTTATCAGCAATGTAACTCAATAATATTTTATTGGATTTCAGTAAACTATGATAAATTTTGACGTTATGTTTGTTGCCACTGGAGATGTATAAAAATACCATAACAATAATTTTTTTCATTTTTGAGTCATCAGTCTTCTGACTGGTTTGATATGGACCACCGCGAATTCCCATTCTGTGCCAAACTCTTCGACTCGTGTCAGCATTTCCAACCTTCGTCCTCAATTATTTGCTGTATGTATTCCAGTCTGTCTTCCTCTACAGATTTTACCCTCTGGAGCTCCCTCTGGTACAGAGGAAGTCAATCGCAGATGTGTTAACATATGCCCTATCACTCTTTCCCTTCTTCTTGTCAGTATTTTCCACATACTCCTTTCCTCTCCGATTCTGCGCAGAATCTCCTCATTTCTTACCTTATCAGTCCACCTATTGTTCAACATTCGTCTGTAGCATCACATCTCAAGTGCTTCGATTCTCTTCCGTTCCGGTTTTTCTACAGTCCAATTCATACAATTTCTGTAGACTTTTATGCATGTTTTAAGCATAAAATTAATTTTCATAATGATTAAATTAACACAGGCTTGAACCTCTTTTTATCGCACACTGATCTAAGTTTTAAGTTTTATGGAGCCCCTTGTTTGAAACGTAGAAAAATCAATTCAATAATAGATATTTAAGGCCATACTGAACTTAGATTGCAATGGGTTGCCGTGAAACATAAACATCAGGCAACTGACAACGGCCTCTGCATGATTCTCGGCCGTTGTTGCTGTTACCATTTCGTTTTTATTTTTACTGTAGCTCTCTATTAAAGACAGCATAAAAGGTTCACTAATATTGTCTTTAACTCAATTGGTGAAGAATATGGTACCATTTTTACTCCATTCAAAATTGTGTGTCTCAGAAAAAATGTGAAATATGATAAAAATTGTATTAAATTTAAGTTCTAAGAATACCACATGAATACCATCTCAAACGATACAGTGGTATCTTGACTTTGAATTTTATATGAAAATTTTACTTTGAACAATTTTTGTGCTACGAGTCTCAGAAGTGAAATGGAGCAGCCCGCATTCAAAGTTCCAGTACCTTTGCTGTCACGGTTACGTTATGTGGGCTGCATAAAATCAGCCATAACCCCTAAGCCTCATGAAATCGGCTGACAGCACGCATTTCACACTTAGCGGGAGACTCTGTAGTTGCAGGCGTATTTATCTCCTCACTGTGCGTGCAGAACTGAGAAGGGCGACGTGATGCAACACCTCTAAGCAACACATCTGCACAAAGCTTCGTGCTATTTTCACGATTATTCATTACTTACAATTCAGATAGCAAAAGTGCACGACGTAGCTCTCTAAATAATTACCTGCCTAATATATTCCCGAGATTTGTCCCCAAGCATCATTCAATGTTCCCAAAGTATACAGGATGGACTATTGATCGTGACCGGGCCAAATATCTCACGAAATAAGCGTCAAACGAGAAAACTACAAAGAACGAAACTTGTCTAGCTTGAAGGGGGAAACCAGATGGCGCTATGGTTGGCGCGCCAGATGGCGCTGCCATAGCTCAAAAAGATATCAACTGCGCTTTTTTAAAACTAGGAACCCCCATTTTTAATTACATAGTCGTGCAGTACGTAAAGAAATATGAATGTTTTAGGTGGACCTCTTTTTTCGCTTTGTGATACACGGCGCTGTAATAGTCACAGACATGTGGCTCAGAATTCTAGACGAACAGTTGGTAACAGGTAGGTTTTTTAAATTAAAATACAGAACGTACGTACATTTGAACATTTTATTTCGGTTGATCCAATGCGATACATGTACCTTTGTGAACATATCATTTCTGAGAACGCATGCTGTTACAGCGTGATTACCTGTAAATACCACATTAATGCAATAAATGCTCAAAATGATGTCCATCAACTTCAATGCATTTAGCAGTACGTGTAACTACATTCATCTCAACAGCGAGTAGTTCGCCTTCCGTAATGTTCGCACATGCATTGACAATGCGCTGACGCATGTTGTCAGGCGTTGTCGGTGGATCACGATACCAAATATCCTCCAACTTTCCCCACAGAAAGAAATCCAGGGACGTCAGATCCGGTGAACGTGCGGGCCATGGTATGGTGCTTCGACGACCAAGCCACCTGTCATGAAATACGCTATTCAATACCGCTTCAACCGCACGCGAGCTATGTGCCGGACATCCATCATATTGGAAGTACATCGCCATTCTGTCATGCAGTGAAACATTTTGTAGTAACATCGGTAGAACATTGCGTAGGAAATCAGCATGCATTGCACCATTTAGATTGCCATCGACAAAAGGGGGGGGGGGGGGGCAATTATCCTTCCTCCCATAATGCCGCACCATACATTAACCCGCCAAGGTCGCTGATGTTCCAATAGTGCATAGTATGCCGGTTTACGTTACCGCTATTGGTGAATGACGCTTCGTCGCTAAATAGAACGCGTGCAAAAAAACTGTCATCGTCCCGTAATTTCTCTTGTGCCCAGTGGCAGAACTGTACACGACGTTCAAAGTCGTCGCCATGCAATTCCTGGTGCATAGAAATACTGTACGGGTGCAATCGATATTAATGTACCATTCTGAACACCGACGCTTTTGAGATACCCGATTGTCGCGCAATTTGCCTGCTACTGATGTGCGAATTAGCCGCGACAGCAGCTAAAACACCTACTTTGGTATTATCATTCGTTGCAGGTCGTGGTTGAAGTTTCACATGTGGCTGAACACTTCCTGTTTCTTTAAATAACGTAACTATCCGGCTAACGGTCCGGACACTTGGATGATGTCGTCTAGGATACCGAGCAGCATACACAGCACACACCCGTTGGGCATTTTGACCACAATACCCATACATCAAGACGATATCGACCTTTTCCACAATTGGTAAACGGTCCATTTTAAAACGGGTAATGTATCACGAAGCAAATACTGTCCGCACTGGCGGAATGTTACGTGATACCACGTGCTTATACATTTGACTATTACAGCGCCATCTATCACAAAGCGAAAAAGTGGTACAACTAAAACATACATATTTCTTTACGTACTTCGCGAATATGTAATAAAAATGGGGGTTTCTATTTTAAAAAACGCAGTTGATATCAGTCTGACCTATGGCAGCGCCATCTAGCGGGCCAACCGTAGCGCCATCTGGTTTCCCCCTTCAAGCTAGACGAATTTCGTTCATTGTAGTTTTTTCGTTTGATGCTTATTTCGTGAGATATTTGGCCCGGTCACTATCAATGGACCACCCTGTATAAAAAGAAATCGAAGAAATTATTGTTTAATTCGGTCTTTAAACGGGATTTGGTGGTGAATTGATTTTCTAAAGGTGAACTCTGCCTTTGCTTTTCTGCCGACTAATAAAGCTGTGAAGCCACCCACGTGTCATGGTCAGTGAGGGAGTGCCTGTTACTAAGGAGTCAGGTGCAGCACGACGCTAAATCTAAACGTTACCTCCTACTGTCTGGTGGTACGAGACAGGGCTGGGAGCGCGCTGTATCTCGCCTCGTGGATCTCCCCCGGCCTGCCGTGCGGTGTGGTCCGCTTTTCTGCCGCGTCACGCCGCACAGCTTTACGAGCTGACAGCGCCGGCCGCGTTGAAGCTGAAAGCCTTGTTTTAGGAGCCCACTCTTACACGAGGACCAAATTGCTCACTTATCTGCTACTGGGGGGAACGGAGGGGGCTACGGACGGCTATTTAAGGCGCCCTGCATTAGGGAGCTCCGACCATGCCGCATGCAGGCTGCGACCTCGCCGCTGTAAATGAGCAGTCATGGAAGAGTGGACGATACATTAAGTCGACCAGGTATTAGCCTGCTACTGGGAATAAGGAGTGTGTAGCGAAAGGGGGTGAATCACCATCTTAAATTGACTGTACTAATGCTTCCCCGTTGGCACTTTGTCACAATCAGTACCACACCATTTCTTATTCTAGTTCTCGTGGCTAGGACGAATACGGCGAACTGCTTCTCTTATCAGTATTTTAGGTGCGTGGTTACCTCCAGCACCAACATTCTTATCGTCTCGACGCACACGAATTACGCATTATAAACGAATGAAAACAAACAAACAAAACCTCGGTTTTTCGTTTACATGAGAGTCATGACCATCGTCAAACTAATCATTAATCGTCAGGTGAGTGTTTTCCATTTAGTTTTGATGAGTACTATGCTGTAGTAAGTACTGAGTAGTTAATTCAATCACACGACAAAATACACTTGAGTGTACCTCAGCTTCCCTTGTAACCTTATGTAGACCCCAATTTCTTTCATCTACTCCCTGTCAAATAATACAGGGCGTTTCACAATTTGAGCGCTTCTAGTGCTGAGCGAGAAGCAATCATTTAGAACAATGACTCATCTCCGAGAGAGCACTGAACTACAGAGGCTTAGGTGTAAAATAGTGTTCCACTTCTGCGTCCGTTCGATAAATGAACCGTAGTAATTTACCGAAGTTCAGGCTGTAATCACTTTTGTAATCAATTATCTGACATGGTAAGAGTGCCGTAGTAGTACTAAATCAAGGCACTGACCGTCGGTGAAAGAAAGAGCTCTTGAATTCTCCCCGCTTCTTTTGTCCTTTAGCACTGGACAATGTCGCTTCAGTAATTACTCAGTTACAAATGTAACACGGTATATTACCGCCTGTCTCCCATCCACAAGATGTGGTGGAGGTGACACATATTATTTCACATACTTCTTCATACAGTACGGAAATGGTACATTTTCGGATGAGTCGCTACTCAGAATGATACCTGCTCTGTCTCCACTGAAAGCAACCGCCCTGCATAGTGTAGATATGAGTGGAACTTCAAAACTCGTTACTGTTGTAGAACATTCAAGACCTCTATTTTAATTCTTAACCACGGAATTATTCTAAAAAAATATGGTGAAACAATCCATTAGCTTAAGTCTATCAATCGCTCTCATAATCTGCTTGTTGTTGTGGTCTTCAGCACAGAGACTGATTTAATGCAGCTCTCCATGCTACTCTATCCTGTGCAAACTTCATCTCCTAGTACCTACTTCAACCTACATGATTCTGAATCTGCTTAGTGTATTCATCTATTGTTCTCCCTCTACGATTTTTACCCTCCACGCTGCCCTCCAATACTAAATTGGTGACACCTTGATGCCTCAGAACATGTCCTACCAACCGATCCCTTCTTCTAGTGAAGTTGTGCCACAAATTTCTCTCCCCCCAATTCTATTCAATACTTCCTCATTAGTATTGTGGTGTACCCATGTAATCTTCAGCGTTCTTCTGTAACACCACATTTCAAAATCTTCTACTCTCTTCTTGTCCAAACTATTTATCGTCCATGTTTCACTTCCATACATGGCTAAACTTCACATAAATACTTTCAGAAACGACCTCCTGACATTTACATCTATACTCGAGATTAACAAATTTCTCTTCTTCAGAAACGCTTTCCTTGCCATTGCCAGCCTACATTTTATATCCTCTCTACTTCGACCATCATCAGTTATTTTGCTCCCCAAATAGCAAAACTCCTTTACTACTTCAAGTGTCTCATTTCCCTCAGCATCACCTGACTTAATCCGACTGCATTCCATTATCCTTGTTTTGCTTTTGTTGATGTTCATGTCATATCCTCCTTTAAAGACACTGTCCATTCCGTTCAACTGCTCTTCCAGGTCCTTTGCTGCCTCTGACAGAATTACAATGTCATCGGCGAACCTCAAAGTTTTTATTTCTTCTCGAAGAATTTTAATTCCTATTCCGAATTTTTCTTTTGTTTCCTTCACTGCTTGCTCTGTATACAGATTGAATAACATCGGGGATAGGCTACAACACTCTCACTCCCTTCAAATGGTTCAAATGGCTCGGAGCACTATGGGACTTATGATCTGAGGTCATCAGTCCCCTAGAACTTAGAACTACTTAAACCTAACTAACCTAAGGACATCACACACATCTATGCATGAGGCAGGATTCGAACCTGCGACCGTAGCAGTCGCGCGGTTCCAGACTGAAGCGCCTAGAACCGCTGGGCCACCGCGGCCGGCTCTAACTCCCTTCCCAACCAGTGCTTCCCATTCATGCCCCTCGACTGGTATAACTGCCATCTGGTTTCTACACAAATTGTAAATAGCCTTTCGCTCCCTGTATTTTAACCCTGCCACTTTCAGAATCTGAAAGAGAGTATTTCAGTCAACATTGTCAAAAGCTTTCTCTAAGTCTACAAATGCTAGAAACGTAGGTTTGCCTTTCCTTAATCTATCTTCTAAGATAAGTCGTAGGGTCAGTATTGCCACACAAGTCCCAACATTTCCACGGAATCCAAACTGATCTTCCCCGAGGTCGCCTTCCGTTCGTCTGTAAAGAATTCGTGTTAGTATTTTGCAGCCGTTACTTATTAAACTGATAGTTCGGTAATTTTCACATCTGTCGACCCCTGCATTCTTTGGGATTGGAATTATTATATTCTTCTTGAAGTCTGGGGGTATTTCGCCTGTCTCATACATCTTGCTCACCAGATGGTAGAGTTTTGTCATGACTGGCTCTCCCAATGCCATCAGTAGTTCTAATGGAATGTTGTCTATTCCCGGAGCCTTGTTTCGACTCAGGTCTTTCAGTGCTCTGTCAAACTCTTCACGCAGTATCGTATCTCCCATTTCATCTCCATCTACAGCCTCCTCCATTTCCGTTATATTGTCCTTAAGTACATCGCCGTTGTATAAACCCTCTATATACTCCTGCCACCCTTCTGCGTTCCCTTCTTTGCTTAGAACTAGTTCTCCATCTGAGCTCTTAATATTTATACAGGAGGTTCTCTTTTCTCCAAAGGTCTCTTTAATCTTCCTCTAGGCAGTGTCTACTTTACCCCTAGTGATACATCCTTACATTTATCCTCTAGCCATCCCATTTTGCACTTCCTGTCGATCTCATTTTTGAGACGTGTGTGTTCCTTTTCGCCAGCTTCATTTACTGCATTTTTATATTTTCTCCTTACATCAATTCAATATCTCTTCTGTTACCCAAGGATTTCTACTAGCCGTCCTCCTTTTACCTACTTGACCCTCTGCTGCCTTCACTATTTGATCCCTCAAAGATACCCATTCTTCTTCTACTGTATTTCTTTCCCAGATTCTTGCCAATCGTTCCCTAATGTTCTCCCTGAAGCTCTCTACAATATCTAGTTGTCAGTTTATCCAGGCCCATCTCCTTAAATGCCTACCTTTCTGCAGTTTCTTCAGTTTTAATCTACAGCTCATAACCAACAGATGGTGGTCAGATCCCACATCTGTCCCTTTAAGTGTCTTACACTTTAAAATCTGGTTCCTAAATATCCGTCTTACCATTACATAACCTATCTCAAACCTTCCAGTATCTCCAAGCCACTTCCATGAAAACAATCGTCTGTCATGATTCTTGAACCCAAGTGTTAGCTATGATGAAGTTATACTCTGTGAAAATTCTACCAGGCGGCTTCCTCTTTCATTCCTTACCCCCATTCCATATTCACCTACTATGTTTCCTTCTCTCCCTTTTCCTACTCTTGAATTCTAGTCACCCATGACTATCAAATTTTCGTCTCCCTTCACTACCTGAATAATTTCTTTTATCTCATCATACATTTCATCAATTTCTTCATCTACAGAGCTAGTTGGCGTATAAACTTGTACTACCGTGTTAGGCGTGGGCTTCGTGTCTATCTTGGCCATAACAATGCGTTCACTATGCTGTTTGTAGTAGCCTACCCGCACTCCTATTTTTTTATTCATTATTAAACCTACTCCTGGATTACTCCTATTTGATTTTGTATTTATAACCCTGTAGTCACCTGACCAGAAGTCTTGTTCCTCCTGCCACCGAACTTCATTAATTCCCACTATATCTAACTTTAACCTACTCATTTCCAATTTTCTAACCTGCCTGCCGTATTAAGGGATTTGACATTCCACGCTCCGATTCGTAGAGCGCCAGCTTTCTTTCTCCTGATAACGATTTCCTCTTGCATAGTCCCCGCACGGAGTTCCGAGTGGGGGACTATTTTACCTCCGGAATATTTTACCCAAGAGGACGCCATCATCATTTAACCACACAGTAAAGTTGCATGCCCTCGGGAAAAATTACGGCTGTGGTTTCCCCTTGCTTTCAACCGTTCGCAGTACCAGCACAGCAAAGCCGTTTTGGTTAGTGTTAGAAAGCCAGATCAGTCAGTCATCCAGACTGTTGTCCCTGCAACTACTAAAAAGGCTGCTGCCCCTCTTCAGGAACAAGACATTTGTCTGGCCTCTCAACAGATACCCCTCCGGTTTGGTTGCACCAACGGTACGGCTATCTGTATCGCTGAGGCACGCATGCCTCCCCACCAACGGCAAGGATCATGGTTCATGGTGTGTGTGTGTGGGGGGGGGGACTGCTTAGAAACAGTTATTGTTAAAGGAAGAGCATTAGGCTGATGCTTGTAAAATATGCGTACATATATTGTCCCGTTTTCCTTGTCCATGATTAACTTATATACAATAATGTAAACTCTTATACTCAATTATTATTATAATTATTATTTGCTTATGGATCCTGTTTGATCAAGCAGCGCTCTTGGATTCGCTTTCCTGATCTTCCATATGGCTCCCATTCTCTGTCCATGTATTGTTTTTCTTTATTCAGCCCATGTAGTTCCTGATGTTTTTGGAACATCATTCTGTGCCTCTACTACGCAACAGCTTACCTTCCGACTGCGCAGATTCGTGTCTACCGCTTCGACTGAGGTTTTTCGTGGTCTTTTCTTACTTGTTGGATCCATGCTGTATCCTTCAATTTACGTCGTAATCTTGTGTACAGGGTTCATTGTCGGGAGTCTGAAAATTTCCATAAAGTTTTATCTGGTTTCCTAATGTCTGCTGACAGGTTTGGCAATTTCTCTACTGCTTTACCGGACTTCAGTCTGTTTCCGTTCTCAGAGTTCTTTGGGCGCAAGAATTTTTCTCACATTCCTTCGATCTTCCTATAGAATCTTTGTCAAAAGGCCTTTTCACCTGAGAATTAAAGTTTCGCTCGCGTACAGAGCTCCATGTTTGATCACCATGTTGTAATGTCTAATATGTGTATGAGTGGTCACGCATTCCATGTTGGAGATGTCGTTCACTTATTACTATTACTATTTTTATTATTATAGTATTTTTACTTTATGAATCAACGTTTTTATATTCCTGATTTTCGAGTTTTTTTGTAATTTATGATAGGTGTAGTTGAAATGGAGATACTTCAGAGAATACGTAAGAAAGAAGTCGATTATAATCACACCTATTTTGTAAAAATCACAGATCGGAAAAGTCTTACAGAGTGCAATTTACTTTCTTTTTGACTAATGGTCGCCAACTGCTGTAAGTAAAATCAGATTTCTGTGCAAATTGTTAGTCACTTGGCCCCTTTCTCACAATTCGCCTCCCCGTAGGTTATCTATCCACTTCAACACCATGAAATGATCTAGAGAAATCAATATTCAATCCTCACCTTCTATATATCTACACTACGTGATCAGAAGTTTCCGGGCACCCCCAAAACCATACGTTTTTCATATTAGGTGCATTGTGCTGTCACCTACTGCCAGGTACTTTATATCAGCGACCCCAGTGGTCATTAGGTATCAGGAGAGGAGTGGAAGAAATCCAGCGTGCACTCCATATGCATTCCGGGTGGAGTCATTCCTGATGTGGAAAGGGTCCTTCCGGATGCCATGAAGAGCACAGGGTGCAGCCAGCTGCAGGTGGTGGCACATGTCGGCACTAATGACGTATGTCGCTTTGGATCTGTGGAAATTCTCTCTGGATTCCAGCGGCTATCTTATTTGGTGAAGGTTGCCGGTCTTGCTTGCGAGATGAAGGCAGAGCTCACCATCTGCAGCATCGTTGACAGAACAGACTGCGGACGTTTGGTGCAGAGCCGGGTGGAGGGTCTGAATCAAAGGCTCAGACGGTTTTGCGACCTTGTTGACTGCAGATTCCTTGACTTGCGCCATAGGGTGGTGGGGTTTCGGGTTCCGCTGAATAGGTCAAGAGTTCACTACACTCAGCTGGCGACTACACGGGTAGCGGAGGCTGTGTGGCGTGGACTGGGCGGTTTTTTAGGTTAGAAGGCCTCGGGAAAGTACGGGATGGGCAGCAATCTCAAAGGGTGCATGGCAAATACAGGACGTAATTGGATCAAGGAACAGTCGGAATTGTAGTTGTAAATTGTTGTAGTTGTGCTAGGAAAGTCCCTGAGCTTCAAGCGCTAATAGAAAGCACAGAAGCAGAAATCGTTACAGGTACAGAAAGCTGGCTAACGCCTGAAATAAGTTCTGCAGAAATTTTTACGAAGTCTCTGACGGTGTTCAGGAAAGATAGATTAGGCAGAATTGGTGGTGGAGTTTTTGTGTCTGTTTATCTTGTAGCGAAGTCGAAGTAGATACTCCGTGCGAATTGGTATGGGCGGAGGTTATACTTAACAGCCGAACTAAGTTAATAATTGGCTCCTTCTACCGACCCCCAGACTCCGATGATATAGTTGCTGAACAGTTCAGAGAAAATTTGAGTCTCGTAACAAATAAATACCCCACTCATACGGTTATAGTTGGTGGGGACTTCAACCTTCCCTTGATATGTTGGCAAAAGTACTTGTTCAAAACCGGTGGTAGGCAGAAAACATCTTCCGAGATTGTCCTAAATGCTTTCTCCGAAAATTATTTCGAGCAGTTAGTCCACTAACACACGCGAATTGTAAATGGTTGCGAAAACTCACTTGACCTCTCAGCCACAAACAATCCAGAGCTGATAGAGAGCATCATAACTGATACAGGGATTAGTGATCACAAGATCGTTGTAGCTAGGCTCAATACCGTTTCTTCCAAATCCACCAGAAACAAACACAAAATAATTTTATTTAAAAAAGCAGATAAAGTGTCACTAGAAGCCTTCCTAAGAGACAATCTCCATTCCTTCCGAACTGACTATGCAAATGTAGACGAGATGTGGCTCAAATTCAAAGATATAGTAGCAACAGCAATTGAGAGATTCATACCTCATAAATTGTTAAGAGATGGAACTGATCCCCCGTGGTACACAAAACAGGGCCGAACGTTGTTGCAGAGGCAACGGAAAAAGCATGCGAAGTTCAAAAATGGCTCTGAGCACTATGGGACTCAACTTCTGAGGACATTAGTCCCCTAGAACTTAGAACTAGGTAAACCTAACTAACCTAAGGACATCACACACATCCATGCCCGAGGCAGGATTCGAACCTGCGACCGTAGCGGTCTCGCCGTTCCAGACTGCAGCGCCTAGAACCGCACGGCCACTTCGGCCGGCCATGCGTAGTTCAGAACAACGCGAAATCCCGAAGATTGGCTAAAATTTACAGACGCGCGAAATCTGGCACGGACTTCAATGCGAGATGCCTTTAATAGGTTCCACAACGAAACATTGTCTCGAAATTTGGTAGAAAATCCGAAGAAATTCTGGTCGTATGTAAAGTACACAATCGGCAAGACGCAGTCAATACCTTCCCTGCGCAGTGCCGATGGTACTGTTACCGACGACTGTGCCTCTAAAGCGGAGTTATTGAACGCAGTTTTCCGAGATCCCTTCACCACGGAAGACGAATGGAATATTCCAGAAATTGAAACACGAACAGCTGCTAGCATGAGTTTCTTAGAAGTAGATACCTTAGGGATTGCGAAGCAACTCAAATCGCTTGATACGGGCAAGTCTTCAGGTCCTGATTGTATACCGATTAGGTTCCTTTCAGATTACGCTGACACAATAGCTCCCTACTTAGCAATCATATACAACCGCTCGCTCACCGATAGATCTGTACCTACAGATTGGAAAATTGCGCAGGTCGCACCAGTGTTTAAGAAGGGTAGTAGGATTTGACGTCGGTTTGCAGTAGGGTTTTGGAGCATATACTGTATTCAAACATTATGAATCAACTCGAAAGGAACGATCTATTGATACGTAATCAGCATGGTTTCAGAAAACATCGTTCTTGTGCAACGCACCTAGCTCTTTATTCGCACGAAGTAATGACCGCTATCGACCGGGGATCTCAAGTTGATTCCGTATTTCTAGATTTCCGGAAAGCTTTTGACATCGTTCCTCACAAGCGACTTCTAATCAAGCTGCGGGCCTATGGGGTATCGTCTCAGTTGTGCGACTGGATTCGTGATTTCCTGTCAGGAAGGTCGCAGTTCGTAGTAATAGACGGCAAATCATCGAGTAAAACTGAAGTGATATCAGGTGTTCCCCAGGGAAGCGTCCTGGGACCTCTGCTATTCCTGATCTATATAAATGACCTGGGTGACAATCTGAGCAGTTCTCTTAGGTTGTTCGCAGATGATGCTATAATTTACCGTCTAGTAAGGTCATCCGAAGACCAGTATCAGTTGCAAAGCGATTTAGAAAAGATTGCTGTATGGTGTGGCAGGTGGCAGTTGACACTAAATAACGAAAAGTGTGAGGTGATCCACATGAGTTCCAAAAGAAATCCGTTGGAATTCGATTACTCGATAAATAGTACAATTCTCAAGGCTGTCAATTCAACTAAATACCTGGGTGTTAAAATTACGAACAACTTCAGTTGGAAAGACCACATAGATAATACTGTGGGGAAGCCGAGCCAAAGGTGGCGTTTAATTGGCAGGACACTTAGAAGATGCAACAAGTCCACTAAAGAGACAGCTTACACTACACTCGTTCGTCCTCTGCTAGAATATTGCTGCGCGGTGTGGGATCCTCACCAGGTGGGATTGACGGAGGATATCGAAAGGGTGCAAAAAAGGGCAGCTCGTTTTGTATTATCACGTAATAGGGGAGAGAGTGTGGCAGATATGATACGCGAATTGGGATGGAAGTCATTACAGCAAAGAAGTTTTTCGTCGCGGCGAGATCTATTTACGAAATTTCAGTCACCAACTTTCTCTTCCCCTTCTTGTTTTGGGTGGCACTATCACAGCACAGGCCTACATTGATGTTTTAAGCACCTTCTTGCTTTCAACTGCTGAAGAGTAATCCGGGGATGGCGATTGCATCTTTCACCACGATCGAGCAGCTGTTGCGGAGTGGTTGCACGACAAAAACATCCCTGTAATGGGCTGGCCTGCACAGAGTCCTGAAGTGAAGCCTGGGATGTTTTGGAACGCCGACTTCGTGCCTGGCCTCACCGACTGACATCGATATCTCTCCTCAGAGCAGCACTCCGTGAAGAATGGGTCGTCATTCCCCAAGAAACCTTCCAGAACCTGATTGAAGGTATGCCTGCGAGAGTGGAAGCTGTCATGAAGGCTAAGGGTGGGACAACACCATATTGAATTCCAGCATTAGCGATGGAGGGCGCCACGAACATGTAAGTCATTTTCAGCCAGGTGTCCGGATACTTTTGATCACATATTTTACTTTATTTACTTTGAAAACATAGATATATATATATATATATATATATATATATATATATATATATATATATATATATAACATTATTGACGAATGTATAAACTATTACAAGCTCTGTATTTCGGGTTAATAGTTTTCCGATAACTAATTTAAGTATAATCTATTCCTTCTTTTCTCCCCTAACAGCCATAGACTAAGGAATGCAAGCCAGGGAACACCACATTCTCTCCCGAATAAGTTATTAAGTTTAATTACTATCTTTGTAGCACCGTGCGCACAGTGTGATCGAAAGAGTATAGAACAACGCCCCCAGCTGTTTAATATTTGCATTGAAAGTGACTAGGACAAGCTAATGGTTTCTTTTAAAAGTTCTTGGGGGATACAAAACGTTGTTAATTCTTTGAATTTTGAGTAAAAATCTTCACATGTTTGAAACTAGTTACATTTATGTGAGATTCGGCGAAATGGTTATCAGTGATGACGTGTAATTGAAATTAAGTTGTGGGCTCTTTCCTGAATAATTGACGCTCAACGCTATAGTTGCAGTCGATTAACACTACACTACTGGTAGCTGAACTCGACCTGTCACCTTGAGAGTACCAAGAGGGAGAAGAAAATGCAACTACTGCTTTCTCTTTTACTTTCGCTACTAGTTCGACACCTTCTGAAGCATTTAGGAGTACTGATGACGGGATCTAAAAGCTCAGAGGCAAAAACTTTTTAGGGAAAGACAAAGGTTAGAATATGTAAAGAGATTATCGAAGATGTTAGTTATTGTAGGTATACACTGGTGGAAAAAATCAAATCAACCCAAAGAGAAGAAAATGAGATTGATAGCTGAGAAAGGCGTATCGTGGTAAACTGGAGGACTACTGTCTTTTAATGGAAGAAACGGATGATAGGTGGTAGCACTATAATCTCTATATTGCCTATAACGATGTATGAGATGTTAGTATAAAGACTGACGGAATCTTGAATTAACAACAGCAAAATTAATCATATTTAAAGCCCTATAAGCAATATCAGAGCAGCCGGGGTCGGCCGTTACAATCCCCTGTTAGACGGCGAACTGTCGTGGGGTGTGGTTTCTCTGCTTGCTCGCTGACTTGACCTATACATTCCCCTTCATCAGGGATGCCACCTATGATCTGCTGGCAGACCAACAACTTCCCTCCTTCCCTGTCGTGACTTACCACAAAGAGCAACGCGTTTTCACGTTATTGTAACTTACAGAATACAGTGAATTTCAGGCGCAGGGGCCAGGCAGACCAAGACATCCCCTGCAGTGCACAAAATACCCGTCCCCACCTAATACGCAGTATTCCACGGCCCACGTGAAGCAGAGCTCCCAGCGAAAGCAGCAGCACCCGCCTCTCTCTAAACAGCGTTTAGTTTAGTGCTTTCTTTCGTGCTTATGAAGGAAATACTATTTCTTGACTACTGGTCTTGATGGTTTACAGGTAAAGGGCCTGCATGGAATCCGTACTCTCGCTGTATCGAATCCTAGTCAAACCTTGAAATTTTTTTGTTTTTGTCTCTCAATGACGTAAAGCTATGCCAGGAACAACACGTGGTTTGGATTCCAGGTTAAATTGCAGGTCCCCTTTCCCTAAAAGGATTACTGGGGTATGTAAAGAGGCACGTAAGACACCGAAGTACGTGCCATTGCACAGGACAATTGAACATCACTCTTGAGTGTTTCCCATCAGTTATGCCATACGACTACGTTTTTATAGTGTCTATTAACTTCTTCCTGTCTGCGTATTTTTAGAGCTCTTCTATTGCGCGATCCGACTTCGAAGTGTATTGACAGGCAGTAGTCGCGTAGCAGCAGTACTTGGGAGAGGCAGGACCCCAGCGGATCAATGGTGGGCCGCCGTCTGTGCGTCTCTGTTGAAGGAGAGTGTATGGCTCGGGTCAGTGGGCAGTCAGAGCAACCATACCATGACAGTAAGTCGTCTGATGGGGACTTCTAAGGATCGGTCTCGGCTGCTCTTCAGTTCCTTATGGGACTTTCAATACAATTATTTCGCTATTATTCAGCCAAATTCTGTCACTCTTTTCATTTAGATCTAATTCATTATAGGCTATGTGGAGATCTAAATTGCAAATGATAACACTATCAATTCCGTAACCAATTTGGATCCAGAAGTTAACTGATATTATATTTTATGTATGATCTCATTCTGGATGCCTAAACGCGCTATTTCGGCCGCCACAAGGCTGCCAATGTTTTGCTCATTCGCCATAAACCTGCCCAACATCACCCATGTCTCGGCCGGTTGTGGCAGAGTTTTAACAGCCCCTCCCTAGGCCTCATCGCACACTGTACAACCCCGGGGTCCTGGCATCCACGAAGTTTTTGCTGCGTAATTCGAATCTTCTCACAGTCGCAGAGAAAGGCGAACAAAATAATTGGTCAGTTGCTTAAAACTAATTACAGATCATAATTTTTGGGACAGTGCAGGCACCACCTACTCCAAACTGCTCGATTCCGATGGACAAATACCTACGTCGATAGTAGCAGCGCAAAAAGACACTCTCTAGGTACGAAAAAGTTTGGAGCCACATCCACGCAAAAAAAGAGAAAAATCTACCTACTAAGCTAAAGAAAAAGGAGGATGTACTCCAGTGGTCAGGTTATTTGAAACAGTAACAGTAACGGGTACCGTGTAGGATACACGAACTTTCCATTAATGCCCAATAAAGCAGTTATCATTCCATGTAGTGCACATTTTACTACACGTAGTATATATCTTAGGCAACAGTGGTGTAAATTTTCATGGTTCTAAGTTCAAATTCAAAATATAAAAATAATTTTTATTTATAAAAATATAGTCTACTTTAGGAACCATTTCCTCAAAAATTATAAAAGCTATTTTTATTAAACTTTACACAAGTATTTTATGGTATATTCTTGAAAACGGGGGGAAGAATTACGTCCCTAGCATAAATAGTTCATCTGTTATATTTTTTTGTTTGATGCAAAAATTTCAAAATTTTGTGCTGCTCTTCTCTCACAAAATGCCACGTAATACCACTTTGCTAAGAGACGTACTTTTTTCTTGTTTACATGCATTAAAGTCGATATAAGGGCAAATATTTTAATCAGACTGGTGCTAACATCAGAGCACAAAATAAAATATATAAAAAATGAATGAATTACCACAAGAACAAACTTAAAAATGTAAAAGTTTGAGCATAGTTTGTGAGAAAATCATTCTTAAATAACCTAAAATTTAATTTTTAGCTATTCTAATCTAAAGAAATGTACTTATACTTTTTGTTATCGGTTCCTCAGAACATTCCAGCTCCATAATTATTTTTATTTCCATCTTCATATTGCTCTTAGCTTCTTGGAAGTCCTTTCTTCACTATTGCCTCATTTGAAGAAACGTCTGCAGCTCGATAGACTCGCTGTTTATCAGTCTGGCGAAGAATTTCGTTAGTTTTCATTCCAGACTTCACTCCAAGCCTACAGAAAACTTTTGCTCTGCTTATGGTGCCACTATTGAAGCACAAACACCATACACTCCAGTCTGCATAGATTTTACTTCAACAAACAGTTTTTGGCAGACACTTCCATAGTCATCTGTTCAGCTTTCTTTCAAGTTCTGGGCCCGACAGCAAAGACACTTTTTCAGACGCTTCTCATCACTCACTCCTTATATACAGGTTTTATTGTCTGAATTACAGCCTACAGAAGTGAGTAATTATGCTTGTACACTTCACCAGCAACAACAGCCCGTTGAAAAACCACAGTAGGGTTCACTTCTTTAGGGCACAGCATACGTTGTGATTTTGCGTCTGTTGAAGCTTCGTGCATCGAGGATGCCCATGTGCAACCTGCATAGCTTCTAGATAATTTACATTACTTCTAATGATATTGCCATGATATTTATTTCTTTGTCTGTAAGTCGGCTAACCTCACCAAGTTACTTCTTGTCACTCAGTTTTTTCCCACTTAGTTGTGACCAGTTTTCGTAGTCTTCTTCCCATCCTTTTTCCGACGTGCGGTACACAGTCAATTACTACAACCTCAGCTCTATCAGCATGGGGCTTGGATTCATTTGCCGTGGTTTAAGCCTGACAGTCACCTTGGCATGTTATAATAACGCACACCACGTTCATGTACTGATCTTTCGAAAATTTCTACAGCGCCCTGGACCTCAATGCTTCCACTAGACCCAACACAATTTTTAATACATTATGATTACGCACTTCATTACTACACCCCCGACAACAGTTTGGTAGCACCTCTGTATCAATAACTTTACCGACATGAAATGATATGGCATCAGCAACACCATGATGAAAGGTATGGCCACGTTTCTACGACAGCTACGCAAAGGTCTTTCACTCTATCATTTGTTACGGCTTCTTGTGCAGTAATTCTCATATTCCTTCACTTACATCTTTCAAGTTTCTTAAAATTACATCATAACGATTGGAAAACATGGATGCTGACGATAGTGCGTTCGACATCCTGCGGGATAATTCTGCCCTATGCTGTCCTTCGCCAATGCACCTCATGCCATAAACCATTCATCAATTAATATCGTAGTATTTGTGCCTCGTTGGCACTGAAGTTCTTACCACTGTACTGGAGTTTGGAGTTCAATTCCCGCACTTGCCGTAAAATGATAATCAATTAAGTATGGATCCACCTTTTAGTAAGTACACAAATTATTGTTTTGTTCTTATAACCCAAATGTATTCCACCAAAGTTGTGGCATCTTGTCTGGTTTTTTTACTATTTTTCTGAAGTACATACATACATGTTACTTTTAGGTTAAGGAAGATGATGGATCAGATATTATTATATACACATTACTTTCAAGTTGTGTGTGTCCTGTGGCTACCATCTAAATTCAACCACAGATCTAAATCATGAAGAATGTTGGAAAATCACCAATCGAATTTTACCACACTACACTTTTTAAAGATTGGATAATAAACAAATAAAAAAATTAAGCTTATCCAATATGGCTATTTTAGAACACGTGACTTAATTGTATGTAAATACATAAAACTGCAACCAGTCTTTTTTAATAATTATTTATTATTCCACGAACCGCTTTTTGAACCTTTTTAGGTTCATCTTCGGGTGGTTTCTGGAAGTTACATCGTTATTTCTAGCCTAATGCTGGGTGCTGGCTCTGTGACAAGAAGACAGAACACGCTTTAATGTATCACCATGACTATTGTTTATCTGTCGATATGGATGCAAATTTAATTTTTTTACTTACTGCGACAGTAGGGGCAGCGTTTTTCGTTAGTATCCATCTGTCTGCTTTCATTTTGATCGCCAGTTGGTATATCAGTTGACAAACTTTTACAAATCTATATTTATATACATTGTGACAGCGAAACATTGCCAGCATCCAGCATGGACTATATCAACTGTTGCTTGTAAAAAAGGTCTTGACAAAAAGATATGGCATAGGCCCACTTTGCTCAGATGTAATTTTTTCTTGTTTACATGCATTAAAGTCGATGTAAGGGCAAATATTTTAATCAGACTGGTGCTAACATTAGAGCATAAAATAAAATAAATAAAAAAATGAATGAATTACCACAAGAACAAACTTCCAGTTATCTGATGCATTATTTCTGTTTGTATATTAAACTATAATACAGACAGTTTATGAGCAAATATTTTAATCAAAAGGTAGTAGGTGTAAAAGTTATAGTGTCTGTTATGGATTAAAGCAATTTTTGTGACTGTACACTTTATATTTAAAACCAATAACAAAAGTTCAAGTGAACTGTTGACTTATTTATGTTCTTACATGAACGTGATCTGGAATATTAGTAAAGGCAGATTCTGTTTGTTTCAACTAGAAGTAATATGTATAAAAGTATTGATTTTTGTTAACAGTAGAGGGCTTTATTCTGTGGTAGGATATTTACATTGACACCAGTGTAGTTAGGATGTAAGGAGAGGAATAGGGAGAGGATGGTTTGGGGAGGGAGGGGGGTCTGGAGGTAGTGTAGTGTCGAGTGGTTACTTTTTTTGAACCAGTAAGTCTTCAAAATACTGAAGGAAAAGTTTGTTTCTCAGTTCAGTTTGGTCATTGAGTAAGTAGTCACATGTTTACCTGCACTTCTATTTTTTATCCATTATTAAACCTACTCCTGCATTACCCCTATTTGATTTTGTATTTATGAACCTGTAGACATCTGACCAGAAGTTTGTTCCTCCTGCCACCGAACTTCACTAATTCCCACTATATATAACTTTAACCTATCCATTTCCCTTTTTAAATTTTCTAATCTACCTGCCCGATTAAGGGAGCTGACATTCCATGCTCTGGTCCATAGAACGCCAGTTTTCTTTCTCCTGATGACAATATCCTCCTGAGTAGTCCCTACCCAGAGATCCGAATAGGGGACTATTTTATCCCCGGAATATTTTACCCTAGAGGACGCCATCATCATTTAGATATACAGTAAAGCTGCATGCCCTCGGGAAAAATTACGGCCGTAGTTTCCCCTTGCTTTCAGCCGTTCGCAGTACCACAACAGCAAGGCCGTTTTGGTTAGTGTTACAGGGCCAGATCAGTCAATCATCCAGACTGTTGCCCCAGCAACTACTGAACACGCTGCTGCCCCTCTTCCAGAACCACGCGTTTGTCTGGCTTCTCAACAGATACCCCTACATTGTGGTTGCACTTACAGTACCACTATCTGCATCGTTGAGGCACGCAAGCCTCCCCACCAGCAGCAAAGTCATTAGGGAGGATCTGTCGATATGGATGTAAATTTAGTATTGAATTTACTGTGACAGTATGGGCGGCATTTTTCGTTAGTGTCCATCTGTCTGCTTCCACTTTGATGGCCAATTGATATATCACTTCACACATTTTTACACAATCTGTATTCATATACACTGTGACAACGAAACTTCGCCAGCATCCAGCATCTGCTGTACACCTGTTGCTTGTAACAAAGCTCTTGACAAAAAGATATGGCATAGACCTCATTTGCTCAGAGACGTAACAAAAAAATATTAGATTCAAATAATTTTCTAACATCCCTCATGTTTGCGGATGGCTTGGTGTCTTAATTTGAACTATGGCTTGTTTTTCTTTGCTAGCCACAAGACACACACAATTGAAAGTAGAAGGTAAAGTGCACATAGAGTTTAAACGACAACAAAATCTGATGTATCACATTTCTTAACCTAAAAGTAATGTATTTCAGGCAAATAATGAAAACCTCACTGAGGATGTCACTATTGTAGTGAAACATGTTTCGGTGATAAAACAAAAGATTAATATGTGAACATGCAAAAATATGTTCTATCCTTAATCCGTTATCACTGAAGTTCTTGTAAAATTAAATTCATTTCAAACTCTACGTGTAATCACCAAAATGCTACATAATCCAAACCTAGCCCTTTTGTGCTTTGCAAAAACATGCAGCTTAACAATATTTACAACTAGTATTATTATTTACAAATGTGGAATGACCATCAGTACTAATAAGGACAGTACCACTATTTGCGGATTGTGGTTCCACACTAGGCTATTTACATTTTCATTCCTATTATAAAACTTCTTTCTAGACGTGCTTGGTGGAGAAGGAAGAACATGTGGAACAGTTTCTTGTAACACACTGGTATTTTTATTTGAATTATCTCGGCTAGTCGTTGCGTCGTTTTCGTTTAGGAAACACTTTTTTAGCCAGTGGCATTGTTGTTGCTGTTGTTGTGGTGGTTTTCAGTCCTGAGACTGGTTTGATGCAGCTCTCCATGCCACTATCCTGTGCAAGCTCCATCTCCCAGTACCTACTGCAACCTACATCCTTCTGAATCTGCTTAGTGTATCCATCTCTTGGTCTCCCTCTACGATTTTTACCCTCCACGCTGCCCTCCAATGCTAAATTTGTGATCCTTTGATGCCTCAGAACATGTCCTACCAACCGATCCCTTCTTCTACTCAAGTTGTGCCACAAACTTCTCTTCTCCCCAATCCTATTCAATACTTCCTCTTTAGTTATGTGATCTACCCGTCTGATCTTCAGCATTCTTCTGTAGCACCACATTTCGAAAGCTTCTATTCTCTTCTTGTCCAAACTATTTATCGTCCATGTTTCACTTCCATACATGGCTACACTCCATACAAATACTTTCAGAAATGACTTCCTGACACTTAAATCTATACTCGATGTTAACAAATTTCTCTTCTTCAGAAACGCTTTCTTTGCCATTGCCAGTCTACATTTTATATCCTCTCTACTTCGACCATCAGTTATTTTGCTACCCAAATAGCAAAACTCCCTTACTACTTTAAGTGTCTCATTTCCTAATCTAATTCCCTCAGCATCACCCGACTTAGACTACATTCCATTATCCTTGTTTTGCTTTTGTTGATATTCATCTTATGTCCTCCTTTCAAGACACTGTCCATTCCATTCAACTGCTCTTCCAAGTCCTTTGCTGTCTCTGACAGAATTACAATGTCATCGGCGAACCTCAAAGTTTTTATTTCTTCTCCATGGATTTTAATACCTACTCCGAATTTTTCTTTTGTTTCCTTCACTGTTTGTTCAATATACAGACTGAATAACATCGGGGAGAGACTACAACCCTGTCTCAGTCCCTTCCCAACCACTGCTTCCCTTTCATTCCCCTCGACTCTTACAACTGCCATCTGGTTTCTGTACAAATTGTAAATAGCCTTTCGCTCCCTGTATTTTACCCCTGCCACCTTCATGATTTGAAAGAGATTATTCCAGTGAACATTGTCAAAAGCTTTCTCTAAGTACAAATGCTAAAAACGTAGGTTTGCCCTTCCTTAATCTAGCTTCTAAGATAAGTCGTAAGGTCAGTATTGCCTCACGTGTTCCAACATTTCTACGGAATCCAAACTGATCTTCCCCGAGGTCGGCTTCTACTAGTTTTTCCATTCGTCTGTAAAGAATTCGTGTTAGTATTTTGCAGCTGTGACTTATTAAACTGATGGTTCGGTAATTTTCACATCTATCAACACCTGTTTCTTTGGGATTGGAATTATTATATTCTTCTTGAAGTCTGAGGGAATTTCGCCTGTCTCATACATCTTGCTCACCAGATGGTAGAGTTTTGTCAGGACTGGCTCTCCCAAGGCTGTCAGTAGTTCGAATGGAATGTTGTCTACTCCGGGGTCCTTGTTTCGACTCGGGTCTTTCAGTGCTCTGTCAAACTCTTCACGCAGTATCGTATCTCCCATTTCATCTTCATCTACATCCTCTTCCATTTCCATAATGTTGTCCTTGAGTACATCGCCCTTGTATAGACCCTCTATATACTCCTTCCACCTTTCTGTTTTCCACAAAATATATCTACACAGGGCACAGCACGATTTCAAATACAACAAACTTATGTTTACAAGCTAACAAAGAACACACAGACGATCTATTGAAACAACTGAACATACCGACGTGTAAAACAGGTTAGCCACACATCTAACGCGTAAAACGAAATTTTCGCCACGAATTTATTTTAAATCTGGCAGATATATTCCATTTTAAAGGAAGGGGCATGGCAAGTGGGCGACTTAAAAGGACGCATGCGTATTTCGATGACGCAGCGGCTTCGGCGATAACGACTGCTGCATACTGCGCCCCCACCAACTCCTCACCTTTCGACGTCTGTTTAATCTACGTACTGGATAGGTGCTTTAAAACGAAGGTGGGTTAACGATTGGATAAGCACAAACGGATAGTACTGTTTGTAATGAGTTCAAAAAGGTAGTCGATGTGCACTCAACAGTCGTATTAAGTAATATGGAAAGTCATCCGTGGATACATAAAGCAATACCTATCGAACAAGGCGCTGATGCCAAAAGCGCGTGATTTCCACCGGATTGCTGGACGTATCACAGGCTTCATACCAGTACCACGAGTTAGTTCACAGTTTTGTGCAGCAAGTGCGTAAACACCGTTCTTGCTGCGAACTTCCCATGCTATACTCCTACAAGCAATTATTGAAAGTGCGCACAATTATACCTTCACACTCACGCTCCAATCACGACTCGTACACCGTCTGTAATTGTTAAAAGAATTTGCACTATGCTACCAACGGACTCACATACGCGACCCGTCACGTCCGCTATGCACCACAGCTACCCCACGTCTAGCGTCCCGTTGTCCACCATTCTGCCCTGCTAACTATGACAAAGCCGCCTGTTGGGTATTCCATGTACCTTTTCTCGTTGGCTCCCACACATCTTACTTCAGTCGGCGTTGTTCTAGTAAACTGTCTGTCTTACATACATATGATTTACATTTCTTTGTCTCTTTATAATTTACTTTAATCGTTACTTGTTTTAGTTCCATTTTAATATTGAAGCCTTTTTAATGCTTATATAGGCCTCCTCTCTGTTTGCAGCATTCAGCGAGCTCCCAGAAACATTTGCATATTTTGTTGCCCAACAAATAACCCAGCACTGGGCGGCTTATGCGCCATAACATTGCTCCAATATTTGCTACGAAAAATGAATCTACTTTTTTCACTCATTAAAGCGTAAACGTTACAATCTGTGTCAGTTACAATCTGTGTCAGCCAAAGGCTTCCAGGAGATATTTAGGCTTTGACTGTTCGATGTCTTTGGCCACTTGATGTCAGGGAAACGTTCCTGGTACTGGATTGCTGTATGTGGCTCGCCTGTCCTGCAGTACATCTGCATTTGTACTACGAAAGTGACTGTATGGTGTGTGACAGAGGATACCTGTCTACCAGTGACATCACCACCATCTGTCCTATTCCATCCACGGATAGTACATGGAAATATTGAACGTTTTCTCCTTCCTGGGACGTTCTCCATAACCACGAAACGATTCTACAGATGACATTAGTGTTCCATGCAAATAAGCCTGTCTTGAATTCTCTGCCGGGGATCATAGTCTTTGTTAGCTCCGAAAAGATATTCTTGCCTCATATCTGTGTTTGTGGAACTTCAGATGAGTTACGTCACGTCCAAGATGTAAACAAAACTATTCTACAATCTTCACGTTTCACTATATAAAAGCTTATGCTTTTCTACACCGTGTAATGAGTACCAGTTACGGGCTTTCAAATATTATGGTGTGGTGATGGCCCTCAACTACGCACCCTCTGACACCGAGATGAAATATTAAAAGTTTCGGTTGGTTTCGTTGTCTAGTGGCTGGGATACCTAGTTGCCGCACTACAAGCTAAATACTGCTGAGCCTACAGTATACAATATGTATATGCACATGACTCGAATGGTCGAAGGTTCCTATCAGTCAGCAACTGCGAATTATGAATGTTGTATAGAAATTTATAAATGAAAGACTGCAATTAAGTAAAATCTTTAAATGATGAGTACGATAGCAGAAGTACCTTTAAGAATGCCCTTTATCACTGTAAAACACTTATTGGTGCCGATAGTCCAGCAATTAAATAAAATATAAGCTGAATAACCGGGAAACAATAGATTCCTACTTCACGTAATTAGTTATGAACAACAACATAGCTCGCGAGACGTTCACTTCTAAACGCATACTACATCTTCACTGCAGAAGCCACAGAAGTCTTAAGTGCACAAGTCGACTCTACGAAATATTTCTGTTCCCCGCAACCTGCACCACTCTCCAAGTCTTTGCCGCTACCGTGCGTCCGTCGCGCCGTTCTGTCCAGGACTCTCTTCTGTCCTCTCCCGTACAGCCCAGAACTCCTCGGTCCTCCGCGACTGTCCCTCGCGCCACGCTGTTCAGAACTCCCCCTCCCCCACTTCCATACAGTCTCTCCATGTGTCCTTTCTGGAAACGATCTCGTGATTGGCTAGAGCGCTCCCGCCCTGTCTCACAAACATAATGAAATACATTCGAAATAATGGATTTACATTTAAATAACTTGAAATTAAATATATATTCCTACTGCTGGACCATAAACACGCTCTAACACATTTTATTAAATACATAAACAAATTAAATAAACATATGTCAAAGGAATAGAACAGAAGTGAGCCAGTAGCCTAATGTCTCTGATTTCTAAAAAACAGTATATAATTGCAGAATGAGATTTTCACTCTGCAGCGGAGTGGGCGCTGATATGAAACTTCCTGGCAGATTAAAACTGTGTGCCGGACCGAGACTCGAACTCGGGACCTTTGCCTTTTGCGGGCAAGTGCTCTACCAACTGAGCTACCCAAGCACGACTCACGCCCCGTCCTCACAGCTTTACTTCTGCCAGTACCTCGGCTCCTACCTTCCAAACTTTACAGAAGCTCTCCTGCGAACCTTGCAGAACTAGCACTCCTGAAAAAAAGGATATTGCGGAGACATGGCCAAACCACAACCTTGGGGATGTTTCCAGAATGAGATTTTTCACTCTGCAGCGGAGTGGGCGCTGATATGAAACTTCCTGGCAGATTAAAACTGTGTGCCGGACCGAGACTCGAACTCGGGACCTTTGCCTTTCGCGGGCAAGTGCTCTACCAACTGAGCTACCCAAGCACGACTCGTGCCCCGTCCTCACAGCTCTCGAGTTTTCTGTATCACATTGGTACCAAGTTCTGCCCAACGCCACCGTCAACCGGTCGCACGATGGAAAAATAACTACACCACCTCTCATCAACATTTCATTCCTTCTTATGCCGCCTCTAAAATGGAGATGAGGACTGCGACGCCCAGCTTTCAAATCAAGCGATTTTCTAATGGATGGTCGAGGATATCATTTCAGACACACCATCACTCAGAATCGACAAGAAAAGGACTCAGGGATTGGCATTAAGGGCGTCAGGGAAACCACCCCTTTTCTTTGAGCGTTGATTCCCACACATTTCGCAGCCGAAAACGACAGATCGCCATGTGATGAACATCAGGGCGACTTTCTTGACAACCTTTGACACTGCTGACATCCCCCAGACCATTCAGCCTTTCACTAAGGACGTCGTGGGCCTGCGGTCACACTGAACGTAATCACAGCCGTTTGAAAAGTAGCGCGACATGCAATTTTTCCTCTGTGTGGAGGGTGGAACCACTAAGGGTCGTTCAGAGACATTCGACGAAATTTTATCGTGACCTGGAGCAGCTAAAGGTTCTTATGCCTTTTGAGGCCACCTGTTTTACATTCTCTAGTGGCATGATCACAGGTGGCTGCAACGTTGACATAAACGTGAGTAAAACGGCAGATGGTTCCCCTAAGGTCGTCCAAATCGGGAACACCAACGTTGCAACCCTCCCACACTTGTTGAGCAGTTTAAAACTATACCTGTACATAGACAACACGTGATGGAGTCCTTGGCGTTTGCAGGCAGGCTAGATGCAGCATCAACTCCCATTAGTGGGCATGCAGTAACGGTATCGGAGGGTTGCAGGGGGTTGCCTGTCTGAGGTGGCTAGGACTTCGTTGTGGGTTGTCTCTATTCATATACATTTTTAAAGTGTTGAACAATGGTACGTGGATGACACCAAGGGTGTTGCCGAACTGGGGGATCTTAGACGGACCCTTTGCTGTTTCATTAACTCATAAGACAGGGTCGCACTACTTCTGTGATCACACCACAGGAGAACGCAAAGCTGAGGGCTGAAAAAGCAACAGCATCCTTTGCTGCATGTATAACGTTCAAATTTCGTCGAATGGTTTTAAACGGTCGCTAGTGGTTCCACCCTGTATACCAGAGCAAAAGTTGTGGTCACACTACAGGCCAAATGGATGTGATCACATGGAATGTCGTTGCAGGCCCACAATGTCCTTGAAGAAGGGGTGCCAGCAGTATCGAAGGCCGTCAAGAACATCGTCCAGTTGCTCATCGCACTGCGAACTGTCGTTTTCAACCTCGTAATGTGTGGGAGTCAACACACGAAGGAAAGCAGTGGTTTGATTGGCGCCCTTTATATCACCTCCCGAGGTCTTCTCTTGTCACTTCTGAGCGGCGGTATATCTGAAATGATTTCGTTGGTAACCCACGAGAAAACAGTGTGATTTCAACCGTGGGAGTTGCGGTCCTCATCTCCATTTCAGGGACGGCAAAAGAAGGGGTGAAATATAGGTAAGAGGGGACGTTACGATTTTTCCGTCGTCTGATACGTCCACTGTGGCATTGGGCAGAACTGCAATGAAATTTTGTACCAGTGTAACATGATTAGCCCACCTTACACCTCATATGAACTGAGCTCTTGGCCATTATTTCACATGTGTCGACACCTTGCTGTTTGAAGGTTCGCGCGAGCCCGAGGGCGTTGTCGCAAAGTGGCACGTTTCTGCATCATTACAGGGGAAGGTTGTAAGTAGTCAAATTTCAAACTTTTGTAAAGGGATACAAGCCAAGGGTTTTCCAAAAGTGATCCTTTAATTCTATTGTGCAGTGTACATATAATATTTGTAACTGAACAGAAGATATATAAGTTGAGAAGGTTTTTTATCATGTTAAGTAGAAATTTTATCTCAGAAAAAGCAGCACAAGTTTTACATCTTAAAAGCGCGGAAGCCGATCACAAGAACTGAGGAGGATGCGAATTTATTGGAACTGAATTCTGGAAAGGTCCAATCCATAAGCAAATGGAGCACCTGAAGGCTAGGTTTAATCAGAATATAGACATACATACAATATATGTATTAATTTAAAGTTTTAAAGTAAAATGAGAATCTTTTTAGTGAAAAAGAAGAAGCTATATCCTTATATGGAACCATGTGTGGAATAGATGTACAAGGGGTGAATATTTTTCTTGAATTTCGAACTGATGTAAATAGTTAGGGGAAGGATTTGTTGGTAGGTCAATAGATTTAGGATATTTGTCATTTCGATGTATTGCGTGAAAGAAATCGCGGATAAGAAATGTAGTAACATTGATAGGTCGCGAAGGAGGGAGGGGATGGGGGATTTATTTATTCACTTACCTATTTAACGTCACCAGATTAGGACTTTCAGCCACAATCTTCATAGACACAGTATTGTTTGACAGAACGGTTGCTTAAGGAAAGAAAATAATTTTAATACGATAAATAATAATAAAATGATAATAGGATTAAAAATGATTTGGATGTTTCTTGTGACAGTGTGGATAACAATTCTGACTAATATGTAATAACGTTAATAACAACGGGAGTATTACTACTGCCACTGGTGCTAATAATGTAGATAATGGCGACGAATAATAATGACAGTGATAGCAGCAGATACAGAATGTATTTGCCGGCCGCGGTGGTCTAGCAGTTCAAGCTCTCAGTCCGGAACCGCGCGACTTCTACGGTTCGAATCCTGCCTCGGGCATGGCTGTGTGTGATGTCCTTAGGTTAGTTAGGTTTAAGTAGTTCTAAGTTCTAGGGGACTGATGACCACAGATATTAAGTCCCATAGTGCTCAGAGCTATTTGAACCATTTGAACAGAATGTATTTGTAGGTGCACAAAAGTAGTATTTCTGAGATAGTGTGTTCTGAGCAAGAGAAATTTAGGTAGACTGCACCTGCAGAGAGCTTTGATAAATGCGGTAGATTTGATTGGAAATTAGGTTACATCATTAGATAAAGAATGTGTACAGAAACAAAGGCAGATATTATTGTTGCTTTAGTATGTATGTCATTGTCTTTCACAGCTGGACCTGTTGTTCATTTCTCTGATACAATGAGGGGGTCATTCCAGAACCGGATTCTTGCTAAGGATATAGGTGAAAAGCTGTACAACTTTCTAGTAATATGTGGAAATTTATCAGGTAACTTAACTACAAAACCGGAAAAGATACAAAAATTAAACAAAAGTACGGCAACACCATTATTATTGTATGGAAAAGAAAAGAAAGATCACGGCAAAATACAAACAGCATAAATGAAAGTCTTAAGGATAGTAAAGGGTAGCGTAAGACAATATTTAATAAAGAATGAAGATGGTCGAAATGAACTGAATGTACAATGTACGAAATAACTGAGAGAAAAGTGATGTGTCAGCACAGCAAGGAATTCAACCTTTTACACAACGACACAAGCTCAGCACAACAGGCTGTGGGGTGGCAGGACTGGACCAAGTGACACATCAGGCAATCACCATCGACAGTTGCACTGAACATTTATTTGGCACATTTAAACAAGACAAATAACAAATAAAACATCAACACATTTTTAACACTACCATTTAGGTGACTGCAAAAAAATGTTCAAATGTGTGTGAAATCTGATGGGACATAACTGCTAAGGTCATCAGTCCCTAAGCTTACACACTACTTAACCTAAATTATCCTAAGGACAAACAGACACACCCATGCTCGAGGGAGGACTCGAACCTCCGGCGGGACCAGCCGCACAGTCTTTGACTGCAGCGCCTAGACCACTCGGCTAATGCCGTGCGGCTAGGTGACTGCAAGTTACTTCAGAATTTAAACACTCATAAACCACGGCACTTATGGCCTATCACACATTTAGTGAAATGAGTTAAAAAAATATTTACTCAAAGACTATGATCGACCAGAAGAACAATTTACTAAAATTTAACGAGGAAATGTAGTCTTTCGTTACTGCAGTGATTGGTATTATCAAAGTAATTCAGAGTACAGGCAACAACAAATCAGATACCATGGCACACAACCACGTTACTTAAATGGCAGGCACCCTACAAGGTAGGATATAAAATATAAAATTTTATGTGTCCAAGCAGCCTCGTGGGATTCAACAAACTACGCCCAGATGAGGCCCGCACACTCAGCTGTTTCCAACACAGACTCGGCAAGGACCCCCAAACGGAAGCAGCAACGGTCACGAATAGGCACGAAAAATCCCAGAAATAGTGGGTATCTGCAACAGACTGACATCTACCTTGAGTAACTAGAAACACAATAATTCATTACAGCACATCATCTGTAATTAATCAACCTATTAATGAACATCAGCTAAGCAGTACAAATCTATTATCTTATGTGCGTAAGGCCAATTATACATTAAGCCACGAGCGAACTAGATACACGGCCAGCTGGCACCCGTGGGCAAAGGGGGCGGAAAATACACAACAGCACAAGCAGGACACAACCCAGGACCCCACACCCGCTACCAAGACAAACAGCAGAAGTCCCGATAAAACGAAATCAAAATGCAAATAACTAGATAACTAGCGTGCAGGCTAACGGTATATCGAGACCGCCCCCCCCCCCCCCCCCCCCCGGATGCAAAACACAAGGCGACTTAGAGCAAATAGCCACACTTAAATTTGTGATTAAATCAGGATTAATTACCAAATCCACATACTGTCATTGAAGGAATACTTGTACTTTCATTCACAGAATCAGGTTCAAATTATTTAAACACACAATAACAACTAGCTTCTCAGTAACTTGTAAGAATTTATGAAACTACTCATTTAGAATTGGACTCTTGTTTCTCAGACACACTATTACTTCAGATAGAAATGTAACAGTAGTGTTATTGCAATTTGCAGCAAAATATATCCAGGGAGAATTTTATCCATGAATATCTATAGCAATTGGCCAGCTTAACTCCGTCGTGTGATATAAATTCAATAACCAGGCGGCACTTAGACAATGACCAGCCAAATTGTTTTCAGTGGCGGTTAACACTGACAGTAGCAATCTACAAACAGAGTATCAGTACTCCAGGCCCTAGTAAATGTTATCAGTCACATCACATACAACTCTCACCAGAACTTTGCGTACTAAGCAAGTTGAAATTAAACACATTCGAGGACAGGCCCAGTAAGAGTAGCAACGGCCGGCCAAGAGAATGAAGTCAACAGCACAGAACCCAGTAGTCGATTCCGGCCACAATTTACAGCACAAGCAAGGCCCTTACCCTCTTCCTTGTTCGACGAAGCCAGCCGCCGCAGATCCCGTTGCCAGGAGACATGCAGGAAGAGAAATACACCAACGGCTTCCCAGTAACGTGACTGCTCCCACGCCGGCGATATTTCCTACGGCGCAGTTACCCGGGTAAACAGCCCCTTTTAGATGTGCTCTTCCTGCTGCCTCGCACCGGCACCTGTACTGTCCGCCAGACTTCCCAAACGACGTTACTGCTTGGCATCCCAAAGCAAAATCCTCGCTACTTGCTAGAGCTTACCCGTCGCTCCCCCATCGGTCCGGTCTGTGGCGCCACCGGGCTCTGCGCACACCACCGGAAAGATGACTCACACCGGCGGCGAGAATATCGCTGATCGAGCCATCCAGCTCACAAATAAAGACGAAAAGAAAGCGGAAGATGATAGATTACCCAAGATAACCTCAAGTTAACCCGAAAGGAAGGGGAGACGTAGGTCGATCGAGGAAACGGCACATACACATTGAGGTGATAGTCATGGGACAGCGATGTGCACGTATACAAATGGCGGTAGTATCGCACAATCGGGGTATAATTGGGCAGTGGATAGGCGGAGTTGTCATTTGCACTCACGTGACTAATGTGAAGAGTTTCCGACGCGATTATACCCGCATATATATTCCGAGCTACACAGTGTCGCGAGTGTGTCGTGAATACCAAATTTCAGGCATTGCCTCTCACCATGGAAGCACAGTGGCTGACGGCCTTCATTTGATGACCGAGAGCAGAGGCGTTTGCGTCGGGTTGTTAGTGCTAACAGACAAGCTACTCTGCGTGAAGTAACCACAGAAATCAATGTGGGACGTACGACGAGCGTATCCGTTAGGGCAGTGGGGCGAAATTCGGCGTTAATGGGCTATGGCAGGAGACGATCGATGAGAGTGACTTTGATAACATTACGACATCGCCTGCAGCGCCTGTCCTGGGCTAGTGACCTAAACATCTGGAAAACCGTGGCCTAGTCAGATGAGTTCCGATTTCATTTGATAAGAGCTATGGTAGGGTTCGAAGCCTTGGACCCAAGTTGTCAACAAGACACTGAGCAAGCAGATGGTTGCTCCATACTGGTGTGGGCTGTGTTTACATGGAATGTACAGGGCTCCCTGGTCCCAATGAACCGATCATTGACTGGAAATGGCTATGTTCGACTACTTGGAGACCATTTACAGCCACTCATGGACTTCATTTTTATGGAAGACTGTGTGTCATGTCACCAGGTCACAACTGTTACCGATTGGTTTCAAGAACATTCTGATCGATTCCAGTGAATGATTTGGCCACTCAGATAGCCCGACATGAATCCTATCGATCATTTATGAGACATAATCGAACAGTCAGTTCGTCTACAAAATCCTGCGCTGGTAAAACTTTCGCAATTATGGACGGGTACAGAGGTAGCGTGGCTCACTATTTCAGCAGGGGACTTCCAACGACTTGTTGAGTCCATGCCACGTCGAGTTGTTGCACTAAGTCGGGCCAAAGGAGGTCTGACGCGATATTAGGAGGTATCCCATGACTTCTGTCACCTCAGTGTAACCTTTGTGGAGACGGGACAACACCTGTATGTAAGACAACGATGACTTTAAAATGAAAAATGAGATTTTTCCATTTGGTATTTAAACAATTCGGTCACTATTACCCTGGTTCTTATGCACTAACTGTGTATTATTTCAGTGCGTTAGAGAGCTGTTGCATTGGAGCATTGGTAAATATTTACAATATATGCTTTCTGAAATAGTGCTTTTGCATAACTCTGCATATGCTAGTTTCGATTATGTTCGTGTTTATGGCTGCACATTGTAGACGATGGACACAGGCGTTTAGGAGACCCCTAACTTAAACGAGTGAAGTTAAGTATCTGAATTTCTTTCAGGCGGCGAGCTTCCGGATTCCAGCGAAATAGAATTCGTTGTTGACATTCCGGGAACTGGTTTCAGCAGGAGCGGAGAGGAGCACAGGGTGCCTCAAAAGCCGAGCTTAGCGGCAGCAAAAACCGGACAGACGGTAAGCTTACTACAGTATGCAATAGTGCCATGCTGAAATATTTGGTAACTAATGGTGCTGTATCGAAGAAACAACAGGATCGTCACTGTATATATGAATTACAATCAGGCTTGTCCTGGCCATTAGGGTTAAAAAATTCAAATGGCTCTAAGCACTATGGGACTTAAGATCTGAGGTCATCAGTCCCCTAGACTTAGAACTAACTAAACCCAACTAACCTAAAGACATCACACACATCCATGCCTGAGGCAGGATTCGAACCTGCGACAGTAGCAGCACCGCGGTTCCGGACTGAAGCGCCTAGAACCGCTCGGCCACAGACACCGGCATTAAGGTTACTTTCACTTCTAGCAACGTTTGGAGTGAAACTAGCTAAAGTCACAAATATAGAAACACTCAGGAGAAAGAACGGAAATAAATATCGTTCATAACTATTTTTCAGCAATATTTTACGCAGCCCTGAGCTGGTCGTATGTTGTGTTCCAAAAATGAACAGCAAAGAGACAGAAGTGATGACACTTTCTGCAGGACCTTACTATCATTTTGCAGGACAATGCTCAAGCACGTACAGTGCAAGCTGTTACTGATATGTTTGCCTGATGGGGATGCTACGTCCTATACAACCTACTGCACTCCCCTGACTTAATCCCTCGTGAGGTCAACTCGATTTCTAAGCTGAAGGAAACACATCACGGCATTCGCTTCAGAACTGCTACAAATTCTTCGGGCAATAGGCCACGCCGCTCGAACTGTCAACACAACTGGCACTACTAAGAGTATCCCACGACTTCCACGTCGCTTGCAAAGGGTTATACACAAGGCTGGTGACTACTTTGAAGGTCAGTAAAACTTTGAAACACGTATCTATTTTGTACGAGCTGTAAATAAATAGTTGCCACTATTAGTTCCAACCCTCGTATAAAACTGTATATCGTTTTGTGCTGTTTAATAGTAGAAACTACGTGGCTCTTGAACTGAATAAAATACTCTAGATTTGCTTTAATTTCAGAAACGAAGAAACGGTGCTAGTAATCATCTATGATTAACTCTTTAATAGATGAATGTTGCACATCCTTTTCTCTGCACATTACTCATCCCGATTCAGTCTCGAGTGCACACGATTCAGCCCAAAAACTGAAAAATTCGGTAACACATTCACTGTTCAACTTGTCTTTCAGTACCCAACCTCTTCTTTATTTACGTGTGGAGTGTTACGTCTCTTATTTACAGGAAAACCTGAAGTATCAAACGATATCGCGTGGTAAATATTTCAGCTTTTAATATGGTAAATGAAGCTATTAGTATCTGTGTAACACAGTTCTACATGCTTTGCTGGAAACTTATTTATTATGTAACCACAAAGAAAGTCTAGAAGACTGGTCTCTGAAATATCTGAAGCAGCTATTGCTACTGCTGCTGGCTTGTCAGACACTGTACTAAGCCCGTTTCATTCAATACTTACTAAACTTTCGTTAAAAACATCGCTGCTTTAACATAAGGTTTTTTCAATCACAGAAGCTGCTCCATATCTACCTTACCAAAATGCCGCTTATTTCATGTCCTTCATCTTTCCTAACTTCTGCATAGTTTTACCCAATACGCTATTAATATAAGTTTGAAAAAAAAACTCTTCTCAAAATCATTGCTTGCTTTCATATGTCTCTGGCCATTAATCTCAATATATGGCTTCATTCAGGCACTTGTCTAAATGTTAAAACTCAACGAATCTTATTTAACGCCTGCTTATGATGCAAACACTGTTTTCGATTTCTATAGCGAATAACGTAATTTTTCTTATAATACCAAGTTATTTCTGTTGTTTGTTACTGTCAGAGGCTGGAACCATAATTTTTAGGGCACAAGGGAAAATTTGAATTAAAATCTTGAACATTCTCAGGATATTAGAGACAGACGTCTAAAAAGTATTCTACGTTAGAATCACATAATACTTTTTGCACATCAAAAGTTTCAATACTGTAGAAAGTCAAAAAAATAATTGGGCGCTGGAAGATATTACGTCATTGCTCAGCTGTAAAGACTGTTCACATCAAGAGACATAATCAAAGATTCGTCACCTTGTGATCATAACTAACCACAAACCTAATTTTTTTTTTTTTGCAACAACAGCCTTTGAGAGTCGTTCAAGACATTCAGTGACAGGCCAACATGTGTGTCTGAGTGATTGGTCTCTTTCCAAATGCCCTAACTTAAAAAACTGCAGTTTCTCTTGGATAGGCTTACGTGCTTCAACGACCGTTTGTCGACAAGTTGTTATATATTAAGCAGACTTTGTAACGTTATACAACATGTGTACGCTCCTGTTTGCCTTTTTTTTCAATTACATCAAGGTTTGAAGTTAACTCGTTTGTCTTCTTTTCAGTTACATAAACCCATCCAGTTAACTCGTTGATTATTCTTAGAATGGCTTGAGAATAAGTATTTAATTCCTTGGTATTTTTTTGAATGCTTCAAGGCCGGTAGTATGATGTTTAATACTGTCAGTGAGCGAATTTTCATTTCAACGTACACACTAATTATGGATGGATGACTTTGTGAACTTGTCCGTACCATGAGTATAATGATGTAATTACTCTATTCTTTCATCACTAACTTCGACCGACTGTGGGATTTTGTCTCCGCTGATGTTGAGTAAGGAGTGCTGGCTGCTGTTAAACTATTACCAAATTAACACTGAGTTCTGACGTATTCAGGCGGCTATCAGAACCCAGGATACATATTTCACCGCCGAGAAATTCTCCCACGTTTTGAGGATACTCTGCGAACCGTCATCGAGTTGATGACTGCTACCACTGGCATCAGTCGGCTATGCAAATTTCGAACACCTCTTATGTCCTTAATGAAGAAAGACTATCAAGATTCATTCCATAAACACTGATCGTGTGAAATTCAGCTTGCTGTGTTCGTCCACAAGACCCAGAAAGCGGTCGATGCCGAGATCTTGACTTGTGGTCAGTGTTCAAAACAGTTCCGAGATGGTACTACATGAGGCTGATGTCTCTGCTAACATTAGTATCCATAAAAATGTGTGGGGAACTCTTAGTTTCCTACTTGTTATAGATTTGAGTCAAAATGGGAACACCTAACGTGATAGTAAAATGGCTAATGCTGCCACATGTTAGAACTACACATAATAAATTCCATCTGTCTCGTTACCTATGTTGGTCTCCAATACGTCCTCACTGATGTCCATTCTCGACCTTTTCGCGGCTATTATGAATTCCGTCCAAATGACTGAAAAAACTACAACTACTAAACCGAAATCTGGTGAAAATTCCATAAACACATGGTGCACTATACACTCACAGGAAAGCTATGAAAGGCTTGTGGCGTAGAGAATCGACGAGTGTTATGACTAACAGCGCAGCTCCTGCCTAGAGAGATTACGTGTACTGTTGTTGCCTTGCAATGCGTACCAAAGAGTTACAGCAAAAACATACAATTTTTTTAATGGAACAGTAGTTGTTTCTATCATGCACTGGAATCAGTAACACCAGCTGTGTATACATCAATTTAAATTACATTCCTATCACTTTTAGTTTGAAAGCTACAACCCTTCAAACTTTCAGGGGCAGATGCCGCACGCTGTACATAATACATGGCTGTGTAGTGGATGATGGATGTTCTGGCGGTGGGAAGTAGATTTAAATGAGATGTTCAAATGTGTGTCCATGTTCTTGAATGCACAATGCAATGCGCCTTCTAAAGGGTCTGAGGACGAGATGTAACATCGCCAGTGTCACGGAGCAACATGCGTCCTCGATGCGCCGTTTTAGATCATCTGGGGATGTGGGCTCAGTGACATAAACACGATCCTTTACATATCCCCACAAAAAGAAATCTAATGGTGTTAAATCGGGCGACCTTGCGGACCATGAATGAGGACCATGGCGCCCCAACCACCTTCCTGCAAAACCTGTTGTTTAGTTCTCCCACAACAGCACGCGCAGAATGGGCTGAGTGAGCATCGTGCTGCATCCACATATGGACTCTCGTGAGTAGACACACTTGTTCGAGGAGACCACCCAAACTGTCGCCTATAAACGCGCGATATAATTCACCTTCCAGCGTACCTGGGAAGTAGTGTGGATGATGATTTCATCCCCAAGGATTCCACACCATACATTAATAGACCACCTACGTTGACAGTCGACAGGTCGTACCCACCGAGGATTGCCTGCGGCCCTGTAGTGCACGTTATGGCGATTCACTGCATTTCGAGTCAGTATAGTATTCGTAGCTTTAATAGCCTCAATTTCCAATAGTCTGCTAATAACTCTCGAAATATTCATATTGGTCCGGGGTCGATTCTAGTGTTGGACAGTGGCGGTGGATCGTTGTCACGATGTTGGCAGTGGGTAACACACGAAAGGAGCATCAGTAATCAAATACTTGATTCAGACTGAAGCTACAACAGTCGTTGTGCAGCTCTGTGGCCACCGCACCCTCCCCTTCGAGCATCTTCAGGACAACATTCAGAGAACTGCTGAGACCAGCAGGCAGCCAGAGGCCAGCTGTGATGTCAGCAGTAGGAGAAATGCTGATGCCTAGAGTCCACACAGCGGCTTGTGCACTTGCCGTGCACGGCGAGGATGCTTGCAGCAAGGCATAACAGCAGTCCGAAGGTCCACTGTAATTCTTGCTGGAGACGTCGGTCCTCAGACTTGGAACTCTGCCCTGCAAGTGCGTGGCACCAGGATGCCCGCAAAAGCGTAGGAGGGCGAGCTGCTCCACCGTCCTGGTCACAAATGGTTGCTCTCTGGAGTTGGGGCCTGCAATTGGACTGTTGCTGGTGAAGGCCCAAACTCGTCTCTCTTTGGCACTGAGATGCGCGGCCCAGCTCGACTTGCCAATGCACAGATGTTTGCTACAACTCCCATGAAGACATTTTGACTCCCGCCAACTCCTCAGGCTTCTTACAATTGTTGTGGCAGAGCTGCTGTTTCCATTATTTTTTGTGAGTCATCATTCTTCCGACTGGTTTGATGGGGCCCGCAACGAATTTCTCTCCTGTGCCAACCTCTTCATCTCAAAGTAGCACTTGCAACCTACTGTAATATTTCTGGCTTATTCAGCGATCATATTAGGCTCCAGGAAGCTATTCCCAGGGCAGTGGAGATGCAAGAGGGATAGAAATGACGCAATGTGGGATGAGGTACCGGTGACAGATGTTAGATTCGGTACCATTCCCGTGAGAAAGACCGCCTGCATGATGCTGCTGCTCTGTGATTGGCTGCTGTGTTCGGCGGTAGGACTCCAAAACGTTAAACTTTAGTTGCTATTATTAATTAAACCTGTCATCCAAATAACTTCATTTTTTAAATAAACATCTCTCAACAGCCAGCTATGAATCAGTCATTTCAAAATTATTAAAATCAAAGTATTACTAAAACAAAAGACTGACGATATTACTGCCAATGCACTTCGGTGGCGTTCGGGTCATGCCTTGCTGGCTTGGCGCGCGAAGTGTCTCGGGCAGACTTTTCTCTCCAGTTCTGACCGTTCCAGTAGACAGACATGTTGCCTGTTATAGCAGTATTTGTTTCATGCAATTTTATTTACTACAGTTCCGACCGTCGCTAGGTACAGACATGTTGTCTGTAATAGTAGTATTTGAATCATGTAATTTTATTCTCCAGTTCTGACGGTTCCAGTAGACAGACATGTTGTCTGTGGCAGGATGTATTTCATGTTATTTTAGCCAGATATGACTGTGGAAAGATATGTTCAATACGTTGTGATCAAGTATAGTTTCTCGTGTCTATATCAATAAAAACGCGAGTGGCATCCCAAATGAGTTATAGTTTATTCGCAGCAGCAGTTCCTTGCGAACTTAATTTCAGCCTCAAGAAAAAGAATCCACGACCTGCGTGCTGTTTTCTGCGCTGGGGACATCATCATCATGAAGACAGCAGGTTAGTGAAGTGTACAAGAACTTATGTATTTCACACAGGGCAGTGGAAACAACTAGGCACCTCACGTGCACGGTACAAATGTGCTCAGTGACACGTCAGCTGCAGTAATGCAGAGGAGGTAAAGAAGGATGAAAGTATTAACACTATCTCACCTTTATTCCTTTTTCTTGCCATACTAAGTCCTCAGATATCTGCTGGATGTATTCCAATCTTTGCCTTCTTCTACAGTGTTTGCTCTCTACAGCTCCCTCTAGTACCATGGAAGTCAGTCCCTAATGTCTTAACACGTGTCCTATCATCCTGTCCCTTCTCCTTGTTTTCCATATATTCCTTTCCTATTCGATTCTGTGCAGAACCTACCGAGCGGGGTGGCGCAGTGGTTAGACATTGGACTCGCATTCGGGAGGACGACGGTTCAATCCCGCGTCCGGCCATCCTGATTTAGGTTTTCCGTGATTTCCCTAAATCGCTCCAGGCAAATGCCGGGATGGTTCCTCTGAAAGGGCACGGCCGACTTCCTTCCCCATCCTTCCCTAATCCGATGAGACCGATGACCACGCTGTCTGGTCTCCTTCCCCAAAACCAACCAACCAACCAACCAATCTGTGCAGAACCTTCTCATTCCTTACCTTACCAGTCCAACTAATTTTCGACATTCGTCTGGAGCACCACATCTCAAATGATTCGATTCTCTTCTGTTCCGGTTCTCCCAGAGTTAATGAGTCCATGTTTCACTACCATGCCCTTTTTGCAAGTGCTAGTCTGCTTTTAATGTCCTCCTTGCTCCGTCCGTCATTCGTTATTTTGCTGCCTAGGTAGCAGAAAGCAGAATTCCTTAACTTCTACTTCGTGACCACCAATCCTGATGTTAACGTTCTCGCTGTTCTCATTTCTGCTCCTTCTCACTACTTTTGTCTTTTTTCGATTTATTCTCAATCCATTTCCTTTAAACATTAGACTATCCATTCCATTCAGCAGATCATGTAATTCTTCTTCACCTTCACTCAGGGTAACAATGTCATCAGCGACTCGTATCACTGATATCCTTTCACCTTGAATTTTAATTCCACTCCTGAACCTTTCTTTTATTTCCATCATTGTTTCTTCGATGTGTAGATTGAACAGTAGAGGCAAAAGACTACAGCCCTGTCTAACACCCTTTTTAAACCGAGCTTTTCGTTCTTGGTCCTCCACTCTTATTATTCCCTCTTGGTTCTTGTGCGTATTGTATATTTCCCGTCCCTCCCTATAGGTTACCCCTATTTTTCTCAGAATTTCGAATATCTTTCACCATTTTAGATTGTCGAACGCTTTTTCTAGGTCGACAAATCCTATGAGCCCGTCTTATTTTTCTTTAGTCTTGCCTTCATCATCAACCGAAACGTCAGAATCGCCTCTCTAGTGCCTTTACCTTTCCCAAAGCCAAACTGATCTTCATCTGACACATCCTCAATTTTCTTTTCCATTCTTCTGTGTATTATTCTTGTCAGCAACTTCACTGCATTAGTTATTAAGCTGATTATGCGATAATTCTCACACTTACCAGCTCTTGTAGTCTTTAGAATTGTGTGGATGATATTTTTCCGAATGTCAGACGGCATTCCACACACTGACGTGAATAGTCGTTTTGTTGCCACGTCCCCAAATGACTTTAGAAATTCTAATGGAATGTTATCGATCTCTTCTGCCTTGTTTGATCTTAAGTCCTCCAAAGCTCTCTTAAATTCTGATTCTAATACTGGCTCCCCTATCTTTTCTAAATCGACTCCTGTTTCTTCTTCTATCACATCAGACAATCTTCCTCCTCATAGAGGCTTTCAGTGTACTCTTCCCACCTATCCACTCTCTTCTCTGCATTTCTGTTTTCATAGCAGCGTACAAAAGATAGTGGCGGCGCTACATTTTGCTTGCAAGAGCATAAAACTTCGGCTCTGGGTGTATTTATTCATTCTGGCACAAACCAGTAAAGAAAATGATAGATCATTATAGAATACAAATTCAAAAGCACGCTACTGATCTGCTATGCAAGGCGGTGGTCTCATGAAGCATGTCGTATTGTGTGCCACCTGCAACTGGCCTGAGAACAAACATTATGCCTGTTGCTGTTCAGTTAACAAAACATTCACAGAGATGTATGCTGTCTAACACTGGGGTAGCCAAGGCCTTCTCAGAAGCTTTCCAGTCTCCAGCTGCTGTCAAGTCTGGAGATGTGACCATAATATGTTTCTCGGAACGGAACGATTCACTCACTAAGCACCTCAGAACGGAATTACATCTACATAATATCTACATCTACATCTACATCTACATTGATACTCCGCAAGCCACCCAACGGTGTGTGGCGGAGGGCACTTTACGTGCCACTGTCATTACCTCCCTTTCCTGTTCCAGTCGCGTATGGTTCGCGGGAAGAACGACTGTCTGAAAGCCTCCGTGCGCGCTCTAATCTCTCTAATTTTACATTCGTGATCTCCTCAGGAGGTATAAGTAGGGGGAAGCAATATATTCGATACCTCATCCAGAAACGCACCCTCTCGAAACCTGGCGAGCAAGCTACACCGCGATGCAGAGCGCCTCTCTTGCAGAGTCTGACACTTGAGTTTATTAAACATCTCCGTAACGCTATCACGGTTACCAAATAACCCTGTGACGAAACGCGCCGCTCTTCTTTGGATCTTCTCTATCTCCTCCGTCAGACCGATCTGGTACGGATCCCACACTGATGAGCAATACTCAAGTATAGGTCGAACGAGTGTTTTGTAAGCCACCTCCTTTGTTGATGGACTACATTTTCTAAGCACTCTCCCAATGAATCTCAACCTGGTACCCGCCTTACCAACAATTTTATATGATCATTCCACCTCAAATCGTTCCGCACGCATACTCCCAGATATTTTACAGAAGTAACTGCTACCAGTGTTTGTTCTGCTATCACATAATCATACAATAAAGGATCCTTCTTTCTATGTATTCGCAATACATTACATTTGTCTATGTTAAGGGTCAGTTGCCACTCCCTGCACCAAGTGCCTATCCGCTGCAGATCTTCCCGCATTTCGCTACAATTTTCTAATGCTGCAACTTCTCTGTATACTACAGCATCATCCGCGAAAAGCCGCATGGAACTTCCGACACTATCTACTAGGTCATTTATATATATTGTGAAAAGCAATGGTCCCATAACACTCCCCTGTGGCACGCCAGAGGTTACTTTAACGTCTGTAGACGTCTCTCCATTGATAACAACATGCTGTGTTCTGTTTGCTAAAAACTCTTCAATCCAGCCACACAGCTGGTCTGATATTCCGTAGGCTCTTACTTTGTTTATCAGGCGACAGTGCGGAACTGTATCGAACGCCTTCCGGAAGTCAAGAAAAATAGCATCTACCTGGGAGCCTGTATCTAGTATTTTCTGGGTCTCATGAACAAATAAGGCGAGTTGGGGTCTCACACGATCGCTGTTTCCGGAATCCATGTTGATTCCTACGTAGTAGATTCTGGGTTTCCAGAAATGACATGATACGCGAGCAAAAAACATGTTCTAAAATTCTACAAGAGATCGACGTCAGAGATATAGGTCTATAGTTTTGCGCATCTGCTCGACGACCCTTCTTGAAGACTGGGACTACCTGTGCTCTTTTCCAATCATTTGGAACCCTCCGTTCCTCTAGAGACTTGCGGTACACGGCTGTTAGAAGGGGGGCAAGTTCTTTCGCGTACTCTGTGTAGAATCGAATTGGTATCCCGTCAGGTCCAGTGGACTTTCCTCTGTTGAGTGATTCCAGTTGCTTTTCTATTCCTTGGACACTTATTTCGATGTCAGCCATTTTTTCGTTTGTGCGAGGATTTAGAGAAGGAACTGCAGTGCGGTCTTCCTCTGTGAAACAGCTTTGGAAAAAGGTGTTTAGTATTTCAGCTTTACGCGTGTCATCCTCTGTTTCAATGCCATCATCATCCCGTAGTGTCTGGATATGCTGTTTCGAGCCACTTACTGATTTAACGTAATACCAGAACTTCCTAGGATTTTCTGTCAAGTCGGTACATAGAATTTTACTTTCGAATTCAATGAACGCTTCACGCATAGCCCTCCTTACGCTAACTTTGACATCGTTTAGCTTCTGTTTGTCTGAGAGGTTTTGGCTGCGTTTAAACTTGGAGTGGAGCTCTCTTTGCTTTTGCAGTAGTTTCCTGACTTTGTTGTTGTACCACAGTGGGTTTTTCCCGTCCCTCACAGTTTTACTCGGCACGTACCTGTCTAAAACGCATTTTACGATTGCCTTGAACTTTTTCCATAAACACTCAACATTGTCAGTGTCGGAACAGAAATTTTCGTTTTGATCTGTTAGGTAGTCTGAAATCTGCCTTCTATTACTCTTGCTAAACAGATAAACCTTCCTCCCTTTTTTTATATTCCTATTAACTTCCATATTCAGGGATGCTGCAACGGCCTTATGATCACTGATTCCCTGTTCTGTACATACAGAGTCGAAAAGTTCGGGTCTGTTTGTTATCAGTAGGTCCAAGATGTTATCTCCACGAGTCGGTTCTCTGTTTAATTGCACGAGGTAATTTTCGGATAGTGCACTCAGTATAATGTCACTCGATGCTCTGTCCCTACCACCCGTTCTAAACATCTGAGTGTCCCAGTCTATATCTGGTAAATTGAAATCTCCACCTAAGACTATAAAATGCTGAGAAAATTTATATGAAATGTATTCCAAATTTTCTCTCAGTTGTTCTGCCACTAATGCTGCTGAGTCGGGAGGTCGGTAAAAGGAGCCAATTATTAACCTAGTTCGGTTGTTTAGTGTAACCTCCACCCATAATAATTCACAGGAACTATCCACTTCTACTTCACTACAGGATAAACTACTACTAACAGCGACGAACACTCCACCACCGGTTGCATGCAATCTATCCTTTCTAAACACCGTCTGTACCTTTGTAATTATTTCGGCAGAATTTATCTCTGGCTTAAGCCAGCTTTCTGTACCTATAACGATTTCAGCTTCGGTGCTTTCTATCAGCGCTTGAAGTTCCGGTACTTTACCAACGCAGCTTCGACAGTTGACAATTACAATACCGATTGCTGCTTGGTTCCCGCATGTCCTGACTTTGCCCCGCACCCGTTGAGGCTGTTGCCCTTTCTGTACTTGCCCAAGGCCATCTAACCTAAAAAACCGCCCAGCCCACGCCACACAACCCCTGCTACCCGTGTAGCCGCTTGTTGCGTGTAGTGGACTCCTGACCTATTCAGCGGAACCCGAAACCCCACCACCCTATGGCGCAAGTCGAGGAATCTGCAGCCCACACGGTCGCAGAACCGTCTCAGCCTCTGATTCAGACCCTCCACTCGGCTCTGTACCAAAGGTCCGCAGTCAGTCCTGTCGACGATGCTGCAGATGGTGAGCTCTGCTTTCATCCCGCTAGCGAGACTGGCAGTCTTCACCAAATCAGATAGCCGCCGGAAGCCAGAGAGGATTTCCTCCGATCCATAGCGACACACATCATTGGTGCCGACATGAGCGACCACCTGCAGATGGGTGCACCCTGTACCCTTCATGGCATCCGGAAGGACCCTTTCCACACCTGGAATGACTCCCCCCGGTATGCACACGGAGTGCACATTGGTTTTCTTCCCCTCTCTTGCTGCCATTTCCCTAAGGGGCCCCATTACGCGCCTCACGTTGGAGCTCCCAACTACCAGTAAGCCCACCCTCTGCAACTGCCCGGATCTTGCAGACTGAGGGGCAACCTCTGGAACAGGACAAGCAGCCATGTCAGGCCGAAGATCAGTATCAGCCTGAGACAGAGCCTGAAACCGGTTCGTCAGACAAACTGGAGAGGCTTTCCGTTCAGCCCTCCGGAATGTCTTTCGCCCCCTGCCACACCTTGAAACGACCTCCCACTCTACCACAGGTGAGGGATCAGCCTCAATGCGGGCAGTATCCCGGGCAACCACAGTCGTAGTCCGATCAGGAGATGCGTGGGACGAGCTGGCCGTCCCCGACAAACCCCCATCCGGACCCCCACAGTGATGCCCGTTGGCAACAGCCTCAAGCTGTGTGACCGAAGCCAACTCTGCCCGAAGCTGGGAGCGAAGGGATGCCAACTCAGCCTGCATCCGAACACAGCAGTTGCAGTCCCTATCCATGCTAAAAACTGTTTTGCAAAGAACGTCTGAACTAATCTACAGAGAGCGCAAACAAATCGACAAAATTTAAACGGTTATTAAAATACAAGATTGCCTAGTAATTGCAGTAATGCTGCTACTTGCGCACTGCTGACACTGCTCGGCGGCGAAAGGAGACTAAGCGAAATTACACTATTCAGGTACTAAAACGCGATGCTACACTCTCAAATACTATAATACGCCCGAATTTATGAATTAAACAATGCAAGTACCAAAAACACGCAAAGAAATTAAGAATTAAACTATGTAACAAACGAGTGAGCTAGGAGTATACGACTTGCTGCTGCAGCTGCTTATCCAACGACGGCAGGGATGTCTTTGTCATCAGTTCATATTCCCTTTATTGTACACGTACGCTCTTCAGTTGCTGCAAGGTGGATTCGCTGTTTTGTGTGTGGGTGATGTATACTTCGGCTCATGCAAGGTGGATTCGTTGTTGTTGGCTGGATGATGAGGAATGCAGTGAGATAAACAGGAACAGTTGAGCGTCCATCTTCTGTACTTACTTCTGTTAGTCTATATCTGTTAGCACGAATGACGAGAAGATTGAGTGAAGAGAGAAGGAATTACATTGATCGTAAGTTCTTCTTTATTGAAATTTGTAGTAGTTCACAGTTCGTTACAATTATATTCCTATTAAGATCGTGACTGTAAATACGTTATGGAATGATTTTGTTCTTTTCTATAACAGTTATAGGTCTCACCGAGGAGCAGGATAGTGACGATCATGACGATTCTGTTACTGAACAAGATATGTGTCAGCTATTGAACACTGGAACCAAGATTTGTGAGACTTCATGACTTACAGAATGTAACCTTTTTTTATCGAGGATATCTTTGTTAGATTGTTTGGTTTTCCCCATTCCACTTTATAACTCATTGAATAAAATAATATTTTGTTGTCGATGTCTTATTCTGAAAAGGTCTTCATCTTGTTGATGACTTGATTGCAATCAAAATGCAAGCTAAAATAGCTGAAGAACTGCATCGCACAGCACACAAAAGGAACTGACGACCATCAACAGACTGATTTAGCTGTTATGATCGCATATTCCTAAAACAGTTAAGTCTATCAATGATTATTAACAGTAACTAACGTGTTTTCCGAACATGCATAGTCTAACTAGGACTGAGGCTGCATATGTACTTAGAAAATGATGAATGGAAACACCGCTGACAGCTGGTAAAAGTTGGCTTTAATTGAGCACGTTACTGGTTTCACGACTTACAGCCGCATCCTGAAATGCAGTGTTCTGCTGTTATAGATGATTATTTGAAGACTTAAGTCTCATAGAATTTACGTAAATCCAACTAGGTCAGGGTTTCCCAAACTATGTTCCGCAGAACACCGGAGTTCCACAGAAAGTTCAAAATGGTTCAAATGGCTCTGAGCACTATGGGACTTAACTTCTAAGATCATCAGTCCCCTAGAACTTAGAACCACTTAAACCTAACTAACCTAAGGACATCACACACATCTATGCCCGAGACAGGATTCGAACCTTCGACCGTAGCGGTCGCGCGGTTTCAGACTGTAGCGCCTAGAACCGCTCGGCCCCCCTAACCGGCTCCACAGAAAGTGAATAAGTGCAAAGTGAAAAAGTATTAATAACGTGGCGTTTATTTCTTTTGCCTATGTTTTATCGATATTAATTTTTTTTATTTTATGATTTCCGTATTTTTAGTTACGATTTAAAAATGAAATACCACTGAATAAAACAAGTTTTTCTCATTTATTAAAAATTTTATTGACCTTCAAAATAAAGAAGGTATTCCATCAAAGGACCAAGATTCTCAAAATGTCCCATCAGAAGAAAGGTTTGGGAACACCTGATCTAGGTGAACCCAATGCTCTTAGTCAAACAACTTAAAACAACTAGACGAACGAAGGATAGTTGAGAAGATGGTCCCTTTAGTATTTCCTAAGACTATTGCCGGGTAGATCGAATTGATACTGGAATATTGGCCATTCATTCCAAGTGCAAGTTTCTGCTAGAAAAGGAAACAGCGGATAAGGTTAAAACCAATTTCGAAAATATAGGTCATAGAACACAATTACTAACGGAAATAGTGCACGATCGTAGGTATAAGGCAGAATAAATTAAGCGTATAAAATAGGGTTGATAAAATGTCTTACACGGCAAAAAGGGCCTACTAAAATTTTTTGAATTTAAATATGACATTAGTGACTATAAAAGCTAACACAGCATTTAATAAGGTTGGTAACTTCAGATGGTAATCTCAGACGTGTTATGCGACTTTGCATTACAGGTGAAATCAGATCTTTATACACTAAGTAGTAAGATTAACATATATTTGTATCAGGTACAACTTGCTTTTGCCAAACAGTTTATTGGAAATCAATATGATCTGGCTCACGAACATATGGCCTGTCAGACAGCACAATTAAGGACTAGCCTGTCTTCCACTCATCACAAGAAACTAGAAAGGCTGCATAGGAAAAACGGGCAAATAAAGAGGTCAATGTCGCCAAAAATTCGTTCTCACTTTGCTCTCATATTACATAACTTAGGTGACATTACTTTCGAAGGAAGAGTAGAGGAGTTAACGTGGAAATGTTTGTCCCTTAACTTGAAATCAAAAGGTTTACAGAAGCAGACTATTAATGTAATAGCACATACGGAGGCAGCTTTGGACGGGGCGCGACTGTCAATTTCTGAGCGTAACGATGTCGCGGAGAAAGTTAACCATCTCTTGTCTAGGAATAAACAAGATAAGGAACTACAAATACGAATTGTCACTCGTTTATTTTCATATCTATTAATGCTTGTCGGAACATTAGGCACTGATTGTGTATAAGGACGGAAGTAAAGCAGCAGTAGTGATTTCAGAAACAGTTATATAAATAAAGTTCAAAAATTTTTCGAAATGAATAATATTACTAAAAGTATACACGATTTTTCGGCAAAATATGCAGCAAACCTAAAGTTCTTTGGTACATAGAAATGTTTCCTAGGAAATCTCAAAAAAAAGAACGAACTATTTCCCATGCATCCGACTACAACTACATTACAAAAGGAAAAAGTAAAGCTCCCCAAAGCCGACCATCTGTTATTCCACGGCGAGGAGGTGGGAGGGGGGGGGCGGCGAGGGGCCTGCCTATGAGACTGAAAGGTTACTTTCCGGCTATATGAATAAGTATTTTCAGCATCCAATGATTTAATGAATTTTAACATTGAAAGTAGGAAGCAAGTCATTGTAAATGTACAGGATTTATCTATTCAACCTAGGGCATGTATGATGACATGCGATGTTAAAAACATGTATTCCAATGTACTAATGGATCAGGTTCAAAACATTAGAGCCGAGAATTTGCACAGTTTCTGTGATAGACCATCAATGGAATCAAAGGAAGTGTTAGTCTTATTAAAGATCGTCTTAACTTCCAATTATTTTAGATTTGGAAATGAATTTTATTTTCAAGACTAAGGTCTTGCGATGGGTTCAGCATTCGCCTATTTCTTGGAAAACACTTTCATAGCAATTTTGCATGAGTCTTCCTCAGTATGCTCGTAGATTACTTCTACAGAATAGATACGTGGGTGATGTATTCATATTATATGATGGTAGTATCGCAGAAAGCGGTCAATTTCTGTTTGATTTATACAGTTTGCATCAAAAAATACAGCTCACTTTGCACTGCGCAGATAAGCCACTTTATCATTTTTGGATCTATTACTGATTTTGAACAACTATTTAATGTGTTCTACATATGGTCTGATGTGTTTGCAAGTACATATTTTCTCGAGCAAATAAACATATATGTTCTGAAATGTTTGGATGATACTTCTCCTAATCTTTCAGTCATCATTAGTGTGAACAACTTATCACACGACATTTGACTAGAACTTGCACTATGAATTCTGTTTCAGTCATTAGTAAACTCTATTGTCATTGTTCCTGCACCTTTTTACAATATTTGGAATTTTACGAAAAAAGAATAGTCCCTCATAACCTCATTTTCATCATTCAGAGGCCAAACTGCACAGCAGACAGCTCTCACAACACCGGCGGTTTTGGCGCTGACGTGTAAAGGAAAGTGGCCACGCAAAACAGACAACAGTCAGTACGGGAATAATACGCCTGGGGCGCTGCGGTAGACACACTTGTCTCGAGTATTCAATTGAGACAAGAAAGTCGATAGTGTAAAAGGGGTTTTAGAGTTCAGCTACCCGCGGTCCATCGCGACTGAACTGCAGCCGCCTGTAAACGCCGTACTGGCACAACCCGGTCGCTCGCTTGCACTAATCCTCTCATTGTCCGTAGGTCCTCTCAGCACCTGAAACAATTTCCAACCTTCTAGACGAAAGCTAGTTTCGTCCATATTTACTCGGACTCGAAACCAGGTTAACTATTTCTTATGTTCCATTGCTGCCTCAGAATATTTCCAACACTCGTTAAGTTACAGTCTCCTATTGTAAGCATGTCCTGGTCATATTTACCGAAGGGAAACTATACCTCGACTGCTCAACGAATATTAACTACCTGTTATGTTCAGTTCCAGCCAAGGGTTTGTCGCTAGCTTCGTTACGTTGTAGAAAACATTACGCGGACCACAACGGATGTACCAAGATATTCAAAATTCGTGCAGTTCAGGACTCAAATCCAAGAACATATATGCTGGGAGATTGCATGCCGCAACCTGTAGCAGGAGGTTTCTACAGCAGAGAACTACAAAAACAAAATAATAATCCATGAATCTAATTGAAAAAATCATACTAAGCAAAGGAAACAGAGCTTTCGTGAAACGTATGAGTTTTGATAAGACACACAATTCCTGTATTACTTAAAAACCGAGTGCATGTGTAAGTGCGAGGGGTGATCGGAAAACAAGGAACGCTCGGTCGCGAAACTGAAACCAAAGCGAAAATCAAAACTGTTTTATTAGCAACAGTTAGCCACACCTTCCAGCTACTTCTCTATATAGTTGCCCCTCCGATCCAGTCATCTGTCGTAGCGGTCTACCAACTTTCCAATACCCACATCACAGAAGTTAGCCACCAGTGCTTTCCGACAATTTTCTACGTTCGACTGCAGGCTGTTGTTCGTGCCAAAATGTTGTCATAATAGCCAGCGGTTTATCTGAAGAGGGATGACAGAGTGAGCCAAGACTGGACTGTATGGTGGGTAATAAACACTGCTAAAAGGAAACAGAAAGAAGTGGAGAAGAAGGAAATTTTTTAGTTTGTTAAAGTTTCTTTTTTATGTAAAATTTTCATCCTCACATACTGGTACACTAATATAATGTATAGCGTGCGATGAATACGCCATTCACTGTTGTTGTTGTTGTTGTTGTTGTGGTCTTCAGTCCTGAGACTGGTTTGATGCAGCTCTCCATGCTACTCTATCCTGTGCAAGCTTTTTCATCTCCCAGTACCTACTGCAACCTACATCCTTCTGAATCTGCTTAGTGTATTCATCTCTTGGTCTCCCTCTACAATTTTTACCCTCCACGCTGCCTTCCAATACTAAATTGGTGATCCCTTGATGCCTCAGAACATGTCCTACCAACCGATCCCTTCTTCTGGTCAAGTTGTGCCACAAACTTCTCTTCTCCCCAATCCTATTCAATACTTCCTCATTAGTTATGTGATCTACCCATCTAATCTTCAGCATTCTTCTGTAGCACCACATTTCGAAAGCTTCTATTCTCTTCTTGTCCAAACTATTTATCGTCCATGTTTCACTTCCATACATGGCTACACTCCATACGAATACTTTCAGAAATGACTTCCTGACACTTAAATCAATACTCGATGTTAACAAATTTCTCTTCTTCAGAAACTCTTTCCTTGCCATTGCCAGCCTACATTTTATATCCTCTCTACTTCGACCATCATCAGTTATTTTGCTCCCCAAATAGCAAAACTCCTTTACTACTTTAAGTGCCTCATTTCCTAATCTAATTCCCTCAGCATCACCCGACTTAATTAGACTACATTCCATTATCCTTGTTTTGCTTTTGTTGATGTTCATCTTATATCCTCCTTTCAAGACACTGTCCATTCCATTCAACTGCTCTTCCAAGTCCTTTGCTGTCTCTGACAGAATTACAATGTCATCGGCGAACCTCAAAGTTTTTATTTCTTCTCCATGAATTTTAATACCTACTCCGAATTTTTCTTTTGTTTCCTTTACTGCTTGCTCAATATACAGATTGAACAACATCGGGGACAAGCTACAACCCTGTCTTACTCCCTTCCCAACCACTGCTTCCCTTTCATGTCCTTCGACTCTTATAACTGCCATCTGGTTTCTGTACAAATTGTAAATAGCCTTTCGCTCCCTGTATTTTACCCCCGCCACCTTTAGAATTTTAAAGAGAGTATTCCAGTCAACATTGTCAAAAGCTTTCTCTAAGTCTACAAATGCTAGAAACGTAGGTTTGCCTTTCCTTAATCTTTCTTCTAAGATAAGTCGTAAGGTCAGTATTGCCTCACGTGTTCCAGTGTTTCTACGGAATCCAAACTGATCTTCCCCGAGGTTGGCTTCTACTAGTTTTTCCATTCGTCTGTAAAGAATTCGTGTTAGTATTTTGCAGCTGTGACTTATTAAGCTGATAGTTCGGTAATTTTCACATCTGTCAACACCTGCTTTCTTTGGGATTGGAATTATTATATTCTTCTTGAAGTCTGAGGGTATTTCGCCTGTTTCATACATCTTGCTCACCAGATGGTAGAGTTTTGTCAGGACTGGCTCTCCCACGGCCGTCAGTAGTTCCAATGGAATATTGTCTACTCCGGGGGCCTTGTTTCGACTCAGGTCTTTCAGTGCTCTGTCAAACTCTTCACGCAGTATCATATCTCCCATTTCATCTTCATCTACATCCTCTTCCATTTCCATAATATTGTCCTCAAGTACATCGCCCTTGTATAGACCCTCTATATACTCCTTCCACCTTTCTGCTTTCCCTTCTTTGCTTAGAACTGGGTTTCCATCTGAGCTCTTGATATTCATACAAGTCGTTCTCTTATCTCCAAATGTCTCTTTAATTTTCACTACGGTTCATAAATGTTGAATGTTTTCCCCACTGCTATTCCCAAACCGTGACAGACTAACTGGCCAAGGAATCTTGGTACAAGCCCACAAATTTGTTCCTTCTGTTAGTAACAATTTCCAATACACCTCTTTATAATCCTTTTAGTTTTTGTACTTTAGATGTTGACAATCGTGCTAGTTTCCCGGAATTCCCACTCGAAGCTTTGCGTGGGATCAGAGTAGTCATGCCTCCCACAGATTCCGAGAACAGTGGAGCCGTCCTTTGTGGTGTAGGAACTACGCAGAAAGGAGAGTGCGTCTATAACCTTCTTACAGTAGCTATGTGGAATCCATACAGAAAGCGACAGGTACAAAAGATGGAGCGAAACGATTGAATTTGGATAGGATCCTCCCCTGCTTTTCTCATCTGAGATTCATTCCCCAGGGAAATGCAGTTACATTACTGGCCGTTAAAACTGCAACACCACGAAGATGACGTGCTACAGACGCGAAATTTAACCGACACGAAGAAGATGCTGTGATATGTAAATGATTAGCTTTTCAGAGCATTCACACAAGGTTGCCGCCGGTGGCGACACCTACAACGTGCTGACATGAGGAAAGTTTCCAATAGATCTTTTATATACAAACAGCAGTTGACCGGCGTCGCCTGGTGAAAAGCTGTTGCGATGCCGCGTGCAAGGAGGAGAAATGCGTACCATCACGTTTCCGACTTTGATAAAGGTCGGATTGTAGCCTATCACGATTGCGGTTTATCGTACCACGACATTGCTGCTCGCGTTGGTCGAGATCCAATGACTGTTAGCAGAATATGGAATCAGTGGGTTCACGAGGGTAATACGGAACGCCGTGCTGGATCCCGATGGCCTCGTATCACTAGCAGTCGAGATGACAGGCATCTTATCGGTTTGGCTGTAACGGATCGTGCAGCCACGTCTCGATGCCTGAGTTAATGGATGGGGACGTTTGCAAGACAACAACCATCTGCACGAACAGTTAGACGACGTTTGCAGCAGCATGGACTATCAGCTCTGAGGCCATGGCTGCGGTTATCCTTGACGCTGCATCACAGACAGGAGCGCCTGCGATGGTGTAGTCAACGACGAATCTGGGTGCTCGAATGGCAAAACGTCATTTTTTCGGATGAATCCAGGTTCTGTGTACAGCATCATGATGGCCGCATCCGTGTTTGGCGACATCGCGGTGAACGCACATTGGAAGCGTTTATTCGTCATCCCCATACTGGTGTATCACCCGGCGTGATGGTATGGGGTGCCATTGGTTACACGTCTGACGCCTCTTGTTCGCATTGACGGCACTTTGAACACTTCAAATGTGTTACGACCCGTGGCTCTACCCTTCATTCGATCCCCTACATTTCAGGAGGATAATGCACGACCGCGTGTTGCAGGTCCTGTAGGGCCTTTCTGGATACAGAAAATGTTCGAATGCTGCCCTGGCCAGCACATTCTCCAAATCTCTCACCAATTGAAAACGTATGGTTAATGGTTGCCGAGCAACTGGCTCGTCACAATGCGCCAGTCACTACTCTTGATGAACTGTGGTATCGTGTTGAAGCTGCATGGGCAGCTGTACCTGTACACGCAATCCAAGGTCTGTTTGACTCAATGCCCTGGCGTATCAAGGCCGTTATTACGGCCAGAGGTGGTTGTTCTGGGTACTGATTTCTCAGGATCTATGCACCCAAATTGCATGAAAATGTAATAGCATGTCAGTTCCAGTATAATATATTTGTCCAATGAATACCCGTTTATCATCCGCATTTCTTCTTGGTGTTGCAATTTTATTGGCCAGTAGTGTAAATCTCGAGCAAATCTTATAACAATAATTTTGGCTATGGAGTTGAGCTGGAATCTTGAAATAATGAAAATAATTTTGTTTTTAAAGTAATAATAAAATTTTATATACACATTTCCCGTAGATTTTTTTTTCAAGTGTTGTAAAAAAAGTTTGAGAATATGACGTGTAATGTTTTGTGTCATTAATATAGTTAGTCTGAATTAATGTCTGATAGGTCCGCTTAATTCTTCATTTTAATACAATGAGGACTATAAATCATTTGTCTGCGTGTCATGTTAATGACGGAGTCGAACTATTTATCCAAGTATAGCTTACATGTAATCTCCCTCCACGGAAGGAAAGCACAAAAATGTAGATTGAGATGTACATTTCATCCTAATCTGTAACTCACTGGTACACGTTATCTCGGATTCAAGCTACTCGCTGAAATACTGCTTCAACATTTTATTAAAAATTTACAAGATAATTTCTACCCACGATGGAAGGCAAAAGGCATATGAGTTGTTACAAATGAAAGACAGTACTGTGCTTCCATATTAGCGATCATTATTTAAAATTTTCTTTAATTATCTGTGGATCAGCACGAACAAGCGTAATTTTTTTTTACATTATGCTATGTCTTTCCGTTAGCAGCGTAAGTGATGAAGGAAATAGTGCCACCACGGACGAAAGTAGTCGATATTTCATACTTATCCTCAGTCGTAATCTGCGTTTTGTAAATCTATAACAATGTAGTTCATTAAGTCGTGAATGTGAGCTATTTTTAGAGATTCCTGGAAACAATTTCGTTTCTTTAATTTTGAAAAAAGGTATCACATAGCTGGGAAGTTGTACTTTGTCTGAAACCACTTGCAAACTATAGTTCATATTTATTGTATATTGCAATAACAATCAACTATTGATATACCTAGTATTATTATTATTATTATTATTATCTCTTCCCTTTCTCAGACGTTATGTCTGGTTAGAAACGGAAAGTGACGCGGACCTTGATCAAGCGTGACTTCCTTTTAACTGTATGGTATGTGTTACATTGCATTTAGGAACTTTCGGGTAATTGAACATGTATCAATATTTACAGATTTCTGTAGCTGTATACATACGTTTGGATGTAGCTGTATTGCGTTGATGTACTGGTGGATATTGTGTGGTATGACCCCTGTAGTTGATAGTACAATCGGTATAATGTCAGCTTTATCCTGATGCCACATGTCCTTGACTTCCTCAGCCAGTTGGGTGTATTTTTCAATTTTTTCTCCTGTTTTCTTCTGTATATTTGTTTTATTGGGTATGGATATTTCGATTAGTTGTGTTAATTTCTTCTTTTTATTGGTGAGTATGATGTCAGGTTTGTTATGTGGTGTTGTTTTATTTGTTATAATGGTTCTGTTCCAGTATAATTTGCATTCATCATTCTCCAGTACATTTTGTGGTGCATACTTGTATGTGGGAACGTGTTGTTTTATTAGTTTATGTTGTATGGCAAGTTGTTGATGTATTATTTTTGCTACATTGTCATGTCTTCTGGGGTATTCTGTATTTGCTAGTATTGTACATCCGCTTGTGATGTGACCTACTGTTTCTATTTGTTGTTTGCAAAGTCTGCATTTATCTGTTGTGGTATTGGGATCTTTAATAATATGCTTGCTGTAATATCTGGTGTTTATTGTTTGATCTTGTATTTCAACCATGAATCCTTCCGTCTCACTGTATATATTGCCTTTTCTTAGCCATGTGTTGGATGCGTCTTGATCGACGTGTGGCTGTGTTGGATGATACGGGTGCTTCCCATGTAGTGTTTTCTTTTTCCAGTTTACTTTCTTCGTATCTGTTGATGTTATGTGGTCTAAAGGGTTGTAGAAGTGGTTATGAAATTGCAGTGGTGTAGCCAATGTATTTATATGAGTGATTGCTTTGTGTATTTTGCTAGTTTCTGCACGTTCTAGAAAGAATTTTCTTAAATTGTCTACCTGTCCATAATGTAGGTTTTTGTGTCGATAAATCCCCTTCCTCCTTCCTTTCTCCTTAATGTGAATCTTTCTGTTGCTGAATGTATGTGATGTATTCTATATTTGTGGCTTTGTGATCGTGTAAGTGTATTGAGTGCTTCTAGTTCTGTGTTACTCCATTTCACTACTCCAAATAAGTAGGTCAATATTGGTATAGCATAAATATTTATAGCTTTTGTCTTGTTTCTTGCTGTCAATTCTGTTTCCAGTATTTTTGTTAGTCTTTGTCTATATTTTTCTTTTAGTTCTTCTTTAATATTTGTATTATCTATTCCTATTTTTTGTCTGTATCCTAGATATTTATAGGCATCTGTTTTTTCCATCGCTTCTATACAGTCGCTGTGGTTATTCAATATGTAATCTTCTTGTTTAGTGTGTTTTCCCTTGACTATGCTATTTTTCTTACATTTGTTTGTTCCAAAAGCCATATTTATATCATTGCTCAATACTTCTGTTATCTTTAGTAATTGGTTGAGTTGTTGATTTGTTGCTGCCAGTAGTTTTAGATCATCCATGTATAGCAAATGTGTGATTTTGTGTTGGTATGCTCCAGTAATATTGTAGCCATAATTTGTATTATTTACCATGTTGGATAGTGGGTTCAGAGCAAGGCAGAACCAGAAAAGACTTAATGAGTCTCCTTGGTATATTCCACACTTAATCTGTATTGGCTGTGATGTGATATTAATTGAATTTGTTTGGATATTAAATGTGGTTTTCCAATTTTTCATTACTATGTTTAGGAACTGTATCAATTTAGGATCTACTTTGTATATTTCCAATATTTGTAGTAACCATGAGTGGGGTATACTATCAAAAGCTTTTTGGTAATCAATGAATGCGTAGTGTAGCGACCTTTGTTTAGTTTTAGCTTGATATGTCCCCTCTGCATCTATTATCAGTTGCTCTTTACATCCTCATGCTCCTTTGTAACAGCCTTTTTGTTCTTCATTTATAATTTTGTTCTGTGTTGTATGTGTCATTAATTTCTGTGTAATTACTGAAGTTAATATTTTGTATATTGTTGGTAGGCATGTTATGGGGCGATATTTAGCTGGGTTTGCTGTGTCTGCTTGATCTTTAGATTTCAGATGAGTTATTCCATGTGTAAGTGTATCAGGGAATGTGTATAGGTCTGCAATGTAACTGTTAAATAAAATAGTTAGATGTGAATGTGTTGAGGTGAACTTCTTTAGCCAGAAATTTGCCATTTTATCTTTTGCAGGGGCTTTTCAATTGTGAGTAGAAGTAATTGCTTGGGTGACTTCATGTTGCAAAATTATCACTTCAGGCATTTGTGGTATCATCTTGTATGTGTCTGTTTCTGCTTGTATCCACCGTGCATGCCTGTTGTGCTGTACCGGGTTTGACCATATGTTGCTCCAAAAGTGTTCCATGTCTGTTATGTTTGGTGGATTGTCTATTTTAAAATGTGTGTTATCTATTGTCTGGTAAAATTTCTTTTGGTTTGTGTTGAATGTTTGGTTTTGTTTCCTTCTATTTACCAATGATTCAAATGTTCGTAACAGGAAAACGTGGAGCTGAAGCCATAAAATCTGGACTGTGGAGGAATGGAAGGAAGTCATTTAGTCGTATGAGTCTTGCTTTACACTGTTCCCAGATTCTGGCCGAATTTACGTCCCAAGAGTGAAACGTGGCAGAGATTCGGTGATGATTTTGGCAGCCATATCGTGGTAGTCCATGGGGCCAGTGGTTACTCTGCAAGGCCGCATTACTGCCAAGTATTATGTGAGCATTGTTGCTGATCAGGACTATCTCATCGGACAGTGCTGGTTCCCCACTGGTGATGCTGTGTTCCAAGATTACAGGGCCCCTGTTTACACTACTCGCATCGTCCACGCCTGCTTTTTCATCGGATTCCAGAATTACGTCTAAGACGTCTTTCTTGTAGTGCAAGATCCAACGCTCATTACAGTGGATGTTCTAGCTCGCTGCTGGTCTTGAAGGACTTCCTTCATACCCTTGTTGCTCCCAGATGTACAGTGTTACTGCACCATCAGTACAATGGACGAGCAGAAACGTAATTCCTATTTAGAGTCTTAAAAGGCTATATTTAAAGATGGTGGCCAGCGTTCGTGTCCTGGAGTCCTGGCGGACTGTATGAACCCAGAAAAAATTCTTTTACTTCAAGTGTCTCAGACTCAGCACAACGTACAAAAAGAATTCCCCCCCCCTTTTTTCGCTGTATCTGCCGTTATTCAGTAATGAGGAAATTTATTTTCTGCGAAATGTCTCGCTGGATCGCGTGAGGCATAATTTCCAACACACTGCTCTGTGAAACCTCCTGGCAGATTAAAACTGTGTGCCCGACCGAGACTCGAACTCGGGACCTTTGCCTTTCGCGGGCAAGTGCTCTACCATCTGAGCTACCGAAGCACGACTCACGCCCGGTCCTCACAGCTTTACTTCTGCCAGTATCTCGTCTCCTACCTTCCAAACTTTACAGAAGCTCTCCCGAGTTCGAGTCTCGGTCGGGCACACAGTTTTAATCTGCCAGGAAGTTTCATATCAGCGCACACTCCGCTGCAGAGTGAAAATCTCATTCTGGAAACATCCCCCAGGCTGTGGCTAAGCCATGTCTTCGCAATATCCTTACTTTCAGGAGTGCTAGTTCTGCAAGGTTCGCAGGAAAGCCTCTGTAAAGTTTGGAAGGTAGGAGACGAGATACTGGCAGAAGTAAAGCTGTGAGGACGGGGCGTGAGTCGTCCTTCGGTAGCTCAGATGGTAGAGCACTTGCCCGCGAAAGGCAAAGGTCCCGAGTTCGAGTCTCGGTCGGGCACACAGTTTTAATCTGCCAGGAAGTTTCATATCAGCGCACACTCCGCTGCAGAGTGAAAATCTCATTCTGGAAACACTGTTCTGAATTGCTGGCGCCAACCAAGCTGCGCAGCACTTCTACTTCTTATGGACAACTATCATGAGACTTCCAGTAATCGTTTCATGATCTCTCAAAGCGTTTCTTGTTCCACCCAGGAAGCTGAGTGAACTGATAATTACTAGTAAAGTGGTTCTAGCTTTCTCCTGACCAGCCATCAGATGGTCTTGTACTGTTTTCTATGTGGTTAGACTTAGTGAAGTCACAGCAGAAACTTAGAATAGTACAGAATGTATTTGGAGTTATAAGACGGTTAACAGTGTGTGACAGATGGTAACTTTAAGGATGCAACAGTTTAATTGAGTTACAAATAAAAAGGGCTACTAACCACAATACCAGTCGCAGATTGGCAGATGTAAAGCAAAATTTTTACCGTTAGGTCTGCCTAAGATCATGTATATCTCTAAGTGAATTTGAGGCGACAGGAACTGTATCTCAACGCCTGTCATTCACAGCTAGAGCTTGAAGTATGTGGTGAGGGCGGGGGGGGGGGGGGGGAGTACTGAGAGAGAAGATAGACCTTTTTGAAAACTGGTCTTCCTTCTCTGTTGTTCAGATGGATCAAGAGTTGAAGACAAGAGGGAGTGCAATGATTGAGAAGACAATAGAGCAAACACATTGTACGAAGGTGAGTCGAATAAAAACCTTAAATTTGTATTAACAAATCGAAATTTTGCTCCGTTATCCTGTAAGTTGGTTTAGCGTGCTACAAACAGCGTGCAGAATGTCCTGTAGGTGGCAGCATAGTGCAGATGCACACATACCGTCACAGTATTTGTATAAGGATAGCCGCCCCACTTGCGACTTGTACCAGGGAAAAACAGCGTTCTGTTATTCGGTTTTTGGGTAGTGAATGTGTGAAACCTATTGAAATTCATCGACGAATGAAGGTTCAGTATGGTGATGCATGTCTGTCACAGCACCAAGTCTACGAATTGAGTAGGAAGTTCGCAAGTTGTGTGACTTCAGTGGAAGATGCTCCTCGTCCAGGTCAGACACAACGAGTTTTGACTCCGCAGGACATTACAGCAGTTGAAGCCATAGTGAAAGAAAACCGCCGGGCTACATTGGATGACATTGCAGCATGTTTACAGATTTGGTCATGGGCCAGCACACCACATTGTGATTGATGTGCTCCAGTTTCACAAAGTGTCTGCAAGATGTGTGCAACGGCAATTGACTCCTGAAATGAGAGAACGACGTGTTGATGCTTGTGAAGAACTTCTTCGGTGCTTTGAACGAGAAGGTGATGGCTTCCTTGCAAGAATCGTTACTGGAGACGAAACTTCGGTTCACTTCCACCAACCGGAAACGAAGAGAGCGAGCAAGGAGTGGCGCCATTCCTCATCACCAAAACCAAAGTACTTTCGAACAGAACCATCAGCACGGAAGGTAATGCTGACTCTCTTTTGGGACGAAAAAGGCGTCATTTTGGAGCATTACATGCCTAGAGGGACCACTGGCACCAGTGCATCATACACAGATCTCCTATAAAATCATCTGCGGCCTGCAATCAAATCAAAGCGACGTTGATTGCTGTCAGCAGGTGTCCTTTTGCAACATGACAATGCCAGGCCCCACACTGCCCCTACAACAGTTGCAACAATCACAGACCTGCATTCTGAGTGTCTTCCTCATCCACCATACTCACCAGACCTTGCCCCAAGTGATTTCCATATGTTTGGACCACTCAAAGACGCAATGAGAGAAAAGAAGTTCCATTCTGATGAAGAGGTACGCCACGCGGTGCATGAGTGATTGCGCGGACTACCAAAAGAACTTTTTTCTAAAGGAATTTATTCACTTTGTAAGCGCTGGAGGACTTGCATTGAGCGTGGGGGAGATTATGTTGAAAAGTGATTCAGCTTTGTATCACTTCTGCACAATAAAAAATATTTTTAAAAAATATTTAAGGTTTTCATCTGACTCACCCTCGTATTATAGTCTCCACACATATTGACAGGCAGCCATGGTTATCGTTCGTAGCCAGTGGTGATGTGGTCGAAACCGCGAACGTCGTAGAAGCAGCGCACTCGAGCTTTTGTAGCCAGCTCGAGATGAGGTGAGTTCTCACAGTCGTTACACTAATCGTATACTGGAGGGATACTGGGATGTGGTCTCTCAGAATTCTAGGAGCAATGTTCCCAGTGATGCCTAGCTCCTGCCCTGTACCGCCTCACCCTGCAGAGCTGTTCAGATGAGAAGGCGGCAGCGCGGTGCTTCCCGTGCAGACGGAGACGGAGACGGAGATTACTTCGCGGCGTCGCAGCACATCAGACTCAAGCTGCTCTCTCCCCCGAGACCTGCAGCTGTGACGTATGTTCCGCATGACGAAATTGCTTCTGCGTCTGTATCTGTCTCGAATAACGTATATGCTCGGAAAACTATCGCTATCGTTTCTTATCGTGATACTTGTATTTGCTTAATGTCGTCCATAACGAGGATTAAATTGGCTTAATATCCTAACTGTACTGTGGCACAGGAAACCGGTGGGGGTGCAGTTTACCTGGAGATGTGGTGATGTGCAAATCATATAAGTGCTGCATATACACTCCTGGAAATTGAAATAAGAACACCGTGAATTCATTGTCCCAGGAAGGGGAAACTTTATTGACACATTCCTGGGGTCAGATACATCACATGATCACACTGACAGAACCACAGGCACATAGACACAGGCAACAGAGCATGCACAATGTCGGCACTAGTACAGTGTATATCCACCTTTCGCAGCAATGCAGGCTGCTATTCTCCCATGGAGACGATCGTAGAGATGCTGGATGTAGTCCTGTGGAACGGCTTGCCATGCCATTTCCACCTGGCGCCTCAGTTGGACCAGCGTTCGTGCTGGACGTGCAGACTGCGTGAGACGACGCTTCATCCAGTCCCAAACATGCTCAATGGGGGACAGATCCGGAGATCTTGCTGGCCAGGGTAGTTGACTTACACCTTCTAGAGCACGTTGGGTGGCACGGGATACATGCGGACGTGCATTGTCCTGTTGGAACAGCAAGTTCCCTTGCCGGTCTAGGAATGGTAGAACGATGGGTTCGATGACGGTTTGGATGTACCGTGCACTATTCAGTGTCCCCTCGACGATCACCAGTGGTGTACGGCCAGTGTAGGAGATCGCTCCCCACACCATGATGCCGGGTGTTGGCCCTGTGTGCCTCGGTCGTATGCAGTCCTGATTGTGGCGCTCACCTGCACGGCGCCAAACACGCATACGACCATCATTGGCACCAAGGCAGAAGCGACTCTCATCGCTGAAGACGACACGTCTCCATTCGTCCCTCCATTCACGCCTGTCGCGACACCACTGGAGGCGGGCTGCACGATGTTGGGGCGTGAGCGGAGGACGGCCTAACGGTGTGCGGGACCGTAGCCCAGCTTCATGGAGACGGTTGCGAATGGTCCTCGCCGATACCCCAGGAGCAACAGTGTCCCTAATTTGCTGGGAAGTGGCGGTGCGGTCCCCTACGGCACTGCGTAGGATCCTACGGTCTTGGCGTGCATCCGTGCGTCGCTGCGGTCCGGTCCCAGGTCGACGGGCACGTGCACCTTCCGCCGACCACTGGCGACAACATCGATGTACTGTGGAGACCTCACGCCCCACGTGTTGAGCAATTCGGCGGTACGTCCACCCGGCCTCTCGCATGCCCACTATACGCCCTCGCTCAAAGTCCGTCAACTGCACATACGGTTCACGTCCACGCTGTCGCGGCATGCTACCAGTGTTAAAGACTGCGATGGAGCTCCGTATGCCACGGCAAACTGGCTGACACTGACGGCGGCGGTGCACAAATGCTGCGCAGCTAGCGCCATTCGACGGCCAACACCGCGGTTCCTGGTGTGTCCGCTGTGCCGTGCGTGTGATTATTGCTTGTACAGCCCTCTCGCAGTGTCTGGAGCAAGTATGGTGGGTCTGACACACCGGTGTCAATGTGTTCTTTTTTCCATTTCCAGGAGTGTATTTTGGAGTATTTGAAAAATGCAATCCTGCAACTTCGCAACAAAATCGCGCGGAATTTTCGATGTAAGTACCTTAACCACTTAACCTCACATATTTGTTTACTCCGTACTTCATCGTTTGGAGGTTATTTATGTTCACATAGGGCGCTTCCAACACTGTTTTCTACCGTAGGGCACCAATACACCAAGAATATTTCGCCACAGTGGAAGAATAAAAATCTAAAACTGAAGATTATGTAAAGTGTATCTTGCAAATCTTGTGAACAGCCGTCTGATGATGAACTTGTCAGTTCGAAACCGGTTACGGTGCTATTTACTTAAATAAATGCCGGCCGGGGTGGCCGAGTGGTTTTAGGCGCTACAGTCTGGAACCGCGCGACCGCTACGGTCGCAGGTTCAAATCCTGCCTCGGGCATGGATGTGTGTGAAGTCCTTAGGTTAGTTAGGTTTAAGTAGTTCTAAGTTCTAGGGAACTGATAACCTCAGATTTTAAGTCCTATAGTACTCAGAGTCATTTGAACCATTTGAACTTAAATAAATAGCAGTATTAATAGTGGATGGTTGCTGTCTTCTTCTTTTTAAGAATCAACCTACATTAGTCATTTACAAGATGTGCACGATGGGGGCGCAAATCGTCGTCCATGAAGACGAATGCCTCGCCAATATGCTATGGTTGCTCTGTCGGTCGGACGATGGCATTCACGTATCGTACAGCCGTTACGGCGCCTTTCATGACCACCAGCGGCGTACGTCTGCCCCACATAATGCCACCCCAAAACATCAGGGAATCTCCACATTGCTGCACTCACTGGACACTGTGTCTAAAGCGTTCAGCCTGACCGGCTTGTCCCCTAACACGTCTCCGACGATTGTCTGGTTGAAGGCATATGCGACAGTCATCGGTGAAGAGAACGTGATGCCAATACTGTGCGGTCCATTTGGCATGTTGCTGGGCCCATCTGTATCGCGCTGCTTGGTGTCGTGGTTGCAAAGATGGACCTCGCCATGGACGTCGGGAGTGAAGTTGCGCATCATGCAGCCCACTGAGCACGGTTTGAGTCATAACACGACGTCCTGTGACTGCACGGAAAGCATTATTCAACTTGGTGTCGTTGCTGTCAAGATTCCACCGAGCCATAATCCGTAGGTAGCGGTCATGCACTGCAGTAGTAACCCTTGGGCGGCCTCAGCGAGGCATGTCATCGACAGTTCCTGTCTCTCTGTATCTCCTCCATGTCCGAACAACATCGCTTTGGTTCACTCCGAGACGCCCTGATTCTTCCCTTGTTGAGAGCCCTTCCTGGCCCAAAGTAACAATGCGGACGCGATCGAACCGCGGTAATGACCATCTAGCAGGCATGGTTGAACTACAGACAACACAAGCCGCGTGTACCTCCTTCCTGGTGGAATGACTGGAACTGATCGGCTGTTGGACCCCCCCCTCCCTCCCCCGCCCGTCTGAAAGGCGCTGCTCATGCATGGTTGTTTACATCTTTGGACGGTTTTAGTGACACCTCTGAACAAAGGGACTGTGTCTGTGATACAACATTCACTGTCAACGCCTATCTTCAGGAGCTCTGGGAACCGGGGTGATGCAAAACTTCTTTTGATGCGTGTATTTTCAACGGCTGTAACACGGAAATAGTACGTTTATGGACACAGGGCCCTATTCAAAATATTATATACTCACTCCCTTCGACAAGTCCTAGAAGTTTGTAACGAAAATATCCGAACACCTTATATATACATCGTCTATACCAACAATAAAACTGTAAAATTGTTGTCTCTGTCTATTTGTGTATTTGAACACGCTAATCTCCAAAACTATTAGATGAATTTTCATGGGATCCTCACAGGTAACTTGAGCGTAGCTTGGGGTAACATACAGGCTTTATTTAATCAAAATCAGATAACGGAAAAAAGGCATCGTGATTAAAATTTTATCTAAAACCGTTACATCTGTCTGCCTGTCTCTTCCAACATGATAATTTCCAAAACTACTGGACGAATTCTCATGGTATTGGCACATGTAACTTGAATCTAGCTTGCAGCAACGTACAGGCTTTATTTCATCAAAAAACCGAACACGACAAAAAGATATTGTAATGTAAAAAGCGTCTGCTCAGCTAAGTACTTCAAATGTTTAATCATCACGGCGCTGTTATTTTTTAACTCAGTGACAGATGTATTTTCGGAAGTTTGCGTGAGTCGCAGAATTAAGCGCCGCAAATCTTATCTTAACAAATACAAATTAAAAGCTAATTTACATGGCTAGTATATACGGATTTACTGATTACGCTTTCTGAATTTAAAACTTAACGTAATTGCTTTGCTTCTTTCGACAGCTTTTATTTATTTTGTTCCCTAGGAAAAACGAATTTATTAAATTTGCTTTGTGATTGGCGTGCCTGCCCGTTGCATTTGATTTCCTTTTGTTTACGAATAAAAATGTATAGGAAACAGTCGAGTATTTCTGAAAACACCAGAATGGTAACAAGATGGAGGAGTATGCTGTCTCAAGAATCCAATGAAGATCGTGATGTGAGAACGTTAGGCTTTAATTCGCCCTCTGGAGACTCGTTCCGCAAGCGATGCACGTCGTAACTCTGACTGAGGGCGTCATGAGGTATTTCGCTCCTGAGAATCCTTCACTTACCGGAGCTTAATGTTACTTCCCTCCAATCTTAGTGGAAGGCTTCTAAGAAACTGTAATTCACTCACGAATGAGATCGCTTATAAAATGTAGACACTATATTCGAGAGGTCTAAGGGAGAGGCAGGCTTTCAGGACGGTTCTGGAACATCTACTTCACATCTTTTAGTAAAATGAAATATCGTGTTTTATGATATTATCTATAGTTTGATAGAGACTGTGAAAAAGGGACGTTCCTTAACACCATAAGGTGGTTACGAAAAATTTATGTGAGCTCTGACATAAAGTGGGTAGTTGAACTGTACCCTTTGTTAGACAGTGATTTTAATATTTAGCTCTAAGTTTTTTATTCGGTGTGAATGTGAACTGTTCTGAACAAATACACTTGCTGTGTAGATGGCAAGAAGTACAGAGTAATACCACGAGAGGCAGCCACGACACTGCATAGCCACTCGCCTAATGCCTTTTCAGTTTAGACCAGCCAACTGATCGGGATAGCCATCAGCATATCGCTTTCGTCTGCCGACAGAGTTTCCAGCCCCTAGAGAGAGTGCTGTCTTCACTGGACTACTTTGCTTCCGTCTAGTTCTGGCGGGGATGGAAATCCGTCCGCCTACAAGCATAAAATACTTTGCACTGTGGACACTCTTTACGTTCCAGCATTTCAACCATTCCTACAGTACCAGCATTTCCTGCAATTACGCTTCAGAGCACGGTTCTGCGGGTGCTGTTCAGGAGACGACAGTTCCGACTTACGAGGAGAACACGGCAAGTGCCATAACCCGATTTCCCAGCAATACCGCTCGGTGGCAAAGGGGTCAAATTAAGTGAACACCCGTCTCGGCTTGTCTGTAATTTGTCCACCGTTTCTGGGAACCACTCTCAAAGCTTTTGAGATAACTTATGTCCTTTTGACCAAGTAAATAGGTCAACTGAAGCTTCAGCGGTTAGCATCGCGGCTTGACACTTTTGCGCCCCATCTTAGAAACCCGATTATTACTTTTATTTTTGTTTTTCACTTATCTACCTGTGTCTGCAGAAGATTACTGGACGAATGTTTCCCAATGTATACTGAAATAACGTTGTACTTATGTGTCTATTAATTGTATGTGCGATGAATGAATTTAAAAAAGGTTAATGGAAAAATTACTTGAAACTGTTTTCGGTGAAATTTCTAAATTTCTGAAGTGTACCTTGATTGATAATCAACTGCAAGAGCCAGTTTTCGGAAAGTGGTCCGTTCTGCGTGATTTGCCACGGAATTATTGTCAACGCGTGAAATGTTCAGCAATGTTAGGACGTTTCTTTCCAGAGTAAGATTCATATGAAGAAATGTCGCCGTGACCACGCCTTAGGGCGATGCTTATGGTGTTCAATTGTTTCTACAATTGGTATCTCCCATAGCAATACACAAAGTTTTCCTGAAGAATAAACATAAAAATAACATACAAGAATTAAGAGTCGATACAAGAATGATGTATAAGAATACCAGAATGTAAAAAGATTGTAACCCCTCAAAATACGATACATTAATGTATGAAACTTATAGTGAAACCCAGTTGTAAGTTTACAATTAACATAACGCTTTTGCATCCTCAGCTTGACAAGAAACACTCATATGGTAACTTTCTACTAACGTCGATACATAGATGAAAACAAGTAAAATAAGAGCAATAATTTAGTTTCGAACATGGAACGCAAAAATAAGAGGCCGCAACGCTAGCCACTTTTTTGTACTGTACGATAAAGTAGAAAAAACAGATACACGGGCGATTTTTTAAATCGGGTTATGGCACTTGCCGTGGTCTTGTACTTAGCAGTTGCTATTTACACAGCAATAGATTTAGTCAGCTACGAATGTCACCATGGTACGTTCATTGTCACTAAACCATAGATTGCCGAGAGACAGCAAAGTTATTTAGAATTTAATTGTGTTAAATATAGGGTATCAAGTGCCACACATCAAACTGTCACCAAAATTAAGTAAAGTTTTTGTACCATCACTATTACTAAATGTTTTTGATTGCTTTTAATTGTGTTGCTATATTTCATCTAGTGACGTCCTGTCAAGCAGGTGAAAAATTTGACATTACTGGCGTGCATGATGCCGCCTTTTATAGAACCATAGTAGGAAATTTCTACTATCGTGGACGCTTGGGCTGAACTGATGGTAACATTCAGTTACAACATCCTCAACAATACTGCAACCGCTTTGAATAATTATTTAGGAAATCTTATTAAGAACTTCGTTACGAGGGTAGAAATCTGCCGCGCCTTAAAGTAGACTGCACACTGCGCAATCGCTGACTGATGGAGCGATCGTCTGAACGTATGCCAGGTACAGCAGTAGGCCTTATGTTAACCTGCAGAAAGACACAGTACACTACCAGTTGTAGCTGACACCTCTTTTCATTTGTACACTGGCATTCACCTTTTGGAAATTAGCGAGACTATGTTGTTTGTAACGCTGGGAACAAAATAATTATACGTGAAACAAAGGCGAAGAGATTTGAAGAAGTATTTGTCATTACCTTTTTTTCCAAACACAAGGAAAATATATGTTCCTGGTGAGATTTCACTCTGATGGAGAGAAAAGTATGGTTATCAAATCAATAAAAATGTAGGGAAGAGTCCTATAGTACCAGCCACCTTAACCTTTCCGTTTGTAAAATGTGAAATATTTAAAAATTTGCAATTTAATACAGTAATCTGGTACTTAAACTAATGCGTTATGGATGTACATGTGCGATTTCTCTGAAATTTTAATAAAGTCACATTTCGTCTACAAGCAAAAATAGGTGGATTTTCAGTCAGTATAGAAATAGTCTTCCAGTAACGGCCAGTGCATCTACAGGAAGATTTTCAAGCTTTGTTCATAAATAACATTAAACAAGTAATTAAAACCATGGAAGACATCATTATATGAACAAAACTCACTAATTTCAAAAATAATTGTTCACTTATTGCGAAGATAAATAAAATACAATATACTTCCAGAATGAGATTTTCACTCTGCAGCGGAGTGTGCGCTGATATGAAACTTCCTGGCAGATTAAAACTGTGTGCCCGACCGAGACTCGAACTCGAGACCTTTGCCTATCGCGGGCAAGTGCTCTACCATCTGAGCTACCGAAGCACGACTCGCGCCACGTCCTCACAGCTTCACTTCTGCCAGTACCTCGTCTCCTACCTTCCAAACTTTTCAGAAGCTCTTCTGCGAACCTTGCAGAACTAGCACTCCTGAAAGAAAGGATACTGCGGAGACATGGCTTAGCCACAGCCTGGGGGATGTTTCCAGAATGAGATTTTCACTCTGCAGCGGAGTGTGCGCTGATATGAAACTTCCTGGCAGATTAAAACTGTGTGCCCAACCGAGACTCAAACTCGGGACCCTTGCCTTTCGCGGGCAAGTGCTCTACCATCTGAGCTACCGAAGCACGACTCACGCCCGGTCCTCACAGCTTCACTTCTGCCAGTACCTCGTCTCCTACCTTCCAAACTTTTCAGAAGCTCTTCTGCGAACCTTGCAGAACTAGCACTCCTGAAAGAAAGGATACTGCGGAGACATGGCTTAGTCACAGCCTGGGGGATGTTCCCAGAATGAGATTTTCACTCTGCAGCGGAGTGTGCGCTGGTATGAAACTTCCTGGCAGATATACTTTCTTGAGCTACACAACCAACATGTGCCCACTCTTTACATTTACACTACTGGCCATTAAAATTGCTGCACCACGACGTTGACGAGCTACAGACGCGAAATTTAACCGACAGGAACAAGATGCTGTGATATGCAAATGATTAGCTTTTCAGAGCATTCACACAACGTTGGTGCCGGTGGCGACACCTACAACGTACAGACACGAGGAAAGTTTCTAACCGATTTCTCATACACAAACAGCAGTTGACCGGCGTTGCTTGGTGAAACGTTGTTTTGATGCCTCATGTAAGGAGGAGAAATGCGTACCATCACGTTTCCGACTTTGATAAAGGTCGGATTGTAGCCTATCGCGATTGCGGTTTATCGTATCGTGACATTGCTGCTCGCGTTGGTCGAGATCCAATGATTGTTAGCAGAATATGGAATCGGTGGGTTCACGTGGGTAATACGGAACTCCGTGCTGGATCCCAACGGCCTCGTATCACTAGCAGTCGATTTGACAGGCATCTTATACGCATGGCGGTAACGGATCGTGCAGCCACGTCTCGATCCCTCAGTCAACAGATGGGGACGTTAGCAAGACAACAACCACCTGCACGAACAGTTCGACGACGTTTGCATCAGCATGGACTATCAGGTCAGGGACCATGGTTGCGGTTACCTTGACGCTGCATCTCAGACAAGAGCGCCCGCGATGGTGTACTGAACGACGAACCTGGGTGCACGAATGGCAAAACGTTATTTTTTTTCAGATGAACCCAGGTTCTGTTTACAGCATCATGATGGTCACATCCGTGTTTGGCGACATCGTGGTGAACGCACATTGGAAGCGTGTATTCTTCATCGCCATAAAGGCGTATCACCCGGCGTGATGGTGTGGGGTGCCATTGGTTACACGTCTCGACCACCTCTTGTTCGTATTGACGGCACTTTGAACAGTGGACGTTACATTTCAGATGTGTTTCGACCCGTGGCTCTACCCTTCATTCGATCCCTGCGAAACCCTACATTTGAGCAAGATAATGCTCGACCGCATGTTACAGGTCCTGTACGGGCCTTTCTGGATACAGAAAATGTTCGACTGCTGCCCCGGCCAGCACATTCTGGTCAATGGTGGCCGCGCAACTGGCTCGTCACAATACGCCTGTCACTACTCTTGATGAACTGTGGTATCGTGTTGAAGCTGCATGGGCGTGAGGTGCCGGGGCTAGCAGTGTATTTAACACAAAATTCTTCTAGAATCCACATATGTAAATGATGCTCTAAGCCCCCCCCCCCCCCCCATTCTAACTCCGACTTTTGCTGTTGCACATGATTTATTAAGACTAAACACAAAATAATAAACAAAAACACATGAAACATTTACAATACATCAAATTGGCTGTAATTGGATACTCAAATAAACGCTGTGAAGGTGAAGTTGTCCCTAAACTAGATTGTCACGTTTATGACGAAGTGGTATGTGGAGACAATTCCTTGCAACTCAAATCTTAAGAGAGAGACACAGCTAACCCAACATTAATTGCTGCTACATTAGTGAGAACTCAGACAATGAACACCCAAGATAGAACAAAGTTAGAAAAGACGAACAGGCGCGCTCTGCTGAGCTCTGATTATCGCCTAGCAAAAATGCCTGCTTTGCCGGTGCTGCGAACGTACATTACCAAGCTGTCTTCTTAGCTGCAAGGACAAGATCTGGCGTACTGGAAGCGATGGCTGGTTGCTTCGACGTCCCGTCGTGGTGATGATAATGTCGCGAGTATAGCCCGAAACAAATTGTCCTGGTCTGGTTGTTCCAGACTAAACACTTCCTATCAATACAAATGCGCCTCTGAGGGAGACGAAGAAGGCTCGCCACACAATCACTGACGGTACAGTGATTGATTTTCACAAGCGAAGTCACACAGTAACTCCGATACAGTCAACTTTAGCCAAAACTGCCCAAGACAGACAACATAGGCCGCTTGTACGCAGAACGCTCAATTGCCAACTGTAATCGGAAAGTTACGTTGAAGTCGCAACTTCAGCAACTTTGTCAAACAGTTACAATTAAATAAAAGTATATTAGACAGCCAACGGAAGGCAGGCTGACCAGAGCAGCAAGAGCTCAGTCTTGTAACCTACTCCGACCGAAAGGCGAGAGACGACTACCCCACAAGAGCACCCGTACAAAACCGAACACAGAACATTCCCACCCCCACGACAGTGGCCGTGGTTAACCGTTCCAATCAGCAACTCGAAAACCGGCGGAAAATTCCACTCTATTGCCGAAGCACTACCATTCCACAATGGAGATTCTTGGCGCCAATTCTGCGCCGATTTTGCTACGTCACAGAGCTATGCCCTGAGCAAGCCAATCACAGTTACGATTTTGCAGAAAGCGCGGGAATTTTCCCACCACAACTGCCTGGGTACACAAGTCATTCCCACACCTCGCTGGTAGCCCGCCAGAAAGTGTTTTCGCTAAGTTTCTGCGAAGTAACGGAACCTCTAGCCCAGCCGCTACTTCAGGCCCCTGCGGGCGTGTCTCTTGACAATGTCGGCGTCTGGAAAGCATTCACTCGACTCCCTCACACTCGTCGGCTTAACCCTCTCGAGATCCGCAGAGCCTGCCTGTCACCGGACCACCTGGGTGACGAGAGACACTGCGTGGGAAGTCCGCATGTGAAGGAATAGCAACTTTTCACCGCATGCAATGAGAGAGGAAAATCGTAAGATAGAAATATGAGAGGGGGCTCATGCCACCTCTCATGGGCAGCTGTACTTGTACGCGCCATCCAAGGTCTGTTTGACTCAATAGCCAGGCGTATCAAGGCCATTATTACGACCAGAGGCGGTTATTCTAGGTACTGATTTCTCGGGCCCTATGCACCCAAACTGCGTGAAAATGTAATCACATGTCAGTTCTAGTATAATATATTTGTCCAATGAATACCCGTTTATCATGTGCATTTCTTCTTGGTGTAGCAATTTTAATGGCCACTAGTGTCGTTCATTATACCCACTGTTCTTCAAACGATTCATGCTACACATACTGTGCTCTCGTCCGTTGTTACAGTGTCTTCCAATTTCCAGTTTCTTTTGTCGTTTCCTTTTTGTTGCATCAGTATTTGAGCTATTTACTTGTTTGCTTCTGTTCGATGCATCTGACGTTTCTTTATTGAGCGCTTTATTTGACTCAGGTGTTTTTCTGACTTCATTTTCTCTGCCCGTTTTCCTTTCGTTTTCCCCTTGCTCTCAGCTATTTTACTCCGTAAAGTGAAGAGAAAGAGTTATTATTCTTTTTCCCCTGACTGGTCGGTACTGCAAGAAAGCTGGCTAGCCGGTACTGTACTACGATCACACAATAAAAACGATTCCGATTGCGTATTGTTTAATGCATGATGTCTTGAAAGTTTCACGGCTACAGCTTCCTTAAACAACACAGTTAAAATAAAAGTGAAAATAAATTCCATTACCCGCCTCGTAAACGTGTACCACAGTTTTGAAACTATCATTCTGCGCGCTCCTCGCATGCAAACAACATTAAACGCTCACACCTCAAAACCAACTGAGTGCAAAACAAAATGCCCGACGTACCATGAGTGGAATCAGGGTGTCTTTCAGCTCACCCCTTACATGTACTGCCACCTAGTACTATAAACGAGAACTGTCGCTGGCCAGTACTGTAAAACGGTCGATACTGTAGGATTGTCCCCTATGTGTTTCAGACACCAACATTTTTCTTGATTCCTAACACTGTCATTTGCACAGTGACGCTGTCATTTGCAATAGCACTGAAGAGAATTAGCACATTATATACGAGAGGCGTCAAACAAGTAATACAACACATTTCTTTTCTGTAAGCAGGTTGGTTTGTTCTGGATTCCAACACAGCGTGTTATTCCCTACTCTTTTAGATACAACAGCCTGTTTTTCAACATAATCTCCGTTCAATGCGACGACCTTACGCCAGCTTACAGGGAGGGCCTGTATGCACGAACGGTACCACTCCACTGGTCGACGGCGGAGACAACGACTTGCTGCATCAATCGACCGCATCATCCATGTGCTGCTTGCCGGGGAGTGCATCCTTCATTGGGCCAAACAGATGGAAGTTGAAAGGTGCGAGATCCGATTATACAGTGGTTGTCGAAGAACAGTCCAGCATAGTTTTGTGAGCTCCTGTCGGGTGCGCAGACTTATGTGAGCCCTTGCGTTGTCATGGAGACTGAGAAATTCGTTTCCATTTTTGTGACTTCACCTCAGGTTTGATGTTAAATAACCGCTTCAGAGTCCCAGAAGACCGTCGCCGTGATTTACCGACTGCGGGTGCAGCTTTGAGCTTTTTCTTCGGAGGAGAGGTGGTGTGGCGCCACTCCATTGATTTCAGTTTTTGTTTCCGGTTCGAAGTGATGAACCAACGTTTCGGTGAGGGAACACCTTCGAGCACCCCAACTGGTGGAAAAGTGTATCTGCACTACCGACTAAGACGGCTAGTTGAGCAGCGAGGTGTTTGATTGTGATCCGTTGATCTCGTCGGATGAGAGTGTCCGCACGTTCCAGCATTGCGCGAGTCATAGCTGTGTGCAGCAGGCCGGCACGCGGGAAATCGTACAGGTTTGCGCGGCCTTGTTGCGATGATGGCAAACGTCTCGCCCATCGACTCACCGTGTTCCTGTTGAGTTCTAGGTCTCCATAGACATTCTGGAAGCGCCTACAAATGTCTGCGATGTTCTGGTTTTCCGCAAGAAGGTACTCAATGACAGCTCTCTGCTTGGAACGTACGTCCGTTACAGAGGCAATTTTGAAGGCTACGTGTAGCGCCTCGAGCTACCTGAACTTCATGAAACTATTGCGGCGATGTCCGACAAGAAATTCCGAATGTTTTCGATAGAAACTGACGGAGGAAAAAATTGTGTTGGATTACTTATTGAGTGCCCCTTGTAATTAGACGTACAATCAGCAAGTGCAGTGAACACTAAGCGACCCTCTGACGTTCAAGGGAGGAAAAAAGGAATTCCGTCGACAATGGGGTCATTATGGAAATGAGCAGAAGGTCGAACACGACGAAGTGTGGAAAGCAATCGGCCGCGCCTTCTCATTCCAGTCACATCAATGGGAGAAAGCGATGCTAGCCAGGAGAAAAACGCTCTCCACTGATGCATCCTCTGGACGGATAACCCAACAACATGTAAAGCCTATTAACAACACTTTCGGTGCAACACATTTGAATTAGGGGGTGGGTAGTGTCGAGTTTACTGGTAAAGTAGGATATTCGGAGGTGTTAAAGATGGAAGAGGAAGGAGGGGAGTTTTATAAGATGGTAGCCGCGCAGGATTAGCCGAACGGTCTTGGGCGCTGCAGTCATGGACTGTGCGGCTCGTCCCGGCGGAGGTTCGCGTCCTCCCTCGGGCATGTGTGTGTGTGTTTGTTCTTAGGATAATTTAGGTTAAGTAGTGTGCAAGCTGGGGGACTGATGACCTTAGCAGTTAAGTCCCATAAGATTTCACATACTTTGAACATTTTTTTTTTATAACATGGTAAAGGACGCGGGTGGGGGAGGGTAAGCGGATTCGAAAGGCTAGGCGGACTGCATGACGTTCGAGGATCTGTAAGTCGTGGCAAAAGGAGGGAGGAGTAAAAGTCCATGCCGCATTTGTATAGTAGTCTTGTGCTTCTCCTTCACAGTTTCACCATATTCTTCAAAATACAAATTTTTTTTATCTAAACCTACAGCATAATTGTTCTTCATTTGTATCTCCACTAAAAGAACATAGTACGCATAGCATTTTGACAACAGATGCGGAACGAAACGATTATCTTTGATACATGCTAAAGTGAACCAATAACATTCCTGAGGTTCACAATGTTCAACTGGTGTAATAATCGATCAAAAACGTGGATTACCGTCGATGGTTTTGTGTGTTCCACTACATAGTTCCAATTTTATTGCCTACGTTGAAGCACAATACACCCTCATGTAATTAGTTCATTTTCGCATACGACCGTAGATGCTCAAAACTCTATACCACAAGAAACCATTTTACACACTTATTAACCAAGCTTATGACGTTTAGCTTCACTAATTGAGTGACCTGAGAACGACACGTATTCATCACTGGAACTGCACTCACAGTCAACGTTATTGTCATTTGAATCATGTCAACTCTCACCTACAGAATTGTCCGCCATCTTCTCACCAGACTTAGTCACTTTCGCTCCAGCAATTACTGTAGATCTGACATACGCCAGATAGGACAATCAAAAATATTCCTCATTGTCATACCATAGCTTTAAATCGTTATGGCACATGAGCATTTATGATATTCTATGTCTTTCGCCATACCAAACTCAAAATGTCCAAATCAGTAGTTGGTTCACCCTGGCATAGGACCTTTCACTTTTTCCAGTGGTTTATTTGTTTCGTGACAGAACATGACTCGTGAAGAGGTCGTAACATAAAGTAACACCAAATATCTAGGAAAAAAAGGGTTTTGCTACCACAGTCCGATCCAAGTTGCGCAAATTGCATATCAGCCATTGAGTGGACCTCTCAGAAACATACCAAGAACTCCATAATACGACGAAAATAGTGCCACTAGAGGAAGTGAGGAACAACCGATGGAATAATTTCATCGTCTGCTTTGCTTTCCTTAATGCCTTAGAGACCATTCAGTAAGTATACCCCGTAGCTAAATTGGTTCAGAATATAAAAGACACCTTTCACAGTACAACAACGAGGGAAGGAAGTATTCTGCTGGATGACAGAGCTATCGGGGAATTCATGGAAATGAGTAATCTGACACGGCGGCATGTGATGCTTACAATGAAAGTAATCTCTACCGCTCGGACAAGTAGATTCAACTAGCAAAGAAGTTATATGTTGTGCACAATGCTTTCTTAAATTCACCAGCGTTCTCAAAAAATGACTGTGGAATGTTTATTCATACTGCTTATTGGTCACTGGTTACAACACACACACACACACACACACACACACACACACACACACACTCACACACGTTCGACCTGTATCAAGACCAGGTGAACACTTCTAGCCTTTGTGTTATATTTTCATGTTTTCCCATCTGTCTGCCTCAAAACTGACTCAGTACAGTGAACAAGGTGCCGATCCCAGGAAAATGGAGGGCGCTCGTATGTCCATTATAGCTATTGGGCGTAAGATCTATATTACTAAATCGATAACCCGGAATCCATTCCCAATAACCAGTTGCAGGTTGCATATCTAACAGCTTCTAGGGGCAACAAAAATTTGACTTTCAATATTTCGCGTAGTTATTAAACGAATTTTAAAAAACTTAATTGCTATCATAATCTGTTAATTAAGAGATATAACCTTAAGTTTAAAGCTTAAGGTAATAAGTATTACAATTAGAAACTATGCGTTTGTCTTGAGGTAACAGAAGTAACAGCGTGCGAATACTCTGACTTCATCGGCCCAGTATTTGAGAATGAGAGCACTTAGTGACTTCCAACAAACTTGACACACAATTCTAAACCCTTATGAAACATTTTCTCGGTCACATCGCTCACAAAGTGGTGAAAGGAAAAAAACAGTTTATCGCTTACTACATTTTCACTGTTTGTACAGTGGAACTTCAACATCAAGCACGACGTTTTAATTTATTACTTGTTTGTTACTAACTCTATTACAACGCATTTTGGAGACAATATCCACACTGAATGTACCTACGAAATTATATGATTGTGTAACACATATTCCAGGAGACATGACGTCATAAACATTGAGATACTCGAGAGACCAGCTGTTCTAAGAATGGAGGGCAAGTTACGCAGACTACAATCATCCTGTGTTTCATAATGAGAGCACTTAGCGGCGTCCAAGAAAATTTAAACAGAATTTGATACCCTTTCCAAAACCTTTTCCCACATACATATTTAAAGTCAAATACTTAACTCTTTCGTAAAGTAACTGCAAGTTTGAAGCTGCTTTATACATGAGAGTTCACTTCTTTAAAAAAATCGGGCGTTTTCTGATTTTATACTAAGATGCATCGCAGTGTGGTTTATAGAAGTGGAACGACCCCTCTAAAAATAAAAAAATAAAAAAAAAGAGAGAGAGAAATTTAAAGTCACGTCGAATGAGATGGATGAATGGATGAGCTGGGAGAGTGCGGAAAACTTGCAACGTTATATTACCAATACGATGTCCTTCTTGGATGCGACTCTGACGAATCAAACAGATAGAGGATTACACGAGAAAAAGAATTATGCCTTTTGTTGACGTAGGGCTTTTGTCATACTTGAGTTGCGACTGTTGTTTCAAGCTTACAAGTGACGTGTAATCTGATCGTGTTAACTTACGCCCAAATACTTGAAATCGTCGTTATAGCGGGAGTGAAGATCACTCATGTTACCGCAGACGATTTTAACTAACGCCATCTAGACATATCACCTATCAGCCACAGTGTGTTGGGGAAACGCCTCGCGAAATTCCATGGAATTCGGTCACAAGCAAACCGAAACCAGGACGGTCGAAAATGGCTAAGGGTGAAGCAACATCAGCGGCTGTTCTGGCGTTGTTCAGTAAGGGTCAGAGCATCTCGCAGGAAACAGGGGTCAGCCGTATTACTGATGTTAGCTGAACCCAGTTTCCTGCGAGATGTGCCTCTTACTGTAGCTCTCTATTAAGAACATTACGAACAACATATTGAGTCCTGTTAGCTAGAAAATCCTCACTCCGGTCGCGTATTTGTTCAGATATTTCGTAAGTATTTTGTTTACTTAGTGAAGGCGCGGAAACAAGCTGACCTCCGCTACGCATTGCCTTCTAGATACCTTGAATGAACAGAGAAAGCTGGGTTTCACAAGATCAGTGCCGATGGTTACAATGTTGACTTGAACAGAGTAGTATTTCGGTCTCCAGAGGAGTCACTACATGCCAGCAACATATACACAGTGGTCCATTGATACTGATCGGATCAAATATCTCACGAAATAAGCGTCAAACGAAAAACAACAAAGAACGTAACTCGTCTAGCTTGAGGGGGGAGGGGGGGCAGATGGCGCTATGGTTGGCCCGCTAGATGGCGCTGCCATAGGTCAAACGTGTATCAACTGCACTTTTTAAAATAGGAACCCCAATTACATACTCGTGTAGTACGTAAAGAAATATGAATGTTTTAGTTGTACCACTTTTTTCGCTTTGTGATAGATGGCGCTCTAATAGTCACAAACGTATAACTACGTGGTATCGCGCGACATTCCGCCAGTGCGGACAGTATTTGCTTCGTGATACATTACCCGTGTTAAAATGGACCGTTTAAGAATTGCGGAAAAGGTCGATATCGTGTTGATGTATGGCTATTGTGATCAAAATGCCCAACGGGCGTGTGCTATGTATGCTGCTCGGTATCCTGGATGACATCATCCAAGTGTCCGGACCGTTCGCCGGATAGTTACGTTATTTAAGGAAACAGGAAGTGTTCAGCCACATGTGAAACGTCAACCACGACCTGAAACAAATGATGATGCCCAAGTAGGTGTTTTAGCTGCTGTCGCGGCTAATCCGCACATCAGTAGCAGACAAATTGCAATAGAATCGGGAATCTCAAACGTCGGTGTGGATAATGCTACGTCAACATCGACTGCACCCGTACCATATTTCTATACACCTGGAATTGCATGGCGACGACTTTGAACGTCGTGTACAGTTCTGCCACTGGGCACAAGAGAAATTACCGGACGATGACAGATTTTTTGCTCACGTTCTGTTTAGCGACGAAGCGTCATTCACCAACAGCGGTAACGTAAACCGGCATAATATGCACTATTGGGGAACGGGAAATCCACGATGTCTGCGACAAGTGGAACACCAGCGACCTTGGCGGGTTAATGTATGGTGCGACACTATGGGAGGAAGGATAATTGGCTCCCATTTTATCGATGTCAATCTAAATGGTGCAATGTATACTGATTTCCTATGTTATGTTCTACCAGTGTTACTACAAGATGTTTCACTGCATGACAGAATGGTGATGTACTTCCAACATGATGGATGTCTGGCACATAGCTAGCGTGCGGTTGAAGCGGTAATGAATAGCATATTTCATGACAGGTGGATTGGTCGTCGAAGCACCATACCATGGCCCGCGCGTTCAGCGGATCTGACTTCCCCGGATTTCTTTCTGTGGGAAAAGTTGAACGATATTTGCTATCGTGATCCACCGACAACGCCTGACAACATGCTTCAGCGCATTGTCAATGCATGTGCGAACGTTACGGAAGGCGAACTACTTGCTGTTGAGGGGAATGTCGTTACACGTATTGCCAAATGCATTGAGGTTGACGGACATCATTTTGAGCATTTATTGCATTAATGTGGTATTTACAGGTAATCACGCTGTAACAGCATGCGTTCTCAGAAATGGTAAGTTCATAAAGGTACATGTATCACTTCGGAACAACCGAAATAAAATGTACAAACGTACCTACGTTTTGTATTTTGATTTAAAAAACCTACCTGTTACCAACTGTTCGTCTAAAATTGTGAGCCACATGTTTTTGACTATTACAAAGGGAAAAAAGTTGTCCAACTAAAACATTCATATTTCTTTACGTACTACACGAATATGTAATAAAAATGGGGGTTACTATTTTAAAAAACGCAGTTGATATCCGTTTCACCTATGGCAGCGCCATCTAGCGGGCCAACCATAGCGCCATCTGGTTTCCCCCTTCAAGCTAGACAAGTTTCGTTCTTAGTAGTTTTTCGTTTGACGCTTATTTCGTGAGATATTTGGTCCGGTCACGATCAATGGATCACTCTGTATATTCCACAGTTCAGAAAGAATTATTTCTGCTCGACGTGAGCCTTCTTATATGTAGCTGTTCGTTTTTTCCAGTCACATCATACCCTGTGTTGTTCTAGCGACATTATTATGGTGAACTGATGCCAGATGCGTCGGCATTTCAACAGTATATTTAATATATAACATAACGGGCATCCCATCAGGTCCTACGGTTTGCTCTATCGAACGATTTGGGCTGCTTCTTTAGATTTTGTGTTCACCTCTTTCTACATCTATTATTTTCACATCTGTGCTATCGACCAGCAGAATTTCTTCTCGTTTAGTTGCACAGTTAAGTCCGCTGTTGCTTCTCACTCGATAAAGACGAGGGTCGACGGACACGACTTTATGAATGCGTCATGTGTGTTCAGACACCACGCATTCATGTAACTGATTCGCCTCGATGGGCAATGAATCCACAACCTTCAGACCGGATGCACATTTACGTTAGACTTCCAGCAGGAATCTAAAATTAGCGAGCATGGAGGATATGGACGGGGACTGCAGATATGTTGTGTTAGGTAGGAGTGTAAGTCGGGCGGGAAAGGTGCCCAGACAGACCGCGCAGTTGCGATAAAAACTGTGTCCTGGTGGTGCAGTGGTTAACGCAATTTCCTAGTAAGTAGGAACTCCTGAGTTCAAGTCTCACTCTGGCACACATTTTCACTCGTCTCCGATGAACCCGAGCGAAGTCCCGATGCAGTTGATTTCATTAGTTCCTTCCACTTCCTTTACTTTCTCCCATCTCCCTCTTTAATTTCCATAACACGTGATTTTCCGACTCGGCGTATGTTTCGCCTCGGGCATAAAGTATGTGTTTATCGGAGGACGCTGGAGCAACCTCCTAAAGTGCTGTACTCTGAAATAGATCTAAGATGGGTGTCGGCTTCGCTCCGGCCCGCGCAACAATCTCGACGAGACACAAATCCCGCGCCACTGATTTCAGCGTGGTAACTTTCTTCGCGCAGACAAAAGTTTCCATATCTGACCACCGGACCGAAAACAAAGCTCCGCGAACAGTCAACTTCCAATTGTTTTTTTGCAATGTGCTCGAAGTCTCTCGGACGTAACGTTTCCACCAATCCTCCTGTCTTTTTGTTCGGAATATCAGAAGAAGAAAAAGTCTCGGGATAACGGTTGAAAAGTACAATTCAGCCAGCCGCACAAAATCAAGTACTTTGATGCCTAAGGAAACAGTAGCTAAATTTCAACATTAATAAACTTCGCCAAACCACTTCATTGATCAACGCTTTCTCCTGACACGAGGATTAGAACGTAATATACCGCATACCTGCTGAAACATATCATTTCGTTTCAGCTGTCCATTCCACAGTAGTCACCCACAGAAATAAACATAAAACTGGCTTCCTGCTGACACTTTACCTTTAAAGCGTAACACTTGCAATCGTCTTGGTCCACATCTTAAGAAAAGCATAAAACATGGCAAGTAATACAAATAAATCCACGTCCCACGAGATCACAATGCTGTTGAGGGGAGAAGACAAGAGCAGCACACTTTTAATATCGAATTAATTTACTAATTAATTAAATTGATCAAACAATTGCCCCTCCTCCCTGGGACGCCTCCAGCACATCAGGGGTCCCTGCCCCATCCGCGTCTGGGAAATATCCAGATTTCCCGCACTTCCACCCTCCGCATCGCTCCACACCTCCCCCTCCCGGAAAAAAAAATTGGCGGAAAAATCGCTCCGTCTGCGCTGAGCTATTGGACTGGAAGGATCTCACGACATGAAACAGAAATTAATGTCAATTACACTGCAGACGATATATGGTTTATTTACAAAATTCAATTTGCATATTTCTTATTTCGTTTACGGGAGACGGGGCTCCACCCTCCCCTCACCCACAAGGAAAACGGTGAGAAATTCAAAAATGGTCAGGAAATTCAAAATCAGCAGGAAAATAAAATTTTTGTGGTTCATTCGAATTTTGGTGGTAAATTCAAATGCTAATTACATTGCATTGTGAAGAACATAATAATAATAGTAATAATATATTATTTATTTATAAAAATTAAATTTTGCAAACCGCTGGGGTGAAAGGAGGTAGTGTACTATACTTCATCTTTGGAATCCTGGCACAGTCTAAGTATTATGTCACAATCCGAGATGGCTGACCCAGTATACTGGTGCAGGCTAACTCCCCTCTTCCAACTGTCAGGAAATTCGAAAACTAGAGGGAAATTCAAAAATCAACGGGAAAATTCAATTTTTTTCCTCTGGATGTGAAGCATGGGAGTTGGGAAGCGATAGTTGCCATTGATCGAGCAGTGGAGAGTGGCTCTACCTAGTCTCGTCAGTAACTGCTTGATGCAATGTTAGTCTAGCACTAGAGAGTTGCTCAAGCCAACAGCCCTATGCAGGAAGGATGGATAATAATAATAATAATTTAATAATAATAATAATAAGACACTGAAGCGCCAAAGAGACTGATACAGGCATACGTATTCAAATACACAGATATGTAAATAGACAGAATCTGCGCAGCGGTCGGCAACGCATTAATAAGACAACAAGTGTCCGGCGTAGTTCAAAAATGGTTCAAATGGCTCTGAGCACTATGGGACTTAACAGCGGAGGTCATCAGTCCCCTAGAACTTAGAACTACCTAAACCTAACTAACCTAAGGACATCACTCACATCCATGACCGAGGCAGGATTCGAACCTGCGACCGTAGCGGTCACACGGTTCCAGACTGTAGCGCCTAGAACCGCTCGACCACTACGGCCGGCCCGGCGTAGTTGTTAGATCGCTTACTGCTGCTACAAAGGCAGACTTAAGTCAGTTTGAACGTGGTGTTATGGACTGCACACGAGCGATGGGACACAGCAACTCCGAAGTAAGGATGAAGTGGGGATTTTCAAGTACGATCATTTCAAGAGTGTACCGTGAATATCAGGAATCCGGTAAAACATCAAATCTCCGACATCGCTGCGGCCGGAAAAATATTCTGCAAGAACAGGACAGACAAGGGGGAAATTGTGTCAATAAATAAATCACTAAAGGCTAAGGACTCATTGATATGATGGAGTGCCAAGCAGAATGCTGCACATGTTAGACCTGTGCTTAGCCACATTTGTAATTTTTCCTTTAGGAATGGTCAGTTTCCTGAACGATTAAAGTACTCAGTAGTAAAGCCGCTGTATAAAAAGGGAGAAAAGGATAATGTAGACAATTTTACAGCTGTTTCTTTGCCATCAGTGTTTGCTAAAGTTATTGAAAAGGCTTTGTATGTAAGGATAATTGATCACTTTATATCACACGATTTGCTATCAAATATACAGTTCGGCTTTAGAAGTCGTTTAACAACTGAAAATGCTATATTCTCTTCTCCCTGTGAGGTACTGGATGGGCTAGATAAAAGGTTTCGAACGCTAGGCATATTTTTTGAGTGAACTAAGGCGTTTGATTGTGTTGATCACAAAATACAGGGTGTACACAAAGTCTGGGAACACTTTCAATTATTTATTGCACAAGAACTAAACATTGTACAGATGTCATACATATTGCATTTTGAAGAGAAACTCTGAAATTTGTTTATACAAACATTCGATATGCGAACCATGAGTGACCCGGCAAACGTCAATACGATAATCGTATTCTTGGCATGCCCGCCCGTCCCAGCATGGCATCGTCGACTGTGACAGTCACTTCCCGCTTTCTCTCCCGGAGCTCTGCTACATCACGTGGTAGCGGCGGCATATACACCAGATCTTTAATGTGACCCCATAGAAAAAAGTCACACGGAGAGAGATCTGGTGATCGGGAAGGCCATTTCATGAAACAGTTGTCTCCTTCTGTAGCACGGCCGATCCATCGATGCGGCAGCTCCGTGTTCAGGTACCCACGAACTTCACGATGAAAATGGGGTGGAGCCCCATCCTGCTGAAAGATGAACGGAGAGTCCTATTGCATTTGAGGCATCAGCCATTGCAGCAACATGACCAAGTAGGAATATCCAGTGACAGTGCTCTCACCGAAGAAGAATGGCTCGAACAGTTTTCGACGTGACAAGGTACAAAACACATTTACCTTTGGGAAACACGTGAAAGGTCTCTGTTGGATTCCTTTCATGTTAATTTCTTAAATCTGTTGTCACTTACGCATACATTCCCCTTCTAAATTTACTATTGTGTTTCTGACTCTATCTGGGAGGAGACTGAGCAGTGGAACGTGTTACTTTTACACATAATCAAGAACGATCTGTCACACTACTACACTTTAAAACACAGTTTATATGTAATTCATGTCACACAGTCTCATACGGAACCTACATCCGCTTTCTTTTATATACTGTATGTGATAAGATACTGTCATCCCCCTTCCCTTCTGTGTGAGAGGATGAATGGGCAAATGTATTTCTGGTTGCATGCTTGATGGTAGCAGACAAGCCTGTCTGCTGGAGAACAGTAGGACCAACGTCGGAACAGGTAGCTACGCTTTCTAAAAGCAGAGATGTTTCTATTCTTAGTATGGTCCTGTCTGTCCCTTGTCATGTTGGTATAGGAAGCTTCCTCTCTGGTCACTTCCGTTTGTATCCGTTAAGCACCCTTGGTAGGGGCCCAGGGCAGTGTGTCCGCGGCGAGCGTCTGAAGTGGTAAGATCTCCGGCTAAGCGCGTCTCTGCTAAGTCCATAGGACAATGGATTTCTTAAGTTCAGCCTAACTGAAAATTTAATCACCTTTATTTCCGGTTTAGATCTAAAATATGTAATGTTATCTTAAATTGCAATGCCGAGTAACTTGAGTGTGAAGTTCAGAATATCTTCCAGTAGTTGCTTTGTCACTACTTTGTGAGTAAAGTGGAACCACGTGTGGATGATCCGTAACTCTAACCAAGATCATCAATCTTAAATGCGAATGTGCGTAAGATTATAACGTCTCATCTTGACAATATTTTTCAATATAGCAACTTTTCTTTATATTCAACCCACATGGGGTGTACTTTGTGAGACCAGTACCACGTGCTTATACAATTGTTTGACCCATCAGGTTAATAGTAAGATGATAGTAACCAATTCAAGGTTTTTCTTTTGTAATTTGTGTTTCGATGTAATTTATTTTAATTATCAAAATTATTGTGGAGTTACACTCTTTGTGTAAACCAAGTTGACCACGTGAAGCATGTAGTGTAATCATCAAAGTAGCCCTCAGCTATTCTTTTCGTGAAGATTTCACAGAGAGTTAGTATGAATTTAGTATACCAGTGTCTGGTAATTTCATGACGGACAGGATTGCCCTACGAACGTAACTTCTTTGGGTGGCAATTGAATCGGTTGGTTGTGGTTAATTTCCTCTTTCATATGTTTCAACGTTCTTCATGTGTTATTTTATGAATGCAGTGCTGTATGCAGTCTCCCAATCTTGGCTCCATATTTGATGTGTTCTGTAAGATTACAAACTCACATTTCCACAATCCTAAATAAGGCACCAGTTTAGTTATGAATCAAGTTTAATATGCTGAAATTTTAACGGAACAATAATCAATGTTAAAATAAATGTCCAAATATAAACTGATTTATTTCTTTTTATTTAAATTTTGTTTTCATATATATATAACCGGTTATCGTAAGATAACTACTAAAAGGTTATAATTAATGTTAGTCTGGTTGGAAATTTGGTAATCTAGACTGGATACCTGGTGAAACAGTTGCTCAGTAATGCAAGGTTAACTTCCCCAGATAGCTCACAGTTTTTAACCCGCTTTTATTGTCTTGAATATCAGCACCGCTTTCAGAACAAATTAGTGCAACAACGTTACACACGCTCAAATTGAACGCATTCTTGTGGATGCTTTGTACCCCAAATTCGACAAATATGCCTGTTCACTTTCCAATTAGTGTGAAAAGTGGCGTCGTCGCAAAAAATTAAGCGATCAACAATGCCATTCCCATCCTCCCGGATCGAAACCGCCCAGCGGACTATCGACGAGGGCCTGGATGTGGTTTTTAGGTGGTTTTCCACATCCCGCTAGGTGAATACCGGGCTGGTCCCCACGTTCTACTTAAGTTACACGGTTCGCAGGCATTTGAAACACGTTCGCACTATTTCACGATTTATACTAGACGCAGACAGTTGGCGTACACTAATTCCTTCCTGGGGGGCACGGGGTGGCGACAGGAAAGGCATCCAGCCATCCCTTAAAATTAACATGCCAAATCCGGTTAACCATAACAGCAGACCCCGCACAGTCGGGTTAATGCTTGGAAAGAGAGAATGCCATCCCCATCCTCATTCAGTTGTTGCAACTGCGAACGAAACTCAAAACGTTTGGTCTTGTCGTCGTCATTGAGCTTCTGCACTAGCTCCAATTTGAATGGTTTCATAGACAGCTTCTGTTGCAGGACTTTCCACACTATCATTGGAACCATTTAGAGTTCACGGGATGCACGACGCACCGATTTCTTTGGACTCCTCACGAATGTCTCTCTCGTGCGCGTTCTACATTCACGTCACTCACACTGGGACGTCCGCTTCACTTCGCCGGGCACAAGCAACCCGTCGTAACGAATTTCTTGTGCCAGGGGTAAATGGCCTTCCTTGTTAGTGGCTTCTTACCGTACTTGGTTCTAAACATCCGTTGAATAGGGGTAGCGCACTTGCTTTTGTCAAACCCCAACATACAGAAAGCTCGCTCCGCACATGAACTCGCCATGTTTTGCGACTAGCGTTCAATATTGGCAAGTTACCAAACTACACTGTGGCAGTATACATGAAAAAAAAACTTTCATGATTTCTCTTCAGAATGACATATGTATGATATCTGTACAATGTCCGCTACTTGTGCAATAAATAATTAAAAGTGTTCCTGGACTTTATGTACACCCTGTATTACAGTTGAAGTTGGACCATTACAGAATACAGGGAGTAGCTCACAATTGGTTCACCTCTTACTTTAACAACAGACAGCAAAAGATCATTATTCACAGTGTTGAGAATGGCTGTGATGAGTCTGAGTGGGGTACAGTTAACGGGGGATTGCCCCAGGGATCAATGTTGCGGCCACTCCGGTTCCTTATTTATACAAATAATATCCCCTCTAGTATTATGGGTAACTCTAAAATATATCTGTTTGCTGATGACACGAGCTTGGTAGTGAAAGATGTTGTGTGCAACATTGGCTCGGTTTCAAATAGTGCAGTTCACGACGTAAATTAATGGCTTGGAGAAAATAAACTAACGCTAAAGCACAGTAAGACTCAGTTTTTACAGTTTCTAACATACAATTCAACAGAACTCTACGTTTTAATTTCACAGAATGGGCGTATGATTAGTGAAACTGTACATTTCAAGTTTCTAGCTGTTCAGATAGATAGTAAACTGTCGTGGAAAGCCCAAGTTCAGGATCTTGTTCAGAGACTTAATGCTGCCATTTTTACTATTCGAACGGTATCTGAAGTAAGTGATCGTTCGTCACGAAAATTAGTCTACTTTGCTTATCTTCATCCGCCTGTGTCTTATGGTATTATATTTTGAGGGAACTCTTCCTATTCTAAAAGGATATTTTTGGTTCAGAAACGGGCGGTTCTGGCAATAAGTGGTGTAAGTTCGCGAACCTCTTGTCGACCCCTGTTCACTGGTCTGGGAATTTCGACATTGGCCTCTCAATATATATATTCTTTACTGTCGTTTCTTGTTGACAATATTAGCTTATTTCCAAGAATAATCAGCTTTCACTCAGTTAGTACTCGGCATTTGGATCGCACTTCCTTGACGCTTGTGCAAAAAGGTGTTCAGTATACTGCTGCATCCATTTTCAATAAGCGACTAACGAATTCAAAAATTTTAGCGGTAATCCACGCGCTTTCAAATCGAAACTGAAGAATTTCCTCATAGGTCACTCCTATTCTGTTGAGGAGTTCCTTGAAAATTAAGTTGATTCTTATGTTATATTGTTGACTGCCTTTACTTAAACTTTTTTAGGCTCATAAACATTTTATTTTTATGTGTTAATACTTTTATGTTGTAGTTTCATGTTCTGACACGTTCCATGACCTTTGAGATTTGCTCCTCAATTTGGCCCAACGGAACTTGACGTATAAATAAATAAATAAATAAAAGACGACTGGAGAGAATCATCCAACGTGACAGAAGTGCCACCCTTCCGCAAATTGTTTCAGATTTCAATGCTGGGCCATCAACAAGTGTCAGCGTGCGATCCACCAAACGAAGCATCATCGATACGGGCTTTCGGAGCCGAAGGCCCACTCCTGTACCCTTGATGACTTCACGACATAAAACTTTATGCCTCACGTGGACCCGTCAACACCGACATTGGACTGTTGATGACTGGAAACATGTTGCCTGGTCGGACGAGTTTAGTTTCAAATTATATAGAGCGTATGGACGTGTACAGCAGGGGACTGTTCAAGTTGGTATAGGCTCTGTAATGGTGTAGGGCTCGTGCAATTGGAGTTACACTCCTGGAAATGGAAAAAAGAACACATTGACACCGGTGTGTCAGACCCACCATACTTGCTCCGGACACTGCGAGAGGGCTGTACAAGCAATGATCACACGCACGGCACAGCGGACACACCAGGAACCGCGGTGTTGGCCGTCGAATGGCGCTAGCTGCGCAGCATTTGTGCACCGCCGCCGTCAGTGTCAGCCAGTTTGCCGTGGCATACGGAGCTCCATCGCAGTCTTTAACACTGGTAGCATGCCGCGACAGCGTGGACGTGAACCGTATGTGCAGTTGACGGACTTTGAGCGAGGGCGTATAGTGGGCATGCGGGAGGCCGGGTGGACGTACCGCCGAATTGCTCAACACGTGGGGCGTGAGGTCTCCACAGTACATCGATGTTGTCGCCAGTGGTCGGCGGAAGGTGCACGTGCCCGTCGACCTGGGACCGGACCGCAGCGACGCACGGATGCACGCCAAGACCGTAGGATCCTACGCAGTGCCGTAGGGGACCGCACCGCCACTTCCCAGCAAATTAGGGACACTGTTGCTCCTGGGGTATGGGCGAGGACCATTTGCAACCGTCTCCATGAAGCTGGGCTACGGTCCCGCACACCGTTAGGCCGTCTTCCGCTCACGCCCCAACATCGTGCAGCCCGCCTCCAGTGGTGTCGCGACAGGCGTGAATGGAGGGACGAATGGAGACGTGTCGTCTTCAGCGATGAGAGTTGCTTCTGCCTTGGTGCCAATGATGGTCGTATGCGTGTTTGGCGCCGTGCAGGTGAGCGCCACAATCAGGACTGCATACGACCGAGGCACACAGGGCCAACACCCGGCATCATGGTGTGGGGAGCGATCTCCTACACTGGCCGTACACCACTGGTGATCGTCGAGGGGACACTGAATAGTGCACGGTACATCCAAACCGTCATCGAACCCATCGTTCTACCATTCCTAGACCGGCAAGGGAACTTGCTGTTCCAACAGGACAATGCACGTCCGCATGTATCCCGTGCCACCCAACGTGCTCTAGAAGGTGTAAGTCAACTACCCTGGCCAGCAAGATCTCCGGATCTGTCCCCCATTGAGCATGTTTGGGACTGGATGAAGCGTCGTCTCACGCGGTCTGCACGTCCAGCACGAACGCTGGTCCAACTGAGGCGCCAGGTGGAAATGGCATGGCAAGCCGTTCCACAGGACTACATCCAGCATCTCTACGATCGTCTCCATGGGAGAATAGCAGCCTGCATTGCTGCGAAAGGTGGATATACACTGTACTAGTGCCGACATTGTGCATGCTCTGTTGCCTGTGTCTATGTGCCTGTGGTTCTGTCAGTGTGATCATGTGATGTATCTGACCCCAGGAATGTGTCAATAAAGTTTCCCCTTCCTGGGACAATGAATTCACGGTGTTCTTATTTCAATTTCCAGGAGTGTATATGGAACCCCGGATGCGTCTAGATATGACTGACAGGTGACATGTACGTAAGCATGTTGTGTCATCACCGGCATCCATTCATGTCCATTGTGCATTCCGACGGTCTTGGGAAATTTCAGTAAGACAATGCGACACCTCACACACCTAGAAATGCTTCTGAGTTTAAACACTTCCGTTGGCCATCAAACTCCCCAGATACGAACATTATTGGGTATATCTGGGATGCCTTGCGACGTACTGTTCAGAAGAGATCTCCCTCTCGTACTCCTACGTATATGTGGATAGCCCTGCGGGATTATTCATGCTGTCAATTCCCTCCAGCAGACATTAGTAGCGTCCATGCCACGTCGTGTTGCGGCCCTTCTGCGTGCTCGCAGAGGCCCTACACGATGTTAGCCTGGTGTACCAGTTTCTTTGGCTCTTCAGTGTAATGTACTGAAGTGCAGTGGAGCAGCTTCCTGTTAATCTACAAGTTAATAACTTCTCGGAGGGGCATAAGGATGTGTAATAAAATTAGGGTAGCGACCTGTAATCCCCGTGCAGCTATATCTTGTTTTCCTAATTGTTAATTCATCCCCTCGGCCCGAGGGATGGGTGAAGTTCTGTCAGCAAAACGTAACACTAATTTAAATACTAAAAAGAAATACAATGAAACGCATAGGACTTTTCTTATATTAGTGCCGTTATAGATCTCTTCCCCTATATAAAGAAGCCCTGGAGAATGAAACACAATTATTTACAGGTCACAAATTCCATCCTAGTCAACATAAACGTGGGAAGTACATCGTACGATATTTTTGTATGTGTGCTGCTAGTTATCTTATTTCAACATGGCATCTAAAGACGAAAAAACTGACTAGTCATCTCCAGTCTCGTCCAGCGACAACTATTGACTGTATTGTAGACGTGAAGAGACGGAGCCTTCCTTTGTAACTGCCGGTCGCGAGAGGCTAAGCCATGGATCCCGGTCCGCCGATCCGTCGTGGTCACGCTTGCCGTTGGCCTCAGACAGGCCTGATTTTCAGTTTAAATTAGAAAACTCCATTTTTTTTATAGTACCCATTGCAAGTTTTTTTTTATTCGCTTGGCTGAACGGTGGAGGATTGTACTGGTGATAGCCCTACCCTGCCCATATGGAGCGAAGGAAAAATATGGTAGCACTGTCTTATCATTGTTACCCATCCTTCTGCCCCTCCCAGCAGCTTTCGCTTGTAGATCGGCAGGAAGCTACTCCTTTGCACTTCAGTCCCAGCTTGCTGTACTATTATTATTACCCATCCTTCCCACATAGGACTACCGGCTAGACCAACTCTCTAGTGCTGGACTAATAGCGAAAATATACTCCCTACGTCCAACAGTTATTGACGAGACTGGCTAGAGCCACTGTAGCGCTCGAACAATGGCACTTACCCCTCCCCAACTCCCATGCTTCACAGCCTGAGGGAAAAATTTGGATTTTCGCGCTGATTTTTTTAATTTTTCTCCAGTTTCTAAATTTCGCGCCAAGAGGAGGAGGGTAGTTAGACTGTACTGGTATTCTTGGTCTGCCATCTTGGATTGTGATGTAATAGTTACACTATTGCAGTGTTCCAAAGATGAAATAAAGAGCGTACTCTTTATCCTTACAACCCAGTGATACGCAAACTGAATATTTATAAATAAACTAGTAGAGACACCTGGCGTTGCCTGGGTACTTAATTATAGCTGAGCCTGTGACTTCGTATGCGTGGAACTTATTTTTGACTTGTAAAGCTTCTTTGTATACTTTACAAATGGATTACGAAGAGTCTCGACAGCAATAAAACATTTATTTCAATTGTTACCGGTTTTGATCAGCATGTGACAATCCTCAAACCCTTATGCAAAGAGTTTATTTGCTCTACGGGGAACCATGCAGAGATGGCCGTACGAAGCGGAACTTAAATTAAGGTCCACAACCGCAACGCGCTGCGTGAGGCATGGCGCTTTGTTTATGATCATGGCATGACGTAAATTCAGTGGGAATTGTGTACATTGAAAGCAAAATGGCAAACTGTTAGAAATAAGCAGGATTCGGGGTATAAAAGCTCGCTCGCCAATTTCCGTCATAATTTCCGGTTCTATGAGAGAGAAGTAACTTCAAGCCCGTATGAGAAAAAAGGTGTTGAGAAACCAGATAATGCATGCCACTCTCGATCAGAGTTACGTCACGCCACGCTTCCGAAAGGAGGTTCCAAAGAGTGGCTTAAAGCCTGATCTCTAGCTGCAGCACCGGCCGCTGTGGCCAAGCGGCTCTAGGCGCTTCAGTCCGGAACCACGCGACTGCTACGGTCGTAGGTTCGAATCCTGCGTCGGGTACGGATGTGTGTGATGTCCTTAAGTTAGTTAGGTTTAAGTAGTTCTAAGTTCTAGGGGACTGATGGCCTCAGAAGTTAAGTCCCATAGTGCTCAGAGTCATTTGAACCATTTGTTAAGTCCCATAGTTCTCAAAGCCATTTTTTTTCTAGCTGCAGCAAACCTCGCCTCGCGATCTGTATTGGGTTCGTGAGACCACACTGTATTGTATTGTATGTTAACCGGGGACCTAGAAACGATGGAGAGGCTCCGTCCCCGCCACAGGCGCAGTGGTCCACAACCCCACGACGACCACCGCAGTCCACTTTACCCCTCCGCCGCCCCACACCGAACCCAGGGTTATTGTGCTGTTCGGCCCCCGGTGGACACCCCAGGGAACGTCTCACACCAGACGAGTGTAACCCCTATGTTTGCGTGGTAGAGTAATGGTGGTGTACGCGTACGTGGAGAACTTGTTTGCGCAGCAATCGCCGACATAGTGTAGCTGAGGCGGAATAAGGGGAACCAGCCCGCATTCGCCGAGGCAGATGGAAAACCGACTACAAACTATCCACAGACTGGCCGGTTCACCGGACCTCGACACACATCCGCCGGGGACCAGGCGCTCCTTCCCGCCCGGAAAGCCGTGCGTTAGACCGCACGGCCAACCGGGCGGGCTTGAGACCTCAGAGTCTACATACTGTCCAATTTTTTGTTGTATACGATAACCCAACTGTGTTTTTTTTACAAAACTCTCTCTTTTGCTCAAACGTCCAACAGTATGGCCACTGTTTATTATCTTCTTTGATGTTCTGTATACAAGAAGATGACGTGACGCTGGATGAAGCAGGCAGTGCGGACTCGGTTTTTATCTGGGTCCATTGGCGGATCGGGAATTTCTCTGGTTCTTCGTCTAGTTTTTGTTTTTAGGTTTTTTACTGAAATAACGAGCTATTTTATCAAATGTACGCGGCGACCGAAACTACTTCGATTTTAGAACGTTACTCGGGATAAATGAGCAAACACAGCTGAACAGCGACAGGTAGAGCGGGCACTTGACACACTAAACCAAGCATAATGGAATAAACTGAGTGAATTGATTAATGGCAGTTGGCAGTATTGGAGCTCGTACAGTGCAGTGGACCAGGCAGGGCGGTGGAAGATGAGTCAGCTGTCCACCGCCATATCGCACTGCCCACTACTGTTACGTCTAGATAAAAGTATAGTCTAGTTTCGCACCAAGCAGGCAAGCAGAATCTGCGGTTTTGATATATATATTTTTTTTTTCGGCAGGGGTACCGATCCTGGGTACAGTTGTGTACGCTTGCAAATCAAGCACTGTTGACAACACATCCGCTAGTTGTGAACGACTGGCGTAAATCAGCAGTGGGGGGAGGCTCCGGTCGGAAATACAGCCAAACAGGCTGGTCGGAAGTGCCACGGTAAAACAGTGGCACCAGCAATAGAGTCAGAAACCCACGGTCGGAATGACCACGAGAGCTGCTGTAGCAGGCCCTGAAAACAAAAGCAGCAGGCAATGTGCGCAGGGGCACGCGGCGGGCGGCCGAGTGCGCAGGCGCCGTAATTGCCGGCGATGGCTTCCAGGAAGGCGGCGGTCATTACCTGCTGGCGTCTGGCCGGAAGCCGCGGCGCTCACAAAAACCCAGCCTCTGGCCGTCTTTCCCACCGACCGCCTCTGGCTGCGCCTGCGGTCGCGAGCCGCGCCGCGCCGCCTTTGAGAAATGACCGCACACCGAGCTACGTGGGCCGCCAACTGCCTGCAGAAGAAATGCTTCACAGACAGGACTGTGTCAGCAGCGCTTATGGGAGAGATGTGATGTAAGATACAGCTGACAGTACTTGCTACCAGCACTTATGCTAATCAACTTGTCGTTAGCTGCCTAGACAGAATTGTACAGAGTGTTCTCTCTTTTGTTACTCAGACCTGTTGATACATCTACTGCAGGGTACATGTTACCTGATCCCCTTCGTAGGCTGTAGTTATCTCACGTGTTGTACACGTTTAATGTGCTAAGTAGCTCCGCAGATATCGTAGACATTGAAGAACTGTATAAGACGAATAAAAGGAATTAATTATTCAGATACTTAAGCGAGACGAAAATTTAATTGTGCTTGCGAACTAAAACTCGATAGTAGGAAAGGGAAAAAAAGAAACTGTAGGTGAATATGGACTGGGGGGAAGAAATGAAAGGAGAAGCCACCTGGAAGAATTTTGCACAGTTAACCATCGCAAACACTTCGTTTAAGAATCACGAAAGACGTCTGTATACATGAAAGAGACCTGGAGACACTGGAAGCTTTCAGATTGATTATATAATGTGAGTGGGCTGTTTAGGTTTTTTTGTTGGTAACGCCACGTAGCGCTCTGTATGAAAATCACTGACTGTGCTGTGTGCAGTCTGTGGCTGGTTGGCATTGTTGGAATATTTGCTATTGTAGTGTTGGGCAGTTGGCTGTTAACAGCGCATAGCGTTGCGCAGTTGGAGGTGAGTCGCCAGCAGTGGTGGATGTGGAGAGAGAGACGCCGAAGTTTTGAGAGGTTTCTATGAGCGGACGATCTGGATGTATGTCCGCCAGAAAAAGGAAATTTGTAAAGATGGACGTCATGAATTGATATATATTTATTTGCTAACTATGCCTATTAGTAGTTATATGCCTTCAGTAGTTAGAATCTTTTATTTAGCTGGCGGTATTGGCGCTCGCTGTATTGCAGTAGTTCGAGTAACGAAGATTTTTGTGAGATTTGTGATTCATGGAAGGTATAGGTTATTGTCAGTCAGGGCCATTTTTTTGTAGGGATTATTGAAAGTCATATTGCGTTGCGCTAAAAAATATTGTGTGTCAGTCTGGTGATGATCAGAATAAGTAAAGAGAAAACTGTTTGAGTACGTTGAGTTTTTCTCAGCTGTTTGAAAATCAAATAACGTAGAGGTTTACCAGAACAGTCATTAATAAATTTTTCTAAGGGGACGTTACACTAATGGTAAGACAGAGATTTTGAAACCAGGTTTTAAATTATAAGACATTTCCAGGGGCAGGTGTGGATTCTGACCACAAGTTATTGGTTATGATCTATAGATTACAAGTGAAGAAATTGTAGAAAGATAGGAAAATAAAGAGAGGGACCTGGATAAGTTGGTAAAAGGAGAGGTTCTTGAAGGTTTCACAGGGAGCATTAGGCAAAGATTAACTAGAACAGGGGAAAGCGATACGGTAGAAGACGAATTGGTAGCGCTAATAGATGAAGTAATGATGGTGGCAGAGGATCAAATAAGTAAAAAGACATGGCATAGTAAAAATCCTTGCATGACATAGGAGATATTGAATTTAATTGATGAAAGGAGAGAATATAAAAATGCAACAAATGAAGCAGGCGAAATGGAATATAAACGTTTAAAAAATGAGATTGATAAGAAGTGTAGAATTGCTAAGCTAAGGAAAGGCTGCAGGACAAAGTAAGGATTTAGAAACATATTTCACTAGGGGGAAGAGAGATACCGTCTACAGGAAAAGTAAAGAAGTCTTTGGAGAAAGGAGAAGCAGGTGTATGATTATCAAGAGCTCAGATGGAAAACCAGTACCAAACATAGAAGGTAAAGTTGACAGGAGGAGGGAATATATAGGGGGGTCGGTACAAAGGAGATGAAGACAATACAATGGAAAGGGAAGACGTAGATGAAGATGAGGTGGGAGACACGATACTAAGAGAAGAATTTGAGAGAGCGCTGAAAGGCCTAAGTCGAAACAAGGCATCTGGAGTGGACGACATTGCGTCAGAATTTCTGATATCCTTGGAAGAGCCATCCACAACAAAATTATTGCATCTTGTCTGCAAGGTATATGAGACAGAAGAAATATCGCTAGACTTCAGTAAGAACATAATAATTCCAATTCCAAAGAAAGTAGGTGCTGACAAGTGTGAATATTACCGAGCTGTCAGTCTAATAATGCATAATACTAACATGTTTTCTTTTCAGTAGAATGGAAAAACTGGTAGAAGCCGACGTGGTGGAAGATCAGTTTGGAGTCTAGAGAAATACAGGAAGACGGTAGGTAATATTGACCCTACGATTTCGCTCAGAAGATACGCTAATGAAAGGAAAGCCGGCCGGGGTGGCGGAGCGCTTCTAGGTGCTACAATCTGGAACCGCGAGACCGCTACGGTCGCAGGTTCGAATCCTGCCTTGGGCATGGATGTGTGTGATGTCCTTAGGTTAGTTAGGTTTAAGTAGTTCTAAGTTCTAGGGGACTGATGACCTTCGAAGTTAAGTCCCATAGTGCTCAAAAAGAAAAAAAAAATGAAAGGGAAACATACGTTATGGCCTTTATAACCTGCGAGACAGCTGTTGACAAGTTGACTGGAATACTTTCTTTGAATTCTGAGGGTGGTGTGGGTAAATTACAGATAGCGAAAGGCTTTTTAAAACTGCTACAGAAGCCAGATGGCGGTTATGAGAGTGGAGGGGCATGAAATGGAAGCAGTTGTAGGAAGGGAGTGAGACAGGATTGTAGCCTACTGCCGATGGTATTCAATCTGTACACGTTGTGTCCTGCCCACTCGTCTAATACAGAGTGCCTAGGAAAGCTGCTTCCTCAAATTGCTAGACAACAATTCAAGCAAATCGTATTAATGAATTTTTATAACGGTAAGGTAAAGGACGATACTTAACTTTAGGAATTTACAATGGTGTGTCGCAAGCAATGGACGACAGACAAAATATGAAAATCTCTTCAGTATTTACGATTCGTAATACAGGCGAAACGATACAGTTCCTAAGTCGCTGCTATAGAAGCTCGTAGAACAGTTAGCCTTCAACCTATTCATTTCCGCTCCTGAAGGGATGCGAATGGTCCGCTGGAGAGCTTATTGCTCTAATGGGGCCACAGAAGATGGTATTTTTTGTTTTTCTTTATTTAGGCTGAACTTATAAACTAATTACAATTTTCCTTAACTAACTTTTTGTTGTTTTAATAATACATGATCGTTTCCTTGTACACTATCAGTTATGCAAGGTTTTGTTTTTGCTGGACTTAATGCTAACTTAGAAACTAGTAACATTTTTTGTGTTTTGATGGTACATGATTAAATTATTCGGTATCAGTGGCATGAGTGGGAATAGGGATGGGGTGGGTTAACAATTTTTATGAGTGCAGGATGGTCTGTTATGGCTTTACAATAACTTATTTAGAGTTGAGCTCATGTCACTGGACATGATGTATAATGGGTTGGGTTGGGTTGTTGCTAGGGTGACAGTGGTAGTGGAGTTGTCTTGTTGTCTTATTTGCACTTTATTGAGGTGGGTTTATGGTGGGGGGCGGTCGGGGTTCAGTGCCTGGAGGTAGGGAGGGGTGAGAATGTCATTGTCTTGAGTGTTCGTGTTGATGTATTGTGTCAGGGAAGGTGTGGAGGGTGTTGTTTATAATTGTTCTGTATGGGTCGGTGTATTTGTGTTTGGGTTTGTTTCTGTGTTGGGTTCTGTGGGTGTATATTGTGTGTAGGTCAGGTCGGGAGGCGAGTGTGGTTTTTCCGTATAGGGCTCTAAGGTCAGTTAGCCTGGATTGTATGGGTATTAGGTTGGCTTCCTCAAATACCTCTTTTCTGGAGGTGGAGGGGGGAGTCGGAGGATGCTGCGTATGATCCATCTCTTGGTACGGTAGAGTCTTTCGGCTTGTGTTTTGGAGATGCAAGCAAGGGGCGCTGCTACATATTCGAAGAGTGGGCGGAACGTTTTATATGTGTTTATGGCAGTCTTGTCATTACAGCCTGTATATGTGCGTTGTATTCGCCTTATGAGGGATTGGCGATGTCGAACTGTATTCAAGGTCTCCTTTACACGGCTGCTAAGGTTTAGGTATTTATCCAGATGGACGCCTAGGTATTTGGTATAGGAGGAAAGGGTGAGTTGGATGCCCCACAGCGTGGGGGAGATGTGGTCAGGGTTTTGATTGGTTTCGTTGGGGATGTTATGGTGCTTGAAGAGGATAAGCTGGGTTTTGGAGGGGTTGGGTTTAATGCTCCACTGTCGCATCCAATCTTCTAGTTTGGTAAGGAAAATCGCTGTCTAGTTGTTGATAGTGTTTGTTGAGGGTCCAGAGTTCCAGTAAGCTGTGTCTTCTGAGTATAGTTGAAATTGTTCTGTTGGTCTTGTCAGGATGGGGATGTCGATGGTGTAAAGGGAGTAGAGCAGAGGTGAGATGATCCCACCCTGAGCTACACCTGCTTCAGGGGAGAAGGAAGAGGATGTGGTGTGGTCGATGTGGATTTGGCGACGTCTGTCTTGTTGGAGGGTTTTGATTAGTCGTACTGTCTGGGGTGGGAAGCCTGTCTTTAGCAGTTTGTATAAAAGTCCGTCATGCCAAATTTTGCCGAATGCCTGCTCGATGTCCAAGAAGACAGCGAGCATGCACTGTCCAAGGTTTTGGTGTCACCTGACGTCTAAAGTAAGTCGGAGAAGGCGATCATTGGCGGACTGGAGTTTGCGGAAGCCGGACTGGAGGTGATGGATGAGTTGGAGTTCGTCAGTATAGTGAGTGAGTCTGTCTGTAATTATTCTCTCAAAGGTCTTGCGGAGGACATCAAGGAGGGATATGGGGCGGTAGGATTTGGGATCTGATTTGGGTTTGTCTGGTTTGGCGGATTTCCACGCTGTGGGGATGGTGTTATGAGAAAGTCAGAAGTTGAAGAGTAGAGTAAGGAGGGGGATGATGGTGTTGAGGGGGCAGTTGAGGTGGTGAATACGCCGTATTCCATTCTCGCCAGGGGCTTAATCCCTACCTGAGAAGAAGGCATTTTCTACTTCTTTCTCGGTGATTACACTCTGAAGTTTTGTATCTTCTTCTGTAGGGGCCGTGGGGGAGACGAGTAGAAGGGGGAGTTCTGTAGCGACTGTATGGTGGAAGAGTTTGTTGAAGAGGGGGTCCTGTGGAAATCTGTGGGCGTCTTCTAAGACAATTTTGAAGGCTTCTGCTATTTGGGTTGGGTCAGTTGTAGGGGAGTTCTCTATGTTTAGTTTGAAGGTCCTGTCGATGTTTTGTCCTGTGAGTGTCTTGAACTTGTTCCAGAATTTACGCCGATGACATTGTAATTCTGTCAGAGACAGCAAAGACTTAGAAGAGCAGCTGAACGGAATGGACAGTGTCTTGAAAGGAGGATATAAGATGAGCATCAACAAAAGCAAAACAAGGATAATGGAATGTAGCGGAATTAAATCAGATGATGCTGAGAGAATTAGATTAGGAAACGAGACACTTAAAGCAGTAGATGGGTTTTGTTATCTGGATAGTAAAATAACTGATGATGGCTGAAGTCGATATAAAATGTAGACTGGCAATCGCAAGAAAAGCGTTTCCTTAACTAAAAGAATGGATCGGTTGATAGGATACGTTCTGAGACTTCAAGTTTAGTAATGGAGGGAAGTGTGTGAGAAGTGGGGAGGGGGGGGGTGAAAATCGTAGAGGGAGCCAATGAGTTGAATAAACTAAATTGATTCAGATGGATGTAGGTTGCAGTAGTTATTCTGAGATGAAGAGGCTTGCATGGATGGTGCAGCTTTGAGAGCTGCATCACACCAGTCTTTAGATTGAAAACAACAACAACATGGAGAAGTAAGATCTACAATACCTTTGATGGGGTTCAAGGCTACTGTTGACGTTTTTTCTGTGTCTGTGTACACTCCTGGAAATTGAAATAAGAACACCGTGAATTCATTGTCCCAGGAAGGGGAAACTTTATTGACACATTCCTGGGGTCAGATACATCACATGATCACACTGACAGAACCACAGGCACATAGACACAGGCAACAGAGCATGCACAATGTCGGCACTAGTACAGTGTATATCCACCTTTCGCAGCAATGCAGGCTGCTATTCTCCCATGGAGACGATCGTAGAGATGCTGGATGTAGTCCTGTGGAACGGCTTGCCATGCCATTTCCACCTGGCGCCTCAGTTGGACCAGCGTTCGTGCTGGACGTGCAGACCGCGTGAGACGACGCTTCATCCAGTCCCAAACATGCTCAATGGGGGACAGATCCGGAGATCTTGCTGGCCAGGGTAGTTGACTTACACCTTCTAGAGCACGTTGGGTGGCACGGGATACATGCGGACGTGCATTGTCCTGTTGGAACAGCAAGTTCCCTTGCCGGTCTAGGAATGGTAGAACGATGGGTTCGATGACGGTTTGGATGTACCGTGCACTATTCAGTGTCCCCTCGACGATCACCAGTGGTGTACGGCCAGTGTAGGAGATCGCTCCCCACACCATGATGCCGGGTGTTGGCCCTGTGTGCCTCGGTCGTATGCAGTCCTGATTGTGGCGCTCACCTGCACGGCGCCAAACACACATACGACCATCATTGGCACCAAGGCAGAAGCGACTCTCATCGCTGAAGACGACACGTCTCCATTCGTCCCTCCATTCACGCCTGTCGCGACACCACTGGAGGCGGGCTGCACGATGTTGGGGCGTGAGCGGAAGACGGCCTAACGGTGTGCGGGACCGTAGCCCAGCTTCATGGAGACGGTTGCGAATGGTCCTCGCCGATACCCCAGGAGCAACAGTGTCCCTAATTTGCTGGGAAGTGGCGGTGCGGTCCCCTACGGCACTGCGTAGGATCCTACGGTCTTGGCGTGCATCCGTGCGTCGCTGCGGTCCGGTCCCACGTCGACGGGCACGTGCACCTTCCGCCGACCACTGGCGACAACATCGATGTACTGTGGAGACCTCACGCCCCACGTGTTGAGCAATTCGGCGGTACGTCCACCCGGCCTCCCGCATGCCCACTATACGCCCTCGCTCAAAGTCCGTCAACTGCACATACGGTTCACGTCCACGCTGTCGCGGCATGCTACCAGTGTTAAAGACTGCGATGGAGCTCCGTATGCCACGGCAAACTGGCTGACACTGACGGCGGCGGTGCACAAATGCTGCGCAGCTAGCGCCATTCGACGGCCAACACCGCGGTTCCTGGTGTGTCCGCTGTGCCGTGCGTGTGATCATTGCTTGTACAGCCCTCTCGCAGTGTCCGGAGCAAGTATGGTGGGTCTGACACACCGGTGTCAATGTGTTCTTTTTTCCATTTCCAGGAGTGTATTAAATTTGTGATTTCTAATCTCCTCCCTCTGAAAAGGCAATGTATTTTCTTTTTTCATTTTATCCAAACACATATCCACACCTATTGTCATCTTTTGTGGAATCTCGATTTATTTCTGAAGCTACAATAATTGAGAAAATAGCTTTTTTATGGTTCGACAGCACTTCTTTTTCTTCGTCCTGTTGTGTATGTTTGGTGTATGCAATTACAACCAAATAACAAAATGCCAGAAATGTATAACGGGCCGGAAAACATGACGTGCTGGCAGACCATAAAATGTTCCAAATGCAAGCTTACCTGTACAGAGGCACATTTATAATTATTGTGGATCCAGCGTTAAATCGAGACCCACAGAAGATGATTCACAGATGTCGAAACATATTATGATGAACAGAAAAAAGAAAATACAGTGTCTCCTACAGAAGACTGAGTTCAAAAACCTAAATTTAAGAGCTATAAGTATCAGATTACAAACATGAAAGAAAACAAAGTGACACATCACAAATTTTATGTAAGAAATATAAACCATAGATTCAAGAACAAAATAAATACCAGTTCTGCAACAACAAAAAAATAGTTTTTACAAAGCATTTCACATCCACTGATCTATCTTAATATTTGACATCCAGTTAACAGTTGCTCAGGCAGTGTTCTGTTGGAGCACTGTTGGACAATGCCTGCTCTGCTGCTTCATATTCATTTTCAAGGGAAACGGCGAGGCCCCATCAGTTTGGTAGCCCTAGTTACGGTGTGGCCTGTTCGGATCCTGAAATGGAAATTAAAAACACTTACAGCCGTCTCCTTTGCATTCAATTTATTTACGTAACAATTTCGGTGTTCCATTACACCATCTTCAAGGCCCTTGACCAACGTAAATTGGGAGGAATCCAGTCTCCTGTGCAGTCATAATATATCAAATATTAAACAATCCGTTTCAGTAGACCTCTGGATTACACGACACTACCCCTTCGTTCATTAGCCAACGGCTGTCAGGACGCACAGGGACACTTTAACTGCTCTGACTGTGTGCAGACTCCTTGTGAAATATTTACAGCATGTTTTGATTACAAAAATAAGCAGTGTAAGTGATTATTTGGATGTGTGTGACGTTCTTCGTAGTGGAGGAGTCACAATACCTGTAAGTAGGCAAACAAAAATATTCATTTAAACAAACTCACTTGAGAACGAGAATAAATTCTCGAAACACATTATGCTAAGCACGAAAAAATAAATAACTAGTGCAGTTTTTCATTATTTAAATCATTGCTTGACTGGGTAATCTAGACTCCAGTCCTGTATGTAATAGGAAATAAACAATTTATCCATTAATGTTAATCAATAAATAATAATATGATGCTCTGTGTGTCAAAAACATGTGTCTGACTAAAATTTTGAAGAAAGTACAGAGTATTGAATAGCACATAATAATTGGACTATATTTCCAAGAATTTTTGTTAGTGTGTATACACGTATTTGTAAACAGTAACTAATCTCACACCAGACAAGTTAATAGTATATTATATTTGAATAAGTGAGAAAACAAAGTTATGCCTTTAAAAGGCCACCTGGGATAACTAGAGTGAAAATGTAGATTTGTACTAATATTTGAAACTTATTTTCACGGACCAATAATTAGAGATACTACAGACTTCTATGTAAAAGTCTCAGGTAAATGGATTTTACTTCTATTTTATCTTTCCGTAAGCTGCAGAGTTAGAATTTTCATTTTTTGTCTCCTTTGGTAAGACTGATTTCTGCACGCATTGGTGCTTGTCACGAACTATTTCGCGGATTACCAGTCTGTTGCATTTACCTTTCGATAAATGAATGAATGCCATTGCCTTAATAAGCGTGGTTGACGAGAACACAAAATGTTTTAAGTTGTGTTCCCGTCTGAGCGGAAACCAGACGTAGAATATTACTACTCCGATCAATCAGATGATCTACCCGATTAAAGAAAGGAAGATATAGTTAAATATAAATATGTAACGCAATGTAAAAGCATCAGATGAATTCTTAGTTGAATAGTAATTACATTGCTCGTAAGTGAGGCCTAAGCGCATATATGTAAGTAAGACAAGGAGGAAAGAATAAACCTATTTGATCCTATCAATTGCTTGTGATGTGTGCATCTAGAGCTATTTATGATGAATAAGAAGTAAACAGTAATAGGTGGTGACGCGATATAATTGTGCCGCCCATTGAATAAACTGTCTGAAAATGAGAAGTCCGTTTCACTTATCAGTGCTGAGTTGTTGTGTGGACGAACGGCAATTCCAGTCGCAAAAGGAGTCGTCGCTTCATTCAGTGAATAGTGCAAAGTGCTGTGAAATTTTTGATAACGCACACGTCCAGAGCGTTTTCTAAATCAATGCTATATGTCTTAGCTCCAGTCAACATGGCAGCATGGCGCGAAGCAAACTCTAGGTCGCCCGGAGTGATCGCCTTGAACTCAGTTGTCGTCGGTGCGCTACTTCCGACGCCTGCATTCTTAACGTTCAACGGCCAAATAAGAAGTGTTTTACAGCTGACAGAATGATGCACAGAGACACTGTATAATGTGCCTGTGTTTTGTTACTTCTAGACTGGTCAGTGACTAGTAAAGACTACCTAAAAAACTAAGGTATTCAGTAAATACACTCCTGGAAATGGAAAAAAGAACACATTGACACCGGTGTGTCAGACCCACCATACTTGCTCCGGACACTGCGAGAGGGCTGTACAAGCAATGATCACACGCACGGCACAGCGGACACACCAGGAACCGCGGTGTTGGCCGTCGAATGGCGCTAGCTGCGCAGCATTTGTGCACCGCCGCCGTCAGTGTCAGCCAGTTTGCCGTGGCATACGGAGCTCCATCGTAGTCTTTAACACTGGTAGCATGCCGCGACAGCGTGGACGTGAACCGTATGTGCAGTTGACGGACTTTGAGCGAGGGCGTATAGTGGGCATGCGGGAGGCCGGGTGGACGTACCGCCGAATTGCTCAACACGTGGGGCGTGAGGTCTCCACAGTACATCGATGTTGTCGCCAGTGGTCGGCGGAAGGTGCACGTGCCCGTCGACGTGGGACCGGACCGCAGCGACGCACGGATGCACGCCAAGACCGTAGGATCCTACGCAGTGCCGTAGGGGACCGCACCGCCACTTCCCAGCAAATTAGGGACACTGTTGCTCCTGGGGTATCGGCGAGGACCATTCGCAACCGTCTCCATGAAGCTGGGCTACGGTCCCGCACACCGTTAGGCCGTCTTCCGCTCACGCCCCAACATCGTGCAGCCCGCCTCCAGTGGTGTCGCGACAGGCGTGAATGGAGGGACGAATGGAGACGTGTCGTCTTCAGCGATGAGAGTCGCTTCTGCCTTGGTGCCAATGATAGTCGTATGCGTGTTTGGCGCCGTGCAGGTGAGCGCCACAATCAGGACTGCATACGACCGAGGCACACAGGGCCAACACCCGGCATCATGGTGTGGGGAGCGATCTCCTACACTGGCCGTACACCACTGGTGATCGTCGAGGGGACACTGAATAGTGCACGGTACATCCAAACCGTCATCGAACCCATCGTTCTACCATTCCTAGACCGGCAAGGGAACTTGCTGTTCCAACAGGACAATGCACGTCCGCATGTATCCCGTGCCACCCAACGTGCTCTAGAAGGTGTAAGTCAACTACCCTGGCCAGCAAGATCTCCGCATCTGTCCCCCATTGAGCATGTTTGGGACTGGATGAAGCGTCGTCTCACGCGGTCTGCACGTCCAGCACGAACGCTGGTCCAACTGAGGCGCCAGGTGGAAATGGCATGGCAAGCCGTTCCACAGGACTACATCCAGCATCTCTACGATCGTCTCCATGGGAGAATAGCAGCCTGCATTGCTGCGAAAGGTGGATATACACTGTACTAGTGCCGACATTGTGCATGCTCTGTTGCCTGTGTCTATGTGCCTGTGGTTCTGTCAGTGTGATCATGTGATGTATCTGACCCCAGGAATGTGTCAATAAAGTTTCCCCTTCCTGGTCCATCGCCTGCCGTATCCACGTCACTCGTCCTGTTCAGTTGACTTTCCCATTTAAAGCTGTAATGGATGATATAACTCACCAAATTTTATACAGACTTTTTAAAGAAAAGACTGTAAACGTAATCAAACCATTTTTGTTTTGGTGTTACGGCTTTGAATAATCAGAAGAGCTAAGTGTAGTCTACAACTAGTACTTGTGAGAATTACCCGACTGTTGTGTCTCAATGAAACGTAAAACTATCGAACCAATTGACGAGTCACCATAATGAGTAACAGTAATACCTTAATCTGTATATATCCGAACAATGCGTGGGCATGGTAAAGAAAATAGTGGAAGATTTAATTTTTGACCACAGATGAATACTTATTTGAACTCTTAATACATTTGCAACACTATACAAGGTCGTCCATTGATCATGACCGGGCCAAATATCTCACGAAATAAGCGTCAAACGAAAAAACTACAAAGAACGAAACTTGTCTAGCTAGAAGGGGGAAACCAGATGGCGCTATGGTTAGCCCGCTAGATGGCGCTGCCATAGGTCAAACGGATATCAACTGAGTTTTTTTAAATAGGGACCCCCATTTTTTATTACATATTCGTGTAGTACGTAAAGAAATATGAATGTTTTAGTTGGACCACTTTTTCCGCTTTCTGATACAGGGCGCTGTTATAGTCACAAACGTATAAGTAAGTGATATTAAGTAACATTTCGCCAGTGCGGACGGTATTTCCTTCGTGATACATTACCTGTGTTAAAATGGACCGTTTACAAATTGCGGAAAAGGTCGATATCGTGTTGATGTATAGCTATTGTAATCAAACTGCCCAGCGGGCGTGTTCTACGTATGCTTCTCGGTATCCTGGGCGACATCATCCAAGTGTCCACACCGTTCGCCGGATAGTTAAGTTATTTAAGCAAAAACAGGAATTCTTCAGCCACATGAGAAACCACGACCTGCAACAAATGATGATGCCCAAGTAGGTATTTTAGCTGCTGTCGCGGCTAATCCGCACATCAGTAGCAGACAAATTGCAGTAGATTCGGGAATCTCAAAAACGTCGGTGTGGGAGAGAATGCTACGTCAACATCGATTGTACCCGTACCATATTTTTATGCACCAGGAATTGCATGGCGACGACTTTGAACGTCGAGTACTGTTCTGCCGCTGGGCACAAGAGAAATTACGGGACGATGACAGATTTTTTGCATACGTTCTATTTAGCGACGAAGCGTCATTCACCATCAGCGGTAACACAAACCAGCATAATATGCACTATTGGGCAACTGAAAATCCACGATGGTTGCGACAAGTGGAACATCGGCGACCTTGACGGGTTAATGTATGGTGGCGCATTATGGGAGGAAGGATAACTGGCCCCCATTTTATCGATGGCAAGTAAATGGTGCAATGTATGCTGATTTCCTACTTAATGTTCTACCGATGTTACTACAAGATGTTTCACTGCATGACAGAATGGCGATGTACTTCCAACATGATGGATGTCCGGCACATAGCTCGCGTGAGGTTGAAGTGGTATTGAATAGCATATTTCATGAAAGGTGGATTGGTCGTCGAAGCACGTTCAGCGGATCTGACGTCCCCGGATTTCTTTCTGTGGGGAAAGTTGAAGGATATTTGCTATCGTGATCCACCGACAACGCCTGACAACATGCCTCAGCGCATTGTCAGTGCATGTGGGAACATTACGGAAGGCGAACTACTTGATGTTGAGATGAATGTCGTTACACGTATTGCTAAATGTAATGTAGTTGACGAACATCATACTGAGCATTTATTGCATTAGTGTGGCATTTACAGGTAATCACGCTGTAACAGCATGGCGTCCTCAGAAGTGATAAGTTCACAAAGGTACATCTATCACATTGGAAGAAGCGAAATAAAATGTTCAAACTTACCTACGTTCTATATTTTAATTTAAAAAACCTACCTGTTACCAACTGTTCGTCTAAAATTGTGAGCCATATGTTTGTGACTATTACAGCGCCGTCTATCACAAAGCGAAGAAAGTGGTCCAACTAAAACATTCATATTTCTCTACGTACTACACGAATATGTAATAAAAAATGGGGGTTCCTATTGAAAATAACGCAGTTGATATCCGTTTGAGCTACGGCAGCGCCATCTGGCGCGCCAACCAGAGCGCCATCTGGTTTCCCCCTTCAAGCTAGACAAGTTTCGTACTTTGTAGGTTTTTCGTTTGACTCTTATCTCGCGAGATATTTGGCCCGGTCACGATCAATGGACCACCCTGTATATTTATCATTCGTGGACAGTTTAGTGTTAATGAAAGACATTTAATTTTGGTTTCGTCAAGTAAATATGATTATTTCCTTGCCTCAATGAAGGCTACAGGATATCGATGTAATAGTATTTTTAGCAACATTGCTTATTATAATGGACTAACTGTAAACTGTGTCTTTGGTGATCAAGAGCTATAGGAATTGCTGGAAACGATTTCTTTGATGGTTTGTAGTTCCGTTTGAAACGGTGATTCTTCATCCACGTCTACATCTACATGGATACTCTGCAAATCACATTTAAGTGCCTGGCCGGGGGTTCATCGAATCATATTCACACTAATTCTCTGTTATTCCAATCGCGTACAGCGCGCGGAAAAAACGTGCGAGTACTGCTTTCCCTTATTTTAGTTGATTATCGTTTCTCCCTATGTAGGACGGCATCAACAAAATGTTATCTCCTTCGGAGGAGAAAGTTGGTGATAGAAATTTTGTGAGAAGATTCTGCAGCAACGGAAAACGCCTTTGTTTTAATGATGTCCTTACCAAATCTTGTATCATTTCTGTGCCTCTCTCCCTATTTCGCGTTAATACATGTGTTGTCCTTTAAACTTTTTCTATGTGCTCCGTTAGTCCTATCTGGTAAGGATCCCATACGGCGCAGCAGTATTCTAAAAGGAGGAGGACAAGCGTAGTGTAGGCAGTCTCTTTAGTAGATCTGTAACATTTTCTAAGTGTCCTGCCCAGGAAACACAGTCTTTGGTTACTGTTTCCCACAACGTTTCCTGTGTTTTCCTTCCAATTTAAGTTGTTCGTAATTGTAATTCCTAGACATTTAGTTCAATTTATGGCCTTTAGATTTGATTGATTTATACTGCAACCGATGTTTAACGGATTACTTTTAGCACTCACGTGGATGACCTCACACTTTTCATTATTTAGGGTCAATTACCAATTTCATACAGATATCTTTTCTAAATCGTTATGCAATTTGTTTTGATCTTCTGATGACTTTACTAGTCCATAAACGACAGCGTCACCTGCAAACAACTTAGGACGGCTGCTCAGATTCTCTCCTAATTCGTTTATATACATAAGGAACAGCAGAGGACCTATAACACCACCTTGGGGAACGCCAGAAATCACTTATGTTTTACTCGATGACTTTCCGTGAGTTACTAAGAACTGTGACCTCTCTGACAGAAAATCACGAATTCAGTCACATAACTGAGACGATATTCCGTAAGCACTCAATTTCACTACAAGATGCTTGTGTGGGGCAGTGTAAAAAGCCTTCTGGAAATCTAGAAATACGGAATCAATTTGGAATCCCTTGTCAATAGCACTCAACACTTCGTGTGAGTAAAGAGCTAGTTGCGTTTCGCAAGGACGAAGTTTTCTAAACCCGTGTTGACTGTGTGTCAATAGAGGTAATGCATTATGTTCGAATACAATGTATATTCCAAAATCCTGCTGCATATCGATGTTAATGATATGGGCCTGTAATTTAGTGGATTACACCTACTACCTTTCTTGAATAATGGTGTGAACTGTGCAACTTTCCAGTCTTAGGGTGCGGATCTTTCGTCAGGCGAACGGTCGTATATGATTGTTAAGTATGGAGCTATTGTATCAGCGCACTGTGAAAGGAACCTAACTGGTACACAATCTAGATTGGAAGACTTGCTTTTGTTAAGTGATTTAAGTTGCTTCACTACTCTGAGGATATCTATTTCTACGTTAGTCACGCTTGCAACTATTCTTGATTCGAATTCTGGAATATTTACTTCGTTTCCTTTGGTGAAGGAATGTCGGAAGGTTGTGATCAGTAACTCTGTTTTGGCAGCACAGTAGTCGACAGTATTTCCATTGCTATCGCGCAGAGAAGGCATTGACTGTGTCTTTGCTGATAGCATAGTTCACATTGTAACCTCCCCCTCACTTATCGACCTTAATGACAGTGAAAAATGAAACCGCGTGTACCTAATGGGAATTTTGGAAAAGCAATCGTCACCGAAGTTAACCTGTCGGTAAAGAGGGAGGAAAGGGTTATATCTAAATGAAAGGAAAAATGCAAGTGAAACTGGTGGAAATTAATTTTGAAATAGGGATAAAGTTAATAAAGAAAGTAAATGTGCGGCCGTTACGTTAACAATCAACTAGCGGTAATCAGATATTTGAGATTTGGGGGAAATTACGGTCGCCAGTCCTATGGACAATTACTATAATAACTGAAAAAGAAAGGTTATTACACATATAATTAGCACTAGAAGCGTGGCAACTGAAGGTTGACACGTGTAGTGTGAAAACTGAAAGTTTGTCAGAAGTAATACACTCCTGGAAATGGAAAAAAGAACACATTGATACCGGTGTGTCAGACCCACCATACTTGCTCCGGACACTGCGAGAGGGCTGTACAAGCAATGATCACACGCACGGCACAGCGGACACACCAGGAACCGCGGTGTTGGCCGTCGAATGGCGCTAGCTGCGCAGCATTTGTGCACCGCCGCCGTCAGTGTCAGCCAGTTTGCCGTGGCATACGGAGCTCCATCGTAGTCTTTAACACTGGTAGCATGCCGCGACAGCGTGGACGTGAACCGTATGTGCAGTTGACGGACTTTGAGCGAGGGCGTATAGTGGGCATGCGGGAGGCCGGGTGGACGTACCGCCGAATTGCTCAACACGTGGGGCGTGAGGTCTCCACAGTACATCGATGTTGTCGCCAGTGGTCGGCGGAAGGTGCACGTGCCCGTCGACCTGGGACCGGACCGCAGCGACGCACGGATGCACGCCAAGACCGTAGGATCCTACGCAGTGCCGTAGGGGACCGCACCGCCACTTCCCAGCAAATTAGGGACACTGTTGCTCCTGGGGTATGGGCGAGGACCATTTGCAACCGTCTCCATGAAGCTGGGCTACGGTCCCGCACACCGTTAGGCCGTCTTCCGCTCACGCCCCAACATCGTGCAGCCCGCCTCCAGTGGTGTCGCGACAGGCGTGAATGGAGGGACGAATGGAGACGTGTCGTCTTCAGCGATGAGAGTCGCTTCTGCCTTGGTGCCAATGATGGTCGTATGCGTGTTTGGCGCCGTGCAGGTGAGCGCCACAATCAGGACTGCATACGACCGAGGCACACAGCGCCAACACCCGGCATCATGGTGTGGGGAGCGATCTCCTACACTGGTCGTACACCACTGGTGATCGTCGAGGGGACACTGAATAGTGCACGGTACATCCAAACCGTCATCGAACCCATCGTTCTACCATTCCCAGACCGGCAAGGGAACTTGCTGTTCCAACAGGACAATGCACGTCCGCATGTATCCCGTGCCACCCAACGTGCTCTAGAAGGTGTAAGTCAACTACCCTGGCCAGCAAGATCTCCGCATCTGTCCCCCATTGAGCATGTTTGGGACTGGATGAAGCGTCGTCTCACGCGGTCTGCACGTCCAGCACGAACGCTGGTCCAACTGAGGCGCCAGGTGGAAATGGCATGGCAAGCCGTTCCACAGGACTACATCCAGCATCTCTACGATCGTCTCCATGGGAGAATAGCAGCCTGCATTGCTGCGAAAGGTGGATATACACTGTACTAGTGCCGACATTGTGCATGCTCTGTTGCCTGTGTCTATGTGCCTGTGGTTCTGTCAGTGTGATCATGTGATGTATCTGACCCCAGGAATGTGTCAATAAAGTTTCCCCTTCCTGGGACAATGAATTCACGGTGTTCTTATTTCAATTTCCAGGAGTGTAAATTTCGCTACACTTAATTTAGCAAAAGAATTAATGAAACCGGAAAATCGAAAGTTAATTTAGTGACTGAAGTTAATAGTGAGCTTTCTTTCTGAAGCACATCGAAATACAGTTAGTCTTGGACTACCTCAACAATCATTTCTAAAGCTACTTGAATCTACGCAATTTAGAAAGAAGAGAATTAACTTTGAACTTGAATTAAACGATTCTGAACAATTAACAATAGTAAAATTTCGTACGTACCAAGCTGAGCTGCAGTCACAGGTAAGCTAAAATACGGTAACAAAACTCGCACTCTTAATTTGTGCTTGTGTAATCTAACTATTGTAGCCAGCTATGAATACTTAAATTGAACTTTGAAATTAAAGCAGTGAAATGGAATTATGCTGGCGTTTGAATTTCAACGACACACGGGTTCATTTCGGAAAAGGAAGGGACCCTGCTTGGCAATGCAATTGGGACAATGAGCAACAAAGGTTCATGCTAAGTTGCTGCAATTTTGCGAGGCAAATGGAACAATTTGAAAAGCTGAGGTCTGCCATACAGTTCTGAAACTTTACGTGCTTTTAGTCTTCCTTGTTGGTTGATTGAAGGTTTGAAGCCGTCGATCGAGGAGGTGGCGACAGTCACTCATTGTCGGCCCTCGCTGTTGCAGAAGCTGGATGTTGGCGCACCTTCTTCTCGACACGGTCACCAGACGAAACGGGCTCTTGATGTGCGCCAGCTAATGCTTCCCGTCCGCGACACCATGTCAGATACTATCATCGCGAGTCGAGCGCAATTACATGCTGCCAAACCCCGAAAGCGCGGCAACTCGCGGGAGCGTCACACAACACACCTGTTCCACTCGCTACTCCAGCCAGACTCCCACAGCTCTGCCCGCGCTCCACGCGGCAGAGTTAACACTACCAAAGATCCTACACACTTTGAGTCTTCACACGACCTATCGATGTAACCGTTCGATAGCAGTTTTCCCTAGGCAAGACCCAGCGTAAAAATACAAATAATATTTACGAAACAAACCAATTATACATCGACATAAATGCATAAATATATATATACAAATAGTAAAACAATTACAATATGTAAAGACACAGAAATGTCATATATTCAGGTAACAAAAATAAGGAAAACAAATTATAGTACAATAGATGGAAATAGGAGGATATGCATTTCCGGCGTTACAACATACGACAAGGATCTCTTTGGATTTTCTGCAGGGTTTCGAGACAAAGTTTTGTTGTGGAAATTATTATAACCATCTCGCATTGAAGTCCGCGGTAAATTTCGTGCTTCTGTAAAAGATCGCCAATCTTGGGGATTTTGCGTCCGTTTAAATTTGGGCAGTCCGGAACCTCGCAACTGCTACGGTCGCAGGTTCGAACCCTGCCTCGGGCATGGATGTGTGTGATGTCATTAGGTTGGTTAGGTTTAAGTAGTTCTAAGTTCTAGGGGACTGATGACCACAGATGTTAAGTCCCATAGTGCTCAGAGCCATTTGAACCATTTTTTAAAATTTGGCATGCTTTTTCGTTGTTTTTGCAACAGTGTTCTGATCCGTTTTATGAACCAAGTAGGATCAGCTCCGTCGTTTGTTAATTTATTTGGTATAAATCTCTCAACTGCTGCCGAAACTATTTCTTGGAATTCGAGCCACAGCTGTTGTTTTACAGTCACATTGTTACTGTGGAAAGAGCGGAGACTGTTTCTCTCTCTCTCTCTCTCTCTCTCTCTCTCTCTCTCTGGAAGGCGACAAAGTGAATTTTTATCTGCTTTTTTGAACAGGTATACTTTTCGTTTATCTTTGGAGGATTTGGGGGTTACCATATTCACTCTCGCTACGACCACCCTATGTTCCCTAATCCCTGTATCCGTTTGATGCTTGTTATTAGCTCAGGATTATTTGTTGCTATGAGGTCAAGTGGGTTTAAACAACCGTTTATTACTCGCGTGTGTTCATGAACTAACAGCTCGAAATAATTTTCAGAGAATGCATTTAGCACAATTTCGGGTGATGTTTTATGCGTACACATATTTTCACCAACGCATCGAGGGTAAGTTAAAGTCACCACCAATTATAATTACAGGGCTATTACAAATGATTGAAGCGATTTCATAAATTCACTGTAGCTCCATTCATTGACATATGGTCACGACACACTACAGATATGTAGAAAAACTCAAGCAGAAGCCTTACCGTTTACGATTGCTACAAGCCCTGACACCCGATGACAAAGTCAAACGTTTTGAATTTTCGGCGCGGTTGCAACAGCTCATGGAAGAGGATGTGTTCAGTGCATAACTTGTTTTCAGTGATGAAGCAACATTTTTTCTTAATGGTGAAGTGAACAGACACAATGTGCGAATCTGAGCGGTAGAGAATCCTCACGCATTCGTGCAGCAAATTCGCAATTCACCAAAAGTTAACGTGTTTTGTGCAATCTCACGGTTTAAAGTTTACGGCTCCTTTTTCTTCTGCGAAAAAAACGTTACAGGACACGTGTATCTGGACATGCTGGAAAATTGGCTCATGCCACAACTGGAGACCGACAGCGCCGACTTCATCTTTCAACAGGATGGTGCTCCACTGCACTTCCAGCATGATGTTCGGCATTTCTTAAACAGGAGATTGGAAAACCGATGGATCGGTCGTGGTGGAGATCATGATCAGCAATTCATGTCATGGCCTCCACGCTCTCCCGACTTAACCCCATGCGATTTCTTTCTGTGGGGTTATGTGAAAGATTCAGTGTTTAAACCTCCTCTACCAAGAAACGTGCCAGAACTGCGAGCTCGCATCAACGATGCTTTTGAACTCATTGATGGGGACATGCTGCGCCGAGTGTGGGAGGAACTTGATTATCGGCTTGATGTCTGCCGAATCACTAAAGGGGCACATATCGAACATTTGTGAATGCCTAAAAAAACTTTTTGAGTTTTTGTATGTGTGTGCAAAGCATTGTGAAAATATCTCAAATAATAAAGTTATTGTAGAGCTGTGAAATCGCTTCAATCATTTGTAATAACCCTGTATATGAGTTGGGTACGTTTTTGAAATTAAACTCAAGTTTTCTTTTGAACCTTTCAGCAATTGTACCACCTGAATTGGGAAGTCGGTAAAAGGGTCCTAATATTATTTTACTCCAGTTGCCAGGAATGACCTCTGTCCATACTAACCCACAGAAACTATCTACTTCAATTTTGCAACCAGATAAACTGCTTCTAACAGTACCAGACACGCCACCGCCAATTGTGTTTAGCCTATCCTTTCGGAACACCTTTAGGTTCTTCACAAAAATTTCTGCGAAAAAAGGAAAATGAATGAAATTAACCACTTCTGAACGCAGTCCAACAGCAGTCACTCGATAGTTTCGAAGCCTGGTGCAAAATTCCGTATCTTGTCAACATTTCGGACAATTTTGCATAACAGTCTTGCAACTGCAGACCTGCATTTTATAATGCCAATAACATATCAAAATTGTTATTCAATATTAAAGACAAAATGCAACCTTTGGTACAGAAGGGTGTATCTGAAATCACTTGCAAGAGTGTGAGAAAGTGTGTATTGGTCATTCAGGCAGAGCTGTGACAATTACGCTAAGTGAACATGAGAGAAGCTGGCCGTTAAGGAAGAAAGATTCGATCTTTGCTGATCGCTTTTTAGTAGGAAATTATCCATATGATATAGAATGTAAACTTCTACATTCTGTAAAAAAAAAAAAAAAAAAAAAAAAAAAAAAAAAAAAAAAAACACAGAAATATGACCCTTCTGGAAATAATGGAGATCAACAAACACATGACAGAGAATGCCAGCGTAGTATTATATAATCAGACTCAGTTTACATATTCCCCTTGTTAAATTAAGTTTTCGTTATAAATACTAGAATCAAATTGTAAGTTCATTATATTTCTCAACATTTGAACATAAAAACTTTGTTTACGCTCCTCTTTTTATTTAATGTAATTACTGTAATAATTTCCTATGTAAACACTTTGTCACTTTCGTATTTTCTGTGCAAAGGATATCTATGTAAGTCGCACATCATTTTTATCTGTGTTTGCAACATTCAGTTATCATCAGAAGATGGCCTGAGAAGCCAAAAGCCGGTTCATGACCAAATAAATATAATTTTTTAGAACATTAGGAAGTGTTTATCCTTTTCAATATTATTATCATGTTCTGCCAAGCACAGACGAAAAATTCAGTTAAAATGTTTTAAATTAGGAGGAATAAGCTTCGTAACTTTCTTAGCATTGTAAAGCAGTCTCCATCTCTGTCTGGCATACTTCTTTTGTCACTTCCTTCGTTACCTTTTCTCCTCCTAGCCATGATCTGTGAAGATGTATGTGTCAATGCAAATTCCTACAAGTGAGCATAATTACTCCTTTTCGTTCAAGCATTGTCTCACGTTCTTTTATTTGATACCACTCATCTCATTAATAGGTTATTGACAGATCAGTAAGTGAAACTGCGATGCTGTATGAACGGAAATAAAATAGGAATTATAGTAATCGCTCAGAAACTTAATATAATTTAATTAACGAAGACCTTTTGCCCATATGAATAAAATTGGTAGACTTGAGATATACCAAACTTGCACGGTCGCGAGAATATGAAGGCAGACCAGTTATACCGAGAGAGTAATATTTTGGGTCTCTTAAAACTTCCGTCTCTACACTTTTCGTCAGTTTAACTCATCTGCAGCAAAAAAGGAAGAGTTAAACCCTTAATTTGTTCGTGACAGTCGGCTGTATGAAATTACCGCAGTAAATGGGCTGACATGGAAACGCGACAGAAGAGAGCTATCGGGTTTGGTCATGCCCAAGACCACACCGTGAATGCAGCTGCCCGATTTGCAGGTATATTAACGGGGACTGTCCTACATGTTCACAAGGAATCGTGTACGAGTCGCAATCATACAACGCGGTGTCAGAACAGTTGTTACAACAAACATCCAAATCGACCGGGAACGGAGACGGGTGTCACGCGTCGTCAATAATAACTGATTTTAAACCCAAAGGGAATTGCTGCTGTCAGTAAAAGTAAGCCCATCTCAATCAGTTTCTGAGTAATTACGAAGACTTCCACGCTCAGTGGACATTTGGAATCGGATGTCTTGCAAAAGGCAGATCCTTAGAGCGAGGCCTAAACCTGTACGTCGTCCTTGGGCCACACAACACAGAGGCTCGGCATTAGCTCGCTAAAGGCGTATAGTGTAGACCGAAGAGTCGCGATTTTGCCTCTTTTGAAATAACGAGAAGCGTAGAGGGCCCTGTCAGCCCAGGGGCTCAAATGGCTCAAATGGCTCTGAGCACTATGGGACTTAACTTCTGAGGTCATCAGTCCCCTAGAAGTTAGAACTACTTAAACCTAACTAACCTAAGAACATCACACACATCCATGCCCGAGGCAGGATTCGAACCTGCGACATTAGCGGTCAGCCCAGTGGGGAAGGCGTTTAGCCCGCGGTGTGTTCTGTGTGTAGCTGAGGCCAGGGTTAGTTTTGTGAAGTTTTGGTGATGATTTCCGTAATACGATTTGGTCACACTCATACTGTTACTTTGGCCAGGATCCAGGACGTTTATTTCTCTCCCACATCTTTGCGGAGACTCCCGTCTTTCCAGATCAAAAGAGCCAAATTCACAGGGCTGCACGCCTACAGGCCTGGTTTGACAAACACTCGTGCACCGTACGTCACCTCAAGAGGTCCGCTAAATCACTCGATTTCAACCCCGTAGAAATACCGGGGACTGTTTTGCACTGAGGGTAAAACGTACCAGTCAGCATCCCCGCTATTTGGTCGTCCTGCTAGATGTATCCGATCATCAATAAGTGGCTTCAGCAGGATACCGCACAACTGAAGAAACTCACCGAGTTTTTTTTTTTTTTTTGCCGTATAGTGGCCTTTATCAAGGCAAGAGGCGGGGTTACACGGTATTAACGTGATCCTTGTTCGGGGTGACTAAGTGGTTCGAGCAGATCTCTTCTCAACCACATCACATGAACGGCCTACTGACGACTGAAGTTGAAACAAGCCTCTATCCGTTTGGATTCTATTAACTCGTGGCACTATGTCTTTAAGTGTCTGTATGTAACTGCAACTTGTGGCGCGAAATACAGGGTGTAACGGATATGACTGAAGATTTTTTTATTGGTGACTCAGGATTGTGTACTGAATAACATACATCACTATGTACGTCATTCACAGACTAATAATTATAGCTATTAGGGATAGCATATTTTGAAGTTTGTTAGTACCTCCAAGTACGTGCGGCAGGAGGAACCCAATGAATGCTTATTTTCCCCTGGCTAGTGGTTCAAGTATTGCAATCTCGATGCATGGACGTCTATAGTGAAAGGCGTGGTCCACTTAGTAATGCAGTTACAGCTGTGCAGGAAACATAAGGCAATAAATTATTTGAAGGGTATGTGGGAAGACTGTCGACTGAATACAGAGAAAAAACAACGAACACACTAATGTGTTCATATGTTAAAGTACCACATATGAAAATATCTGCACTTCTGCCGTTACGTCCTGTATCCGTTTGTCAGCTGAAAATTTAAATAAATCTTAATTTAATATGTTCATTGTGCTAATTTTGTTGTTACAGTTTCTTTTTATTATTTTCCATTTTCAGTAGAATGAATTAACGTGCACACCATCAAAAGTACAAATGAGCATCGTAATAGGTTACGGTTGTATAAAATAAAATTCGTCCTGCGTATGTGACAGGTCACTGTTAACAAAAAAGAATACTTTTAATTAGCCACGGAAATTCGTCGCTCATCAGTGATAAAGCCGCGTTTGAGCTACTGTCCTCAGTAGTCTCACCGGCAATGAAATGAACAAGGGTTATAACATTTTATGCTGTCATTATAAGCGCAAAATATTTTCTAGTAATGACATTCAATTCTGAACTTAAACATGAGAGGACCACAGGTTACATAAAATATAAGAGGCACAGATAATAGGTAATTCTTTTCTTTGAGGAAAGAGAAGCTAAGATTGAGTGCTAAATCTGAAAATGCAGAACAGTATTGACCGCTTAAATTATGATTGAAACATAATGAGCCGTTTGGCTCGATCAACGATATTCCCGCCGCCGGCATGGGTCATCTCTCCGGTGGTGTTCGCAGAGCGCGCGGTGTCGCCACCTACCGGGCCGATCGGGGACCGAGGAGTAAGCTCTAGCAAGTAGCGAGGATTTTGCTTTCGGACGCCTAGCAGTAACGTCGTATGCCAAGTCTGGCTGACAGTACATGTGCTGTGCGGGGCAACAGGAAGAGCACATCTGAAAGGGGCTGTTTACCCGGGTAACTGCGCCGTAGGAAATATCGCCGGCGTGGAAGCAGTCACGTTACTGGGAAGCCGTTGGTGTATTTCGCTTCCTGCATGTCTCCTGGCACCAGGATCTGCGACGGCTGGATTCGTCGAAGATGCAAGAGGGTGATGGCCTTACTTGTACTGTAAATTGTGGCCGGAATCGACTACTGATATCTGCGCTGTTGACTTCATTTTCTTGGCCGGCCGTTGCTACTCCTACTGAGTCTGTCCTCGAATGTGTGTAATTTCAACTTGCTTAGTACGCAAGGTTTTAGTGAGAGCTGTATGTGATGTGATGATTAACATTTACTAGGGCCTTGAGTGCTAATACATTGTAGAATGCTACTGTGTTTAACCGTCATTGAAAAAAGTTTAGCTTGTCCTTGTCTAAGTGCCACCTGGTTATTGTACTTGTATTACACGACGGAGATAAGTTGGCCAGTTGCTATAGATATACTTGGATAAAATTTTCCCTGGATATATTTTGCCTTGAATTGCAATAACATTACTGTTAAGCATCTATCTGAAGTAATAGTGTGTCTGAGAGACACGTGTCTAATTCTAAAAGAGTAGTTTCATAAATTCTTAAGAGTTACTGAGAGGCCAGTTGTTAGTGTGTGTTTAAATAGTTTGAAACTGATTCTATTAAAGAAAGTACAAGAATTCCTTCAATGACAGTATGTGGATATTGTAATTCTGATTTAATTACAAATTAAAATGTGGCTATTTTCTGTAAGTCGCTTTGTGTTTTGCATCGGAGGGGGGGGGGGGGCGGACTCGATATACCGTTAGCCTGCACCCTAGTTACTTGCATTTTGATTTCGTTTTGTCGGGACTTCTGCTGTTTGTCTTGGTAGCGGGTGCGGGGTCCTGGGTTGTGTCCTGCTTGCGTTATTGTGTATTTTCCGCCCCTCTTTCTCCGCGAGTGCCGGCTGGCTGTGTATCTAGTTCGCTCGTGGCTTAATGTATAATTGGCCTTACGCACATAAGATAATAGATTTGTACTGCTTAGCTGATGTTCATTAATAGGTTGATTAATTCTACAGATGATATGGTGTAATGAATTATTGTTTTTAGTTACTTAAGGCAGATGTCAGTCTGGGGTCCATGCAGAGCCTGTATTGGAAACAGCTGAGTGGGCGGGCGTCCGCTTCTGTGCGTGATTTGTTGAATCACACGAGGTTACTTGGTCACATGAAATTTTATATCCTGCATTGTAGGGTGCCTGCCATTTAAGTAACGTGGCTGTGTACCATGGTATTTGATTTGTTGTTGCCTGTACTCAGAATTACTTTGGTACACCAATCACTGCAGTAACGGAAGACTACATTTCTCGTTAAATTTTAGTACATTGTTCAGGTTGATCATAGTTTTTGAGTAATTATTAACTCATTTCACTAAATGTGTAATAGGCCATAAGTGTCGTGGTTTACGAATGTTTTTTTAAGTAACTTGCTGTCATCTAATTGGTAATTTTAAATGTGTGGTAATTTTAAAAATGCGTTGATGGTTTTATTTGTTAATTGTCTTGTTTAAATGTGCCAAATAAATGTTCAGTGCAATTGTCGATGGTGATTGCCTGATGTCACTTGGTCCAGTCCTGCCACACCACAGCCTATTGTGCTGAGCTTGTGTCGTTGTGTAAAAGGTTGAATTCCTTGCTGTGCTGACACATCACACTAGTTATCTGTTAATTTTAATCTCTAAAATGAACCTTAACCTATAAGGACCAGCTTCTTTCTTCTTTCATTTAGAATCTGGTTGACAAAATAATATGAATATGTATAATCTTATTGTGAACTCTTTTCGTATTCCCACTCGATGAAATATAGTGGTAATTTCTGCAACAGTTTTAATCCGTATGTTAGTCACAGGTTTGATCCCAATAAGAACTCTGAAGTAGACTGTAAATTAACTTCAGAAGATTATTTATTAAATTCTCAGGATGCATCACAATATAATGGCAGTCTGCCTCTATTTTTACACACACCGATCAGAGTCAGTACCAGTCCAACTGAAAGACAATAGCGAAAATAACTGCAATAATTCCTTCATTTTCTCTAAGAAAAGCAGACCTGGTAAACAACGATTTTAAAACTCATGCGGATTAACCTTCGGAAACTATGGATAGCAGAGATTGCTATTTAGCAAGTTCCTCATTTCATTATTCAGTAATATAGCTGTCCGCTTTGATGTCAATTAATTGTACCTTTAACCTTAATTAAATTAAAAGTAGAAGCAAGAAAATTTATCAATACCGTCTCTGTGCGAAATTTTCCCAGGGAGAAACCAAACTGGTTTGAAGTTCACTTTGTTGACGTATTAGCGCCTCACATTGGTTTGATCTGATGAGGACTTCAGCTGCCTATATCACGATATGCACTCAAATACCGGGTGATCAAAAAGTCAGTATAAATTTGAAAACTGAATAAATCACGGAATAATGTAGATAGAGGTACAAATTGACACACGTGCTTGGAATCACATGAGGTTTTATTAGAACCAAAAAATACAAAAGTTCAAAAAAAGTCCGACAGATGGCGCTTTATCCGATCAGAATAGCAATAATTAGAATAACAAAGTAAGACAAAGCAAAGATGATGTTCTTTACAGGAAATGCTCAATATGTCCACCATCATTCCTCAACAATAGCTGCAGTCGAGGAATAATGTGAGCAGCACTGTAAAGCATGTCCGGAGTTATGGCGAGACACTGGCGTCGGATGTTGTCTTTAGACATCCCTAGAGATGTCGGTCGATCACGATACACTTGCCACTTCAGGTAATCCCAAAGCCAGTAATCGCACGGACTGAGGTCTGGGGACCTGGGAGACCAAGCATGACGAAAGTGGCGGCTGAGCACACGATCACCACCAAACGACGCGCTCAAGAGATATTTCACGCATCTAGCAATATGGGGTGGAGCGCCATCCTGCATAAACATCGTACGTTCCAGCAGGTGTTTATCAGCCAGGCTGGGGATGATGAGATTCTGTAACATATCGGGGTTCCTCTCACCCGTCACGGTAGCAGTTTTGCTGTCCAGCGCCATCTGTCAGACATTTTGTGAACTTTGTTTTGTTCTAATAAAACCACATGTCATTCCAAGCATGTCTGTCAATTTTTACCTCTCTATCTACATTATTCCGTGGTTTATTAAGTTTTCAAATTTATACTGACTTTTTGATCACCCGGTAGTTGTACGTGATTGCATTGTGTGAATCCGTTGTAACTGAATAGTCGCTGCTCTGTGGTAGCTCGACTCAGCTGTATGAGTTTGTCACTGTGTGAGATGGCATCGTGCTCACGACAGTAAATTATCATTCACAAGGAGTGGCGAACAAATGTTGTTTAGGTCATGCAATTCGTTTTTCAGTTTTCTTTATTTCAGGACATTGCGGTGTGGGTATTTCAAGAAGGCTGCGGCTGTTCTAATTATCCCTAAGTCTACCAAGACAATGCAGCCGCATTTGGGAGGAGTGTGGTTCAAATCTCTGTTCAGTCCTCCAAATTTGGGTTTTTAGGCGACTACCGCGACTGCTTCTTTGAAAAGGAGGCAGAATATTTCCTCCGCCATATCTGACCGCTTACATATTCCTCGATGAGATATAAATCGTAGCTTTCTTTCTTTCCTTCCTTCTGCCGTTTGTGCCCCCCTTCGTGGCCTCCACGTTGACGAAGCAACGTTCTAGTCTTCCTTCCTTCAGTTGTCTGTCAGATCTCTGTCCAACACTAACTTGAGCTACCAATAGTTCTCTTGAATCGGCGAGTGTGTGAAATTCTTAAACTATGAACATCGCCCCCTTAAGTACATGCTTCAATTTTTAGATATATTCCTAGAATATATTCCTGCCTCCATGACATTTTTAATATTTGTAAGCTAGAAAGTACTCCGTACGCAAGATATCCGTAAGAAATATGACACCATCTGACACTCGTCAAGGAAGACAGAATTACAGGCGGAATGTTTTCGGTCGATCGTCTGTTTAGCGATAGCGATGAAATTTCTTCTCTGGGAGAAAGGATATCCTCGGTGGAAAATAATCCGGTTCCGCAACTTTCATATCGGATTAATTTCTGCACTCAGTTGATGAATTCATGGAGAATGTGATACTTATCTGAGAAGCATTTTGTCATGTTCAGGGCGGTATTAGCTATTAAAGTGTTATGTCATCGAAAGTACCGATAAACGATGCAATAAGATTTCCTCACATTTCTGCAGAGAGTAAAAGCAAAAAAGACTCACTCTGTTAAAAATTAAGTGAACAGGTTAAGTATTGGCTTAGAAGGTACCAGAGCGAATGAGCGATGAAATAAATTTACGGACAATTCTCGCCAGGGGGATAAAATGTAAGCGAGGAGAATGATCGTTACATTGAGACTAGTTTCACTAGGGAAGAACGGTTAGAGGCGAAAAGCTGTTGGGGCATAAAAGGAGGTAGTAGAGGTAACTGTAGAAGGTAGGATAAGACTGAAAATGTCGTCAATCACATTCCAGAGATTAAGTAAATGTAGTAGGACTCGCGCTTTGGTTGTTCCGCACAATATAATTATTTATATACGTAGTTCATCTGTAGGTTTTGTTGAGTGAATTTGCGAGTATCAAAATATGAGAGATAAATGGCCATACCGTCTCAATGCATTCACACAGAACCTTAAACATTTTACACCGCCAAGGGTCCATAGACCATAGCATTTGAGAAAAATTTCTAGTTGATATCAACTCGATCCCAAGAAAAAGGGGTGGTAACAGGACAGACGGGCAAAAATTGACAAAACAAGAATTTTCTTCTGATATAATCACAAATTGACGATTTTCGGATTTCTTCCTTCATTTGTACTGTGACCCTTCTTGCCAAATTTCATAATTTTAGGTCAAGGGGAAGTACCCTTCAGGTCTTGATGAGTGAGTTTGCGAGAATCAAAGTAGATAACATAAATGTCAGTTTCTTTTCATTGCATTGACTTAAAAGTTTACTTTTGTTTACATCCCATACGTCCGAAACCTCAGTATTTGACATAAAATTCAACCTGATATTTCCACACGTTCCCCAGAAAGAGAGGTCTTCACAGATTACCAAAGGAACAACAATGTGAAATTGCAAGGGTTCCGTTTTTACCGATGCAGGAGCAGAATCCTAAAAGCAACTAACGTCCTTTATCACCGGATATTTCTTCTGCCACGCCTCAGGGCAAGTGTCAGACAATGCAGTGCCTCCGCACTCTACCATCAGCCAAACCAAAATTGTGGATGACGAAAGAAACAAGTAAAAAAGCAAGTCTTCTAGGAAATAAATGGTCTTTAGGTATTGATCTTTGACTACAGGAAACGTCATTAACTATTATGTATTTTTGTAAAATGTATAGAGAAATTGCCTCAATTACTATGAAGTTTGTGGTGTCACAACTGGCGTGAAACACACCTGCATTTTGTAGCTGAGTTGTGAATAGGAGTTTGTGTGCCTTCTCTTTGTTTAACTGGACAGTCAGACCAGTAGGGACTGGAATGCGGGCAGGTGCTGACAAGCTGACCACCGGCCTTGTGAGGAATGTGGGCTAACCGCGCTGCGTCAGCCAGGGGCCCAGGGAAGGTTCGCGAGTTCTTCGGATGGAGCACGTCTGCTATCTCTGGGAACGACAGTGAAAGCGGGTGACCAGTACAGTCTCGCCAGTTGCGATTCTTGCACAATCGCGACATGGTATGACGAAACACCACGCTCTCGTACTGATGACTCAAGAGATTGGAAGGAGAAGATAACGCGGACTTCATTTTATTTGTCATCGTGCCAGGTATACATCATCAAAAGGAAATGTACCGTTGACATCTGTTTATACATTGGTTGACCATGAACTGGTCACGTCGAGTGCATTTGGTGTCTCACTCATCAGCTCTCTCATGGTGCATGTGGCTTGACATAGAGAATTGATTCGACGGCTTGCATAAAAAACACAGCTACTTTCATAAATCTATAGGAAATGTTGCTGCTATTTTACTGCTTAACACCCACTATGTCCTTGTTTCATCACATCATATGATGTAAGCTGCATCCGCATATACTTCATTCGTTTTGACACGCTTCCCGAGACCCAAGAAGAAATCACTACCGAAGTCAACGACCGAATGTGGCAGCAACATCGCAGAAGAGGCCATCAGATTCCCTGCAGCACAGTAAACACGTGGATTCCGCTACGGGAGCTCCGCTAGCATGGAGCAATGCATTTGCCTGCAATGATAGGATCCTCCGTAGATAGAAACCCTTCTTAGCCTTCTGAAATTGACAGAGGTTTTGGAAGTAAAGCCTTTGTAGTGCTGAAAAATATGTAGTTACGAAACAAAAATTCGTCACGTCATGTGGCAGAAAACTCCATTAATATGGTTAACTGTTCAGTTGTAAAATAAGCTAATTCTTTACAAAATCTTTGATTTAGTTTCAATTTTAAATCGCAATATTTTATGGATGCCATTCCTTTCCCACCGACCATTATATTCAGTACTCCTTTAAGTAACTCATCCTTACACTAGACACACCTTATAGCCACTTATACAACTAAAAATAACATGGTAGACTTTTGAGAAAGATCGCAACAAATACTTTTGAGGAGCTTTATTTTATCGCCGTATAGGTTTCGGGTATTACGCTCATTTTGGGATGGCTGTACTTGTACTACATTTTTACTACAGAAGCCATAAAATAACAATGAAAAATCTTTGCTTTCCATTGTGCTATAGCAATATTTTACTGAAAAGCCGAAATTAAGAGTAAAACCATTTTAATTTCTGAACTAGCTGAACAATGATAAAATAAATTTTAGGTATATGGTTTCATCACTTACAACAAACGTACAGAGACAATGAATTCTGGTAGGAGGCAGGATGTCATTTCATTACAATTAGGTACGTAGAACTCATAAGATATGTACATGAGTTAGAAAAAAAAATTTGTTTTCCTGTCATATCATCTACATTCTGTATACTGTATACGGCTTTCTCAGTGACTGTCTGAAGCGGTAGGAAGTTGGCTGTGTAGTGGGAAATAAAGTATACTTGAACCGTAATTAATTAACAGAAAAAACTAAAATTTTTACGAAGAGAAAATACACAGTTAAATACAGTCCTTGAAATGCATGGAAGTAATATAATTAAAAAACAAGAATCGCCCCACGCTGCTGAGATAAAATGAAATTGTCAAAATAGTGTTAATCAGTTGCAACCAAGTTACCAACTGTTCTATAGTTTTGCTCATTAACAGACTTTTCAAGAACATTGATGGATCAAGCATATGGCTACAATGATAAATGTCTTCCATGGCGAAGCCAAACTAATTTAAAACATCATGCAGTAACACCAAAAGTTGTTAAAAGAAAATCACAGGTCAAGAACGCCTGTTGATCAAGCAAATAATTATACTTAGCAGCTACACAAAGGGCTAAAGGTCAAATGATAAATATCAAGTAATACAATTTTACATACTATTTTCGTTAAGTGAGTATAATTTCAAGAAACATTAAAAACAATTACGACAGATATAGGGTAACTCAATTAACGACCGGCGACCATGCAACAAACTTTACAACTGGCGAAGGTGCTTCAGGATTTACCTGAATTACATGAAACTAGTAGCTATTTTGAAGAAGAGCTCCACTAGGCAGTGACCAACCAAACCACGAGATTAAAATCAAGCCAAAGCTCGCCTCTAGACGGTTTTGCTTAGTTTTCCTTAAGAGTGATTTAGAAGAAATCAATAACATTAAATGATACACAGTTGAAATAAAAAACAGCAGAGCAAAGCAAACGTTAATTGCATCGGTTACAGGAAAGCATACAGCGGCAGTAGTCAACGAAATATACAGACAGAATAAACTAAGCCCAGTGGGCAGAAACGGCAAATAAACAAATCACAAGATAATTATTACACAGGCGGCTAGCTCGGAAAATAGCAAATGACAAGTAATGTGGTCTCTCTATAATCAGCTGGCGAGCTACCTTACAAAAATAGATACCTTTTCCACAGGTGTATGACGCATTTACAAAATGATTTGCTAAATACCAGCAGACCGACCGAAGCATACAACAAAGCTCTTCCTGGCTTTTCCCCTGTTAAATAAGGCATTAAATAACGGCCAATATGCCCTGTATAACACACGTTCAAACAGGATTAAACACTATTGTAAGAAAATGTAAAACACCAGTGCCTAAAACAAGTTTGACAAGCATTGAAAGCGTTAAACACTGTTCTGTTCCAAAAAGCACCAATGAATGAAAGAAGGCTGGCGAGCGCTTAATAAATTGCCAGTTACCCTTAACAGTGACTACTTTCAACAATAGTCAAATAAAATAGAAGACTCTTGTGAATTAAAGAAGACTGGCGAGCACTGAATAAGTATAAGGGGCGATTACAAAGTTTCCATTAGAAGGCTGTACTGTCCAGAATCGGTATGTCTATGAAGCAATTTCGCCGCGACTATGAGTTAACCGTCCCACCGATGCACCAGGTTGAATTTACCAATTCGGCAAAACACCGTGTCCTGATGCAGGAAGAAATTCGTAACGGCCTGTCGCACGTCCTCTCCCGAGTAGGAATCGCCGACCTAAGTCTTTTTTGAGGGACCGATTTTGCGACAAACGGAGGTGCGTTATCAGGAAGCAGCACATTTTTCGGGCCACAATTTTTCGCGATTGGTTTGAAGAACATTCTGGATAATCCGAGTGAATGATTTGGCCACCCAAAACGCCCGACATGAATCCCATCGAATATTTGCGACATAATCGAGAGGTCATTTCGTGCACAAAATCCCGCGCCTGCAACACTTTCGCAGTTATGGACGGCTGAAGAGGCAGCATGGCTCAATGTTTCTGCAGAGGACTTCCAACGACTTGTTGAATCCATGGCACATCGAGATGCTGCTCTAAGTCGAGCAAAAGGAAGTCCGACACGATATTAGAATGTATCTCATAACTTTTGCCACCTCAGTGTATAATGTTCATTAAGTGTGTTACCAAACTATATGCGGTCTTCAGCACTGTAAAAACCAGAAAGTCATTCCACTGTTTCGTTTATTTATATGCAAACCACATCTGACACCCATTAAAGTCATGGGTAGGCCGATCAACTCATTAATTTTTATTCAAATGACAACTACAACAGTGTGTATAGCAACTATCTTTATTAATTTCCTTTCCATCTGGTAAATGGCAGTTGGTGCATGTGCGCAGAATATTCGCATGCACACTGAAGTTGTGAACAGCCAGCGGTAACAGAGCAAAGGGCAATGACCGACACACCCTGCCCTGTCGCTTGGAACCCTTGGGGCAACTTAAAAGCGAGACGCTGACTGAGGTCGGAGGTACTTCTGGCCGCTCAAACGGCAGTTACACTGAAATGTACTGTTCTATTTTTGTGAAGGAATATGCGTCGCAACAGTCACTTGATATTAATATTTTATTAGCACGACGAGTTTCGGTAGCATGCTGCCATCATCAGATGCATTTAGTTACTTTCACATTGTAATTAATATGAAGTTCGGTTTGTTTCCTTTGTTGTGTGTGCCAGTGAGGTTACGTGTCGAAAAAGACACCTGTTCAGGAAGATAAATATGTTACAGTGTGTACTTTATGTGATAAACATGTTTAGTCATTTCGTTAGCGCATTTACTTACATTTTTGTTGATTATTTCGTTGTCTGGTACACAGAGCACAGTAACAAATATATCACATCTTAATACTTTCACAATCATTTGTTTGCGTCAGTCCGAAGAGTCTTAACATAAACTAGTTTTTATTGCTAAAACAATAGTAGGCCTATACAGTGAAGATGAAACATTTACATTTAAATGTATTTATGTCATGGCAAATATTACATGAGTAGTTGGTAAAGACTGTTTTTTCACCTTATGATGACGGCAGTATTCTACGGAAATGCGTCGTGCTAACAATATATTAGCATCAAGTGACGTTGCAGTATACATTATTTCACAAAAAACTTACAATGTCTTCGCAGCCCTCAAATAATATCCATATAACACTGAGGCACCCACGTGCCTTGCTCATACTGTGGCATCAAGCAGTCAGGCCTGCAAGATGAGTGGTCTGCCAAGCGAGTGGATTCATTCTTATTTATCGAGTAACATGAACTCTCGTACTCACAATTAAGTTACAAATTATCCTCCTGTATGAATAATACGCAACGGAAACGCACATCTATCAGTGATTTACAGAACTCTGACTGTTCACTACGCACTGGCAATACCACATTTTATTTTTCTTTTATTTAACGGCTTTTATCAACACGTGGCCACCGAACTGAATATGAATGGCGCACACATTATAAATTCGGGACATCATGACAACATACAATTCGAAGGAAAAGGCCACCAATCTTTTTCTTTTCACTATCTTATTTATTCCGATAAATTCTATAACCTAAACACACAAATACTATAACCTACAACAATAACACATGAGAAATTCCGCCCAGTGGGCATGGCTTTACATTGGTGAATCTCTATCTTATGGTCTCGTAATTATTTAACGTTACAGTGCACTTTCTGGATAGGATGGTGGATCTTTTGCTATATCTCACACTTCGGCTCTCACAACCATCATCACGAAACTTTCCTCCAGACCGAGCGGTACAAAAGGAACATGCATACCCACTACCTCTGAAACTACCTTGCTACTCTCCCATGCGAACCACACATACTTAAATTACATGACATACACCACACTCCAACATGAAATGCTACACAGGGAATAGTCACAACGTTTTCACTTTCAGCTTTCCCACTTCAATTAATATTTATCCCAGTTTCACACGACACTGCCCCACTTCGTAATTCTACTTTCCTACTATGAACTCTGGAGATATATGCACGTCTCCCTGTGCAATGCAAGCCAAGTGGCGTTGCTGGATAGACGGCCGACTCACCTTGCTTCTCTCTCTCTCTCTCTCTCTCTCTCTCTCTCTCTCTCTCAGTTTGAATCTAGCGTCACACGGAATCATATCACGCAAAGTAATATTAAGAACGTAATCACACACGCGAATCTTCAACTGATACCATGGACGAGTACTTCTCTTTATGCTTTGTCTCATACACAGATTGAGACTCACACAGTACTCACCACGTGGAAGTACTCGTCTCTAATTTAAAGTCCTGCACACGACATTTCTTAAATATTTCAACTTATGGTACACACGCTATTTCTTAAATATTTCAACTTATTGTACACACGCTAGTAATTCAGCTTAACTTAAGCACACGGAAGTATTTCAACTTACTGCTACACGTGGTTTCATTGTGACTGTTGGTCACTTCCGAAGATTACTACGATCCCATTAATATTACCTGCCTGACATTTAATTCTCCCTACAAAAGTTCCTGAAATAGAGAAATTATTATTTCAAACTAAATATTTCACATGCATACCATGTCTCCACTCTTTTGTCTTTACGGAGCACACCCAAGACAGGTCTTAACAGCACAAGATCCAGCAGCAGAGTGCTGAAACATGGCCGTTCTTCGGGTCCTCTCGCACCTCTGTCGAATTGGGGGAGCACCTTGCTACCGTATTGGTCAGCCACATTTCAGGCGCTCAAAGCTCAGGTAAATTTCATCTCTTTGGTCCCACCAAAGGTGGCCAAAGGATCGTCTCAAAGATGATCATATATATTCACATTCACTATCTGCGGTTAGCAGACGACCATACATTCATTCATTTCACAGATCTCACCAAACTGGATGTAGGGATTTATTTTGAGGGAGTGTACATGTGATCAATTAAATAGTCATTCTTTCCCACACTGGTATCCGGCTTCGCTGTATTAATTGAAATTGAGTTATTTTGAAAAAGTGTTGTTCTGACAAAAATAATGAAGTATGTTGTACCTATTTTCAATGTCGGGCGGTACTGTACCCTTTCAACACGGATAAATCTAAGTTCAAACGTACCGTTCTGCTGGCACCGCGTTGGCGGACGCAGCAGTTGACTACCGAGAAATTTGGAAATCGAGGAGCTGCACCTGCTCCCACCGAATACGCAAAAAAAACTGTGGCGACTTGCCTTCCGCATAATGTTTTACAGCGTATACCTTCTGTCAGCGTGGTTTCTGCACAGGTGATAGGGCACTGGCCGACAATTCGAAGAAGGCAGTTGGAGTGACAGAAAAGTTTTGTATTCCACGGTCGTGGAAGTTACGACTTGGGCGTTCTGAAATCTTAAGAAACGGAGATTACTGACCATTTTCAAAAATTTTTTGAGAGGAGACTGCGGACTGATAGACACGAGACTTTGGCGCAGGTCCGCCTTACTGTGATTTTCAGAATGGTGCGAGCGGAACAACGGACGATTGGTGGACGATTTTTAGGCAGTCGATGGTGAGAGAATTTAACAACATAAAAATTGTGCGAATGACTAGCACCAAGCGATTTTTCTCATTGGTGGGCAATGTTTTTTCGAGGGCGACTCTGAGCAAAGCAAGCAGAGGAGAGGTGTGCTCTGATGATTCGAAGAGCATCTGGCATTCACTTTAGCATTCTGGCATTTATTCTCTCTCTTAGCATTCACTCTGAGTAGCAGTTTTTTTTCCTCTGGCGTCGGATTTCAATTATGACAGCAGAATCCTCTTGGACAACAGAAGCAGGGAGTTGGAGTTCACTTGCAGAGAAAATTGGTGCAAGACCTCCAACTGAACACTTAGTCTGCACGTCCGCAAGTACATAATAGTGAGAATATCTAGTGGCATCGGGTGGTTAGAGCTAGTACCCGAATGGCACGGAAATCTGTAGATGTGATGTACATGTACAGACAAACATATGATTCGAATTTCAGAAAAAAAAAACAGATAACTTATTCAAGAGAAAAAAGCTTTACAATTTCAGTAAGTCAATTACGGCCCACCTACCGCCATTATGCAAGCAGTTATTTGGCTGGTCATTGATGGGTATAATTGTTGAATGTCCACTTGAGGGATATCGCGCCAAATTCTGACCAACTGCCGCGTAAGATCGCGAAATCCCGCGATGGGTGGAAGGCCCTGCCCATAATACTCCAAACGTTCTCAGTTGGAGAGAGGTCCGGCGACCTCGTCGGCCAATGTAGGATTTGACTACCAAGAAGGCAAGCAGTAGAAACTCTCGCCGTGTGCGGACGGACATTATCTTGCTGAACTGTAAACCCGTGATGGCTTAGCATGGTCAACAAAAGGGCGCGTAAAATATCGTCGGCATACTGCTGTGCCGTAGGGGTGTCGTGGATGACAACCAAAGAGATCATGCAATGAAAAGAAATAGCAGTCCTGACCATTACTCCTGGTTGTCAGATCTTATAGCTGTCTGGGGCTTCTCCATACATGTCTTTGATCTGGAGTCTCATTGATTGGAGTAGAATTGTCTTCAGCGATGAGTCCCGCATCAGACTGAGCCTCGATAACCAACCACAATTCCGCGTCCGAAGTGGGTTTATTTCCGTCGTCCGCCTACAATCATGCGGGAAATCTTTTCATGTGAATCAGGCAAGTACAAATGACAGCCCCGCAAACGTACTTCCCTTTTATACTTTGTCTACGCAGTACTACCGCCATCTATATATGTGTATACGGCTATCCCATGACTTTTGTCACCTCAGTGTATCTTTAGCAACCATACCATTTCTTATCACAACTTAGTATCCTATCTCATTTCTGATGGTTTGCTCTGTGGTCCTTAAGAAATCTTACAATGTCCTTTGTAAAATTGTGCACACTAAGAACCGTAATAAACACGGGAATTTAACTGAGCTAAGCTTTTCATCCCCCCCCCCCCCCCCGCTCCCCACCCATGAACCATTGACTTTGCCCTTGGTGGGGAGGCCTGCGTGCCTCAGCGATACAGATAGCCGTACCGTAGGTTTGCAACCACAATGGAGAGGTATCTGTTGAGTGGCCAGACAAACGTGTGGTTCCTGAAGCGGGGCAGCAGCCTTTTCAGTAGTTGCAGGGGCAACAGTCTGGATGACTGACTGATCTGGCCTTGTAACACTAACCAAAACAGCCTTGCTGTGATGGTACTGCGAACGGCTGAGAGCAAGGGGAAACTAAAGCAGTAATTTTTTCCGAGGGCGTGCAGCTTTACTGTATGGTTACATGATGACGGCGTTCTCCTGGGTACAATATTGCGGAGCTAAATAGTCCCCCATTCGGATCTCCGGGCGAGGACTACCCAAGTGGACGTCGTTATCAGGAGAAAGAAATCTGGCGTTCTACCGATCGGAGCGTTAAATGTTAGATCCATTAATCGGGCAGGCAGTTTAGAAAATTTAAAAAGGGAAATGGATAGGTTAAAGTTAGATATAGTGGGAATTCGTGAAGTTCGGTGGCAGGAGGATCAAGACTTTTGGTCAGGTGAATACAGGGTTATAAATACAAAATCAAATAGGGGTAATGCAGAAGTAGGTTTAATAATGAATAAAAAGATAGGAATGCGGGTAAGCTACTACAAACAGCATAGTGAACGCATTATTATAGCCAAGATAGACACGAAGCCGACATCTACCACGGTAGTACACGTTTGTATGCCAACTAGCTCCGCAGATGACGAAGAGATTGATGAAAAGTATGATGAGATAAAAGAAGTTATTCAGATAGTAAAGGAAGATGAAAATTTAATACCCATGGGGGATTGCGATACTAGGAAAATGAAGAGAAGGAAAAGTAGTAGGTGAATATCGAATGGGGGTAAGGAATGAAAGAGCAAGCTGACTGATAGAATTTTGCACGGAGCATAACTTAATCACAGCTAACACTTGGTTCAAGAATCGAAGAAGGTTGTATACATGGAAGAGACCAAGAGAGACTCGAAGGTTTCAGATAGATTATGTAATGGTAAGGGAGATATTTAGGAACCAGCTTTTAAACTGTAAGACCTTTCCAGTGGCAGACTCTGACCACAATCTATTGGTTATAAACTGTAGATTAAAACTGAAGAAACTGCAAAAAGGTGGGAATTCAAGAAGATGGGACCTGGATAAACTGACAAAACCAGAGGTTGAAGCCGGCCGTTGTGGCCGAGCGGTTCTAGACGCTTCAGTCCATAACCACGCGGCTGCTACGGTCGCAGGTTCGAATCCTGCCTCGGTCTTGGATGTGTGTGATGTCCTTAGTTTAGTTAGGTTTAAGTAGTTCTAAGTCTAGGGGACTGATGACTTCAGATGTTAAGTCCCATAGCGCTTAGAGCCATTTCAACCAGAGGTTGTCGAGAGTTCCAGAGAGAGCGTTAGGGAACGATTGACAAGAACGGGGGAAAGAAATACAGTAGAAGAAGAGTGGGTAGCTTTGAGAGACGAAATAGTGAAGGCAGCAGAGGATCAAGTAGGTAAAAAGACGAGGGCTAGTAGAAATCCTTGGGTAACAGAAGAAATATTGAATTTAATTGATGAAAGGAGAAAATATAAAGCTGCAGTAAATGAAGCGAGCAAAAAGGAATACAAACGTCTCAAAAATGAGATCAACAGGAAGTGCACAGTGACTAAGCAGGATATGGCTAGAGGACAAATGTAAGGATATAGAGGCATATATCACAAGGGGTTAGATAGATACTGCCTACAGGAAAATTAAAGAGAGACCTTCAGAGAAAGGAGAACCACTTGTATGAATATCAAGAGCTCAAATAGAAATCCAGTTCTAAGCAAAGAAGGTAAAGCAGAAAGGTGGAAGGAGTATACAGAGGGTCTATACAAGGGTGATGTACTTGAGGACAATATTATGGAAATGGAAGAGGACGTAGATGAAAATGAAATGAGAGATATGATACTGCGAGAAGAGTTTGACAGAGCACTGAAAGACTGAAGTCGAAACAATGCCCCGGGATTAGACAATATTCCATTAGAACTACTAATAGCTTTGGGAGAGCCAGCGCTGACAAAACTCTACCATCTGGTGAGCAAGCTGTATGAGACAGGCGAAATACCCTCAGACTTCAAGAAGAATACAATAATTCCAGTCATAAAGAAAGCAGGTGTTCACAGATGTGAAAATTACCGAACTATCAGTTTAACAAGTCACAGCTGCAAAATACCAACATGAATTCTTACAGACGAGTGGAAAAATTGATAGAAGCCGACCTCGGGGAAGTTCAGTTTGGATTCCGTAGAAATATTGAACTCCTTAGGCAATACTGACCGTAAGACTTATCTTAGAAGATAGATTAAGGAAAGGCAAACCTACGTTTCTAGCATTTGTAGATTTAGAGAAAGCTTTTGACAATGTTGTCTGCAATACTCTTTCAAATTATGAAGATGGCAGGGGTCAAATACAGGGAGCGAAAGGCTATTTACAATCTGTACAGAAAAAATGTTCAAATGTGTGTGAAAACTTATGGGACTTAACTGCTAAGGTCATCAGTCCCTAAGCTTGCACACTACTTAACCTAAATTATCCTAAGGACAAACACACACACCCATGCCCAAGGGAGGACTTGAACCTCCGCCGGGACCAGCCGCACAGTCCGTGACTGCAGCGCCTGAGACCGCTCGGCTAATCCCGCGCGGCAATTTGTACAGAAACCAGATGGCAGTTATGAGTCGAGGAGCATGAAAGGGAAGCAGTGGTTGGGAAGGGAGTGAGACAGGATTGTAGCCTATCCCCGATGTTATTCAGTCTGTATATTGAGCAAGCAGTAAAGGAAATAAAAGAAAAATTCGGAGTAGGAATCAAAAACCCATGGAGATGAAATAAAAACTTTGCAGTTCACTGATAACATTGTAATTCTGTCCGAGACAGAAAAGGACCTGGAAGAGCAGTTGAAAGGAATGGACAGTGTCTTGAAAGGAGGATATAAGATGAACATCAACAAAAGCAAAACAAAGATAATGGACTGTAGTCGAATTAATAGAGTGATTCTGAGGGAATTAGATTAGGAAATGAAACACTTAAAGTAGTAGATGAGTTTTGCTATCTGGGGAGCAAAATAACTGATTATGGTCGAAATAGAGAGGATATAAAATGTAGACTGTGTATGGCAAGGAAAGCGTTTCTGAAGAAGAGAAATTTAACATCGAGTATAGATTTAACTGTCAGGAAGTCGTTTCTGAAAGTATTTGTGTGGAGTGTAGCCATGTATGGAAGAGAAACGTGGACGATAAATAGTTTAGACAAGAAGAGAATAGAAGCTTTCGAAATGTGGTGCTACAGAAGAATGCGGAACATTAGATTGTTAGATCACGTAACTAATGAGGTACTGAGTAGAATCGGGGAGAAGAGGAATGTGACACAACTTGACTAGAAGAAGGGATCGGTTGGTAGGACATGTTCTGAGGCATCAAGGGATCACCATTTTAGTATTGGAGGGCAGCGTGGAGGTTAAAGATCGTAGAGGAAGACAGAGATGAATACACTAAGCAGATTCAGAAGGATGTAGGTTGCAGGAGGTACTGGGAAATTAAGAAGCTTGCACAGGATAGAGTAGCACGGAGAGCTGCATCAAACCAGTCTCTGGAGTGAAGACAACGACAAGCTTTTCATTAGTTATTAATAAATACTTTTCATAAACTTAGTTAGAAGTCAGTTATGGGAATACCAGTACCTAGAATTCAATGCTAGGTTTACCTTCTCAATTAAATGCGGGACTGAGATCCGTTGCGTTACTTTTATTAAGCATTGCGTTTCGGGGATCGATCTGCCGCTTAGCAGACCCAGACTGATGCAGATCAACTGAAGGCTCACACCGGTATTACGCAACTTCTTCCTTCACGTTTATCGTTAATTATTGTATTTTACTTTATTTCATCTACATTATTATTATTAACTTTAAAGATTGATTTCATTTGGTTACTTTCGTGTTGAGTGGTTTTGGAGATGTTGGAGTCAAGAATCACCAAAGCAAATATTTCTGCATAACCATCCATGAAGAATAAATGTGGGACACCCAAGGATTAGATGGTGAAAGAGATACAGGCTCTTCCAGCACAAACAGAAAGAAAAAAACACACAGTTACAAATATTATTTCTTATTACTTTCGCACATCATAATCGCTGTAAGTGTTAAATCATCGTCTCATATTGAGAAGTTTTATACCGTTATTCACTCAAAGTTAAAATGAATGCCCTATTTGAAAGTTAAAAGCGCATCTGTTTTTGTGGTCTCGAGTTTATCTCGAAAGTGCTTTCGAAATACTGTGTTGACGCTATACAGCCTTTGAATAACGTTCCGTTTACGTTTGATTCTAAGGTACAAAACGGTGATTAAAAAAACTAGTGCTGAAATTTTTTGGAGATCCATTCGGTGAATCTTTGTGAAATATGCAGCTATAAACCGAGCTTTGTGACTCGTTTTAATGGATATTCATGAGATGCATGGAAAAAGTGAAGTATAGTGCCCCTTCTTCAGCCCCGTGTGTTAACTGTATATGTATGTTGTCTCGTTGACTGTGATGTTTCCTTTCACGGGATAATGTTGTTTCTTTTCTTTCTCTTTTTTTTGTTATTGGCGCTTATGAGGTCGAAAAGAAGGAGATTAACTTTGTTCTATAATCATCGAACACATTTAGTCTAGTAGAAACTAGGAACTTAATTGTGACGTAACCCAAGGACGCATGCATTGTATGGACTACAATGACCGTGCCCTGCAGCTTTTACTACCCTCGGCGAATATTTCAGCGTTCTACAGAAACATATTTACACTTAAGCGTTCGATACTGAACGGTGTACAGACGGAATAGATAAAAGCTATGGGACAGGAATCCAGTACTGCTGCGAATCCGTTGTGGCTCAGCGTACCTGTGTGGGGCAAGTCCAGTGTGTTCGCAGTGAGCGCGTGCCAGGCCAGTGGAGAAACCCTGAGTCAGACAGTCTGAATGGCTGCCCACGGCTCCCGGCATCTGTGGGCGTGCAGCGAGTCGTAATCCGTAGTCCCTATGCATAACAAAGCTCTCCATCGCGGGGCACACCATTCCTTCCTTCCGTAATCTACGTGTAAGACACGATGCTATGGTTTTCCGTTATTCAGCGAAATATCACAAAAATGATTTAGATGAGTAACTAAAATTCACTAAACAAACAATTATTAGAAACTTCTTTCAAGTGTTACGAGTTTTTAGTTGCATTTTTAATATTTTGTATTTGATCAGAGAGAAATTACGAAAATCATCTCATTCATGAGCCGTATACCTGTAAAATATGAACAGCGATGGTAGTGCGGGCAAACTACATATCACTGCATTTATAAAGTACCAAGACATATTTACACCTGAAGAATTAGAATGGTGGTGCTAGTGTGGACAACCAGTCTCATGATATTTATTGTGGCCCTGTGGGATATTAACATCACGCAAGCACTTCTGAAAGTGATCATCACAAACTCGTTCACAAATTATGTTGAGCCATACGCATCGATGTCCCTTCTGTATGCTTTCTGTTGACACTTCTCACCTCCCATTATGGACTTCCATTACGCTTCATAAAACAAAGAACTTCCATGGACCATTTACCATCCATCCATTCGCTTCACTATATACCCTGGTCACCTAAGGTTCATTTTCATCACAGTTCTAATTACGTGTTCAACTTTACATCTAAATCTGTTCAAGGTAGTAATGACCAGATATGAAACTCCCTGGCAGATAAAAACTGTATACCGGACCGAGACTCGAACACGGGACCTTTGCCTATCGTAGGCAAGGCAAAAGTCCCGAGTTCGAGTCCCACTCCGACACACAGTTTAGTATGCCAGGAAGTTTCATATCAGTCTACATTTCGTTGCAGAATGAAAATTCATTCTGGAATGACCAGATAGTTTAGGAATCGAAAACCATAAGTGAATAGAAACGGAATGCCAGATTCAAATTGGAACATACACCGCAAAGATAAGTTAGACGCCAATGGTGGCGGCATATTTGTAGCAATAAGGAATTCAATAGTATCTAGTGAGGTTATAACATATTCCGAATGTGAAACTGTCTAGATAAAAGTAAGCATAGAAGATAGGTCAAACACGTCACACGGATGCTTTTTATACACCAACTGCGCATCAGAGACAATGTGGAAAATACCACGAGCGCTTCAGCTTGCCATCTACAGAGTGGGTGCCAGAGACAGCAATTCGTGTGAGATTGTTCTGAATGTCTTGTCTGAAAAATACTTTGACCAGATAGTTAGAGAGGGAATGTGTGAGAGCAATGTACTAGTAACTAACAGACCCGAACATTCGAATCAGATAACGTCGACGAGAAAATCGGTGACCAGAACGGGCTAGTAGCGTCAATGTAATCCGTGGTCTAAGGGCGGGAGTAGTGTGAAGTGGAAGAGAATTGTTACATTTGTTATTTGCAGTATCAGACAAAGGGGAAAAAAGATGGTAGAGCACTTGCCAGCGAAAGGCAGAGGTATAAAAAAAAGCGTAGTGACTTTAATAATCCAAACGTCCTTGGTCCTGGGTTCAAAATCCAACGCCACTTAAATTTTGATTAATAATCACCATTGATGGCCAAGGACTTCCGGCATAAGAAATCCTCATTCTGCCAACGGCCTTGTCAAAGAGGGCGGAGGAGTCGACAGAGATTCAACGCACTATCTTCTCCTTGGGGGTGGCAAACTGCCCCTAAAGGCGCCAAAATCAGCAATGATCATAGACGTGAGCCTGCGGTAGGTAATGGAAACCACTGCATTAAAGACATATAAAGTGTGTCCACAGGACATGTGGCCTGTAATTGAAAAGGTGTCATCATGATCACACCATTGGCAAACGTTTCCGGAATATTCCCCATTCGGATCTCCAGGAGGAGCTGCCAAGGGGGAAGTGACCATGAGAAAAAAATTGAATAACCAACGAAAGGGTAACGTTCTATGAGTCGGGGCGTGAAATGTCAAAAGCCTTACGGTGGTAGGGAAGCTAGAAAATCTGAAAAAGGAAATGCAAAGGCTCAATCTAGATGTATTAGGGGTCAGTGAAGTTAAACAGAAAGAAGACAATGATTTCCGATCAGATGAGCATAGGGTAAAATCAACAGCGGCAGAAAATGATATAACGTTAGTAGGATTCGTTATGAATAGGAAGGTGGGACAGAGAGCGTCTTACTGTGAACAGTTGAGTGATAGGGTTGTTCTTACAAGAATCGACAGCAAACCAACACCGACAACGATAGTTCATGTATACATGCCGACGTCGCAAGCCGAAGATGAAGAAATAGGGAAAGTATATGAGGGTATTGAAAGTCTAATGCACTGCATAAAGGGAGATGAAAATCTAATAGTCATAGAGGACTGGAACGCGGTTGTAGAGGAAGGAGTGCAAGAGAAAGATAACAGGGAATATGGGTTTGGGACAAGCAATGGCTGGTTCAAATGGCTCTGAGCACTATGGGACTTAACATCTGAAGTCATCAGTCCTCTAGAACTTAGCACTACTTAAACCTAACGAACCTAAGGACATCACACACATCCATGCCCGAGGCAGGATTCGAACCTGCGACCGTAGCAGCAGCGCAGTTCCAGACTGAAGGGCCTGTATTGTCAAGTGGATGTGCTCTGCAAATAGGTCCAGGCTCCCGTCCAGTCGCGTCAGCAGCAGTGCCTAGGTGAACACGTATTTTCGAGAGGAATAACTCAGATGCCAAGTATGTCGTCGCCTCATGCTTGAGGGTACCTGTGCATGGTTTGACGCTGATGGCCACGTCACTTTGCGGGGGCTGCCAGTAGCCTCCTGTGCGGTCTACTGGACAGGGGGTAGCAGGCAGTGCTTCCGGACATTGTGTGAATGTTGCATTATTTTGCTAGCAGGTCTGTAGGCTGTGCTATGCATTATTTGGAGAGTTTAAGAGTTGATTTCATGTCTCCACATCAGTGTACTGCATTATTTAGGAGGAGTTGTGCATGTCTGTATGCTGTGTAATAAAATTATTTCGATAAATTAGGAGTTGTTTGTAGTGCATTATTTAAAAGTAGTTTACAGGTATGTGGGCTATGTGGTGTGAGCCCAAGCTCATCAGGGCGAGTGTTTGTATCAGTGTGATAAATACACTATCTCTCAAAATCCCTCCCTAAATAAATTGTTCCAAAATAAGTAAAGGTTACTCCTTCCTTACTCTCTCCAGCAGCGCAGGCAGTCATTTTCTGCTCCAGACAACCATCTTGGGTTACATCATGGAGCGGATGTTGGCACCACTCTGGTAGTACTGTGTACTAGGTCAGTTGGACTCTAGATCTCGTGGTCAAGACACTGCCTGCAAAATAAAGACTTACATCCAGCACAGGCAGAGCCGTCTTCCCACCATTTTCCCCCACCCCAGACTGCTATCTTAAGCTACGTCACATAATGGATGACAGCGCCCTCTGGTGGCAGTACTGTGTACTAGGTCAGTTAGACTCCAGATTTCTTGGTGGGGACACTGTCTGCGACCATTTTTTCCCACCATCTTGGATTACATCACAGAACGGACATCACTGCCCTCTGATGATGTTGCTGTGTACTAGGTCCAGACCTCGTGGTGAACACACTGTTTCCCGCCATCTTCGATAATGGTACTCGCATCATCAGCTGACATCACAGTGGCCGTCTTAGATTACGTCATGGATGAGAGTGCTCTCTGGCGGCAGTACTGTGTACTAGGTCAGTTGGAGTCTGGTCCTCGTGGCAAACTCACTGGATGAGTGTACTGCATCAAATTGCTTAAAGAATGGCAAATGCAAAATAATAAAGACATGTCCAGCACAGGTCAAGTCCTATGCTCACCAATCCATAGGAGGAGGTGGTGGTCGGGTGACTTAGGTCAATGGAATCGCTCTTTCTTTCCGCCATTTTCTTAGGTCAATAGAGATATCCCAATTGACCTATCTTCAAACTTCCTGCCAGTTCATAGGAAGAGATGGCGATTGGATGACTTAGGTTAGTGGAGGTAGCCCAACTGCCCTTTGTTTCCCGCCATTTTCTAATGTTAGTAGATGCTGCATTGTCCTGAGGGAATTTGAACTTCCCACCATTTTTTGGGGGAGGGGATGGGAGGGGGAGTTAGGTTAGTGGAGGTAGTCCATTTGACCTACCTTCCCACCAAAATTCAAACTTCCCACCAAAATCTGTCATCTTGGATGATGTCATCTCCGCCATCTTGGATAATGGTACTTTGAGGTAGAATCAGCCTTGCCCCAATACTGCCATGCTATCCTCGCATCTGGTGGCAGAGTCCATAGCGAAGTGCTGCCTAAATATTCTTGTCAGTTGCTCGTTGCGATGGAATTGCCTTGCTAAGCTCACATGCTGACCTAAAAAGCTGCCTCACAGCAGGATACATGCAGGCCTATTTCCAGCAAGTCACACTGTGCAGGAAGTGATGCAGAACGCCATCGATCCCTACCATCACTGTGCATACTGCCTGCTGGCCTGGCCAGAGCATTGTTGTCATCACCTGCTCGTCTGGCCAGAGTTCTGTAGCTCAGATTTCCTGTGGCCTCTGTTCCATATGTGCAAAGCTCGCAGCAGCCTAAACCACTTGGACACTGCATATGGTTCTACCAATGCCTGATGTCTGCAGGAGGCTTCAGACCCTTTGAGAACCTAATTTACATGCTTCCTGCAGTAGGGGCCATCGTGTAATTCAAATGCAAACATGGCTTGGCCAAGGAGCTCTGTGACAGTTTAACATGTGTGAGACTTTCTGATCTATCTTCCCGAGACAGTTGCACAAGGATTCTCTGTGAGTGTTTTAGGAATTTGTGTTGACCCTTTGCACCCTGTAAAGGAAATGTTATCGCTAACAGAAATTAGTGTATGGGTTCACGTGTAACTATATGTTAGCAATAAAACGAAATTCTTAGATTTTACTCTACGTATGACATTATGACATAGCAATCATAATGGTAATATGTATAGGATGGTAAAATATTGATACTGGGTGTTCACAACTGTGAAGCGAAATTCCTAGCTATTATAAGGTTCTTTAATACTAAGATGGTTGATGAACATATCTGGGGGTAGATACATAGAAACAAATTAAGTACAATTGGGGCCAAAGATATCAATTAAGTTAAAAACGCACAATAAAATTCCTAAATTTGAATGGGGCTGTGTCAGGTGCGTAAATATGGTAAGTAAATATGACTGCAAAGATAACAGCACAATTAAAACAGTTCAGTAACTTCAGTGTACAAAGCACTCTGCAGTGGCTGATCAGTCCTTTTCGTTAGATCGGATATCTCGCGTTTCTGCTTCAATTAAGCCCCACAATCGTGAATATACACTCCTGGAAATTGAAATAAGAACACCGTGAATTCATTGTCCCAGGAAGGGGAAACTTTACTGACACATTCCTGGGGTCAGATACATCACATGATCACACTGACAGAACCACAGGCACATAGACACAGGCAACAGAGCATGCACAATGTCGGCACTAGTACAGTGTATATCCACCTTTCGCAGCAATGCAGGCTGCTATTCTCCCATGGAGACGATCGTAGAGATGCTGGATGTAGTCCTGTGGAACGGCTTGCCATGCCATTTCCACCTGGCGCCTCAGTTGGACCAGCGTTCGTGCTGGACGTGCAGACCGCGTGAGACGACGCTTCATCCAGTCCCAAACATGCTCAATGGGGGACAGATCCGGAGATCTTGCTGGCCAGGGTAGTTGACTTACACCTTCTAGAGCACGTTGGGTGGCACGGGATACATGCGGACGTGCATTGTCCTGTTGGAACAGCAAGTTCCCTTGCCGGTCTAGGAATGGTAGAACGATGGGTTCGATGACGGTTTGGATGTACCGTGCACTATTCAGTGTCCCCTCGACGATCACCAGTGGTGTACGGCCAGTGTAGGAGATCGCTCCCCACACCATGATGCCGGGTGTTGGCCCTGTGTGCCTCGGTCGTATGCAGTCCTGATTGTGGCGCTCACCTGCACGGCGCCAAACACGCATACGACCATCATTGGCACCAAGGCAGAAGCGACTCTCATCGCTGAAGACGACACGTCTCCATTCGTCGCTCCATTCACGCCTGTCGCGACACCACTGGAGGCGGGCTGCACGATGTTGGGGCGTGAGCGGAAGACGGCCTAACGGTGTGCGGGACCGTAGCCCAGCTTCATGGAGACGGTTGCGAATGGTCCTCGCCGATACCCCAGGAGCAACAGTGTCCCTAAATTGCTGGGAAGTGGCGGTGCGGTCCCCTACGGCACTGCGTAGGATCCTACGGTCTTGGCGTGCATCCGTGCGTCGCTGCGGTCCGGTCCCAGGTCGACGGGCACGTGCACCTTCCGCCGACCACTGGCGACAACATCGATGTACTGTGGAGACCTCACGCCCCACGTGTTGAGCAATTCGGCGGTACGTCCACCCGGCCTCCCGCATGCCCACTATACGCCCTCGCTCAAAGTCCGTCAACTGCACATACGGTTCACGTCCACGCTGTCGCGGCATGCTACCAGTGTTAAAGACTGCGATGGAGCTCCGTATGCCACGGCAAACTGGCTGACACTGACGGCGGCGGTGCACAAATGCTACGCAGCTAGCGCCATTCGACGGCCAACACCGCGGTTCCTGATGTGTCCGCTGTGCCGTGCGTATGATCATTGCTTGTACAGCCCTCTCGCAGTGTCCGGAGCAAGTATGGTGGGTCTGACACACCGGTGTCAATGTGTTCTTTTTTCCATTTCCAGGAGTGTATTTAAATATGGGTCATGGTTGAATGTACGAAAAAATAGGGGAGACAGAGATGACTGCAGTTCTGAATGTTAATAGAATATCACACGTTTACCTCTCGTCGGCAGCAGCGGCTCTGGGAATTAGGAACATGAGAATCTATTCTAAATCTCTGTAGACTGTTAAACATCAGTCGGATACATTTCTTACGGCTTTGGTGAAGCCGAGACTACTAGTTATTTTGTAGCTAAGTTAACTGGCATGGTACATACTGTTTGGCTGGAATAGTGCGTTCACCATTGCCATCAAATCGCTCGCAATCATTAACCGTCAGTGCTCGGCGCAAATCTCTGTACTAGGAGACTTAACTCGTTAAGAGTTAAGATGAGCCTGTGAGCAAGTGTTCACATAATTACTCTCGCAATCGTCTCAGAACGGCGCGAGTCGTCTTGCTCAAACACTAAACGATTTTTGCAAAAGAAGAGCGAATTTCTCTGTCTGCAATTTGCTGAAATCAAAGCTGATGGCCACATGTTTTCTTTCTGGACAATCAGAGCGTTCGTACTTGTTATAACTCCACCCACTAGAGTTTCTCTAGCCTATCACAGGCGTCGTTTCTTTCGTAGCGCAGAGTTTAGGTTCTGCTACGTAATACTGAGTTAAACAGCTTTTTTCCATGTGGGTTTCTAAACAGATGGCCAAAGTGAGTCACCAACGTTTTGAGTTATTTCTCCAGAAGTTTATCTGGCATGTCTAGCTGTGTTCCTGTAGAAAGGCTTTCCGAAAAGTCGTCATTAAAAGCAGGGACAAGGGCAGCTTTTGCTGACGGGCTGCACACTGGCTCTGGCGTCTCATTGTGTCTGCTGGATATCCCACTGTGAAGATTTCAGCCTAACATGTGACGTGCATCGCCATTGTAGAATTCTCCTTTCCTCAGAACTGCATCTCGTAGCTCGGTTTTGAGAAATTACTTGTGTGCAATTACTAGTGTCAGTGTTAGTGGTTTATATTCACGAAATGCCGGCTTGCTTATTTGATTTGCCTATCAATAAAATTCGTACATTTTCACATAACTGTCATGTGGCATATCGATTTAACCGGAAATGTTTCAGGAATTCAAGTAAGGTGTGTTATTTGTTTGACAACTTACAACGGTAGTTCGGAGCCCCAGGGCCCACGCCGGGATGAGAAGGGTGGCCAGACAAGATCTCATAAGGAAAAACGATGTCAGCGAGTCTGTCAGGTGAGGCCACCTGACAGTGCATAATGGAGAACTGCGAATGGGCAGGATACTGATGAAGTTTTTCTATGGGTGAGGAGCAATCTTGCAGCATGGTTCAGTAAGAGGATACAAAAAGGGTAAGATCATCATCCACTGAATGGTGGTGGCAGAGTTTAGCCAATTGTGTCTTAAGTCTTGATAAATCTCTTGGCTAGGCCATTAAGAAGTGCAATTGGTGTACCACTGGCAGCGCAAAAGAAAGTGAACCTTGTGAGTGTAGACTGGGGTTCATTGTCCCTGACATTGGACTTAAGCAAGCCCTCTAAGGTGGAAATGCTTACAAGAACTTGTACAGTATAGGCAGAGGATGTGGAAGTCATCTTGGTGACAAAGGGGAAGCCACATCCGGCTTCACCTACCACAAGTCATGAAGCTCCTAAAAAGTGACCGGCAAAATCTAAGTGCACTCTGCACCACGGAGAAGAGGTGGTTGGGCAGGGAAAGTAATGCCTAGCTGAGGTAGCCTGCTTGCTCTGAAACATAAAGCAGAATGTGAGTAGTTGGGCAATGGCAGCATAACCACACTCTGCATTGTTGCCAAATATATACAAGATGACTGATCCAAGATGCATATAGTTCACAGCACTGCCACAGAGAGTGCTGTTTGCCCTCCCCCTCTCCCCTCCCATCACATAATCCAAGATGGCGGCCTGGAGAAAATGCTGGGAAAAGGATTCTGTGTCTAGCTCAGGGCCGCACAAACACAGAAGCATAATTGCAAATAAAATAGAGAGCACATAGGAAGATACATTTGTGTTGAAACCAAATTTAAAATTGTTACCATTACAGTTATTATATAAATCTCTTTTGTACTGGTACATCAAACTAAGCTCTCCACCTAGTGTACATTAGTATTTGACAATGACGAAGTCAACAGGGTAAAAGCTTTGAAACAGGTCGAGACAGGCGGTGCGAGCGACACAAGCTAAGGAAATGAGAGGCAGCGCTGTTGCCCAAAGCAGAGGAGTGGGGGTCTGCACCATCGTCAAATCGTCAACATAGCGCAGCTGTCTTCTGCACTCTGCACTGTGTGATGCACCAGTGCATGCACCTTGTGTGACCCTGGTCTAGCTGCTGGACCGCGAGGATGGATGTAATTGTTTACTGTCTTCAATGGATGAGATGTCTGTGCCAGAGAAGTAAGAGTTTAAGGTGCATATTAGCTGTAACCACACAGCTGAGGGCTGTGTTGTTAGCCATGATATTTGGTGAAGACGAAAACTCTTCATCAAACAATGAAGCAGTAGGATGGGGCTAAGTTACGCTTCACAACTCTTGCTGATAAATGCAAATGTGTACCTGTAGATCATAGATCATTCGAAAAAGTCCAGTCAGTCTTCCAAAGCATGAGAGGCAAGACATACACCCAGTCCGGCGCATGGCCTCTTCCAATGGGCGTGGAGACTCGAGCAGGGAGCGCGTCGGGCTCACGGTACGCCACTTGGTACCTGCCAGGCTGCGTGATAGGCATTCCCTGTTGCATTGAAAATACCTGTAGCCTTCTTCCTTCTCATCCCCGGCTCACAGATACCCTTTGTCGTTGAACATGAACTGCTTCAGGCGTTATTACGTCTGTTGTTGCGGAATATTGTCATACTTATAACTTGGAGATGTCACAGGACCTAAACGTACCACTGCACAAAGAGAGAGAGAGAGAGAGAGAGAGCGCTTTGCAGATGACTCAAGAATATTTAGACAATTACGCGTTTTATTCCGAGGAATACCACCACCGCCACACTTGGACACAGACTCTAAAGAAATCACGGCACACTTGTAAAATCATCCCATAGACACTTCATGTGTTTTTATGAGAAATACCACTAACTTGAGCACGCACTGCCTCAGGGGTTACTAAATATAACTGAATATATCCCTAAATACACTTTCAGATCTCTGCACAGTAGTTTGCTCCAATTTTGCGGTGTATACCGCCACACTTGAACACTGACTTTAAAATAAGTTCGCTGCACACTTGTCAAACCTCCCTAAGACATCTCACATGCTTTTCTGGGAAACTGAGCCCGAAGCCAATATCAGCTGCAATACCTGATTTTAGACGTCAAGGCGACGATGTTTGGAAGTCGAAATTAATATCTCTGAAACTTACCAGCTTTCGAGTTTCAGATGCTTGTTTGAAGGCACTGCCAGACAGAGAAAAATTTCTGAGGCGTATATGGTGAATGGGCTCAGTTTTATATTTGCTGCTGCTGGGGTCGGGGATGTTATTTTTCTCACTTCTCGAAGTGTCTAGGCACAGACGGGAAAATCAGAACAATTACACAAACAGAATTCGAAGCACTGTCCTACAGACGAGAAAAATGGCTGGAATTTTCGGTTAATGTCTGGTGTCCTATAGCTGCTGGTCTGCCACGATGGCAAATGAGGGACAGCACCCTGCCAGAGGTTGATGGTATGCGTGGACATGTCTTAGAACACTCTACAAAAGACATTTCGTTACTCTTAGACGTCACAGAACGTTCGGTAGATACCTTTCCCCATCTTGTTTGAACCAGTCTGTACAGGCCCCTACACCCCGCACAAAGGATGTGTTGTGAATGGAGCATTCTGATTGGCTCTTACTGAAATCACTGCTGCTGGCTGTGTGGGAGCACTGTCCGCCATTTTCTACAGATGGAAAAATTACGAGACTTTCAGTGGCAAAACTATTTTGTAAAGATTGATAAAACATATAGCAGTAATATTGCACTGACAGTTAAAACCCTGCAAACGTTGTCTACAGGTGATGAAATACAGAAATTATCGCCAAAGACACCTCAATTACACTGCTCCGCTACTGTCGAGGAAAGCTTGAATTTTTCGGTGTGAAACCCGCCAAAGTGCTCTTGCTGCCATTGTGGGAGCACTGTCTGCCATTTTTTTCTGCAGATGGGCAAATTATGAGACTTTCACCAACAAAACTAGGTTCTACGGATCGAAGAAAAACATACAGCAGCCATATTGCACTGACAGTTAAACCCTGCAAAAATTTTCTACAGATCATGAAATACAGAAACTACCGCCAAAGGCACTTCCTCACTTACACCGTGTAAGTAGGCTGTTTTTCTTATTGGCAACGTTACGTAGCGCTCTGGCTGTGCTGTGTGCAGTCTGTGGCTAGTTTGCATTGTTGTCTGCCATTGTAGTGTTGGGCAGCGGCAGCTGGATGTGAACAGCGCGTACCGTTGCGCAGTTGGTGAGCCGCCAGCAGTGGTGGATGTGGGGAGAGAGATGATGGAGTTTTGTAATTTGTCATGAACTGCTATCTATATATTATGACTATTAAGGTAAATACATTGTTTGTTCTCTATTAATATCTTTCATTTGCTAACTATGCCTATCAGTAGTTTGAATCTTTTATTTAGCTGGCAGTAGTGGCGCTCGCTGTATTGCAGTAGTTCGAGTAACCAAGATTTTTGTGAGGTAAGCGATTTGTGAAACGCGTAGGTTAATGTTAGTCAGGGCCATTCTTTCGTAGGGATTTTTTGAAAGTCAGATTGCGTTGCGCTAAAAAATATTGTGTGTCAGGTTAAGGACAGTCATGTACAATTTTTCTAAGGGGACGTTACATAACCGTTCCAACACTGTCTAGGAGAGCTTGAATTTTTTAGTGTGATACCGATCTCGAACTGGGCTACATCACCATGTTCCATATTGATGTAGTAAACACTGTTTATATCCTGCACCATACAAAATCATCACTTCTGCTTTTCCATATAGCTATCGACCACCAGACACTCTTACATATACCGAGTGAAGTGGCGCAGTGGTTAGCACACTGGACTCACATTCGGGAGGACAACGGTTTAATCCCGTCTCCAGCCATCCTGATTTAGGTTTTCCGTGATTTCCCTAAATCGTTTCAGGCAAATGCCGGGATGGTTCGTTTGAAAGGGCACGGCCGATTTTCTTCCCCATCCTTCCCTAACCCGAGCTTGCGCTCCGTCTCTAATGACCTCGTTGTCGACGGGACGTTAAACAACACTAACCTAACCCAACACTCTTACATATTACCAGCTCTGGGGCTGCAATATACAATTACAGAATGGTTAGCGTGTTTGACCGTGTGCAGGACTGATTGTGTTTTAAATACTAACAAACAGTATTTACAATGTGCTTCCTTGTACTCTCCGCTAATCACAACCTTGCGGTGTCAGCTAACACAGTTTTTGTATGTCAACTTTCTACTGTGTGCCTATTGAGGTAATGACACGTGAGTTGACTGTCTTTGATGCTTTCCTGGAAAAAAGAGAACAATCTGCCTCTAAACTTGCTTGCATTTACGTTAAAGGATGACAGGAAGTGGATGCAGTGATCGGTTGAGATGCAGTAGTAACGAGGTATAATTTAATGGTAGACTGATGATGCATTCTAAAGAGAGTGGAAGATGTTGGTGCAGGTCATTTAACCATCTTTTTCCGTTGTTCTCTTGGGGTGCATCAGTTGTGTGGCATAGCTTGCGTTCGACTCGTATGCGGCTGCATGTTCTGTGTGTGACTTAGAACACTGTCTACTCGCGATTGATAACAGCAAACCTTTGTCCTCAGAGGATGACCACCTCATGTGTGATGATGATGATGAAACATGTCCATCGGCACTTTCCTCTAGACGAGCGGAGATGTATGCGACTTACTCCATTCCTCTGCCGCATCTTGAGCATAAAATCGAGTTTCAGTTCCATAACTACGGTTATTCTAAGTTAGTGACAGGTGTTTGCGGGGTACTGCAATCCCTGTGTGTACATGTTTATGGCGTTAGTGGCGGCATGACGTGTAATTTCACATGTCAAACACCGTTACTATGTATATGTCTCTTTCCTTTTAAGACACATTCTCCGTTACTAAAGATCGTTTTATAAGACTTATGCGAGTATAGTATAATTTCTGAACCTTGATCAGATATGTACACTGGGCACTATAAACCTGTGGAAAGCTCTATAGTGTGTGTATCACAAAGGTTCTATGTTTTAAGGAAGTAGCTTATTCATTTTACAGTTTGTCAACTTAGTTTATCGTAGAGAAACGTGCAAGGAGAATATGTATCATCCACTGGAAATATACACTGAAGAGCCAAAGGAACTGGTACACCTGCCTAATATCGTGTAGGGCCCCCGCGAGCACGCAGAAGTGCCGCAACACAACGTGGCATGGACTGGAATAATGCCTGAAGCAGTGCTGGAATCCTATAGGGCTATCCATAAATCCGTAAGAGTAAGAGCGAGTGGGTAAGGCATCCCAGAGATGCTCAATAATGTTCATTTCTGGGGAGTTTGGTGGCCAGCATACGTGTCTAACCTCGGAAGAGTGTTCCTGGAGCCATTTCGCTTTGTTCTGCTGGAATTGCCCAAGTGTGTCGGAATGCACAATGGACATGAATGGATGCAGGTGATCAGACGGCATGCTTACGTGTGTGTCATCTGTCAGACGTATCAGGTCATGTCAGGGGTCCCGTATCACTCCAGCTGCACATGCCCCACACCATTACAGAGCCTCCACCAGCTTAAACAGTCCCCTGCTAACATTCAGGGTCCATGGATTCATGAGGTTGTCTCCATACCTGTTCACGTCCATCAGCTCTACACAATTTGAAACGAGACTCGCCCGACTATGTAACATGTATCCAGTCATTAAAAGTCCAATGTCGGTGTTGACGCCGGCCGGTGTGGCCGAGCGGTTCTAGGCACTACAGTCTGGAACCGCGCGACCGCTACGGTCACAGGTTCGAATCCTGCCTCGGGCATGGATGTGTATGGTGTCCTTAGGTTAGTTAGGTTTAATTAGTTCTAAGTTCTAGGGGACTGATGACCACAGATGTTAAGTCCCATAGTGCCCAGAGCCATTTTTTGATAAGGGGTGCTAACCTGTTCAACATTCGCTCTTGGTTCGGTGCCGTGAGTAAGATTGGAGTGGAACAGCAGTTATGGATTCGGCTCGCCCTGGTCCTTCACGAGACGTGGAATGTAACGGCCTACTTCTGGTCATCTGCAGATTAAATTGATGACAGTGTTGCAGAGAGTGTTGGTCAAAGGGAGTGTGAGGAGATCTTTCAGTCTCTAACTTTATCCTAAGAATGCGAAAATCCTCTGTGACTCCCATTGACATAGGGAAAGGTGGGCGATCGTAAACATAAATTACGCTCTATGATCGAAGTGCTAGAAATATGTAGGACGCTGTCTGGTATACTTTGGCATATATATATATGTTCCAGAATTAACTATGAATGCAAGTACTGCACAGTCATCTATCTACATTCGCAATGGTACTCGCCAAATAGTGGAGGGGTGGCTTTAGTGATAAGACAGAAACTGGGAACCATCTGCCGTGCCACTGGTAGGCGTTGAAATTACGAAAAAAAACTGGCAACATTGCTAAAATTGATCGCACCATCAACTGTGATGCTTGCTACAGTACATCGACAGTCTTTTCCATCCCATCCACTGGTATGCTGTTGATTACCACATAATGATTAACTGACACCGCTTGTTAGAGATGGAGAATCTTTGTGGAGGGGCAAGACCTACCGGGGATGGCTAGCACTGAAATAATGCTCGCATACATGAATGAAACATTAGGAATCAATCGAAACTGAACACTGAACACTGAGCCATGAGCTATCCCATCACTGAGAAAGATGAATTTACACGTAGAAGTCGTCAATCACCTTCGGACAGCTGTTTGGAAACGCTCTACAACGTCGCGAAACTCTTCCAGTTTCCGTATGTTGTCAGTCTCTTTTATTTGAAATCATCCTGTGTATGTGTGTTTTGTGACAGCAGCAGCAACAATATTTACACTGTGATGTCCAGCTTTCAGTTAGAGCCAACGGATCTAAACGTGTTAATGTCAGTTTAGAACCTACCACAGAGCTCAAAGTCGTGGTGGAAAAAAACAAAATGTATGGCAGTGTACAGAGCTGTACTCTTATGCTGGTTGGACGTGTTACAGCCAGAAGAAAACAAAATGTCAAACAACACAGGAAAATAGGGGCCCTCTCTTGCGACTGATAGTCTGCGGGATGTATAGTACAGGTAATGAAACTTTACACTGGTCTGTACAAGTGACTTCAATCACTGAGTGGGTCAATACCCGTATATTTAATAAGATTGCCACATTGCTCGATGCCAGCATACAGGCGGTATTTGTTTTCGATATATATACTGGAAGACAGGAACGTGGTAAAATCTTATTGAGTTGTCTGTTGGATGAAGTTATCAGGGTTTTTATAGTTCGTAGTGTTGTATTCTTTGTTGGATGGTACATGATAGAGAGAATGTTTGGGTGACAGACGTGAATGCACCCTGAGACACGCAGATCTCCTTTGGACTGCAGTACCTGTATGTAGTTTGGAGACATACGATAATGCAGAAGCAAAATTCCCTTCCTTCTCCCAGTTACCGTTACTACTTGTACTGTCTTTTCCTACTACTACCTCGTGTTGCAGGAGAAAGCTTCGTTTGGCCTTTACCTTACTCATTGTACACAGTTGGTGGAGCTACGACAACATATTTCCAGTTCCACAGAGTGGTCAAAACACAGTCCTGTTGCTTTAACTCAGCTCAGCCTCTTTCTACACAGAAGGTGGTGGATATAGCGCTCTCCGACTTCTGTCCACATGCACAAAGTTGCAGATATGGCGGGGCAGAGAGTGAGGAACAGTTAAAAGATGCATACCGACTGTCTAAAAACCACGCTGAAGTTTTACTGCAGCAGACAGGTTCGAAAAAGATGACTCGTTTAGAGGTATGAGAGTGCCACGAATGTGATTCACTAGTGGCTGTAATCACTGAAAGACATCTTCATAGGCTCCAACGCAGGTATGTGAATGAATGAAGAGACTTGATTCCAAATCGCAGACAGCACTAACAGAAGGCGTAACACTAGAGATCTGAAAAGCCAGTGATCATTTCTTACGACCTCAACCTAGCATTGCATTTTTTCAACTGATTTGTCCCATAGCACACCATCTATTGTACATGATCATTTTCAATCAACCATCGCCTATAACCCAGTTGATATATCGCAGAACCTCTGACATGGCATCAGGGTAGAATGCATTACAAATACTAGAGAAATATCTAGCGGCGGCGTGAGGAAGTTGCAAATACCGGGTTAATACCATGTTCCTTAGCCGAATCATTTTCTAAATTCAGGAATTTTATTACGAGCCTTCACTGCGCTTTTGGTGTGTTAATACACGCCCCATGATCACTGTTTGCATTCATTGTCATGGGATTTGTGTGGAAGACCACTTCATTCGGAAACAAAACCATACCTCGATTTATAAAGCTTCTATAGTTTTTAACATGAATATCGTTGGCAATATGCCTGTGGAATCAAGACTGCTCTTTAGGCAGGACTACAGTAACATAGCCGTTGCACTCGCGTTTTATTAATAGCTGGTTGTTTATAAGACGATTACGGTTCTGTTAATCAGACACACTGGTACCACTCGCCAGAAAAATCAAGTGAGGCATGTCCATCCATCGTGGATTTTCACTCAATATTGTTTGGTATCACCAGCATTCAGTTATCTGCGAAGTGTTATACTTAGTAGCGGATATGTGATAGATTCACTGTGATACGTAGGCTTATAAAGGATGTGTGTGTTCCGACATGTGCAAAGAAAATGAGTATATCCTGTCGTAAGGAAGGTATGGATTTGACTTGAAAAATTGCAATAGCTGCAAGGGGATGAAAGATATTTTTACGTGGAAAATTATGTCCAGTATTAATAAGGATATAGATATTTATAATTCCAGAGCCACAGTCATCAGGAGGGGGTATTTCCGAAACTTCACTCATTGTTGAATGTCGTCAGATTGAGACTGCAGTCGTAATATGTAAGTAGAGTGATAAAATGTATGTGGCTGGTTTCCTAGGACGATTCTGTCTGGGATGTGAGAGCGCGCGTTGTGGCTGTAGCCTGTGGCCGGAACGATTGACATTTCCGGCTTACGGCGGGAGCCGTTCGAACTGGACAGCCAGGCCAAGGTGCAGGAATGCAGCTGACCTAACCATGTCGCCCTCTAGGCGGGCGAATAGCGAACTAATACACGGTCTGTGTTGGACATCTTCGTGATTGCGTGTGTTCTCCCTGGAAATTTGAGAAGATACAATATGGCCGTGTATTTGCGCTGGACAGTTATTCCCTCCCATGTAAGTTGTCCAGTAGACTGCTTCTACACATTTTCCGTTTTTATTTGGTTGAGTGAATATCGATTGTCATGTGTCTTGTGCGCATCTAGATGGTGAAAGACACGTGGAAGAGATGTTTTCTGGTTCTCTAGACATGAGATACACTTTAGTTGACTTTGTAAAGTAGAAGGATGATTTGCAATCTGTTATAGCATTGACAATGGTATTCGTTAAAAAAATACGTGGGAAATTACCAGTTTCCTCTAATTTTTCGAGTTTTCGCGTAAATATCTTCGCAGACGAGATGAGTTTCTAGTTACTCAGTGGTTTGCAGCATGTTCCACTTCGCTGCACCTCCCTAAAGTATTTGGATTCTAGAGAATAATTTCCACTCTTTATCTTCGGAATTATACTAAACAAGCAATTGGTAGCATATTGCTATGTACTTTATATTGAGAATTATCGCTTAAACGGTATGATATTCTGGCAAACCATGTGGAAAATACATATGATCTTGTAATCCCAGGGTATGGACATAGGTGCAGAAAGCATGACAAGAAGCAAGCAGGTCAGGACCGTAAAGAGTAAAGTCTATGTGCCTGGGGAACCAACACAGCCTTTGTACGAGCGGCTCTAGGCGCTCAGTCCGGAACCGCGCGACCGCTACGGTCGCAGGTTCGAATCCTGCCTCGGGCATGGATGTGTGCGATGTCCTCAGGTTAGTTAGGTTTAAGTAGCTCTAAGTTCTAGGGGACTGATGACCACAGATGTTAAGTCCCATAGTGCTCAGAGCCATTTGAACCTTTGTACGACAGTTCAGAGAGTGACGGCTGTAGGTGAACGACACTCCGGTCGCGGGTCGGGCCTGCGTGTGTGCCGGGGCAGTTGACTCGTGACCGTTGGCCACAGTGGATGAGCGACCGATCTCATGGGAAATATCTAGTTCTGTGAGGACTATATATGGTGCATATGCTTGTGTTGTTTTGGTATCTGTCTTCGCGGTATACGCAGGCTGCAGAAGTGATGATTGTATGGTGCACGATACAAATTGTGTTTACATCAGTATGGTATGTGGCGATATAGCCTGGTCGGAGATCGGTTTCATGCTGAAAAATTCAAGCTTTCCATGACAGTAGCAGAGAAGTGTAATTGAGGAAATGTCTTTGGTGGTAGTTTACGTATTTCATTATCTGTAGACCACTTTTGCAGAGTTTAACTGTCAGTGCAATATGGCCTTTGTACGTTTTTGTTTTTTTTTTTTATCTGTACAAAATAGTTTCGCCGCTGAAAGTCTCGTAATTTGTCTGTCTGGAGAAAATGGACAGTGCTTCCTCACTGTCAGCAGCTGCAGTTGTCGAGTAAATTCAGTAAGAAACAATTAAAATGCTCCATTCCCAAGAAGTCTCATGATGTCAGAGGGTCAGAATACATCCTTTGTGGTGGGTATAGAAGCCTCTACATATTGGTTCAAACATGGGAGCTATGTATCTACGGAAAGTTCTGTGAGTCTGAGGGTAACATGATGTCTTCTTTGTTAAAGTGTTCAGAGACTCGTCCAAGCAGACCATCTTCCTTTGGTTCAGACAGGAGGGATGCTGTCTCTCACCTGCCATTGTGGCTTTAGAGCATCTCCAGACCAGCGGTTGTAGAACATCGAAAATTCACCGAATAAATTCCACCCATTTTTCTCGTCTGTAGGATAGTGCTTCGAATTCTCGTTGTGTACTTGTTCTGATTTTTCCGTCTGTGCTTGGACACCAGTGTGTGCTTCGAGAAGTCAAGAGTCCTTAAGTAAGGAGTCCTTGACTCCAACAACAGCAAATATAAACTAAGCCCACCCACTGTTTCAGAAAAGTGATGAACACTACAGCAGCTGTAGGACTCAGAAATTTTTGTCTTTGGGAGTGCCTTCAAACAGCAGCCAAAACTCGAAAAGTGATGTGCTTCCTGTTTAGAGTTGCAGAGATATGTATTTCGACTTTTATCGTCGTTTTGGCTTGTAAAATCAGGTATTGCAGCTGATATCGGTTTTGGGATCAGTTCCCACAAAAGCTCTTTGAAGTGCCTCGGGGGTGGTTTCACAATTTTTTGAGTCAAAATTCAGGTGTGATGGTGGTATTCCTTAGAATAAAATGTGTAATTGTTTAAATATCCTCGCATCATGTGCAAAGCACATGCACTTTGTGCAATGTTGCAAATAGTTCCTGAGACATCTTCAAGTTACAGATGTGACAGAATTCCACAACACCAGATGTAATAACTCCCTAGCAGTTCATGTTAAACGACAGAAGGTATCCTTGCACCTGGGATGGGAAGGAAGGAACGAGGCTGTGTGTATTTCCCACTAGTATGAGCAGCTGCCCTACAGCTACTGCATGTCCTCTTTTAGCAGGTGCAGAGACTCTTGGGGCAGGGAGCCCAGCACACTCCCTACCTGAGTCTCTGCTGGAGCGAATGTCTTGCCTCTTGTGCTTCGGAAAAACTGACTGGACTTTTATCGAATGATCTGTAGTGACAGCACACGCATTTATCAGCATGAGGCGAACTTAGCCCCATCCTGCTGCTTCTTCATTATTTGATGAAGTTTATTCGTCTTCACCAAATATCGCTGCCTCAGCTGCGTAGTTACAGTTAATATGTCCATTAAACACCTACTTCTCCAGCACACACATCTCACCCCATTGAAAGCAGTAAACAATTACATCCGTCCTCCCAGTCGAGCACCTAGACAGTGTCCTTTTCCCACCGTTTTTCCCTAGGCCGCCATCTTGGATTACGTGATGGGAGGGGAAAGGGTATGGGCCAACAGCGCCATCTGGTGCCAGTGCTGTGAACTAGGTCAGTTGGACTCTGGAGCTAATGGCAAGCACACCAGATAGAGCTACTGTCTATGACAACTCAAAGTATTTCAATAAACAATGCATGCTTACATCTATCCTATCCAGCAGCCTAGCACAGACTAAGTCCTTTTTCCACCTATTTCCAGATGGACGAGGGGAGCAATGCATACAATATAGAGAGTTAACAACCATACATCCATCCTATCGAGTGGCCCAGTGGAGACTGAGTGCTTTTACAGCCTATTTCCAGATGTGGCAGGGCAGGGGAGGAAGCGTTGGGGGGGGGGGGGGGGGGGAAGCAGTGTTAGGTTAATGGAGGTAGCCAAATTTACCATTTTTCCCGCCAAAATTTGAGCTTCCCACCGTGACGTTTCTGTGACGATGCCACGTGTATGGCCGCCATCTTTGATCTGCCATCTTGAATAAATTTGGCAGCAATCCAGAGTGGTGTGAGATGCCCATGCCCTCGTACTAATGTGACCATGTTTGTCATGTCTGAGTCCATACCGCGCCAGTGGACAAGTTGGTGTGCTAGCCTCTTTCTATGCACCATGCCACAATAGCTCTCTTGAAGCAGGTTGAGGACTCCGTGTTGTAGCATGCGAGAGATGACAACACTTGTCCTTCGATTATCTCCTTGTAGTATGATGACCCCTTGTAGAGTTCAGAGCTCCTGACATTGGGGGCAGAAAGGCTGAACATCCAATTAAGTCAAAACCTTTTGATTGGAGGAACAGCTTCGACGGATACAGCGCAGCACCTTCCTGCAGCAGTTTACTGATGGAAACGCGGAACAGAGTTTGCAGGTATGTGCACTCTGACCTAAGGCATTGATAGCAGCTTCAGCATCATAAATTTCCAACCCTAAGATGTTCAAGAGCTCAACGCCAAGCATATTCGAAGCTTTGGGGATGGCCACTACAAGGATCACTAAATTTATGTCTTTCTTTTGCTATCTTTGAGCACTGAATACAGTTTTAACGAAAGCTGTGTCGAGAATTTGTATGAGTTCAGTCGTAGAGTTCACCTAAATCAGTCAGTTGTTTATTACTGAGGCCCAAAGTAACAAGTTGTAAATAAAATCGAATAAATAAATGTTTCTTATAAAAAAAACAAAGTTAATCCTCTAAGTAACCAGAACCACCAACACCACATTCAGTGCACAAAAACTGAAATGAATTCAGTACTACAACGGAACTCCTATAATGAACTTTCGTCGAGATCAACTACACAAATTATAAGCAAAAATGTTGTACTTCTTGTTTTCGTTTTCTATTAACACATTGCCATGTAACGGTATTTTGCTGTAAGGTGCCATCAGAATCGAAGACTGAACGTACTTAGTAGTAGACAGAAGTAGCAGCAACAGCGGGGATAAGCTGTAGCTCTTTCTCACGTCCTCCTTAGTAAAAAGCTGTCTTTCTTAATTTTCCACCTGCATCGTGAGCATTCTGTTCTTGTGTATTTTAGTCCTTAGCCCGAATAAATTACTCTCAACGCGCTAAGACTACGAGGGGAGATGCTCAGTAAAGAAAAAGTCTGATATTCTTCGGGGAAGGTAAAGCACAGCTGGTCTCTTGTTACTAGAGGAATGAGCAGGGAGGCAACTGTTGGGGTCACGTACGTGACCTCTGTCCCCGAGCTAACAGCGGTGGTGGTCCCCCAGGGCACGGTGCTTGGTCCGCCGTGGCGGACGCAGTCTGGCGTGTATTAATTGCGCCGAAAGAATACCCGGCGTGATAATGAAATATAGCTGCGCCCCCGGCAAACACGGGGCCACGTTCATTATTCACTGCGAGCACCGAAAACAGCGCCCGAAAACAGTTCCTGGAACACGACTCTCTGAATTACAGGCTTCACAAAAGAACTGTTTTAACTGTCTAATGATGATTAATTGTTCGATGAGAATTATTTCAACGTAATCCGTTGTATTCCAGTTAATTTATGACCCTGTGATATATAATGGCTACTTAGACTGCATTGTTCGTATTGTTTAACTCCCACGTGAAAGTAAAAAAGATGTCGTGGGAACCCTATAAATCTTCATTCGACGCAAGAGCAACTGCGTTCACCTAATTCGAACAAAGGTGCAACAGAAAGCGAGTCAAAAGAGCGTTAGCTTATAGGAAGGACAAAAATGGTAGTGTGTAGCAGCTGGTCTACACACACAATGTCCTTTCTTAAATGATGAAAATTCGAAATGAAAAGACATGTAACTACAATTGACAAGATATTTATACCCGATAAATACATGACTGACATATTGAAATGCTGCGATTATTCATGACGTTTTCGACAACATATCGGTTACCCTGTATCAGACGACGCTTGTAAATACTGTATACATCTGTTCTGTCCCATCTGTACAGCTTCAGACACGGTGTGCTACAATTGTGATTCTGTTGACGAAATCAGGAAATACGATGAATAACTTACTGCCATATTTTAGCGTTGCAGTGCTACGTATATATATGGAACTTCGCAAAATAAACTGGAACAGTTCCAGAGTGAGTAAAATACATTTGTCGTAGTGTTATCTCTTGCCAATAGCACTTCAGAAACATTTTCAGCCTTTACCACTTAAATTAGTTTTCACTGGAAGACATAAATGCTCCAAATTACATACAACAATCAGTGATTCTCACAAATGCACTGCAATCATTCTACGATAGACTGTTTCATTCTGAATCTACAATGCCAGTTATTGAAATATTTCGTCAACTTAGCGGTTGGTTGTTGTCTCACAAATACTCTATTCTCCCTTCAGCCAAAGTTACTTTTAACGTGTGATGCATTTATAAAACAGTTTTATGGCTCCAGTTTTCTACTACCATAGAGAAGACCGCAGTGTATAGTTACTGAAGCGTCAGGGACGATGGTGGTAAACCATGTACGCGAAAGAACTTGCCCCCCTTCTAACAGCCGTGTAACGCAAGTCTCTAGAGGAACGGAAGGTTCCAAACGACTGGAAAAGAGCACAGGTAGTCCCAGTCTTCAAGAAGGGTCGTCGAGCAGATGCGCAAAACAATAGACCTATATCTCTGACGTCGATCTGTTGTAGAATTTTAGAACATGTTTTTTGCTCGCGTATCATGTCGTAGGAATCAACATGGATTCCGGAAACAGCGATCGTGTGAGACCCAACTCGCTTTACTTGTTCATGAGACCCAGAAAATATTAGATACAGGCTCCCAGGTAGATGCCATTTTCCTTGACTTCCGGAAGGCGTTCGATACAGTTCCGCACTGTCGCCTGATAAACAAAGTAAGAGCCTACGGAATATCAGACCAGCTGTGTGGCTGGATTGAAGAGTTTTTAGCAAACAGAACACAGCATGTTGTTATCAATGGAGAGACGTCTACAGACGTTAAAGTAACCTCTGGCGTGCCACAGGGGAGTGTTATGGGATCATTGCCTTTCACAATATATATAAATGACCTAGTAGTGTCGGAAGTGCCATGCGGCTTTTCGCGGATGATGCTGTAGTATACAGAGAAGTTGCAGCATTAGAAAATTGCAGCGAAATGCAGGAAGATCTGCAGCGGATAGGCACTTGGTGCAGGGAGTGGCAACTGACCCTGGACACAGACAAATGTAAGGTATTGCGAATACATAGAAAGAAGGATCCTTTATTGTATGATTATATGATAGCGGAACAAACACTGGTAGCAGTTACTTCTGTAAAATATCTGGGAGTATGCGTGCGGAACGATTTGAAGTGGAATGATCATATAAAATTAATTGTTGGTAAGGCGGGTGCTAGGTTGAGATTCATTGGGAGAGTCCTTAGAAAATGTAGTCCATCAACAAAGGAGGTGGCTTACAAAACAGTCGTTCGACCTACACTTGAGTATTGCTCGTCAGTGTGGGATCCGTACCAGATCGGTCTGACGGAGGAGATAGAGAAGATCCAAAGAAGAGCGGCGCGTTTCGTCACAGGGTTATTTGGTAACCGTGATAGCGTTACGGAGATGTTTAGCAAACTCAAGTGGCAGACTCTGCAAGAGAGGCGCTCTGCATCGCGGTGTAGCTTGCTGTCCAGGTTTCGAGAGGGTGCGTTTCTGGATGAGGTATCGAATATATTGCTTCCCCCCACTTATACCTCCCGAGGAGATCACGAATGTAAAATTAGAGAGATTAGAGCGCGCACGGAGGCTTTCAGACAGTCTTTCATGCCGCGAACCATACGCGACACACCGTTGGGTGGCTTGAGGAGTATAAACGTAGATGTAGATGTAGAATGTACTGTACAATGGCGGTCGAAGACTTCCAGGATAAAGACACCCTCGTTCTGTCTATGGCCTTGTCAAAGAGGGCGGAGGAGCGGACAGAGATTCAGGGATGGAACTGCCCTTAGGGGCAGGCAGAGATTTCGCGGAGTGGAATTGGAGCTAACTATTTGTAGTATCGTTCCCAGAACCGATCGCGGTCCTCTGGTTTGGAGCCGAGTGGAAGGCTTAAACCAGAGGCTCGGACGAGATCTGGGGTGCAAATTTCTCGACCTCCGCTATCGGGTGGAGAAATGTAGGGTCCCCCTGAATAGGTCAGGCGTGCACTACACGCCGGAAGCGGCTACAAGGGTAGCGCAGTACGTGTGGAGTGCACATGGGGGTTTTTTAGGTTAGAGAATTCCCTCCCTAGGCCCCCAAGACGCCTCCTGAGACGCGGCAAGGTAGGAGTAGGCAAAATGCAACAGGGAATAACAATATTAATGTGCTAATAGTAAACTGCAGGAGCGTCTATAGAAAGGTCCCAGAACTGCTCTCATTAATAAACGGTCACAACGCCCATATAGTACTAGGGACAGAAAGTTGGCTGAAACCAGACGTCAACAGTAATGAAATCCTAAACTCAGATTGGAATGTATACCGCAGAGACAGGCTGGACAGTGAAGGGGGAGGCGTGTTCATAGCGATAAGTGCAATAGTATCGAAGGAAATTGACGGAGATCCGAAATGTGAAATAATTTGGGTGAAGGTCACGGTTAAAGCAGGCTCAGACATGGTAATTGGATGTCTCTATAGGCCCCCTGGCTCAGCAGCTGTTGTGGCTGAGCACCTGAAGGATAATTTGGAAAATATTTCGAGTAGATTTCCCCACCATGTTATAGTTCTGGGAGGAGATTTTAATTTGCCGGATATAGCCTGGGACACTCAAACGTTCATAACGGGTGGCAGGGACAAAGAATCCAGTGAAATTTTTTTAAGTGCTTTATCTGAATACTACCTTGAGCAGTTAAACAGAGAACCGACTCGTGGCGATAACATATTAGACCTTCTGGTGACAAACAGACCCGAACTATTTGAAACAGTTAACGCAGAACAGGGAATAAGCGATCATAAAGCGGTTACAGCATCGATGATTTCAGCCGTAAATAGAAATATTAAAAAAGGTAGGAAGATTTTTCTGTTTCGCAAAAGTGACAAAAAGCAGATTAGAGTACCTGACGGCTCAACACAAAAGTTTTTTCTCAAGTACAGATAGTGTTGCGGATCAGTGGACAAAGTTCAAAACCATCGTACAATATGCGTTAGATGAGTATGTGCCAAGCAAGATCGTAAGAGATGGAAAAGAGCCACCGTGGTACAACAACCGAATTAGAAAACTGCTGCGGAAGCAAAGGGAACTTCACAGCAAACATAAACATAGCCAAAGCCTTGCAGACAAACAAATTACTCGAAGCGAAATGTAGTGTGATGAGGGCTATGTGAGAGACGTTCAATGAATTCGAAAGTAAAGTTCTATGTACTGACTTGGCAGAAAATCCTAAGAAATTTTGGCCTTATGTGAAAGCGGTAGGTGGATCAAAACAAAATGTCAAGACACTCTGTGACCAAAATGGTACTGAAACAGAGGATGACAGACTAAAGGCCGAAATACTAAATGTCTTTTTCCAAAGCTGTTTCACAGAGAAAAACTGCACTGTAGTTCTTTCTCCAGATTGTCGTACAGATGTCAAAATGGTAGATATCGAAGTAGACGACAGAGGGATAGAGAAACAATTAAAATGGCTCAAAAGAGGAAAGGCCGCTGGACGTGATGGGATACCAGTTCGATTTTACACAGAGTACGCGAAGGACTTGCCCCCCTTCTTGCAGCGGTATACTGTAGGTCTCTAGAAGAGCGTAGCGTTCCAAAGGATTGGAAAAGGGCACAGGTCATCCCCGTTTTCAAGAAGGGACGTCGAACAGATGTGCAGTTCTAACGTCGATCAGTTGTAGAATTTTGGAACACGTATTATGTTAGAGTATAATGACTTTTCTGGAGACTAGAAATCTACTCTGTAGGAATCAGTATGCGTTTCGAAAAAGACGATCGTGTGAAACCCAGCTCGCGCTATTCTTCCCGAGACTCAGAGGGCCGTAGACATGGGTTCACAGGTAGATGCAGTTCGATACAGTTCCCCACAGTCGTTTAATGAACAAAGTAAGAGCATATGGACTATCAGACCAATTGTGTGATTGGATTGAAGAGTTCCTAGATAACAGAACGCAGCATGTCATTCTCAATGGAGAGAAGTCTTCCGAAGTGAGTGATTTCAGGTGTGCCGCAGGGGAGTGTCATAGGACCGTTGCTATTCACAATATACATAAATGACCTTGTGGGTGACATCGGAAGTCCACTGAGGCTTTTTGCAGATGATGCTGTGGTGTATCGAGAGGTTGTAACAATGGAAAATTGTACTGAAATGCAGGAGGATCTGCAGCGAATTGACGCATGGTGCAGGGAATGGCAATTTAATCTCAATGTAGACAAGTGTAATGTGCTGCGAATACATAGAAAGATAGATCCCTTATCATTTAGCTACAAAATAGCAGGTCAGCAACTGGAAGCAGTTAATTCCGTAAATTATCTGGGAGTACGCATTAGGAGTGATTTAAAATGGAATGATCATATAAAGTTGATCGTCGGTAAAGCAGATGCCAGACTGAAATTAATTGGAAGAATCCTAAGGAAATGCAATCCGAAAACAAAGGAAGTAGGTTACAGTACGCTTGTTCGCCCACTGCTTGAATACTGCTCACCGGTATGGGATCCGTACCAGATAGGGTTGATAGAAAAAATAGAGAAGATCCCACGGAGAGCAGCGCACTTCGTTACAGGATCATTTAGTAATCGCGAAAGCGTTACAGAGATGATAGATAAACTCCAGTGGAAGACTCTGCAGGAGAGACGCTCAGTAGCTCGGTATGGGCATTTGTTGAAGTTTCGAGAACATACCTTCACCGAGGAGTCAAGCAGTATATTGCTCCCTCCTACGTATATCTCGCGAAGAGACCATGAGGATAAAATCAGAGAGATTAGAGCCCACACAGAAGCATACCGACAGTCCTTCTTTCCACGAACAATGAGACTGGAATAGAAGGGAGAACCGATAGAGGTACTCAGGGCACCCTCCGCCACACACCGTCAGGTGGCTTGCGGAGTATGGATGTAGATGTAGATGCTGCATGTAAGGCGTAGCCATGAGCAGATGTACTCTCACATCACAAATTAGTAATGATGAACAGAAGGCTGAAATTCAAGAGACGAGTCAGGAAAAATCAGTGTACAAAAAAGTGGAGTACGAAAGTACTAAGGAACGAAGATAGATGCTTGAAGTTCTCTGAGGTGATAGATACCACGATAACGAATAGCTCAGTAGGCAGTTCAGTTGAAGAGAATGGACGTCTTTAAAAAGATAAATCACGTAAGTTGGAAAGAATAAAATATGTAAGAGGAACGTAATTGCGAAGAAAACACGTAACAGAAGAAATAATTCAGCTGATCGACGAAAGAAGGAAGCATAAAAATTTTCAGGGCAATACAGGAATATAGAAATGCAAGTCACTTAGGAATGAAATAAGTAGGAAGCGCAGCGAAGTTAAGGAGTAATGGCTGCATAAAAAATGTGAAATCGAAAAAGAAATGACGGATGGAAGGACTGACTCAGTATACAGAAAAGTCAAAATAACCTCCGGTAAAGTTAAAAGCAAAGGCGGTAACATTAAGAGTATAACGGGAATTCCACTGTTCAGTAAGGTTTATATGAGGGGAAGACTTGTCCGATGACGTGATAGAAGAAGAAACAAGAGTTGATGCAGAACAGATAGGGGATCCAGTGTTAGAATCAAAATTTAAAAGATCTTTGGACGACTGAAGATAAAATAAGGCAGAAGGGATAACATTTCATCGGAATTTCTGTGATCATTAGGGAAAGTGGCAACGAAGCAACTATTAAAGCTGATATGTAGAATGTGCAGGACTGTCGATATACCATCTGACTTTCGGGAAAATCTCATCCACACAATTCCGAAGACAGCCAAAGCCGACAAGTGTGAGAATTATCACACAATCAGCTTAACAGCTCATGCATCCATGTTACTGACAAGAATAACATGCAGGTGAACAGAAAAGAAAATTAACAATCTATTACAAAGCTTTAGGAAAGCAAAGACACCAGAGGGGCTGTTCTCACGTTGCGGCTGATAATGGAAGTTTTTTAAAATTTGTATGGCATCAAACTGCTGAGGTCATCGGTCCCTAGGCTTACTAACAACTTAATCTAACTTAAACTAACTTACGCTAATGACAACACACACACACCCATGCGTGAAAAGAGGCACGAAACTTGAAAGGTGGCTACACTGAGCCACAGCGCCAGAGATTGCGCCAATGAGTATTATTCAGCCGCCTCCACTGGCAGTTCTGGTCGAGATGTGGTAGTAGTCAGTGCTTGCTGAGATGTCGTAGTGAAAAGTTCTTGTCGAGAAGTCGTGGTGGAGAGTGCTTATCGAGGTGTGGTAGTAGTGAGTCGGTGTTGAGATGTTGTAGTAGGGAGTGCTTGTTCCATGTTTTATGCAGTTGTTTGATGGGCTAGACAGCAGATGTTGCTCGAATGGAGATATTGTAATGATAAGTGCTTTTCGTCAATATATATGAAGGTAAAAATATTCCCTTTCCTTTCTATTATTTCAATGTCTTAAATAATGCGTCATTACTGGTTCAGTCAACATAGCATCTGGCTTGTGTTCTTGTATTAGAGTGTAATTCTGGTTTCCTTGCGCAATTATAGTATTTCTATTTTTTTAATTACTTCAGTATAAATGGTATTTAAAATTTCTTGTCTTATTGAAGAAGAACCGTGCCAGATGTGTACGTTGAATCATACTTCCACACACAGAACAGCTACATTTGTGCTTGTTGTTTCGTAGGTTTTATAGTTTCTGGGGACTTAATTAATTGTGTTAACGGAAATTTCATTTCATTCTTTGTTATTCTATGCAGTCAGATTGCGTACTAAAACTAGTCAGGGCCAACCGTTTACGAGACAGCGTAACCGGACAGACAACTACTAAAAAAAAATTAAAAGTATTTGCATTTCATATCTATATAATTAAGCCCCCATGCACGTGGCGACCGCTGCTTCGGATCGTCCCTTGGAAATCTTCTGATTGTAAAAATAGCAGACAGTAGTATTGTTGTAGTAATTTGTAGTTTAGTAATTGTAGTCTATATTGCATGTGTAGATTTGGTAATTGTCTTTCTTCTAATGGTATTTTTTTTTTTTGCATAATTTAATTTTTGTTTTGTCTACGGGTTTGAAAATTTAGTGCAATTATTTCAATTGTTCGTTAATCGTGTTTGAGGGAAACATTTCGTGTGAATGGTATTGTTGGAGATAAAGAGTCATTGTGTGTAGTTTGCGTACAGTGACGAGTTTTGTATGTTTTGTAAATGATTACGCGATCGATGAAAAAGGCAAAAATGATGAATCGTGAGAATGACGAAATTGTTAACATGGCGAACTCGCCAACACAGGAGAACAGGATGATGAATAATGAAGTTGAAGACAATTTAATAAGTCGGGAAGATAGTCCGGAACCATTTCAAAATTTTTCTCAATCAGAAAATTCACAGAATACGAGATTAACGATAGTAGATTCTGGAATAGTATCGAACACAGATAGCTTTACAGCTATGACGAAGGAAACTGGTTTTACGGGAAATGTTAGGGACGAAAAGAATTTCGAACAAGTTAATATGGAGCAGTTGACGAATGCAATATTAAATTTTCGATCTGAAATTAAAACTGGTATGGGAACAATGGAAACACGGTTAGACTCACTGGGATCACAGTTAGGATCTGAATTAAAAACAGAGATAGGAACAATTAAAACTGAGATGGGAACAATGGAAACACGGTTACTCACGAATAGGGACATGTTTCAAAATATGAAAGATGAATTAAAGAAAGAAATCAGAAGAAGTACAACCGATTTTGAATTCTCACAATAATAGATTAATTGCAGTAGAGATTAGACAAAAGGAACAGGATAGAGAACAGGAAGAAAGAGATCGCGTGATAGTACAAAAATTTTCAGAGTTAAATTTACAACGTGCACACGATAAGGAAGAAGTATTTGAGAGAATCGAGGAATCCGTACCAAATGACAGAATAAATAACCTAACACAACAATATGAACAGTTAACTACCAAATGTGTTAATACTGAAACCCGAGTCGCGACGCTTACGGAAGACGTAAAGAAACAGAACAAATTGGTGATCTATCGGAAAGAGTTGAGAAGATTTCAGACAAATTGACAAGTCTTAGTTTAAATGGGGACAGAGATTCAGATGATACAGCACCATTGCCATTTGCAGAAACCGAAGAGTACCAGAACATAAATAAGCATGTTGAAAATCAGGGAAAATTTAATGAACGCGTCAAAAGGGAATTTGAGGCATTACGAAAGCAAGTCAAACAAATTGAAGGCGAAATCGTAGGAAAAGACAGCAGAAGAAATTTAGAATCACAGATAGCAGAGGGGTTTGAAGAAAATAATTTGTTTCATTTACGGGATGCAACAAGAGAGCGCCAGGCGCGCGAACCTGACAATAATCGACAATCTGACTGGAACAGACGCGGTAGGTCTTTGTCGCCACGAGGAGAAAACTTTGACTATAAACACTTCTTAACTGTTTGGAAATTTAAGATCTTTCGCAATTCTAAGAATGACATACATCCATGTTCATGGTGAGATCAATTTACGTACGCACTTCCACCAAATTGGCCACTAAGTCACAAACTGGAATTTACGTATGGATATTTAGAAAACGAACCGGCGACTCGCATGCGCGCACTTATTAGAGATTGTAATAATCTAAATTATTTTTATCATGCATTTCTATCGGCAGATTGGTCCGAAAACACGTAAGACAGAGTCAAACACAGTCTTACTATGCAGCGTAATTTTAAACAGTCGGAGTTCCGCACGCCAGCAGAATACATTGAAGACATGATTCGAAAGAATCAGTTCCTGTCCAACCCTTATAGCCCGACTGAATTAATTCGCATTTGTTTAACTAAGCTGCCACAATCAATAAGACAAATTGCTTTAGCCGGAAGATGTAAAGACGACATTGAGACTTGAGTATGACAACGACGACGGGACTTCATGTAATTTTTTCAGTAACAGTAATTATAATAGATTTTCAGAGAAAAGGGATAGTGATCGGAACAGACGTTATAGCGGTAATTTTCAGAATGACAGACGAAACAGACAGGACAATAGATACCAGCCTTATGAAAATAACAGACGTTCTAACAGAAATTACACAGACAATTATAATAACGGTAATTCCTACGGGAATGATCAATCATACGGAAACAGTAATCGGTATCATCAAGACAGAAATTATTCATACAATAATAGAAATTCTTACTACAGAAATAACCAGGGTAGTAGGTCTAACAGTAATTTCAGAAGTGACAGTCGAAATTACACAAGCAGCAGTCATGCAGACAGACAGGAAAATAGAAATTTTGATAACAGACACAACCAAGAATTTACATCTAACAGACAGGAGGGACCTAATTGGCATCCTCCACGTGACAGAACTTCAGAAAGACACGTGCAAATCGTAGAAATTGATCCGCGAAATGACGCGAATAATTAATGTCCTCAGGGGATTCACTACACTAAGTGAATATGTGCCGTAGCGTGAATAGGGCCCCGAGCTGTAGTGCTGCTATTTCCCTTTTAGTTTTCTGCACCGCTGCTTACTCTTTTACTATTCTTTGCATCTGTCAAAACAACTCTTCGACTATCAATCTATCTAGAGAATCGATAAACAATAACCGGATATGACTATTTTAACCAAAAGTGATTTCGGAAATTACCGTTTGGACTTACTATATCTTCTGCAGCATTCATTCGTAGTTTAAAGGAAATTTTCCTGTTTATCTTCGTGACAATATTACTTCATATGTTGACGATATTCTTATTGCTAAACATTCTTGGAGTGAACACAACAAAATTTTGGATACATTATTACGTATTTTTGCACGAGTTGGCATTACAGTGAACTTGGAAAAATCTGAATTTGGTCGTTCTCAGGTGAAATTTCTCGGTCACATTATTTCTACAGAAGGTATTCTTCCTCATCCATAGAAACTAGACGCTATTCGTAATTATGCTGTACCTACCACAAAACGTGACGTTCGTAGTTTCCTTGGTGTCTCTAATTTTCCTAGACGCTTTGTTAGATTGGACAATTTGGCCACACCTCGTTTATGTGAACTATCTGGAAAGAATTCTAATTGGTGTTGGGATGAGGAAGCTCAGTCAGAATTTCAACAACTTCGTGATGCTTTAGTTGCTGCTCCACTTCTTTCACATCCGGATTTATCTAAAGATTTTTGTTTGGCGACGTACTCATCATACAAAGGCCTAGGTGCACATTTATTATACAAAGGCCTAGGTGCACATTTATTTCAAGAGATAGAAGAAAACGGCGTTGTAGTACAAAAGACTAATGCATTTGGAAGTCGTATTCTCTCTAAATCAGAAAAAAATTATTCGATTACGGAACTTGAAGCTTTAGCTGTTGTTTGGGCTTTCACAAAATTTCGCATATTTTTGTATGGCAGACATACTAAGGTTTACACCGATCACCGAGCTCTGGAATTTCTTATGTCAACAAAATTAACACATGGAAGATTGTCACGATGGGCGCTGTACCTACAGGAATTTGATTTTAGTATTGTTTATATACAGGGTTCTTCAAATATTGTTGCTGATGCTTTATCACGTGCACCTGTGGGTTTGAAACAAAGTGCTGAAGAGGACTGCAAAGAAAACAATTATTGTTTGATGTATATTCAAGGTGTTGCGTTTGAGAATTTTATTTCGTCTTCGCTCCAGGACATCGCTAAGGAGCAAAATAAGGATCCAATCTGGAAGGACATTAAGGAGAAGTGGAGGAGAAAGGAAAGCGTAGCGATTAGACAGTATTATTTAGTTCGCAATGATATTCTTTTTAAATGAATATCGGTCGACAACTCTGTTTGGTTAGTTTGTATTCCTGATGAGTGGGCCAATAAATTGATTTGGTACACACATTTCAGTTATGCACACTTTGGTCCCAAAAAATGCTTTCATAAATTACGAGACAATTGCTACTTCAGTAATATGGAAAAACGTATTCGATCTGTTCTTGCCAAATGCAAATTATGTCAAAAGGCTAAGCCGCCAACTATTTCCCACAGAGCACCGTTGTTTCCTATCATTCCAGCGAAATTAAAGGAGATGGCTGCAGTCGATTTGTTCGGTCCAGTGGTTTGTTCTACTAATGGTTTTGCGTACATTATCGTAGCAGTGGAATTGACATCAAAATATGTGTGTTTTACACCTTTACGCAAAGCAACAGCTCGTTCAGTATCTAACGCTTTCATCAAACATTTTCTTAAAGAAGTGGGTCATGTTGATAAGGTTATATCAGATAATGGATCACAGTTTCGCTCTAAAATTTGGCTTCGTACTCTACGGCGTCGTAAAATTAAACCAATTTTCATTTCACTTTTTCACCCTCAATCTAACGATTCAGAGAGATGGATGAAGGAAATCAATAAATTGTCTACTTTATTGTCATCAGAATCACAGAACGTGGGATCAGTATCTTCATATTTTTCAAAACATTCTGAATGAACTTCCTAAGGATTCAACTTCTTTACCGCCTATATTGATATTAAAAAATAAAGCACCGACAAATCGCATTTCTGAAATCGTTCCTTTTCCGCCTACACGGAAACTGCGGCATTCTGAAGTTGTGAACCTGGCTCCGCAAAATATTGCATCTGCGGCTGCTAGAAGAGAGAAATCGGCGAAACATCCAGGTCATTTAAAAATCTTGTCAGTTGGTCAGAAGGTGTTAAGTCCCACCGTTTGTCTCATAAAGGAAAAGGCTTGTGTCGCAAATTTTTTCTGCTTTATAACGGTCCATATAGAGTTCGCAAAATTATTCATAACAACACTGTCGAAGTAGAAACTCTTAAATCTCGACGCTCTAAGGGAATACATCATATATCGAACGTAAAAATGTTTGTGGAATGACATACTTTTGAGAAACTAACAGCTAGATGTACACATGCGGAGAGTACAAGGATACCGCGCTGTGTTTTGGCGGCGGCACATACTCAAAGCAACAGTCAAGTCTGCGCGCCGCACAAGGCAGTCGTTGACCGCAAACAATCACTTCCCACGTCACGCGCCCACAGTTGATCGAGCGCTCAGTGCGAATGCACTGACAGCCGTAAACAAATACAGTCTAATTTCTCCGATTAAATTCAGTATGAAGCTATAGTGACTTGGTAAATTGTTATTAACGTTCAGTATTTTTCAGGATACGGTTGTGTAAAATATTTAAGAACTTCAGGTAAATTCTGTGTGTGTCCGGCGTCAAGAGGACTTGCTATCGAGAAAATTTCAGGAAGAATGTCATTTCGAAGAAGAAAGTAATAAACTAAAAAGGTAACGATTAATTGAGTTTATTTTTCAGGTAACAGAATTCCACTTAGGTACGTACTTCAGACGTATTTTGCTGCTCGCGATTACGTGATTGATACTTCGTGCTAATTTCATGTTCTATGAATTTACTTGTGAAGCGACATGCTTGCGTACGTTAACTGATTTTGACAATGATTGATTAATGAACAGGGTTGTTACTTGTGTATATTATGCATCGCTTGGCTGCACTGCTTTTTCACTGATGTCATATTTTTCTATTATGTGCCTGCTGTGCTTATTTATTTAAATTATAATTGTCACATGATTAATTGTGCTGATGTGGTTATGTATGTAGGTTACACTTTGTGATTTATCTGCTTGCGCCTTCATGTTTACTTATTAAGATTACATAGGAACATTTATTTGCTTATGCTGATATGATGCTAATGACCTGTTTATTACGTAAGATATATGTTTGCTGCTGTGCGTATGGATTGCATATTTATACATTTCTGTTTGTTGTCATAACTACTCTTTAATTTGGTATATAGAAATGCTGATATACTGTCTACAAACATAGTTTAGGTCACACTATGGTATTAATTATAGATTGTTTGCTTGGCAGAGCCTCGTTGTAGGAATTGTGTTGCATCCACTTGTTGACATTCTGTTCTCTACTGGTATATTTACTCGCTATTGCATGTTTTGCTTACGCTCAGTGCCTGATATTTTTAAGATAAGAAAATGAACTGCTATAATTCGACGAACGACATTAGTACAAGAAACTTTATAGAAGCCACATGAGCTGGAGGTTTTATGGAAGCTGTATAAATTTATGCTAATAGGAAGGAAGCTAACGACATGACATACCAACACTAGGGTTAGACCATTGACAGTTATTACACTGCATTCTTCGTGAGCAATTCAAATAGGAAGTGACACTTGACACAAGAAATACTCCACATGTATGTTTCTGTTTTGCTATTATTCTTGAAGTGGTGTACACACTGTGAAATATTATGATCGTTCACACTCCGTAATCGTACTTAATTACTGAGAGTTATTCGAACTAAAGTCTGTTAGAGGTCATGTATGCATTTCTTTTATTTAATGATGGACAAGGTAACCAAAATGTATCTTATAATTCATAATGAGTAGAAGATTTGGGTCAGATGGCTTACACAGAGGTTGTGTGTTGACAGTGTGTCTTCGGATTGTATGGGATGATGAATTGAAGTTTGCACTAGGATTTTATCTGTACTTGCTGGAGGAGACTGACTAGAGGAAAGAGTTGTTATGGAAGTGAAATGATATTGGTAATAAGGTTTATATGTATCGACGTATTGAAGATGTATTATTGAGGTATTGAGATTGTGTGAAGTTGATGATTATTGGAGTTTTGGTGGGCAAGAGGTAAGGTAAATGCTATTGATGATAAGGTTTATATGTATCGACGTAAGAGTTATTATTGAAGTATTAAGATTATGTGATGCTGATGATTATTGGAGTTTTGATGGATAAGAGGCAAAGTAAGTGAGGAGCATACTTTTTTTTTTGGTTTATATGGAACAAAGAAGAAGAAGTTGGCAGACTAGAACACTCAAGTAGCAGGAAGATAGTCTACACACACACTTTGTTAAATCACTAAACAGTATATACTTTTTTTTTGGAGAGAGGAAGTATTTGGGTATCTTGGCACACTGATAGTTGTTCAGTAACCGTACATTTTGATCTTGCGTGGCAAACTTTGGTCTTGACATGATGACTATGACGTTGACTAACTATTATTGACTGTTATACATTGCTGCCACTACTACTTGATACACATGATGAACATCAAATTTTGACAGAATTGCATTTACACAGTTAACACTATTCAATTACACAGTAGCACTAATGTGGACGAAAGATGAGTGTGTTTTATGTGTTTTCCTTTCCCAATCCCAAATTGGTACTGACCTATCTCCTAAATATTATCTTACTTGTTTGTAGTGGCTTGCACTGACACTCATAAATATTATAGGTTTACTGATATTTGTGCATTTGTAATAGTTAAGATGACAATTATCTGATATCATTTGTGTTTTTCTTATAATTTGTATGTTTAGTGTAAGAGCATTGATAATAATTTTGTAAAAGCAATTGTGTGTGCATTCAAACTGTTGTTCGTGCTTGCACCTGTTCAACATTGATGTGTGACACTTAGAAATGTTTAATTTCTGCTGATGAACTGTGTGATTAGTGATAGTGATTATTATGGACTGTTACTTGCACTTTTTCTACATGATTGGTGCCACTAGGACATGTTTAATTTCTGCTTATAAACTCTGATGAACAGTGTGATTAGTGATAGTGAATATTATGGACTGCTGTCTGGACCTGCTCTTCATTGCTAGGTGCCACTGATGAACTGCTTCTACTGACATAATGTCACTTGTTGGTGTCTGCACCTGCTCAACATTGCTGGGTGCCACTGATGAACTGCTTCTACGGAAATAATGTCACTTGTTGGTGTCTGCACCTGTTCAACATTGTCGGGTGCCACTAATGGAACTGCTTCTACTGAAATGTCACTTGTTGGTGTCTGCACCTGTTCAACATTACTGGGTGCCACTGATGGACTGCTTCTACTGAAATGATGTCACTTGTCAGTGTCTGCACCTGTTCAACATTGCTGGGTGCCACAAATGGAACTGTTTCTACTGAAATGATGTTACTTCTTGCTGTTTGCACCTGTTGACCATTGCTGGGTGCTACTGCTGGAACTAATCATTGAAAGCATTTTATGTGAACATTTGTATAAACTGATTTTTTGTGTATTGTGTAAACTATTATGTAAAGTCACATGTATGAAAGAATTTGTATTGCTTACTGTATTTTATATATTAGGTTATTGAAAGGTCAGTGCAAAGCCAAAATTTTATCTAATTATGTGATATTTACGTATTAATATTCTTTTATTTTTGTCTGTATTTTTGTGGACGAATTTGGTGGTATTTTCACCACCAATGCTGGCAAAAATACCATCAAATTCTGGCCCGTGGAGGAAGGGCATATGAAAGGTGGCTACACTGAGCCACAGCGCCAGAGATTGCGCCAAAGAGTATTATTCAGCCGCTTCCACTGGCAGTTCTGGTAGAGATGTGGTAGTAGTCAGTGCTTGCTGAGATGTCGTAGTGAAAAGTTCTTGTCGAGAAGTCGTGGTGGAGAGTGCTTGTCGAGAACTCGTAGTAGTCAGTGCTTGCTGAGATGTCGTAGTGAAGAGTTCTTGTCGAGAAGTCGTGGTGGAGAGTGCTTATCGAGGTGTGGTAGTAGTGAGTCGGTGTTGAGATGTTGTAGTAGGGAGTGCTTGTTCCATGTTTTATGCAGTTGTTTGATGGGCTAGACAGCAGATGTTGCTCGAATAGAGATATTGTAATGATAAGTGCTTTTCGTCAATATATATGAAGGTAAAAATATTCCCTTTCCTTTCTATTATTTCAATGTCTTAAATAATGCGTCATTACTGGTTCAGTCAACATAGCATCTGGCTTGTGTTCTTGTATTAGAGTGTAATTCTGGTTTCCTTGCGCAATTATAGTATTTCTATTTTTTTAATTACTTCAGTATAAATGGTATTTAAAATTTCTTGTCTTATTGAAGAAGAACCGTGCCAGATGTGTACGTTGAATCATACTTCCACACACAGAACAGCTACATTTGTGCTTGTTGTTTCGTAGGTTTTATAGTTGCTGGGGACTTAATTAATTGTGTTAACGGAAATTTCATTTCATTCTTTGTTATTCTATGCAGTCAGATTGCGTACTAAAACTAGTCAGGGCCAACCGTTTACGAGACAGCGTAACCGGACAGACAACTACTAAAAATTCAAAATATTTGCGTTAAATTTATAATTAAGCCCCCATGCAACCTCCGAAGAAGGGGGGGGGGGGGGGGCGGCACGTAAACAGTGGCAAGGCGCCTCAGAACGCAGAACGCACGGGGTGTTGCTGGATACGGGAACTGTCTAAATGGACTTGGCCTCACCCCTAAATATCACTTAGGGGTGAGACTAATGTCAAATTTGATAGCTTCCGTACCCTACAATAGATGGCAACACTTACGTCCAACCTTTACATTTGAGGTTTAGCCCGTTTTTCTGCGCATGTCTTCAAATGAAACAAATCAAGAGTGGGATTAAAATTCACGGAAAGGATATCAGTGATAAGGTTCGCTGATGACATTGCTGTCTGAGGCTTGCGTGGCTCGTGTTCCCGCCATCATGTATTTTACACCCTCTTTTTAACATACTCCCATCTCACCACGTTAATTTAAATTATTACTGTCACTGAGTTGCTGCTTTGCCTGCCGTGAGCGGCGTTAGCAGCGCGTATCAATATATCCCATCTCGTAGTATCTTTGCTCGACTGCTATGACTTCCCGGTCGCGAGTCCGAGGCTGCTAGTCAATTGGAACGCGTCTGGAACGCAGTCAGGATCTGCCAGTCGGGGAGTTGCAACGTGGCACTAGTGCAATCGGGTTGGAGCAGCAGTGAGGTCTGCGTCGACATGGCTCGGCTGACCATTGCCGCCACGCATCACTTGAGCCAGGCCACGGTCTTGGTGGATCGTCGGTCGGTCGTCCTACCGGAAGACGCGTTTTGCCTCGCCGATCGTTCATGAGTCGGCTGGGTGTATGTGTTCATCGTCTCCAGATTTGTCTTCGTGTGTGCTTAGTTACTGTTGGGTGTCGTTCAGGTCTTCGTGCAAGTGTTTATCAGCCTGTGTGTGTAGTAGGCGTTATTTCCAATGGCGACCATTTTAGATGTTGTCGCCACTCTGAGGGGAGTCGGTCGGTTGTTGCGGACGAGGGAAGTTGTCTCCGCGCGGTCCAGTCGGTTGGGTCCACTGGCGGTCCCTGTGCAGTGTCGGAGCATGTGTGGAGCTGTCCGATCGCCACGAGCTTTGTGGTTCACCGACCCAGGACGTCAAAGTTGAGTAGTGGTTTCAACTACCCAAGCCACGTCCATTCATGTTGTGGTGGTTCGTTTCGGTGGTTTGCTATTGGGGACGTTTTCCCGTGAACAAAACAGAGTGTTTCTACTGCTGAAATTTAGCCCCCATGCGGTGTATTTACCTATTTTGGTTGACTACAATTAGGGTGCACCAGTGGAATTTTCTGCCTTGTGGCCGTTAGTGTTTCGGTTACCTGCCCTGGGCACTAACGTAATTTCAGACAGTGTCCTTTCCTCACCTGTTGTCGCTGTCCAACATGGTGTGTAATTTTGACAGCTAATTCATACTCCATTGTGGATTATCACGTTTGTAACCTTTTCTGTTTGAGTTCTCATAACTGACTGGGGGGAAGCAAGTCGTTGTCGGTCGGTCTGTGGCTGTCGTCTGGTTGGGTTCCGACAGATAAAGTGTAGTTGGACTTACCACCTGTCTCGCCTAAGTGAACGAGGGCAGACCGATCTCCCTGGAGGCTTCTGAGTGCCATCGGTGTTTAATTATCTATTTTCAGCTGCTTAAAATTTAAGGCTTATAGTTATTTTTTTTTCTTAAAAATTTTGCAAAATTAATTCTTTAATTTATCTTTCAAGCTTAAAAATTCCGGCCTTCTGTCTTTAAAAGGTTATGGTAATATATTTTAAAATTTTGAAACTTAATTGTGGCCTTTTGCCATTGGTATTGCACCTTGCATATGTTCGTTCTATCTGCTTTGCCTTGAGGCTTTCCGCTTAGTCATGATATGTTTCTTTATTTCTTTTATTTGCCTTTTAATTGCATTTTTATCTTGTTGATTTCTAGGATTTCTTGTTTTTAAATATTGTGGCCTTCTGCCATTAAAAGTCTATGGTAATATATTCTAAAATTTTAAAACTTAACGGTGGCTTTCAGCCATTGGTATTGCACCTTGCATATGTTTGTTCTATCTACTTTGCTGTGATGTTTTTGGTAATTATTTTACAGCTATCCTAATTTTTTTTTTTTCATCTTGTTGATTTAAGATTTCTTGTTTGGAGGCATTCAGTCGCGAAAGAGTTGCATCGATAAAGGTCCGGCTATGTGCCGCTTTGCTTGTAAAAGTGTTATTACTTTACAATAAATTACAATTAGAAAGTGAAACTGACCCAAATTTTATTTGGCCGTTTCCACAATCCTAATTACCTGTTCTGTCCAGCAGGTTTAGCGGGCGTATCACTATTCTCAGTGAAAGTGAGGAAGAACTGCAGGATCTGTTGAAACGAATGAAAAGTCTAAGGAGTCCAGAACATGGAATGAGAGTAAACCCAAATAAGACAAAAGTAGTGAGAAGTAGCAGAAATGAGAACAGCGACAAACTTAACATCGGCATTGGGAACCACGAAGAAGATAAATTTAAGGAATTATGGTACGTAAGTTCCCAGGTTACCCACACTGGACGAATCAAGTAAGACATAAAAAGCAGACAAGCACTGGCAAAAAGGGAGTACCAAGACAAGTCTGCTTGTATCAGACATACACCTTATTTGAGGAAGAAATCTCTTAGCATTTAAGTTTGGAGCACAGCGTTGTATGGCAGTGACACATGGACTGTGGCAAAACCGGAATAAAAGAGAACCGAAGCATTTGAAATGTGGTAATACAAACGAATGTTGAAAATGAGGGGGACTGAAAAGGTAAGGAATGAGAAAGTTCTCCACAGAATCGGCGAGTAAAGGAATGTATGGAAAACACTGACAAGAAGAAGGGAGAGGATGATAGGACATATGTTAAGACACCAGGGAATAATTTCTATGTTACTAGAGGGAGCTATAAAGGGTAAAAACTGTAGAGTCGGACAGAGATTGGAATACACCGTGCAAATAATTGAGGACGTAGGTTGCAACTGCTAGTCTGAGGTGAATAGGATGGCACATGAGAGGAATTCATGGCGGGCTGCACCAAACCGACAACTCAAAAAACAGCATGGGCTCTGAAATGCATACGATAAGAGCTGTGAGTTGTTCACAGTTCCGAAGATGAACAGCTGCACACAGCACTTATGGTATGCTCGTTAAATCCTGTGTTTATTCGACTGTTTCTTGTTTTGCTCCTTACTGCCACCTCTCAAAATATGGAAAGTAATGAGCTTGCAGTAGAAGGGACATGTTTCACAGCATCGAAGATGAAGAACTGCTCACACGTCTTAAGGTATGCACATTATACCCCATGTTCACTAGACTAAACTGGCCATTCTTCCCGGGACACCCTGTATACGAAGGTTACAACATCAGAAGGCTGTAGTGAAATGCGTGATAACATGCTGAGAATCGACGACTAGTGCAGGAACTGACAGTCCGCCTGAACGTAAATTAGTGTAAGGTGCCGCACATAAACAGGCGAAGTGATCCACTACTATTCGATTACAGTTCTGGCGATAAATCAGTGGAAACAGGAATTACAGTAAAATACCTAGGAGTAACCAACCCGACCTAAAGCGGGATGACCACATAAGCCGGCCGAAGTGGCCGAGCGGTTCTAGGCGCTACAGTCTGGAACCGCGCGACCGCTATGGTCGCAGGTTCGAATCCTGCCTCGGGCATGGATGTGTATGATGTCCTTAGGTTTGTTAGGTTTAAGTAGTTTTAAGTTCTAGGGGACTGATCTCAGAAAAGTCCCATAGTACTCAGAGCCATTTGACCCATTTTTTGACCACATAAAACAAATAGTAGGAAAAGCAAATGTATTGCAACAACGAACGGTGCTAAAGCGCACAGAAATTAATACGCCGTAGCTCCGTAACACACTGACTGAAAAAAATCTTATACAAATAATTAAGGTAGAGTAACGAAATTTCGGGAACACATTTATCTAGGTGACACATTTAATGATTGACGTTGAAAGATCGCTGGTCAATCTAAGCGCGAGATAAGCCACTACAATTCTGAAATTCTGCTACAGTGATAACCGGTGTAACTGCCAGAAAGTTGAATGAAGGCTTGCAAACGTGTATGCATTATGTTGTGCAGGCGCCGGATGTCAGTTTGTGGAATGGAGTTCCCTGCGTGTTGCACTTGATCAGTCAGTACAGGGACGTTTAATGCTGGTTGTGGATGACTCTTTAGTTGTCGTCCGATGATGTCCCAGTGTGCTCGATCGAAGACAGATCTGGTGACCCAGGAGAGCAAGGAAACATGTCGGCGCTCTGTAGAGCATGGTGGATTATGGTTCAAATGGCTCTGAGCACTATGGGACTTAGCATCTGAGGTCATCAGTCCCCTAGAACTTCGAACTACTTAAACCTGACTAACCTAAGGAATTACACACATTCATGCCCGAGGCATTATTCGAGCCTGCGACCCTGGCGGTCGCGCTGTTCCAGACTGAAGCGCCTAGAATCGCTCGGCCACAGCGGCCGGCGTAGTGGATTACAACAGCTGTATGTGGGAGAGCGTTATCCTGTTGGAAAACACGGACTGGACTGCTGTTCATGAATGGCAGCGCGACAGGTCGAATCACCAGACGGACGTACAATTTTGCTGCCAGGGCGCACAAGAGTGCTTCTGCTGTAATACGATATCGCACCCCAGACCATAACTCCACGTGTAGGTTCAGTGTGTCCAGCACGCAGACAGGTTAGTTGCAAGTCCTCAGCTGGCCTCCTCCTAACCAATACACGGCCACCACTGGCATCGAAGCCGGATCAGCTTTCATCAGAAAACACAATAGACCTCCACCCTGTCCTCCAATGAGCTCTCTATAGACTCCACTAAAGCTATAAATGGCGGCAGTTTGGGGTCAGTGGAATGCACGCTATGGGACTTCTGGCCCGGAGCTGTCCTTGAAGAAATTGACTGATAACAGTTCGTTGTGTCACTGTGGTACCAACTGCTGCTGAAACTCCTGCTGCAGATGCAGTACGATGCTCCAGAGCCACACCCCGAACACAATGGTCTTCCCTCTCGGTAGTGCCACGTGGCCGACCGGAGCCTGGTCGTCTTGCGACCGTACATTCTTCTGATCACCGCTGCCAGCAATCATGTACAGTGGCTACATTCCTGCCAAGTCTTTCTGCAGTATCGCAGAAGCAACATCCAGCTTCTTGTAGACCTGTTACACGACCTCGTTCAGACTCAGTGAGGTGCTGATAATGGCGTCTTTGTCTTCTTAAAGGCATTCTTGAGTAACATCAACTCACCACGTCCGATCTCAAAGGTAATTAATGCCCACGACAGTCACAGCGTGTATTTAAAGCAAACCTGATTTGCATCCATATAGCGGCGCTGGTAGAATATTAAGAAAATGTAGCTCCTCCACATGGCACTTGTTCGACGGATCTTTGAATATTGCTCGTCGGTATGGGACCCTTACCAGCTATGAGTGATAGAATAGACGGAGAAGATCCAACGAAGAGCGGCACGTTTCGTCACGGGATCGTTTACTTGACGCGAGAGCTTTGCGAAGATGCTCATTAAACAACAGTGGCAGACGCTGCAAGAGAGGGGCGGTGCACCACAGGTTCATTGTCGAAATTTCACTAGCCTGAATTCCAGAAAGGCATCGGACAACGTATCGTTTCCTCTCCCATACGTCTGGCGAAATTATCACAGCAAGAAAATTAGAGAAATTAGTCATGCAGACGTTTATAGACAGTTAATCTTCCCACGCGCGATTTGTGAATGGAACAGGATAGGGCGGAAATGATTATTGTACCAGAAGTTTCCTCCAAGGTGGTTTGTAAAGTGGAACTGTGGATGTAGATATAAAATAGCGTACGTAGTATCTTAAAAGTGTACACAAATGACCACCCAAGAATAATGTGCAGCCTGTTAAAGTGGAGGCAGTGCCGGTTGTCTGAAACGGCGATACACCGACAAGAAGCGAGATGTCTCCGGAGGTTGTAATGGTGGAGACAGTTTAATTTTGAGTAAAAAGATCTGCGATACGTCAGTTCTATTTGCCACGTAGGATCTTAAGTGCACATCTTTCATTTCCTTATCCGCCAAGATAACCGAACGCGTTAAATATCAGCAGCTTCCGGGATACGGGAGGAGAGCCTCTTCCGAATCGATTCCTCCTCGTGGTGGGCTGTCCAGCCTGAATGTGATTTTTAGGCGGTTTCCCACATCTAACTAGGTGAAGACCGGGCTAGTACCCACGCCACTCCTCTAGACATGCTACGCAGACATTTCGAAAACGTTTTGACACGTGAACATAGATTTACTCTAGACGCAGAAATGTCAGTAACATTGACAAAACCCCGATAATAAAGCCGTCCCCGTAGACGAAACGGGAAAAAGCGAAAGAAGAAGAGATGTCTTTTATTTCATTCTGACACAATCACTAAAGTATTTCACAACGCAGTAACCGATATCAGCGATCACATCAGACCGAAAGCACCTGCTGCAACCGGTGGCGTGACGATCCCCATGCGTTATCACCATACCTACCGGTGACAGTTACGCAGTAGCCACGCCGATGTTAACACAAAGGAAGCCTCCAGTTCGCATGCGAGTCACATAATCGCTTTCTGGGTAGAAATTTCTGATATATGTCTAAGTCTCTGCTGTTTGTGGGACAGGCGACATTTAACAGTAGTGTTCGTTCGGTGGAGACAGGAGGCATAATGTACTGCGAGAAGAATTTGACAGACCTCTACAAGACCTACGTCGAATCAAGTCCGCTGCAATAGATGACACTTCATTATAATTATCAAGCTCTCTGGGTGATCCATGTGTTACACCGAGCGAGGTGGGGCAGTGGTTAGCCCACTGGACTCGCGTTCGGTTCAAACCAGCGTCCGGCCACCCTGGTTTAGGTTTTCCGTCATTTCCTTAAATCGTTTCAGGCAAATGCTGGGATGGTTCCTTTGAAAGGGATCGGCCTATTTCCTTCCCCAGCCTTCCCTAACCCTATGGGACCGATAACCTCGCTGTTTGGTCCCCTCCCCCAAACCAACCAACCAACCTACCAGGTATGATATAACTATTCCACCTAGTAAGTTCTCACGCCCGTAATTTTAAAACTTACTTTACTCACGATCGTGTAGAAAACTAGACTGTAGCCCAACAGTACTAAACGTTACTGAAATTCTTTACCACAAAATTAACCAAGTTGGTTAATAGTGTTATAACTGATAATAAAATTCCAAACGAATGGAGAACTAGTACTACAAGACTTATATACAAAAAGAAAAGGCCCTTTCAACTACAGAGAGATAAATCTACAGAGTTCAGTTCTTAAACTCACAACAAAAATAATAGGAAATAAAAAGCGTTACAACCCTTGCGGAGAAACGGTATCGTTTTAAGTCATCCACAAATGCAGTATTCGCTCTTAGACAGGTTGTAGAGAAGTTCATTGAATACAGAAGACCAGCTTATCTTGTTTTGATTGATTTACAGAAGGATTCAGTCAACATGTGCAGTAAACCAGCTCTACAATCTGGGGAATCCTCCCAACGCTATGAAAACAACTGAAGACATTTATTCCAACTTTTTTTTTCAATGAAGTTCAATTTTTTGGTACGAATTTTAGACGTGTTATCTGGAAACTTTAAACATACATATTCGTTGATCATGGTGCAGTACAACGTTTCATATTATGTATGTAGTAGTAAATCGTATTAACAGCAATTGTTATTCCAACGACTACATCCATGCGAAAACCGATTCCAGATTAACTATCTGCATAGCAGTTAATAGTGGTGTTGACAAGGTGACTCTGTGAGCCCGCTATTTTTTAATATAATCATGGAGGAAGTGGAAAAGCAGGTATTGGCTGGCAGCGGTTATAGAATAGAGGAGGAAGAAATAAAAATCATTTTTTATGCTGACGATGCATGTCTTCTGACAAACAGTGAAGGTAACCTGCAGAAACTTTTATATATATTTAAAGTGGCTGCCGAAAACCTAATGTCGTTATATCCACTCAAAAAACCAAATGTATGACCACATCTGTGGAACCAGTTAGATAGAAAATGGAACTGGAAGGAAAAATATCTTGGTACTGAACCGCCCAGCAGTGGAAATGTCGACAAGGAAGTTGGAGGCCAAGTAGCAAAAGCAAACAAAGTGGCAGGATGTTTGAATGATACTATTTGGAAAAATAAGCTTTTAGGAAAAAATGCAAAGGCAAGAATATACAAAACAATTGAGACATACTCAGTCGAGACACGAGCAGAAACATCAAAAGCAAAATGAGTTGTGGAAACCACGGAAATAAAAATTCTGTGAATGATTACAGGGAGGACACTGCTAGATAGAGAGAGAAATGAAAGCATTAGAAGAAGATGTAAAGTGGACGCCATTAATGAGTGGGCACATAAGAGAAAGCATAAATGGAACGAATATGTAGACGGGATGGATGAACGGAAGATTGTGGAAAAATAGTAAGAAATAAATTATCAGGTGGTGAAAGAAATACTGGCTATCCAAGAAATAGATGGAGCGACAACCTCAGCGTAAGATGAGGGTACTGAACAAGGAGGAAGAAGAAGAAGAAGAAGAAGAAAAGAAGAAGAAGAAGAAAGTTAACCACAAAAGCTGCTAAGATTCATCTGAAATAAGATTGTGCCATTTAACTTAACTAATTCATCTTCAAACAATGTTAAAAGCACCTCATTCAGTTTGGAAACTGACAAATTCTGAAGTAGCCACAGACGGTTGGACGTTCCTATTCCAACGAAATAGTTTTTAATGCTCCATTGAAGTCTTTATAATTCGACTTCATGCATTTCTAACTCACGACTCTGCCGTGTTCACTCGACCAAGTCTGCCCCACTACTGCTTCGTGCGCTCGCTACAAACTCGCATTTTAGTCGCATCACGACAGTACCCTGTCTGCCGGAAAGGGCGGGGTCTGTAGAAAGTTCTAGAAGCTAAGGCTCCCCAGCTAGCGCCTGCTGCTAAGTAGCTCACTGGCAAAGGTATCGATCACGATATCCTTATAACACTGAAAACAAGAAATATCAGACAGAAATGGCTTCAGACCCAATGAAGAATGCAATAATTCCTGTTCCAAAGAAGGCAAATGCTGACGTGTGAATATTATCGAATCATCATTTTAATAAAGCCATGGTTGCAAAAATTATTTAGAGAAGAATGGGAAAACTGGAACGAGGTGACCTTGGGGAGGATCAGTTAGCGTACTGGAGAAATGTAGCAAAAAAAGGCCATACCGGACCAACGACTTATCTTAGGTGCCATACTTACGTTTATAGCATTGGCAGATTTGGAGAAAGCTTATGACAATGTGACGGACTACACTTTTGGGTATTTTGAAGGTTGTGGAGTCTTGCCCACTTGTCTCGTATAGGGTGCCTAAAGGATGCTGCATTCTCGGAGAGAAGTACAACAATTCAAGCAAAATAACATTAATAGTTTTTATTATAAAAAAGATTCACAATACTTTAAATTTACAACGATGTCGCAAGCGATGGGCGACATGCAAACAATCAAAGTCCTTTGCTGTATACAAGGTTCATGTAAGCATTTTGAAGCCATTTTGACTATTTTTCGATCGTGACTGTCTCAAGAAATATGTAAAAGTTCTTTTAAATTACCGCTACCAGTCACAAACTTTGTCAACTATTGCATTACTTATTTATTTAGCGACATGTTCCGAGGGAATACCTCATCTTCAGGCTAAATGGCATTACAAAAACAATTTTACAGTAAGGTCATACTGATGTTACATAGACTTTTCGTAAATGCTGTGGTCATCTTTGTTTTTCTGGCGTGGTAGTCTCTCTGTGATGCGTTGATGTGTTTCCATTTCCATGGCTCTCTTGATCACTGTTCACAAATTGTCACTAACATAGCAGTAACTTGAAAACACGATCACAAACTGTTCTGTAGTGCAGTGGACAAGATGGCGGTCGAAATACAGCTGGTTTCGATTTGACTATCGATTTGTCGATCTGTGTGGTGTCAGATGTTTACTTGTCTTCTACACGTCTTGTTAATGTATTACAGATGTAGGCTGACGAAATACATTACAAATTGAGCACCTGTTACAATATTATTGATCACAGCACGATATAAACTATTTATTTTGCATATTTCTGCTCAATTTGTAATGTATACGATAACAAGACGTGCAGAAGACAAGTAAACATCTGACACCATATAGATCGACAAATCGATAGTCAAATCGAAACCAGTTGTATTTCGACCGCCATCTTGTCCACCTCACTACAGAACTGTTTGTGATCGTGTTTTCAAGTTACTGCCATGTTAGTGACAATTTGTGAACAGTGACCAAGAGAGCCACGGAAATGGAAACACATCACCTCATCACAACGAGACTGCCACACCAGAAGAACAAAGATGACCACAGCATTTACGAAAAGACTATGTAACATCAGTACGACCTTATTGTAAAGTTGTTTTTGCAATGCCATTTAGCCTGAAGATGAGGTGTTCCCTCGAAACATGTCGCTAAATAAATAATACAATAGTTGACAAAGTTGGTGACTGGTAGCGGTAATTTAAAAAAACACCTTTACATAAAAAACCTTTACATATCCATGTAAGCAATTGATATGAATCACACATCACTGCTCTCGTAGTGCTCTCTGCTAGTATGGTCTGGGCGAGGCTGGCAGGAGCGACGCTTATATTCACTTCGGCTAGATGCCGCTCCTATCGTGGTGACGTCCTGGTCAGCGCGCTATTGGCTGGCGTCGTCTCACCGCCTTCTATGGCCTTGCATTCTTCGTCTTCGTGCAGGCTCTTGTCAATACGCCGGAACAAAAGTAAGCATAAGTAAAATACTGGGAGCGAAATACTATCTACGAGGGGGGTACAATAAGTAATGGAACACATTTTTTTCTCGCCCAATTTCGGTTGAAAATCGCAGAATTTGTTACGGGATACCCGCTTCGACATATTAGTTTCATGAAGTTTCAATAGGTGGTGGCGCTATTCGTAGCTCTCCGCATGGCATGTGTAACGGAGGTGGGTTCGAAGTAGAGCTGTCGTTGTGTTTCTTTTGACGAAAAACCAGAGCTTCGCAACTATTCACAGGTGCTCGTACAATGTCTACGGAGATCTGGCAGTGAACAAAAGCACGGTGAGTCGTGGGGCTAGGAGTCTTTTATCACAGGAACAAGGTCGCGCAAATCTGTCCGATCTCCCGTGTGCAAACAGGCCCCACACAGCTATGATTCCTGCAATGTTGGGGCGTGCGTACACTTTCATTCGAGGTGATGCACAGCTGGACGTCTATGTTGGTAGTGCTGACACGCTCGTCCACCAGCTGGGATACTCAAATGTATGTGTCCGCTGGGTTTCTCGCCGCCTAACAGGAGACCATAGCGAGCAACGAAGAATTATCCGCAAGGAACTGATTGCGCGTTACGAGGCTGATTGCGAAAATTTTTTGTTGAACATCGTCACAGGCGATGAAGCATGACTTCACCACTTCCAACCGGACGCAAAACGGCAGTCCATTGAGTGGTGCCACACCATCTCTCTTCCAAAGAAAAAGATGGAAGCCGCACTCTCAGCCGGTAAAGTCATGGCGAAGGTCTTCTGGAACTTTGAAGGGGTTATTCTGTTTGATGTTCTCCCTAATGGTGCCACGGTGAACTCTGTAGCGTACTGTGCTACCCTCAGGAAACTGAAGAAACGACTTCAGCGTCTTCGTCGCCACAAAAATGCAAACGAACTTCTCCTCCGTGACAACGTGGACATCACACAAGTCTGCGCAGCCGAGAGAAGCTGACAAAACTTCATTGCACTGTTCTTCCTCATCCATCCCACAGTTCTAGCATTCCGAGGGAAGCAGTATGTGGATATTGGGAGATTACTGATGCAGCAAGACGTTGAGTCCGATGTCGACTAGTAGAGTGGGATATGCGTACATACAGGCCCCACAGTAAGGTGGCGTAAGGCCGTCGCATTGAACGGAGATTGTGTTGAAAAATAGGATTTTATAACCGAAAGAGAGGAGAATAATATCGTGTATTGGAATTCTGATAAATACAACCTGCATTCAGAAAAAAAGTGTTGCATTAGTTATTGAATGCTCTCGTACAGCTAGTAACAGAAACCAAAATGCAGGGTATGAAATGGAAGCAGTAGTCGAAAAGACAGTACGACAGGGTTGTATCGTCTCTCCCTAGATATTCAGTCTTTACAATGAACAAACAATAACGAAAACCAGGGAGAAATTTTGAAAGGCAAAGTGGACGATAAGCGGTTCATATAACATGGAAATGGAAGCTTTTGAAATGTGATGCTACAGAAGAATGTTAAAAATTCTGTGGGTTGATCCAATAGCTAATGAAGAGATACTGAATCGAATTGAGGATAAAAGAAATTCGTGGTACAACGTGACTAAAACGAGTTGTCGGTTGATAGGGCACACGCTGAGGCAATTTCTTAATAGAAGGAATTGTGAGGGGAAACCAAATCTTGAATGCGCTAAGCAGTCAAACAGATAAAGGGTGCAGCAGTTATTCAGAGATGTAGAGTCTTGTGGAGGATAGACTGACGTGTAGCGCTGCATCAGACCAGTCTTCAGGCTAAAGAACACAACAAAAACAATTCTCAGAGCAGCCTCCTTGCCTCTGTCGAGCACTTCACAAGTGCCAAAGCCTGCAGATGTCCTATGATTAGCCAATTTAAATTGTCCATTAGGCACGCCAGCAGTTTCTGTCTGTGAACATGGTGGAGCGCAGGCCGCAAGAAACGGATTGTGGGTTAATCCAAAAGATACTGCCCTTTTATCGGCAGCGACAAAATTTATTTCACGACAGTGTGATCACTTTTTGAGGTCAGTTTAAAATACATAATATGCGATCGTGTTGCGACGAGGTTCTGGAGGAATAATTATCCGAGTTGTATATTAATTGGGTTAGGGATTTAGTAGCTTTTGAGTCTGACCCAACATGCAGCCGCTCCGAGGAGAAGTCCTCTTGGTTGTTTGGGTACGCTCGACGCAGCTTCCGAGAACCTATGGAATTTGGCTTGGTAGGTGGAAGTGAGATACGCCTACTTCAGCCTGTCTAGCGACGCATAACAAATATTTTATATTTGCACTGCCGCCTGAATCGCCTAGCCATAATAGGCGCGTCACACTGGAAACTGACGTCCGCTTACTTTGGAGAAAAGGGCATCACGGCATTCTCCACAAAGGAACTCAGAAACTATTGGCTGCCTCGCTAAGAGGAGCATCACGGAAGAACTGTTCTGCCAAACACCGATCTCTGATGCGGATTTCAATTCGAATGTCAGGAAAGCTTCTTGCCACGACTGGAATTGTGTGTGTGTGTGTGTGTGTGTGTGTGTGTGTGTGTGTGTGTGTGTATGCTAAGAACAACGCACACACATCCATGCCCGAGGGAGGACTCGAACCACCGCGGGTGAGGCCGCGCAATCCGTGACATGTCGCCTCGAACCGCGCGACCACTCCTCGCTGCGAGTGGAGTTGTGAACGCCACGTATCCCACGACTGTAAAGGCGGCCATATAACCGAACGTCTCTTCTCGGCCACGGTTCACTCGGTGAAGCTTAGTAGACGTCTTGTGACCTCTCTCATCCACATGACACTGGGACACGGGTGTTACCCGCCCACCAACATCGGCTGAAAATCATCGCTTCTGGACTGTGACCAGGACACAACAGCGGTGGCGGATCTGAACCACGTATTGCCTATATGCGCCAAGTATTGCCCCGCACAGATGGTCTTGCCCAAGGAATTGGTTTCTAGGGTCTACCCCTTCCCTAAAACTGTAACTCCTTTATTTCATCGATAAACATGTATTATTTCCTCGCTAACTGTTTAAAAGACACCGGCAACCAACTTTGACCTAAAAGTTGTGCGAATCTTGCCGTCTTAACCCGGTTCGTAAACTAGGATGTCTGTTTGTGTTTTTACTTTGTATTAAGGATATATCTCTGTAAGCGACGCCGTTGTCCAGTTTTCAGTTATAAGTTGCTGTGAATGTCATTCCCCTACGGAACCGGCTCCCCTCGAAATCTGGGTAGTAATTTTGTGTTTTTCATTTATATTACGAACTTATCTTCGTGCATCACCGTCTTATCATTATTCTATTGTGACAACTGCACTGATGTTAAGTTGGCACTGTTGTTTTTTTTTTGTTTTTTTTTTTTTTTTTCATCAGTCTGCTGACTGGTTTGATGCGGCCCGCCACGAATTCCTTTCCTGTGCTAACCTCTTCATCTCAGAGTAGCACTTGCAACCTACGTCCTCAATTATTTGCTTGACATATTCCAATCTCTGTCTTCCTCTACAGTTTTTGCCCTCTACAGCTCCCTCTAGTACCGTGGAAGTCATTCCCTCATGTCTTAGCAGATGTCCTATCATCCTGTCCCTTCTCCTTATCAGTGTTTTCCAAATATTCCTTTCCTCTCCGATTCTGCGTAGAACCTCCTCATTCCTTACCTTATCAGTCCAGCTAATTTTCAACATTCGTCTATAGCACCACATCTCAAATGCTTCGATTCTCTTCTGTTCCGGTTTTCCCACAGTCCATGTTTCACTACCATACAATGCTGTACTCCAGACGTACATCCTCAGAAATTTCTTCCTCAAATTAAGGCCGGTATTTGATACTAGTAGACTTCTCTTGGCCAGAAATGCCTTTTTTGCCATAGCGAGTCTGCTTTTGATGTCCTCCTTGCTCCGTCCGTCATTGATTATTTTACTGTCTAGGTAGCAGAATTCCTTAACTTCATTGACTTCGTGACCATCAATCCTGATGTTAAGTTTCTCGCTGTTCTCATTTCTACTACTTCTCATTACCTTCGTCTTTCTCCGATTTACTCTCAAACCATACCGTGTACTCATTAGACTGTTCATTCCGTTCAGCATATCATTTAATTCTTCTTCACTTTCACTCAGGATAGCAATGTCATCAGCGAATCGTATCATTGATATCCTTTCACCTTGTATTTTAATTCCACTCCTGAACCTTTCTTTTATTTCCATCATTGCTTCCTCGATGTACAGATTGAAGAGTAGGGACGAAAGGCTACAGCCTTGTCTTACACCCTTCTTAATACGAGCACTTCGTTCTTAATCGTCCACTCTTATTATTCCCTCTTGGTTGTTGTACATATTGTATATGACCCGTCTCTCCCTATAGCTTACCCCTATTTTTTTCAGAATCTCGAACAGCTTGCACCATTTTATATTGTCGAACGCTTTTTCCAAGTCGACAAATCCTATGAAAGTGTCTTGATTTTTCTTTAGCCTTGCTTCCATTATTAGCCGTAACGTCGGAATTGCCTCCCTCGTCCATTTACTTTTCCTAGAGCCAAACTGATCGTCACCTAGCGCATTCTCAATTTTCTTTTCCATTTTTCTGTATATTATTCTTGTAAGCAGCTTCGATGCATGAGCTGTTAAGATGATTGTGCGATAATTCTCGCACTTGTCAGCTCTTGCCGTCTTCGGAATTGTGTGGATGATGCTTTTCCGAAAGTCAGATGGTATGTCGCCAGACTCGTATATTCTACACACAAACGTGAATAGTCGTTTTGTTGCCACTTCCCCCAATGATTTTAGAAATTCTGATGGAGTGTTATCTATCCCTTCCGCCTTATTTGACCATAAGTCCTCCAAAGCTCTTTTAAATTCAGATTCTAATACTGGATCCCCTATCTCTTCTAAATCGACTCCTGTTTCTTCTTCCATCACATCAGACAAATCTTCACCCTCATAGAGGCTTTCAATGTATTCTTTCCACCTATCTGCTCCCTCCTCTGCGTTTAACAGTGGAATTCCCGTTGCACTCTTAACGTTACCACCGTTGCTTTTAATGACACCAAAGGTTGTTTTGACTTTCCTGTATGCTGAGTCTGTTCTTCCGACAATCATATCTTTTTCGATGTCTTCACATTTTTCCTGCAGCCATTTCGTCTTAGCTTCCCTGCACTTCCTATTTATTTCATTCCTCAGCGACTTGTATTTCTGTATTCCTGATTTTCCCGGAACATGTTTGTACTTCCTCCTTTCATCAATCAGCTGAAGTATTTCTTCTGTTACCCATGGTTTCTTCGCAGCTACCTTCTTTGTACCTATGTTTTCCTTCCCAACTTCTGTGATGGCCCTTTTTAGAGATGTGCATTCCTCTTCAATTGTACTGCCTACTGCGCTATTCATTATTGCTGTATCTATAGCGTTAGAGAACTTCAAACGTATCTCGTCATTCCTTAGTACCTGTGTTTTCCTTCCCAACTTCTGTGATGGCCCTTTATAGAGATGTCCATTCCTCTTCAATTGTACTGCCTACTGCGCTATTCCTTATTGCTGTATCTATAGCGTTAGAGAACTTCAAACGTATCTCGTCATTCCTTAGTACTTCCGTGTCCCACTTCTTTGTGTATTGATTCTTCCTGACTAATGTCTTGAACTTCAGCCTACTCTTCATCACTACTATATTGTGATCTGAGTCTATATCTGCTCCTGGGTACGCCTTACAATCCAGTATCTGATTTCGGATTCTCTGTCTGACCATGATGTAATCTAATTGAAATCTTCCCGTATCTCCCGGCCTTTTCCAAGTATACCTCCTCCTCTTGTGATTCTTGAACAGGGTATTCGCTATTACTAGCTGAAACTTGTTACAGAACTCAATTAGTCTTTCTCCTCTTTCATTCCTTGTCCCAAGCCCATATTCTCCTGTAACCTTTTCTTCTACTCCTTCCCCTACAACTGCATTCCAGTCGCCCATGACTATTAGATTTTCGTCCCCCTTTACATACTGCATTACCCTTTCAATATCCTCATACACTTTCCCTATCTGTTCATCTTTAGCTTGCGACGTCGGCATGTATACCTGAACTATCGTTGTCGGTATTGGTCTGCTGTCGATTCTGATTAGAACAACCCGGTCACTGAACTGTTCACAGTAGCACACCCTCTGCCCTACCTTCCTATTCATAACGAATCCTACACCTGTTATACCATTTTCTGCTGCTGTTGATATTACCCGATACTCATCTGACCAGAAATCCTTGTCTTCCTTCCACTTCATTTCACTGACCCCTACTATATCTAGATTGAGCCTTTGCATTTCCCTTTTCAGATTTCTAGTTTCCCCTACCACGTTCAAGCTTCTGACATTCCACGCCCCGACTCGTAGAACGTTATCCTTTCGTTGATTATTCAATCTTTTTCTCATGGTAACCTCCCCCTTGGCAGTCCCCTCCCGGAGATCCGAATGGGGGAATATTCCGGAATCTTTTGCCAATGGAGAGATCATCATGACACTTCTTTAATTACAGGCCACATGTCCTATGGATACACGTTACGTGTCTTTAATGCAGTGGTTTCCATTGCCTTCTGCATCCTCATGTCGTTGATCATTGCTGATTCTTCCGCCTTTAGGGGCAAATTCCCACCCCTAGGACAAGAAAGTGCCCTGAACCTCTATCCGCTCCTCCGCCCTCTTAGACAAGGCCGTTTGCAGAATGAGGCTGACTTCTTATGTCGGATGTCTTCGGCCGCCAATGCTGATTATTTATCAAAATTTAGGGAGGGGCGGGGATCGAACCCGGGACCGAAGACGTTTTGATTATGAATCAAAGACGCTACCCCTAGACCATGGGTACTGTGACAAAAACATGTAGATAAATAATTGGCGTTTGAGAGTTTGAAGCTAATGTGTTGGTTTTTCCCTATTCCGTGTAAGATGTGCTGTGGGGAAGAAAAGCAGTACAGGCTGAGTATTTTGAACGAAGCCTAATAACATGGCTTAGTAAGGGTTAAAGAATTTTCCGTGACGTCAGGTTTTTTCCGGCACCTTTTAAACAACAAAAAAGCTGCGAGATGTCTTGCATGAAGTGCTGATACGAGGAGCAGGGCATGTCTAATAAGAGTGTTGTGTTCTGCACCTGAATGACTTGAATGTTAAAGAATATTTGGGGGATGCTTGGATCTCGCGTAATCGAGGAAATAGCCAGCAGCAGTTTCTAGGTACAGGAGACTATTGGAAGATCCTCTGGAGAGGAGATGATGATTAAAAGTATTGCATGTTTCTGATGTCGCAAATTAGTAGTACACAGCGTTCGACAGAGTGTGGTAGTGTTTTGAGGAAGAGGCAGACTTGACCAGTGTTATTTGAAGTTCACAAAAGACGTTTGTTTCCACAGATGCTTGAAGCGTTGCTTTTTTTGTGTGATTCATTGGCTTTAAAGTGATATCTTTTTATTTCTGCAATTTGTGGAGATTATCTACGGAAGTAGAGACCAGTCGAAGGCTGGATAGTGGCTCTTGGCGGTGCACGGTTTCCAATACAGTGATCGCATCTCGGAATATTTCTGAATGCACTTATATTGCTATACACTATATGTTTACGTTGGTGCTAGAATAGTGAAAATTTTATCCTTGTCATGCGGGTCTTACAGAAGCTGGTGACAGTTATTAAAACTATTTAGTAAGCGTACAAGTGCAAAGTAATTATTCAGGTATGCCAACAAAAGATTCCTAGTTAATCAAGGGAGCGATATGGCGTATGTATTGTGTAGCACGTAAGAATATAGAGTCCGCTTGTCGATGCATCTCTGAGGCAACGTCACTGCATTTTCGTGGAGGAGACGAAGGAGCACTCCAAATTCACGTCTAGACGTAGTCTCCTGCACACGGATCAACAACTACAAGGCCATCTGTCTACAACCTGCTAGTTCTTATGCCTCGTGTATCAAAGGGTTAATAGCACTTCGGCGCTATTCGACCAGGGTAGCTACTCCAGTTGTCTTTCTTCTTTATCCAGTGCAACAAGTTCTGCTCGACTCGGTAATAAGCAGCTATTTGCTATGTGAAGAAGTAAAGGAAGAACACCGCTCCTTGTTACACGTTTTAGTTTTGTGTAACAATTATGTAATGACAATAAATTCCGTCTTCTTGTAATTACTTTGTTTTTCTGACTTGTTGCTTCTTTCGTCTTTTGTTCTTGGCTAGATGATTGGTCAGTATCACTCGTATACTTCATCACCAGTTTTCAGAGGAAAAACACTGGAGAATTATAGTAGCATATTTATTTCCTTCTAAATCATTATCCAGCAATGCAATCGCTTTTCTCGACTACACTCAGGCATCATTGCGACTGCCAACAATCAGCCAGTTGCATCAAGTATTACAGAATCTTCACTTCCTTGCTATGGACACTATAGGTTCTTAAACACCACAGTGTTATTTTTTCCTGTTAGTAAATCACAGTCGTTGTAAGACCCATAGATTGGTGATGAGGCTCACAGTCACGTTTTCTCGGGAAAGTATGTGATATACGCAAACTGAACCAAAAACGGGTGCCCCTCAGGCGACACCATGCAAATACCGTGTAACACCGCACCTAACCTTGACAATGGCCTCACTTTGGCGAGAGAGTAAGTCCACAAGTCTCTTCGGGTATGCTGTGTCTAGCTGAAGTCGCCCAGTGTTACATTCAGTACAGCTACCATATCGCCGTTACGTTGATTGCTGCGTTTCACCGGCTCCTCCAAACAGGCCATTCATTTTCTATTGGTGAAGATCAGATGATTTAAGTAGGCACCTCGAGGTGCAATAGGATTCCTGAGTGTTCGTCAAACCAAGAATGTACGCTTCCAACAGTCTGAACACACTTTGGAAGTCGGAGTGTGGGCATCATTCTCATCATAAAGGTGCAGAAGAAATGGGCAGTACTTTGTGACATCTCTGACCGATATCTGTTTGTTTTTCTAGTCATTTCTCGGCTATTTTGAGGACAATACAAAGCTTGCTAACGCCAGAGTAAGCCTTAAAATTTTTATGAAATAATATACATTGCAACAGTCACTTCTTACTTATGTTTTATTAGCACGACGCGTTTCGGCAGCATGCTGCCGTTATCACGTGTTATAGTGTGTACATTATGTGATAAGCATGATTAGTCGTTTTGTTAGAGCAGTTACTTACTTTGTTGTTGGTAATTTCGTTGTCTGACACACAGAGCACAGCAACAAATACATCGAAACGTAACACTTTCATAATTATTTGTTTACGCAAATCCAAAGAGTCTCAAAAGCTAAGCTAAACTAGTTTCTATAGATAAAACATTAGTATGCAGTGAAGATGAAAAATTTGTGTCTAAGATGTGTTTACGCCATGGCAAGTATTAGGTGAGTAGTTGGTAAAGAAAATTTTTTATTTTATGTTTTTATAAATTAGTGAAGTTCGGTGGCAGGAGGAACAAGACTTCTGGTCAGGTGACTACAGGGTTATAAACACAAAATCAAATAGGGGTAATGCAGGAGTAGGTTTAATAATGAATAGGAAAATAGGAATGCGGGTAAGCTACTACAAACAGCATAGTGAACGCATTATTGTGGCCAAGATAGATACGAAGCCCACGCCTACTACAGTAGTACAAGTTTATATGCCAACTAGCTCTGCAGATGACGAAGAAATTGAAGAAATGTATGATGAAATAAAAGAAATTATTCAGATTGTGAAGGGAGACGAAAATTTAATAGTCATGGGTGACTGGAATTCGAGTGTAGGAAAAGGGAGAGAAGGAAACATAGTAGGTGAATATGGATTGGGGGACAGAAATGAAAGAGGAAGCCGCCTGGTCGAATTTTGCACAGAGCACAACATAATCATAACTAACACTTGGTTTAAGAATCATGAAAGAAGGTTGTATACATGGAAGAACCCTGGAGATACTAAAAGGTTTCAGATAGATTATATAATGGTAAGACAGAGATTTAGGAACCAGGTTTTAAATTGTAAGACATTTCCAGGGGCAGATGTGGACTCTGACCACAATCTATTGGTTATGACCTGTAGATTAAAACTGAAGAAACTTCAAAAAGGTGGGAATTTAAGGAGATGGGACCTGGATAAACTAAAAGAACCAGAGGTTGTACAGAGATTCAGGGAGAGCATAAGGGAGCAATTGACAGGAATGGGGGAAATAAATACAGTAGAAGAAGAATGGGTAGCTTTGAGGGATGAAGTAGTGAAGGCAGCAGAGGATCAAGTAGGTAAAAAGACGAGGGCTAGTAGAAATCCTTGGGTAACAGAAGAAATATTGAATTTAATTGATGAAAGGAGAAAATATAAAAATGCAGTAAGTGAAACAGGCAAAAAGGAATACAAACGTCTCAAAAATGATATCGACAGGAAGTGCAAAATGGCTAAACAGGGATGGCTAGAGGACAAATGTAAGGATGTAGAGGCCTATCTCACTAGGGGTAAGATAGATACCGCCTACAGGAAAATTAAAGAGACCAAGAGAACAACTTGTATGAATATCAAGAGCTCAGATGGAAACCCAGTTCTAAGCAAAGAAGGGAAAGCAGAAAGGTGGAAGGAGTATATAGAGGGTCTATACAAGGGCGATGTACTTGAGGACAATATTATGGAAATGGAAGAGGATGTAGATGAAGATGAAATGGGAGATATGATACTGCGTGAAGAGTTTGACAGAGCACTGAAAGACCTGAGTCGAAACAAGGCCCCCGGAGTAGACAATATTCCATTGGAACTACTGACGGCCGTGGGAGAGCCAGTCCTGACAAAACTCTACCATCTGGTGAGCAAGATGTATGAAACAGGCGAAATACCCTCAGACTTCAAGAAGAATATTATAATTCCAATCCCAAAGAAAGCAGGTGTTGACAGATGTGAAAATTACCGAACTATCAGCTTAATAAGTCACAGCTGCAAAATACTAACACGAATTCTTTACAGACGAATGGAAAAACTAGTAGAAGCCAACCTCGGGGAAGATCAGTTTGGATTCCGTAGAAACACTGGAACACGTGAGGCAATACTGACCTTACGACTTATCTTAGAAGAAAGATTAAGGAAAGGCAAACCTACGTTTCTAGCATCTGTAGACTTAGAGAAAGCTTTTGACAATGTTGACTGGAATACTCTCTTTCACATTTTAAAGGTGGCAGGGGTAAAATACAGGGAGCGAAAGGCTATTTACAATTTGTACAGAAACCAGATGGCAGTTATAAGAGTCGAGGGACATGAAAGGGAAGCAGTGGTTGGGAAGGGAGTAAGACAGGGTTGTAGCCTCTCCCCGATGTTGTTCAACCTGTATATTGAGCAAGCAGTAATGGAAACAAAAGAAAAATTCGGAGTAGGTATTAAAATTCATGGAGAAGAAATAAAAACTTTGAGGTTCGCCGATGGCACTGTAATTCTGTCAGAGACAGCAAAGGACTTGCAACAGCAGTTAAATGGAATGGACAGTGTCTTGAAAGGAGGATATAAGATGAACATCAACAAAAGCAAAACAAGGATAATGGAATGTAGTCTAATTAAGTCGGGTGATGCTGAGGGAATTAGATTAGGAAATGAGGCACTTAAAGTAGTAAAGGAGTTTTGCTATTTGGGGAGCAAAATAACTGATGATGGTCGAAGTAGAGAGGATATAAAATGTAGGCTGGCAATGGCAAGGAAAGCGTTTCTGAAGAAGAGAAATTTGTTAACATCCAGTATTGATTTAAGTGTCAGGAAGTCATTTCTGAAAGTATTCGTATGGAGTGTAGCCATGTATGGAAGTGAAACATGGACGATAAATAGTTTGGACAAGAAGAGAATAGAAGCTTTCGAAATGTGGTGCTACAGAAGAATGCTGAAGATTAGATGGGTAGATCACATAACTAATGAGGAAGTATTGAATAGGATTGGGGAGAAGAGAAGTTTGTGGCACAACTTGACCAGAAGAAGGGATCGGTTGGTAGGACATGTTCTGAGGCATCAAGGGATCACCAATTTAGTATTGGAGGGCAGCGTGGAGGGTAAAAATCGTAGAGGGAGACCAAGAGATGAATACACTAAGCAGATTCAGAAGGATGTAGGTTGCAGTAAGTACTGGGAGATGAAAAAGCTTGCACAGGATAGAGTAGCATGGAGAGCTGCATCAAACCAGTCTCAGGACTGAAGACCACAACAACAACAACACATGTTTTTATATTACATAAGAAGTAGACAGCGGGCACCAGTGGGCTTATATGAAGAGCTGGAAATATTCATTCATGGCACAGTTCATAGAGACATGTTACTAAACGATAAATTTGAAAGTAATAATATTAACTTATTTAAAAACTTCTCCAATGCTCAATATCTATTTCATTGAAAAAATCATCTTTACCATCTACTCAACCAATCTTTGCATGACATAAATACATGTACATATAAATGTTTTTATCTTCACTGTATACCACTGTTCTAGGTACAGAAACTGGCATGTATTAGCTTTTAAGACTTTTTGGATTGATGTAAGCAAATGATTGAGGAAATTTTGGGTTGTTATGTAGTTGTTACTGTGCTCTATGTGCCAGACAACGAAATTACCACCAAAAAGTAAGTAAATGCACTAACAAAATGAATAATCATGCTTATCACATAATGTACACACTATATTTATCCTCCTGAACAGATGTCTTTTACGACACATAACCTCACTGACACGCATAGCAAAAGAAACAACCTCACTGCATATTACAGAGTAAAACTAACTATAAATGCGTCTGATGATGGCCGCATGCTGCCGAAACTCGTCGTGCTAATAAACTATTAGTACAAGTGACTGTTGTAACATACATTTCATAAAAATCTTACAATGCGATCGCAGCCCTCAAATAACATCCATACAATGTGAACAAATTTAAGGCTTCAAATTATCTTGTAAAAAAACGAGCGGGCGCAGGTGTTCGCCCCGTGGTATGCCTTGACAACAGGGGACCAGAGACTCTGGAGGAGGGAAGCGGGTCCACAGGGCGCCACAATTCGTGGAAGGGATTGCCGTAAGCCCCCGTCCGTCGCTTTGGCGGCAAATACTGTTTTCTCCTTGGAAGGCGGCGTGCCACTGCAAGTCCCTAGAGCCATGGTTTTCAACCTTTTTGAGTTCTGACTACCCTGACCAACTATGTTGTTTCTGTGGCTCCCCTGTAAGATACTTCGTAAAAACTGAAATAATTAAGATAAAGTCACGAATAAAATATTACTCACGTCAATGCAACATTTGAACTTGCTTCTTGTTACAGAACTTGTCAAATATTAGCACCAAATGAGATACAGCTACCCTCATTTCCTTGTACTAGTTTCGATCTGTTCTCTATTTTAATTACAGCCACTGCCGAAAACCCACTGTCGCAAATATAGGAAGTTGCAAAAGGCATTCAGTGCTTTCTCGCTCAAGATCACAAAAGGAACATGAAGTTCAGATAAACGACCTTCAATTATGTAAAAAAATATCGTCAGTGAGACCTACTCATTATCGTTTATAAAATGCTGCAAACATGGAAAGTAGTCCATTTCTTCTCTGTGCTTCATTTTTCTCTTCCAAAGATGAACCTACACCACTGGCCATTAAAATTGCTACACCAAGAAGAAATGCACATGATAAACGGGTATTCATTGGACAAATATATTATACTAGAATTGACATGTAATTACATTTTCAAGCAATTTGGGTGCATACATCCTGCGAAATCAGTACCCAGAACAACCACCTATGGCCGTAATAACGGCCTTGATATGCCTGGGCATTGAGTCAAACAGAGCTTGGATCGCGTGTACAGGTACAGCTGCCCATGAAGCTTCAACACGATACCACAGTTCATCAAAAGTAGTGACTGGCGTATTGTGACGAGCCAGTTGTTCGGCCACCACTGACCAGACGTTTCAATTGGTAAGATATCTGGAGAATGTGCTGGCCAGGGCAACAGTCGAACATTTTCTGTATCCATAGAGGCCCGTACACGACCTGCAACATGCAATCGTGCATTATCCTGCTGAAATGTAGGGTTTCTCAGGGATCGAATGAGTGGTAGAGCCACGAGTCGTAACACACCTGAAATGTAACGTCCACTGTTCAAAGTGCCGTCAGTGCGAACAAGAGGTGAAAGAGACGTGTAACCATTGGCACCCCATACCATCACGCCGGCTGATACGACGGTATTGCCATGACGAATACACGCTTCCAATGTGCGTTCACCGCAGTTTCGCCAAACAAGGATGCGACCATCATGATGCTGTAAACAGAACCTGGATTCATCCGAATAAATGACGTTTTGCCATCCGTGCACCCAGGTTCGTCGTTGAGTACACCATCGCAGGTGCTCCTGTCTGTGATGCAGCGTTAAGGGTAACCGCAGCTACGGTCTCAGAGCTGATAGTCCATGCTGCTGCAAACGACGTCGAACTGTTCGTGCAGATGGTTGTCGTATTGCAAACGTCCCCATCTGTTGATCCAGCGGTCGAGACGTGGCTGCACGATCCGTTACAGCCATGCGGATAAGATGCCTGTCATCTCGACTTCTAGTGATACGAGGCCGTTGGGATCCAACACGGCGTTCCGTATTACCCTCCTGCACCCACCGATGCCATATCCTGCTAACATTCATTGGATCTCGACAAATGCAAGCAACAATGTCGCGATACGATAAACCGCAACCGCAATCGCCATAGGCTACAATCCGACCTTTATCAAAGTCGGAAACGTGATGGTACGCATTTCTGCTCCTTACACGAGGCATCACAACAACGTTTCACCAGGCAACACCGGTCAACTGCTGTTTGTGTATGAGAAAATGGTTTAAATGGCTCTGAGCACTATGGGACTTAACATCTATGGTCATCAGTCCCCTAGAACTTAGAACCACTTAAACCTAACTAACCTAAGAACATCACACACATCCATGCCCGAAGCAGGATTCGAACCTGCGACCATAGCGGTCACGCGGTTCCAGTCTGAAGCGCCTATAACCGCACGGCCACACCGGCCGGCTTGTGTATGAGAAATCGGTTGGGAACTTTCCTCATGTCAGCACGTTGTAGGTGTCGCCACTGGCGCTAACCTTGTGTGAATGCTCTGAAAAGCTAATTAGCATATCACAGCATCTTCTCCCTGTCGGTTAAATTTCGCGTCTGTAGCACGTCATCTTGGTGGTGTAGCAATTTTAATGGCCTGTAGTGTACTTTCTGAAGGCCGAAAATTTTGTCAGTGAGTTTAACTTCTCAAATACATCACATAATCATGCTGCCTTTAACAGAAAGTCAGCGTCAAGAAAGCACTTCTTCTAAGTAAGAACAGGTTTCTCGCCTAAGTTCAAAAGTGCACGTAATACATTTTCCATGGAAAACGAACGACTGCTGCTATGAAATAAGAGGTAGGTATGTTCAGCCCCCATATCTTGACACATTTGTGTAAAAAAAGTCTAGCTTTCTGAGGACGGGTTTTAATAAAGTTCACTACATTTATGACAGTTTGCAGTTCTTGATTCACACCAATACTTAAATGTTGCAAGGGGCGTGTTCTGTGTGGAAAATGCAATTAGAGCACATAATATCGGGAGCTTTGCCGCGGATAAGTGCTTGTAGACTACTGTACCGCCCGGGCATGGATCGCACACATCAGTATACACACCAACACTGTTAGCCCAGTTAATTTGTTTTTTTGCCATGAACTTGTCCACTGTTTCAAACAAATCTTTGCTTCTCGTATCTGCATTTACTTCACCACAAATATTTTCCATTACTTCATTACTTTCTTCGCTAATAAATCGCACATAACAAATAAAATGAACGTCTCTATCGCTTTCAGGCCTCAACAAGCAGCAAAGCGAAATCCCTCCATCTAATTTTTTCTATAATTTGTTCATGGAGGTCCTCTCCTAACTCTTGTATTCAACGACTAATTGTAGTCTCAGACAAAGGAATGGGTGAAAGCTGTTTTTCCATGTGGACTCTCCAAGCATAATGGACACCATGTCAACAGCACACGGTATAATTAGTTCTCCTGGAACGACATGGGCTTTCTAACATTTTGCTACTCGTAAGAACATTGTAGGACGTTAGAAGTGCTTTATTCGAGATTCTTGCTTCTTCAAAAAATGATGATTTTTCTTCTTTCGTTTGTCTCAGTTTCCTAGAAAAATGTTTTTGTCTGACCATGTCGTTCTTATGAACACCTTCTAAATGATGCTTTAATTTGCTAGGTAGCATATATTCAACGGAACGTACGTTCAAACACAAAACACATTGTGAACGTTCCTCATTGTTCACAACTGTGCACATGAAACCAAAATCTAAGCAGCTATCGTCGTATTTTCTGCACTTGCGTGTCCTATCTTTATTACTAGTTTCCTTGTTGTGTTCAGCAAAATGGGCCACCATGGCGCTGATCCGCCTTTGCCTCCAAATCTTGTTATCCAATCAACTGAGTTTAGGTGCGAAGGGCTCAACCAGAACGGAACATGGCTAGCAGCCAGTATCAACCTGCTGCATGCTAAGGTGCATTCTGTAAGGCAAAAATGGGAATTTTCTCCAAGGTTCCCCTGTATTCATGTAAATTAAGCAATATTCTCACTGATCACTGTGGCAGTAACTGGGAGCCATCCATTCCATGTACAGTTTTTCAAAAAGTCAGGAGTTGGGTTTAGAGAAGCAGAATTTTTGGCACTTATCGTGGGGAAACTATCTGGGGCATTCACGGTTCAGAGGTCGTCAGGGGCAGTCTTTCTCTGCCGCATCTTGATTGTCTTTATTCGGTGTTGACTGGCACGTTTTGGAACACGGCTGCTGAGTTTTGAATGAGTGTTGTGTTTCGCTTTAGTGCAATCCACTTTCTGGGCAGCATACAATTTGATTTACTTTGCAATTGCGAGCTGCACAGATTAAGAAAGCTAGTAGCGTTTCCCAAGCAGTCTTCCATGTAAATAGCTACATCTCCACAGTGTCAGCGGGATATTCATGATCAAGATGAGGTCCTAGAGAGCTCTGTGATTCAGTATTTTAGACGACTTCGTGCCTGTTGTGTTGCAGCATTTTTCCAGTCACCATTACGAGACTTTATGTTCATTTAGCTGTGAAGTTATTTTCTGTCATTTTAATGTGGTATGCGTCGATATTCTGAGTACATAAACGACTTATTACCTCAATCTTGACCTGAATCTCAGAACCAAACCATTGTCCTGCAACTGATCCTTGTTAGGTGATCCTATAAAAACAAAGTTAAACCCTGCATTCCTAGTTTCACCGCCTCACTGCAACTGTGTTCCATTGCAAACCAGGTGCCAACCTTTTCGTTTGAATATCAAATATGAGTTTATTTTGAACTGTAATGATGATTTATAATTTACACTAAGCTCGTCTCACAAGGGGAGGGCACGACCTTCAGATTAAGGATTTACTTCAAACTTTGTACATTTGTAGTAGTCAGTTACGACAAAATAAAATGCAAGTATTAAGGGTTACTGTGTAGGCGATTTCGAGAAAATCGCAAGAGAAGTTTTACGTGTCAATGACGTACTCGCGAAGTGCGACGCTGAACACGATGTAGCTGCGGCCACGTGGCTAGCGTCAAAACTCGGTAATCGGTGGATGGCCTGATCGGATTCCACTCATGTTTTTTTATTTATATTTTTCTCAATACTCGTCACATTACTTAATACATATTACATCTGAAAGGTAACACGATGAAAAGACAGCCGGCCGAAGTGGCCGTGCGGTTAAAGGCGCTGCAGTCTGGAACCGCAAGACCGCTACGGTCGCAGGTTCGAATCCTGCCTCGGGCATGGATGTTTGTGATGTCCTTAGGTTAGTTAGGTTTAACTAGTTCTAAGTTCTAGGGGACTAATGACCTCAGCAGTTGAGTCCCATAGTGCTCAGAGCCATTTGAATTTTTGATGATAAGACACATATGCGCGACTCCAATGTGGGTGTATAAGCACCCAGTTATAGACAAGGGATTTGAGGGCCATTCGTGTCTTTCAGACGTGCTTGCGGTAAATGCAAAAACATGAGCGATGGCGATGTTATTTCCAAATACACGCATGAACTTGTAATGAATTTCCAATGTTATTTGGGTGTTCACCAATTTTTACTATCACTACAAATATTATATTTATAACAATCGACGAGTAAACGACCAAGACGTATGCCTGTCGCAATTTCTCAGATCCCTTATACCCGCATCGGATAAGGTACCGAGAACTGCTTCGCACCTGGAGTCTGCAGACACAGATTTCAAGGACGAGGGACAGGCTTGGAAATCCCAAGTCAAACGTCGATAAGTAAAGGTGCAAATAACTTTATTCAGTAACTCAATATGTCATAACATGAGAGTAATGTACGATTGATCGTCGGATGTGCTTTCGACTTCAAGTTGCAGGATGATATTTTTCGTACTCGACACGGAAAATATAAATTAAAACAGCATCCACTACATCAAAAGAATGCAGTTTCTTCGCATACACAGGGATTCTTCAGAGTTTCTAAAGAAAAACAAAGCGCGTTGACATTTTGAAAAATTTCCCTTTCTTCATACAATTTTGATGGGAACCACGCATAACGCGTTTTCGTAAACATCGGTGTCGAAAATTGGCGATGTACTATTGAATGTATTTCAATAGCATCTTCACCAGAAGCGGTTTGTCGTTCGTTGTCATGAACTAATTTGAGAGCGCTTGTTAGTTTTGAAATTGCCTATAGAAATAAAAGTCGCATAATATTTGTTGTAATAGTAAAAATTAACAAACTACTAAATAACAGTGTAAATTCAATAAAAGTTCATGCCAATACACTTGTTTTTTTTCATCATATTACCTTTCAGATCTAGTAAGTACGAAATAATGTGACTAGAGTTGAAAAAAATATAAATTAAGAAAAAAAGATGAGCGGGAGTAGATCCAGAGACCCACCAATTACGGAGCTTGAACGCTGAACGCATGACCGTCGTCCTCTCGTGCTTAGTGGCGCAACGTGTGATACACTACTGAAGCGTAAAACTACTCTTGCAGTTTTCTCGAAATGGCCTAAACAGTACGTCTTACTACCGGTACAGCGTGTTGTCCTGTGGACTGCTAAAAGTGTACAAAGTTTGAAGTAAATTCGGGATCCGGGCGTCGCGGTTAGATGTGATAAATGCAGCTGAAAGAGAGAAGGTAAAGATAGGAAACACACGACTAATTCAACGTGGTCACAGAGAATATTGCAATACGCAACCTACTAGATGCTCACAGTAACCCGAATCAACGGGTTCTGGTAGCCAGTTCATAGTGCGAAATACCAACGCCCTCCCTCCTAAAAAAGCAAGCTTTGAAACCAACAATACACCTCCGGTCTGAGTAACACTCTCTACTCACTGCATGTTAAACGCAGTATTGGACGGTAGCTGCACTCGACGCTAATGTCATTTGAGAAGAGACCAACTCAAAAGCCATCAAACTACACTTCACGCCTGATGTCGAGTTTTCCTGCGCTGATTGGCCGTTTGTAGCCATGTGCCGACGCGTGCAATGGCTTTTTACGAGGTACTCGTTCCCTTTGCAATGTTCGTATTGAAACTGGTTGAGACAGACCTGCTTTCACTAACAACAGCAATTGCATTAGAGTTCGCACTCGATTATCAGTGATGTGACGTGACAGTTGTTCCCGATCTCTAACGGTTATTATGTTTTACGTGCACTGCTTTTACACCGTGATACGTGGGTGTAAGCGTTACATCACTCCTTGTAGACATGTTGGACATTCCGCGCTGATACACCAACAAATCGGGCAACTTCATTCGCTATGTGGGCGTGGGCACGTCCAAACACTCACTGCCGTTCTGTCAGGTTACCACATCGATTCATCTGTCTGGGATGATTCCATGTAGTTAACGACATACACACCACGTCATTTCCGATACTTGTCAGCAGTAGAAAGTCACGTGACCACCTGCTAACAGTTCTACCCCATCCACCGTTCCAAAGCGATCATTGTGCTCATTTTAGACACTGAACAATATATAAGACGCAATCAAAAAGTTTCCGATCGAAAGCCATACCGTCCAGATTCGGTGTGCCTGTCATTCAAAATCGCCGTGAGCATTGAAGCAATCATCCCACCAACGCACTGGATTGAAGACACTAGTTTGGTAAAACGCTGTTTCCTGCTGCGTTAAGAAGTCTGTAACTGTCTGCTGCACACCCTCGTCCTACAGGAATCGTCGACCCTTCAAGGACTTTTTTGAGGGACGGAAGGAGTGATAATCGCATGGAGAGAGATCAAGATCATAGGACGGGTGCTCGAGTGTGTCCCTCTCAAGTTAGCCTAACTTCTACATGTGGCGAATCGTGGTCGGCATGGAACTTGGTGCACCATTTGGCAACGGTGGCTTTTGTCAGACACGCTGCCCCATACACATTCTTCATTCTCTTACGGACATCTACCAGTATTTGTCCCTAGGCAGCCAAGAAAAGAATAGCAGCACATTGTTCCTGTTTGGACGCATTCGGTAATAACATAGCCATAGTTCGCGTCTCCGCATTTACCGCATGCACATCGGGAACACACGAATACAACTCTAATCCGTTGCCTACGTGTCAGTGCTTACACACGCGCATCGCAGTCGCGCTACTTTGCAAATACGCTGCAGCAACGCCTTAAAATGGGAACTGTTTGATCGCCTCTTATACAGCGTGATCAGAAACAGTCTGAAAAGCTTGTTAGGGTGCTGCAGGGTAGGTTCTGCTGAGAGATAGTAGTTCAAAGGGTTCAAATGGCTCTGAGCGCTATGGGACTTAACATCTGAGGTCATCAGTCCCCTAGAACTTAGAACTGCTTAAACTTAACTAACCTAAGGACATCACATACATCCATGCCCGAGGGAGGGTTCTAACCTGCACCCGTAGCGGACGCGCGGTTCCAGACTGAAGTGCCTAGATCCGCTCCGCCATGGCGGCCGGCAGAGAGTATAGTTCAGAAACAAATTCTATACGTTGTTCCGCTCTGAGTTAATCACCACTGAAGTTACCGAGTCAGGCCATTGCGCGCGCAAATTCGAGTGGCTCGCCAGATACAATCAGTGTCTAATAGCATATGTGATAGCACACAAGACAACTCAGTCCTTAGTTTGTGAGTAGTGGGGCAACATTTGTGCTATCTCACACTGCACTGTTGCAAAATTTATTCAAGATGGCGGATGTAAGATGGCTGCCATAGATGTGGCAATGTCCCAGTGATGTCAGGGCAGGAAAATACGTCAATTGGACTACCTCCACTTATCTAACCCCCTCCTCCTCCTCCTCCTCCTCCTCCTCCTCCTCCTCCCCCCCTCACGCTCCTATCCTCCTCCTCCTCTCCTCCTCCATCTGGAATTCGGTGGGAAAAGGACTCAGGCTGTGCTGGACTGTCAGATAGGACAGATGTAAGTATTTATTTTGTATGCATTGCTCCCCTCCCCAACTGGAAATTGATGGGAAAGGACACAGTCTGTGCTGGGCTGCCGGGTAGGACAGAAGTATCCATTGCTTATTTAAACAATTTGAGTTGTCATAGAGAGTTGCTCCATCCGATGTGTTCACCATGAGGTCCACAGTCCAACTGACCTAGTTCACAACACCAGCACTGTCAGCCCTTACCCTCTCCCCTCCCACGACATAATCCAAGATGGTGGTCTGGGCAATAAATGGGGAGAAAGGAAATCTGTCTCTAGCTGCTGGACTGGGAATACAGACCTAATTGTTTACCGTATTCAGTGAATGAGATGTCTGTGATGGAGAAGGAAGAGTTTAACAGGTATATTAGCTGTAATCACGCATATGAGGACTGTTTTGATATCAACGATATTTGGTGAAGACGAATACGCTTCATGAAATAATGAAGATGCAGCAGGATGGAGCTAAGTTACATTTGCAACTCATACTGATCAATGCATGTGCTGTAACTGTAGATCATTCTACAAAAGTCCAGTCATTCTTCTGAAGTGCGAAAGGCAAGACATTCACCCACTCCGGCACAAGCATCCATATGCAGAGACGAATTTAATATGTGTACTACACGCTAGTGCACAGCTAAGGACTGTATCCATAGCCTCCTACACAATGAGTGAAAGGAAAAGATAATGGACGAGCGTGTGGCGAATACTTTTCAACAAATAATGGTAATGCAGTGGGATGGTGTGAACATGCATTTCAGTGATCATACAGATAGATGCTTGTCACTGGGACTGCCTACCTTTTTTTAAATTCCCTAACATCCTATTTCACAATGAACCATAGGTTTCAACCTTGAGATTTGGAGACCAACTGGCCTTGTTCAAAATACTGCTGTCAGAGTGTACTGTCGGCGCTCCACCACTCCCCTACCATGACGTAGTCCAAGATGGCGGTCTAGAAAAAAAGGGTGAGCACTCTTAGGAATGCCGAACCCGTTTACATTATAGGCTTCAGCCAACAGGTCGGCAGCATCTGGTGATGTTATTGGAGGGGATATAGGACAGGTTCAGCAGCTCTGTAGCCTCATTCTCACCCAGTCAGCAAGCAGCAGCAGCAGCAGAAGAACAAGAACCATGAAGTAGATTAGATTAGATTAGTACTTGTTCCATAGATCATGAATATGACACTTCGTAATGGTGTGGAACGTGTCAGGTTAATAGAAGGTGTCTATACAAGATATTACATTAGACAAAATATTACATGACAATTAATATTTTTTTTGGGGGGGGGGGGGAGGAGGAGGAGGAGGTTGATGAAATTACCCATTTACTATATCCAAAAATTCATGTAATGAGTAGGAGGAGTTGCCATTAAGAAATTCTTTTAATTTCCGTTTAAATGCTGTATAGCTATCTGTCTGACTTTTGATGCTATTAGATAAGTGACCAAAAAATTTGGGGCAAAATAATTTACCCCCTTCTGAGCCAAAATTAGATTTAACCTTGAGTAGTGAAGATCATCCTTTCTCCTAGTGTTGTAGCCATGTACACTGTAAGTAGGCTGTTTAGGTTTTTTTACTGGTACCGCCACGTAGCACTCTATATGAAAATCACTGACTGTGCTGTGTGCAGTGTGAGGCTGGTCGGCATTGTTGCAATAATCGCTATTGTAGTGTTGGGCAGTTGGCTGTTAACAGCGTGTAGCGTTGCGCAGTTGGAGGTGAGCCACCAGCAGTGGTGGATGTGGGGAGAGAAATGGCGAAGTTTTGAGAGCGGATGATCTGGACGTGTGTCCATCAGAGACAGTAAATTTGTAAGACTGGATGTCATGAACTGCTATATATATTATGACTTTTGAACACTATTGCGGTAAATACATTGTTTGTTCTCTATCAAAATCTTTCATTTGCTTAGTATGCCTATCAGTAGTTAGTGCCTTCAGTAGTTAGAATCTTTTATTTAGCTGGCAGTATTGGCGCTCGCTGTTTTGCAGTAGTTCGAATGACGAAGATTTTTGTGAGGTAAGTGATTCATGATAGGTATAGGTTATTGTTAGTCAGGGCCATTCTTTTGTAGGGATTATTGAAAGTCAGATTGTGTTGCGCTAAAAATATTGTGTGTCAGTTTAAGCACAGTCATGTATAATTTTTCTAAGGGGACGTATCAACACTGCTATTACTTTTGAAATAGTTTGGATTGTTAATAACAAATTTCATAAGTGACTATATATATTGTGAGGCTACAGTGAAGATCTCTAGCTCTTTAAATAAGTGTCTGCAGCATGATCTTGGATGAGCTCCAGCAATTATTCTGATTACACACTTTTGTACGATGAACACTCAGTGATGAGTTACCCCAGAATATGATGCCATACGAAAGCAGAGAATGAAAATAGGTGTGGTAAGCTAGTTTACTAAGATGTATATCGCCAAAATTTGCAGTGACCCTAACAGCATAAGTAACTCAACCCAAACGTTTCAGCAGGTCCTAGTGTGTTTCTTCCAGTTCAACCCCTTATCAATGCATACACCTAGAAATTTTGAATATTCTACCTTAGCTACCGATTTCTGATCAAAGTCTATATTTATTAACGGTGTCATTCCATTTACTGTGTGGAACTGTATATACTGTGTTTTGTCAAAGTTTAATGAGAGCCCATTTGCAGAGAACCACTTAATGGTTTTCTGAAAAACATAGTTTACAATTTCACCAGTTAGTTCTTGTCTGTTGGGTGTGATAGCTATACTTGTATCATTGGCAAAAAGTACCAGCTTTGCATCTTCGTGAATATAGAATGGCAAGTCATTAATATATATTAAGAACAGCGGAGGACCCAAGACTGAACCTTGCGGCACCCCATTCTTGATTGTTCCCCAGATTGAGAAATCACCAGTTTTTTACACATTATGTGAACTGCTTATTTCAACTTTCTGCAATCTTCCAGTTAGGTATGATTTAAAACATTTGAGCACTCTGCCATTAATACCACAGTACTTGAGCTTATCTAAAAGTATTGTCATCAGCAACTGCATAACAGGGAGAAATGGATAAGTAAGTATACCACATCACATCATCACATCTTTGTCTGTAGTCATCATCATTATTATTATTATTATTTTATTATTATTATTATTGTTATCATCTTTCCTTTCTCAGACCTTAGGTCTGGTTAAAAATGGAAAGTTACGCAGACCTTGATCAAGCATGACTTCCTTTTAACTGTACGGTATATGTTACATTGCATTTAGGAACTTTCGGGTAATTGAACATGTATCAATAATTACAGATTTCTGTAGTTCTATATATACGTTTGGATGTAGCTGTATTGCGTTGATGTACTGGTGGATATTGTGTGGTATGACTCCTGTAGTTGATAGTATAATTGGTATGATGTCAACTAAATCCTGATGCCACATGTCTTTGACTTCCTCAGCCAGTTGGACGTATTTTTCAATTTTTTCTCCTGTTTTCTTCTGTATATTTGTTTTATTGGGTATGGATATTTCGATTAGTTGTGTTAATTTCTTCTTTTTATTGGTGAGTATGATGCCAGATTTGTTATGTGGTGGTGTTTTATCTGTTATAATGGTTCTGTTCTAGTATAATTTGTATTCATCATTCTCCAGTACATTTTATGGTGCATACTTGTATGTGGGAACGTGTTGTTTTATTAGTTCATGTTGTATGGCAAGTTGTTGATGTGTGTTATTTTTTCTACATTGTCATGTCTTCTGGAGTATTCTGTATTTGCTAGTATTGTACATCCGCTTGTGATGTGATCTACTGTTTCTATTTGTTGTTTGCAAAGTCTGCATTTATCTGTTGTGGTATTGGAATCTTTAATAATATGCTTGCTGTAATATCTGGTGTTTATTGTTTGATCCTGTATTGCAATCATGAATCCTTCCGTCTCACTGTATATATTACCTTTTTTAGCCATGTGTTGGATGCGTCTTGATCGATGTGTGGCTGTGTTAGATGATACGGGTGCTTGCCATGTAGTGTTTTCTTTTTCCAATTTACTTTTTTCGTATCTGTTGATGTTATGTGATCTAAAGGGTTGTAGAAGTGGTTATGAAATTGCAATGATGTAGCCGATGTATTTATATGAGTGATTGCTTTGTGTATTTTGCTAATTTCTTATCGTTCTACAATCAATTTTCTTAAATTGTCTACCTGTCCATAATGTAGGTTTTTTATGTCGATAAATCCCCTTCCTCCTTCCTTTCTGCTTAATGTGAATCTTCCTGTTGCTGAATGTATGTGATGTATTCTATATTTGTGGCATTGTGATCATGTAAGTGTATTGAGTGCTTATAGGTCTGTGTTACTTCATTTCACTACTCCAAATAAGTAGGTCAATATTGGTATAGCATAAATATTTATAGCTTTTGTCTTGTTTCTTGCTGCCAATTCTGTTTTCAGTATTTTTGTTAGTCTTTGTCTTTATTTTTCTTTTAGTTCTTCTTTAATATTTGTATTATCAATTCCTATTTTTTGTCTGCATCCTAGATATTTATAGGCATCTGTTTTTTCCATCACTTCTATGCAGTCGCTGTGGTTATCCAATATGTAATCTTCTTGTTTAGTGTGTTTTCCCTTGACTATGCTATTTTTCTTACATTTGTCTGTTCCAAAAGCCATATTTATATCATTGCTGAGTACTTCTGTTATCTTTAGTAATTGGTTGAGTTGTTGATTTGTTGCTGCCACTAGTTTTAGATCATCCATGTATAGCAAATGTGTGATTTTGTGTTGGTATGTTCCAGTAATATTGTATCCATAATTTGTATTATTTAGCATGTTGGATATTGGGTTCAGAGCAAGGCAGAACCAGAAAGGACTTAATGAGTCTCCTTGGTATATTCCACGCTTAATCTGTATTGGCTGTGATGTGATATTATTAGAATTAGTTTGGATATTAAGTGTGGTTTTCCAATTTTTCATTACTATGTTTAGGAACTGTATCAATTTAGGATCTACTTTGTATATTTCCAATATTTGTAGTAACCATGAGTGGGGTACACAATCAAAAGCTTTTTGGTAATCAATGTATGCGTAGTGTAGCGACCTTTGTTTAGTTTTAGCTTGATATGTCACCTCTGCATCTATTATCAGTTGCTCTTTACATCCTCGTGCTCCTTTGCAACAGCCTTTTTGTTCTTCATTTATAATTTTGTTCTGTGTTGTATGTGTCATTAATTTCTGTGTAATGACTGAAGTTAATATTTTGTAGATTGTTGGTAGGCATGTTATGGGGCGATATTTTGCTGGTTTGCTGTGTCTGCTTGATCTTTAGGTTTCAGATAAGTTATTCCATGTGTGATTGTTTCAGGGAATGTGTATGGGTCTGCAATGTAACTCTTAAATAATTTAGTTAGATGTGAATGTGTTGAAGTGAACTTCTTTAGCCAGAAATTTGCTAGTTTATCTTTTCCAGGGGCTTTCCAATTGTGCATAGAATTAATTGCTCGGGCGATTTCATATTGCAAAATTATCACTTCGGGCATTTGTGGTATCATCTTGTATGTGTCTGTTCCTGCTTGTATCCACCATGCATGCCTGTTATGTTGTATCAGGTTTGACCATATGTTGCTCCAGAAGTGTTCCATGTCTGTTATGTTTGGTGGGTTGTCTATTTTAATGTATGTGTTATCTATTGTCTGATAACATTTCTTTTGGTTTGTGTTGAATGTTTGGTTTTGTTTCCTTCTATTTTCACTTTCTTTGTATCTTCTAAGTCGTTTGGCCAATGCTTGTAATTTCTGCTTTTCATCTAATTGCTCTATCGCTTCTTGTTGTGAGATTTTACCTAACCTTTTTCATTTTTTGTCTGATATTTCATTTCTTATAAATTGTGTTAGCTGTCCAATGTCTTTTCTTAGTTTTTCTATTCTGATCTGTAGCCTGTGTTGCCATGCTGGTTTTGTGGGTTTCTTCTGTGTGTTGGTTTGTTCTGATCTCTGCCTAGTGTGTATATTTAGTGTAGTGAGTTCTCCTATATAAACCAGTAGTTATAACTCTTCCATAGTTGTATTTTCATTTATTTTGTTGTGTATGATTGTGTTGATAGTAGTTATTGTTGTTTCGACTTGTGGGATATTTGGTGGTCTATGCATGAATGGTCTAATGTCTGTATGTGTGTCTTTGTATTCTATATATGTTAGCTGAAATTTTTCTTCTATATCTAACATGTGTGTCACTTCATGTTCTATTTGTGCTTGTTCTGGTGGCTGTCTTAAGATTTCGTTTTCCTCTGATTGTTTAGTTGATGCATGGTGTTGTTTGTTTGGTCTGGGATGTTTGAGTCCATTACTGTATTTTCTTCTTCTGATTGCACATTATTTTGTTCCAGTATTTGTTGTACTCGTTGTTTGATGTTTTCTAATTCCGACTGGGGTATCCTGTTGTTTCTGATTATTACACAGATCTGATCAGCTAGTCATTGTTCTGTTAAAAATTTTAATTCTGGGTATCTGGTAATAAAATTTGTGTATACTTGTGATCTGTATCCAGTTGTGTTGGTTCCTAAGGTTGTTGCTTGGTAATAACAGAACATGAGATGTCGTTTAACTTCATCTGACCATCTCATCCTCTGTCTTTGCTTTCGTTCTAGAGTGGTTGCAGGAAGCATATCCTGCAAAACACCTCTATTTGGCTAGCAGTGTCATTACCATTGTGGACGGGCATAGGGTTCAAGCGTCGTCCCCGACCATGACGGCGCTTGTCCGAGGCTTCATTAGTTCCGTCCTGAACTAACTAATCACACTAAAAGGGGGTTAGCCCTATTAGTGGTTTGTCATTATTATTATTATTATTATTATTATTATTATTATTATTACTATTATTGGTTGTTTTTGTGTCTTGGTCCATATGTCACACTTTGTCTTCCTTGTTCAGCAGTAGTCTTCAACACATCCAAGCCTGCAGGGGCAGGCACCAACATGTCGACCTCTGCTATGTCTGGACTTGCAGCAATCTCAGCCACCATCTTGTCGAGACCTGCATCAACCTCAGCCACCATCTTGTCGAGACCTGCATCAACCTCAGCCACCATCTTGTCGAGACCTGCATCAACCTCTGCACCTACAGCAGCAACAACCTCCAGCGCGTCTAACCTGTAGTGACCACACGGGATCCTGTAGCACACACAGCTCACTTGCTGCAGCAGGACACAGAGCTGTTATTGTCTGTCCATCATCGATTTGTGTGATGACACGCAGCCTGCTCCCATCACATCAAATGCTGCTGCTGGTCCTAAACAACAGCAAGTTGTAGGGCAATACTGGTCCCAACAGAACATTCCCATTCTAGTGCAGGTGCAGAGTGTAGATGCTGTGGATAAGAAGATATCCAGTGTACCCATGCTTTTCAGGTCTACATACAATTTAGCATGTAAATGTGGGTATAGAAGTGTATCACGACTGGGGGTTGCATGTGAGAATAGAAATTGAAAATGCATTGAAGGGTGTTAAAGTGGCTATTTCTGAGTTCAACTTAGATGAAATATGTTGTGCAGAGCGCTAAGTTAAGAGAAAGAGGTGAAATGTGTGTGTGAAAAGCCCAAGTATTGTGAGGCACCCATCAGTTTGAAAGAGATATGTGCGGAATTTATTGCATATCAAAAAGCTTTGTTTGGGAAATACTGTACAGGTGTGAAGAAGATAGTGAAAGTGTCTGATGATTTTTGAAGTATGTGTATGCATAATCGCAAACTCTGTGTGTGTTTTATTTCATGTCTCTCTCTCACTGTAGTCCAGGTATGACACTTATTAATGACATTATTATCAATTATAATCATGCAGCAGCAGACAGTTGCATCAAACACCTCATCAGTCACTGACAAAATGAATGATGAAGTTACTCTTCGTAGGTAAAATATATACCTGAATTGTGTGTGTAGCCAATATAGCTTGATCAAGTGATGGTGCTATAGTGGCTAGACATACAATTACCATCCTTATTAGTGTATCTTCCTATATATGCAAACTACCTGTCAGTACCTGATGTAATCGGTATTATGGCAGGGTGGGTGAAACATTCTGATCACAAGGACTTCGTTGTCAGTGACTGGTCCTGTGAAGATGCGAAAGAAGACCTGAAGAAAAAGAAGAATGAAATCCTCCTTCCTTTATAATATATGAGCAATTATTGTAGGCCCATCCAATTGTGGCAACACTAATGTCTTCATGACGCTGCTGACACAGGTAGATGTAGTCAGATATGAACACGTTTGTGTATTCTCAAAAACACTGTTACATCCCAAGGATCAGGAATTACAGAGATACTGCACAGTGTAAAACGCGTTACATGCATGACATTCAGTGAAAGCAGTGATATCCCTCCAACTTGAAAAAGTAAAGACAAACACTGTCTTAATATTTGACGATGTTGCTGTGGAAAACCAAGACCAAATTGGAAAATATTTCTGTTTCGGTCGTCATATGGATGCTGATGTATTTTATCTAAGCCAGACATATTCCAGAATCCCGAAACAGTTGGTTAGGGATAATGCAAACCTCATTGTAGCCTTTAAACAAGACAATCTGAATTTAAAACACGTTTACTATGCACATGCAGGAACTGGTATGTCATTCAATGATTTTGTAAAGATATGTGCCGATTGCTGGAATCATTCACAGTATGGGTTTCTCGTTATTGATAAAACAAGAAAATTGAACGGTGATAGGTGCAAGCGAGACTTCCAAGAGTGTCTGTATGTATAGCCCAGTAAGAGAGGAGAGTACATCAGTATGTGCAGCACCAAAGACAAATTCGTGTGCATGCGTACCTCTCAACCCCAGAGAAGGGGTGTACATAGACAGAACTTTCTCTTGTACTTGGATGCGAAAATTCAGACTATCGTGCATAAAGTTGGAGGAATGTGCAGGGAGTTAGAGACGTATTACCAGACTATTTTGAGAATTATCAGCGCATTAAATGAGTTAGTTATCTAATCGGTAACAAAGTAACCGACTTAACTGAAAGCGTCGAGTTATTGAGAGGAAAACAGATGTTGAGGCTATTGTTGTTGAGAAGGGGAAGCAGGCACATAATAAGAGGAAGATAAGCGAATATACAAAGCCTCACACTGCAGAGACGTCTGATTAGTATAAACCGAGATGTCAACAAAGCTGAAGGTCATTCACGTGCACAAAGCCATTTGAGAGAAACTACGGTTACTAAGGCTAGGGCATATGAATCGACAGCAAACACTAAGAGAGACCTTTAAGTCTGTTACTGATTCTCTTAGACAAGTCTCAGCAAAAACAAAACCAGATGATATCGATGGTGTTGGCATTGACTAATTCATTACCCATCGTGCCCCTGGCCAGATAGGTAGGACATTTGGCGTTAGCAGGGAAAAACTATACATGTTGGGAGTGCAGCCATAAAATAACTGATGAAGCAATGTAAATTGGTGATAAGCCGTTTGAGAGAACACCTGGCTTAATGAATCTTATTTTCCTAAGACCCACGAAAACACCTATAAATTATTCAGTTACTGATATGGAAAAGTACTATGAAATGCTGCATTTGACTGATGAACGTAAGATCTCAAAAATCCTGGCAACAGAAATATAAAACCATTATAAAACCAACACTTGATGGTGAAAACAAACATCAACAGTGGCCGAGGAGTTCTAGGCGCTACAGTCCAGAACACACGCCTGCAGGTTCGAATCCTGACTCGGGCATGGATGTGTGTTATATCCTTAGGTTAGTTAGGTTTAATTAGTTGTAAGTTCTAGGGGACTGATGACCTCAGAAGTAAAGTCCCATAGTGCTCTGAGCCATTTGAACCAAACATCAACAACAACAGCAGCAGCAGCAGCTGTGATGGTATTGACATTGAGCATAAAGCAGTGAACAATCGAATCCCACAGTATATACACACACACACACACACACACACACACACACACACACACACACACACACACACACTGTGGGACTCTTTTTCCCGCCAATTTCCAGATGGAGGAATGAAGGCAAGGGGAGTGGTGGTGAGAGGAGGGGAGTGAGAGGTGGGGGGAGGAGAGGGGGTTAGGTTAGTGGAGGTAGCCCAATTACCCATTTTCCACCACAATTTGAACTTCCCACCATGACATCACTGCAACGTTGCCACATCCATGGCCGCCATCTTGGATCCACCATCTTGAATAAATTTGGTAACAATGCAGTGTGAGGTGAGACGAAACTTGTCCTGCTACTCTTGTGTTTGATCCTTTTTTTTAGCATCCTACCTCCAATTTCTGTATCACCCTCTTGATCGGTTTTAGGACACTAAGTGAAAAAAAGTTCGGCAGCACCGTCTCTGGAGGTCCACTTTGTGTGCACAATGTCCTGATTGGGTAACTTCCAATGCTAGTTGACTCGGAAACGCCGCAACGTATCAATTTTTTTCATAACAATTATTTTTCAGCACAGCACACCCTGCAACACTCTTACTAGATATTCAGACTATTGCAGACCATTCTATACATTGTCCAGAGCTCTTATGTGCCAAGTTTGGCTGAAAGTCCTTCAGTTGGTCTGCAGCTATACGTATTTTTACATGTGACCTTCTGATCATCACGACGTCTCCTCCTACAGCTGCTTCACACCCACAGTCCTTTTTTTAGTTGGTTTGTCATGTGTGTACCATGTTGATACAGTTCGCATGCAAACTGCCCGATAACATTTCTTGTTTTCAGCTTATCACAGCACTTATTATATCTTTACTGGAGCGTAAGTTGGTACACGTTCTGGCGGTTTGCTACTATAACTTTTACAGTAACTACTGTAGCTTTTTATAAAAACTAAACCTGCTCATGAGACTGATCTGTCCTTAGTCGCTTGCATTTGATAAAACCACGTTTGATGAAATATTTTCCTGCACTTTTTTCTTCACAAAGTTAAATGCTTGTGACTAAGGGAAATAGTAGTAGAAAGTAAATGAAATAATTAATGAAGCAATCCTGCTAGCAGCCACTCTTAAGTAACAGATCAATGACGTTTCTGTTCCAGTCTTGCATAATTGCGTTTACAAGCTGTGCTGAGTAAGTTAGTGACACTGCACACTTTTTGTTGTTGTTGTTGTTGTTGTTGTTGTTGTCGTCGTCTTTAGTCGGAAAACTGTCTTGAGGCAACTCTCCACATTAGTCTATCCTGCGCAAGTCTCTTCATCTCAGCTTAAGCACTGCAACCTACATCTTTCTGAACCTGCTTATTTTTGTCAAGACGTGGACTTCCTCTACAATTTTTATTCCACCCCACCTTCCCCCCCCCCCCCCCCAAAACACACACACACTCTCACTTCCTACCATTACCAAACTGACGATTCCATGACGTCTCTGGAAGTTTCCTATCGACAGAATGCTTCTTTTAGTCACATTGTGTCATAAATTTTTTTACTCCTCAACTCAATTCTGTACCTCTTCATTACTTATTCTATCTACCTGTATAATCTTCTTCACTCTTCTACAGCACCACAATTCAAAAGCTTTTATTCCTTTGCTGTCTGAACTATTTGTCATCCACGTTTCACTTTCGTACAAGGCTATATTCTATAAAAAAAATTTCAGAAAAGATTTCCAACATTTAAATTTACGTTCGATGGTAACAAACCTCTCGTTTTCAGAAACACATTTTTTGCTATTGCTATCTGCATTTTGTATCATCGTCAGTTATTTTCTTGCCTAAGTAGCAACATTCATCTCTTAGTTTTAGTGTCTTATTTCATAATCTAATACCCTCAGCATCACCTGATTTAATTCGATTACATCCCAGTAGCCGTGTTTTACTTTTGTTGATATTAAGCTTTTAACCTATTTTCAGGAAACTGTCCACTCTGTTCAGCTGTTCATTCAAGTCCTTCCCCATCTCTCATAGAATTCCAAAGTCATCAGCAGAACGTGATCCACCCCATCTCATTCCCTTCTCTACTGCCACTTCTCTTTCATATCCTCCAACTCTTACAACCGCTGTTTGGTTTGTTCACAACGTACGCATTCTGTATTTTATCCTTGCTACCATCAGAATTTTAAAGAGTACATTCCAGTCAACAAAATCTGCAAATACTATAATTGGAGCTTTGTCCTTCCACAACACATCTTCTAAGCTAAGTCTAACGGTCAGCGTTTCCTCCTGTGCTTCTACGTTTTTCTGGAATCCAAAGTTATCTTCCTCGACTTTGGCTTCTACCAGTTTTTCCGTTCTTCTGTAAATAATTCGTGTCCATGTTTGCGAGGATGAATTATTAAACTGATGGTTCAGCGATATTCACACCTGTCAACACCTGCCTTTCTTCGAATTAAAATTATTACATTCTTCTTAAATTTCGACGGTATTTCGCCTGTCCCATATGTCTTGTGTAACATGTAGAACAGCTTTGTCATGGTATGTTCTCTTAAAGTTGTCAATAATTCTGAGGGGCCTTCTGGAGGTACCTCGTTTGAAATTCTGCTCACAGTGTCGTATTTCTAATTTCATCTTCATTTGCTTCATCTTCAGTTTTTGTAATATTGCCTTGAGATTCATTTCCGTAGTATATTCCTTCTATACAGGTTGTAACAGGCGTAAGTGCAGATTGGTGTCTGAGGACAGTGCACTGAACACATTACGTCAGTATTTGTCATGTGCAGACTAATAATTATAGCTATTAGGAGCAGCATGTTTTAGGTTGGTTAGTACCTCCAAATATATGTAGCAAGAGCAAACCCTTAATGCATAAGTTCCCCTAGGCAGCAGGCCATGTGTTGAAGTGACACATGGACGCAAAACGGGAAGTCTATACCGACAGGTGTAGTCCACTCAGTGGTGTGGTTACGACTGTGCAGAAAACATCGGGTAGTAAATTATGTGATGTATCTGTGGGAAGACTGTTCAATGCAAAGAAAAAACAACCAACACGCTGATGTATGTGTATATTAATGTACCACATATAAAAATATCTGCTCTCATGCTGTTACATCCTGTATCTTGCTTCCACCTTTGTTTTCCCTTCTTTGCTTAGTACTGGCTTGCCATACGAGCTCCTGATATTCATACAACTACTTCTCTTTTCTCCAAATGTCTCTTTAATTTTTCTATAGGTGGCCTCAATCTTTCTCCTAGTCATGCATGTTTTTACACCCTTGCGTTTGTCCTCTAACCAAACCTGTTTAGCCATTTGCACTTTCTGTCAGTCTCATCTTTAGTCTATGTATTCCCTTTCGCTTGCTTCTTTTGTTGCAATTGTGGCCCGAGTTCAAATCCCTCGAAATGGTTTGCAGCTTAAAATCTGGTTTCGAAATCTCTGTATCAGTATTATATACTCTATTTGAAATCTTCAGGCCTGTTCTGTACAAAATTCCACTAGGCGGGATTCCCTTTAATTCCTTTTCCACAGTCCATGTTCTACGTTTTCTTCTCTTCTTACTATCAGATTCGAGTCCCCATCACGAAATTTTCCCTTCACTACAAGAATAATTTCTTCTCTCTCATCATACATTCTTTCATTCTCTTCATCTGCGGAACTTCTTGGCTTACAAACTTCTACTACTGTGGTGGATGTAGGCTTTGTGTCTATCTTGACTGCGATAATTCACCATGCTGTTCATAGAAGCTTATTTGCACTTCTACTTTTTATTCATTATTAGACCTACTCCTGCATCACCCTTATTTTATGTTGCATTTATAACCCTGTACTCGCTTGACAAAGAGTCCTGTTCTTCCCGCTACTGCACTTCATTAATTTTCACTATATATAACTTCAAGTTACGCATTTACATTTTTAAATTCTATAACCTACCAATCCATTTAAGGAAGGTAACATTTTACACTCTGATCCGTCGAAAGTGAGGGTTCTCCCCCCCCCCCCCCCTCCTCTCCAACCACATGGCAACATCCTCCTAATTCCCCCCTGGAGATCTGAATGAGTGGTATCTTACCTCCGGAATATTGTCTGAGAGAATGCCATCATCACTAAGACATAAAACATAGCCAGGCTGTTGGCTGACGTTACGAGACAGGACCAATCAGTCGTCCGCCCTGTTGCCTCTGCAACTACAGAAAAACCTGTTCCGTCTCGCCTGGTAACGAAAAGTCTCCACGGATACCCCTTTGTTCTGGTTGCACCTACTGTACGTCGATCTGCATCGTTGAAACACGGCCCACCCCACACAGACTGGATCCCTATTCATAGGTTAGGGGAAAGGTGTGCAAACAGCCAACATATTTTAAATTCAGAGTGTTCAAAGAGACAAAAACACCGATCACGCCATATGTTCTCAATACGAAGTCCTTCAAGAAGGGGTGTTCCGAATGTAATGACTGAATCAGTTAACAAATGCGATTTCTAGGTCCCTACAAATGAATGAAAGCCGAAGATATCACTTCCTTGGATACTTAATATCCATTATCGAGTATCGCTTTAGCTCACTGTACGACGCCTGTGTAGAGACGGCGCTGACAAGCACGTGCTGAGCTCCTGCTGCGTCGCTCTGAAGCACGATTCGACGAAACGACGTGCTGTGTTTACGCGTGTTTTGCCTGAATGTGGCCCACACAGGGCCTGAATATTCATCCACAATAAATTTTAGGCTTAAAGGCTACAGAGAATGCACACTGGCGCCAGTGGAGCGGCGTGGACAACGTAAGGCGTGGCATCTTACTGAAGAAACGACAGCAGAATTCGTCTGAGGCGATTTAGGTAAACAGCAGAAAAATCTAGATTGGACGGCCGAATAAACTTTTGAGCAAGGGTCTTCAGTGTTGTTTGAACACTGCCTAACCAATCTCTCTTTAAGCTTGAAACTAAACTCATCACTGTTGCGTTCTATGTATATCACATTCTTCAAGTTCCTCCGTCGATAAATTATTTCTTTTGTGCTAATGTGCGGTCTAAGAAGATGGGTCTCAGAGTAGCATTAAGAACCTTGTACAGACTGAAACTACTGAGATCTAACATACTGCAGTTGCCTAGGACAAAACAAGCTCCATTATACAGCTGGAATAATATAAACAATGTTCTCTCAACGGTAACACTAATCATTGTGCAAATTGCAACACTAAGAAAGAGAAGTGATTACAAGGAAATTTATTCCCGGTTAGGGATATGGCAATACACAAATGATGAGAATGACAGAATTATACTTGCACTTTGACCGTGACCATTCAGAACGGTGTGAGGCCGCCACGCACTGCAGTCAGAACCTCTAGACTTCGTGACATGGATCGAAAAGGACCTGCATATGCTGCTGGAGTCCTTACTGCCAGTCGATTTGTAGGCCTGTCCGCAGAACATTGACCATCGTTGGAGGAGGACCAAAATGAAAAAGCTGCCGACCTACCATGCTGCAGGTGTTCCATGGGTGACATGTCAGGCAAACGTGCAAGCCATGGAACCATGGTAGCAACCGTTCTTCGAGGAAAGCTTGCACATTCCTCGCCACATGTCTTGGCGTTGTCTTGTTGAAATATGGAATGTGAAGCTACCTGCTGAAATCTTCACGATGAAGATGTTGCTGTTCAAACTGCCTCAACACGTAGGAGGTGAGATGGCATGTTGTAGCCAATAGCGCCCGAAACTCTGACACTCGATGTTGATCCGCTGTGCCGCTAACAATGCAGTCTGCCCGAATGCGTTTACCACGGTAGCAGCTAACACGTACGAGGTTGTCACTGTAGCACAAGCTGGTGGAGGACTCGTCTGGAAACACCACATCATGTCATTCAGTACACCTGTGATTTTATCAACGTGACCATTGCAATTTGAGGCGTTGACGGTGTCTGGTCAATGGAAGTCGACGCAACGGCATGCGTGCCGCCAGTCCAGCCCTCATGAGAAGACATCGAACCATCGACGTAGACATCTACACACCCATTGCAAGTGCTCCAATTTCGCGCTAACACTGTGGACGAAGCTGTTCTGTCGATTATGGTCATGCGGACAAGATGGCTGTCATCCCACGTTGTGGTCAAATTGTGTGGTCCAGAACATGCTCGTCGCTGTGTACGACCCTCTTTTAACCAGTAGTTTCACAAATGCATCACTGTCGTAGCAGCGTGCCCCTGTACGAGCCGCTATGTCATGCTACTACTAACCCGTTTCCAGTACGTCCCGTTCCAACTCATTCGTATGGTGATACTGCGCTCTTTGACGTAGATGAGGAATACCGGCACTGGTTTGCCCATTTTCACCTTTTGCGGTCTCTGAGCGTGGCACAACACTGACTTTTTCTGTCACACGAAAGAGGGCGTTGCTGGGCCTACATGCACGCCATCTCTCTGAAATCTTTATAACATATTACAGCTCCTCTGTTCTAAAAATTCTCCGATTTTGGAGTGATTCAGACCATTCCTTTTGGGTGCTGCAATTTTCACAAATAGTAACGTATGTGTTTCGTGTCTTCTGGCCACGACTCTTTCAGTAACATTTGAGTGCAATTTGTTTGCCTGCAGTGGTTGGTGAACCAGCTGAACACCGAGAAAATAAAGTCTCCACCTGTCCTAAATAATTCATCAGTTTCAACAAATCTGTTTTGAGCAGCACTTCAGACTCATAATTCTTATCATCTTTTGGCATATGTTTTTCATTCTCGATATAAAAATTTCTTGAAAGAGAAGAGTAATGAAACAGGTAATATGTTTCTACAGGCAACTGTTTTTTTAAGTCGTCTTGTAATGTGCGTGTGTGTGTGTGTGTGTGTGTGTGTGTGGGGGGGGGGGCATGTTACTAAAATAAGCCGAATATACGTATCCAGGCCATTACATAGTTGTTACTTACATTGAATGTTGAGTTGGACAGTGGATCCGTGTTATCGTACTGTGTAGGTACAGACTACGCTTGGTAATTTGCTCCCAATACAGTTATAAATAATAACGACTAACTGTGACTGCATTATAATAGGCAGGAAATATGGTGCATTGCAAGTATGATACGGTCGTTACTACATCTACATCTACATTTACATTTATATTCCGCAAGCCACCCAACGGTGTGTGGCGGAGGGCACTTTACGTGCCACTGTCATTACCTCCCTTTCCTGTTCCAGTCGCGTATGGTTCGCGGGAAGAACGACTGTCTGAAAGCCTCCGTGCGCGCTCTAATCTCTCTAATTTTACATTCCTGATCTCCTCGGGAGGTATAAGTAGGGGGAAGCAATATATTCGATACCTCATGCAGAAACGCATCCTCTCGAAACCTGGACAGCAAGCTACACCGCGATGCAGAGCGCCTCTCTTGCAGAATCTGCCACTTGAGTTTGCTAAACATCTCCATAACGCTATCACGGTTACCAAATAACCCTGTGATGAAACGCGCCGCTCTTCTTTGGATCTTCTCTATCTCCTCCGTCAACCCGATCTGGTACGGATCCCACACTGATGAGCAATACTCAAGTATAGGTCGAACGAGTGTTTTGTAAGCCACCTCCTTTGTTGATGGACTACATTTTCTAAGGACTCTCCCAATGAATCTCAACCTAGTACCCGCCTTACCAACAATTAATTTTATATGATCATTCCACTTAAAATCGTTCCGCACGCATACTCCCAGATATTTTACAGAAGTAACTGCTACCAGTGTTTGTTCCGCTATCATATAATCATACAATAAATGATCCTTCTTTCTATGTATTCGCAATACATTACATTTGTCTATGTTAAGGGTCAGTTGCCACTCCCTGCACCAAGTGCCTATCTGCTGCAGATCTTCCTGCATTTCGCTACAATTTTCTAATGCTGCAACTTCTCTGTATACTACAGCATCATTCGCGAAAAGCCGCATGGAACTTTCGACACTATCTACTAGGTCATTTATATATATTGTGAAAAGCAATGGTCCCATAACACACCCCTGTGGCACGCCAGAGGTTACTTTAACGTCTGTAGACTATTCATGCTATACAAGTTGGAAAATACACTCTAAGAAAAAAAAAGACATACCAGGAGGGAATCATCGGAATGGGACGGAAATCGTTAGATGTGACGTACATGTACGGAAAAATGCACTCCGACTTCAGGTTGCATCGGGACGCGGATAGGAGAGGCTTTTGGTCAGCACACAACTCTCCCCGTCGTTACGATGGTTTTCTTTGACCGGAGCCACTACTATTCGGTCGAGTAGCTCCTCAATTTACATCACGAGGCTCCGGAGTGCACTCCGGAAAATGGCAACAGCACATGGCGGCCCGGATGGTCACCCATCCAAGTGCCGACCACGCCCGACAGTGCTTAATTTCGGTGATCTGACGGGAACCGGTGTATCCACTGGGGCAAGGCAGCTGCCCTTGTACGGAAAAATAAATGATTATAATTTCAGAAAGATTGGATGATTTATTCAAGAGGAAGAGCAAGTCAATAATGTGTCGGTCCACCTCTGGCCCTTATGCTAGCAGTTATTCGGCTGGACATTGATTGGATAGCCTCCTGAGGGATATCGTGCCAAATTCTATACAACGAGCGCATCAAAATTCCGAACTGGCTGGAGGACCTTGCGCATAATGCTCCATCGGGGAGAGATCCGGAAATCTTGTTGGCCAAGGTAGGATTAGGCAAGCACGAAGACAAGCAGTAGAAATTCTCGCCATGTGCGAGTGGCCATTAACTTGCTGAAATGTAAGCCCAAGATGGCTTGCCATGAAGGACAACAAAGCTGGCGCGTAGAATATCGTCGACGTACGGCTGTCCTGTAAGGGAGCCGCGGAAGTCAACCAAAGGGATCCTGCTATGAAATGAAATGGCACCCCAGACCATGACTGTTGACTGTCAGGCGCTATGGCGGCTGACAGTCTGGTTGGTATCCCACCGCTGTCCGGGGCGTCCCCAGACACGTCTTAGATCAGGTGTCTCATTGACTGGAGTAGAACTGTCACCCGCCATACAGCCTGGAACCAGGAGTGATATTCTGAGGTGCTATTCCATTTCATAGCAGGACCCCTTTGGTTCATCCGCGCGGGGCCAACGAGATATATGGGCACTGAAAGAACTTGTGACGTCACACTAGTCGGCTTTCCCACCACACTTCGAGAAATCTCAGCTCCGTGCAGGGTCCACAGGAAAACAATACCTAATTGAAAAGCTACCCACTAAAAGCCTTAACTTTGTCGTGTGCCTTCAAGAACTTGGATTCGTTTAAAAACGCAGTCATGAATTACTAAACTCCGCTCTAATAATTACTCTTTCCCCTCCGGAGACGGCTGCCGGCACTCGTAAGACGTGCAGTGTCACGTGCTGTGACGTACGCGCCACGGCGTGTGTTCCTTGTGGGCCCCGAACCCGCGGCAGCCTTACAGAACAGCGGTACAGCGACGATATTCTACGCCTCGTTTTCTTGTTCTTCGTGGCAAGCCATCGTGGGCTTACATTTCAGCAACATAATGCCCTTCTGCACACGGCGAAAGTTTATACTGCTTTCTTCGTGCCTTCCAAACCCTACCTTGGCAAGCAAGGTCGCCGAATCTCTCCCCAACCGAAAGCCCTTCAACAAGCTTGGGATTTTGACGATCTAACGCGCCAGTTGGACAGAACATGGAAAATATCCCACAGGAGGACAACCAACAACTCTGCCAATCAATGTCAAGCGGAATGTCTTGCAAAACAGCCGAGGTGGGCGAACGCGTTATTGACTTGCTCGGTTTGTGAAGCTTTTTCTCTTGAATAAAGCTTTCAGTTTTCCTGAAACTGCAATCATTTGTTTGTCTGTACATGTACGCCACATCTACCGATTTCTGCCAATTCGGATAACTCCTTCGTGCAGCGTCGATTTATTTATTTACTGATTTATTTTGTCTACAAGTGTTTGTGAGTAATACGTAATGTGTGAGTTTTGAGAGTTACGTTTTGTATCCCAATGACGTTTTTTTATAACAAGCCAATTACTGCATTCAGCCAGACTGAAGACTGGATTCAATTCTTTGCTGACAAACAAAATGTAACACGTCGTATGAACACACTGTCATCAGCAGACACTACGTTAACCTTCTGTAAGTCTCAGTAAAACGTAAGTGAACCATTATAGATCAAGCTATATATTTTAATGACTTTATAGATAATCTGGGATTTCAGAGTTGGTAAAAATGGTATCGTTATGTATAATGAAGTGATACCCGAAAAATGTGCATCAACAGTCAGTCAGATATTAAAACGTCTTCAACTTAGTACAAAAATGAGCAACTGGCTCTAAATGTATAGAATTGTAAAATGAAGGGACTTGCAGTACAGAATTACTAAGAGACTAATGACGTAAGTCAGATTTTCTCTGAAAAAAATAACACGCTAAGACGGATAAAGCAAGTGATAGAATACTGTTCGTAGGTAAAGATGTATTTATAGGACACTCAGTAGAAGCAGTTCTTTATGATTTATTCTTCTAAAACATAGTAATATCTCTGGTGGAATATCTCTCGAGGTTAAAAGACCTCTGTCATATTTGACAACTGTAAGAGTCAAATCTTGTGAGTACGCCGAAAACATACGCAGTTTGTTTTAAGAAATGTGAACTGCTTAACGTTCCAAGAAAAACTGTATTTATGTGGCTAGAATCTAGATATAGTTCTAATATTTCCAAAAATGATTCTAACGGTGGATGAAAGAAATATTCTGCGGTCTCCTAATGACCGCTTTTGTCGGGACTGTGAAGACGTGTTTCAGTTCAGAAACATACACTGTCCTGGTAAATGGTGCTCTAACCGTGAACTGAATTCGAAAACTGTAAATCTGAGGGACAAGAAGTGCTCCCTCTGCTACGTAACGTGCATTTCTCAACGTATCTACAAGTATACAGATGAATGAAAAGCACTATATTACTTATATTCTACAGGATTTTTCGGCTTATACGTACATATGTGTAGTCCTATAACAAGTCTTCAAGTGGTAGACAGTGTGCTGGGAAAAGTTGTACTGTGTTCGATTTCTGCAACTCATTTTCTGCGTAAGGCGCAGTCGTATGTAATGATGAAACCTAGCTATAGTGGGAACTCAAGAGCTGTTGTGAATGTGTACGGAAGTAAAATAAAGGCAGAACCTGAAGTCCACCACCACCGCCAGATCTAGGTACCACAAATCAGGAAGACGTTATTAAGCAGAGTGAAAAATCGCGAGTGCCGTTTCTATTTCACTCGCTCGACAAGCACACTTTGGAAAAAAGAGAAGGGAAGATTAGCTTTTAATATCCCGTAGGCGACGAGGTTGTTGAAGATGGAACACGAACTCAGATTGGGGAAGGCTGAGACAGTATCACTGCGGTGACCTTGTCAAAGGAAACATCACAGCATTCCTTAACCGAGTTAGGGGAAACTACGGCAAATTTAAATTTGGAGCCCCACATGGGGATCTGAATTACCAAGTAAGAGTCCATTGTCCAACGACTGTGCAGTTTCTCTCGGTTGCAGACTGAGGCTCTTTGGCCCTGATACAGGCTATGGTATCGCAACACGATGACAAGGAACATCGAGCAGCCACAACGCTTACCTTCCCGACCAATTAAAAGCGATGAAAATTTCTTTTTAACGAAGCTGTTATTAAAGAGACGCAACTCCGGATCGAAGTGATCGTGTAGTTGGCCTTGCCAACGGCCGCAGTTCTACTGGCTGAGTCACTCAGTGGTAGGAGACGGGCAGTCTTGCGGCAATCGACCCCAAGCAAGTATCACAGCGGCACAAGAAGTAAGCATTCGTCACACGACCAGTAAATAAAATAAAAGGTCCGTTTATGTAAATTTATGGCAATGGCCTTGCCGCAATGGATACACCGGTTCCCGTGAGATCACCGAAGTTAAGCGCTGTCGGGCGTGATCAGCACTTGGATGGGTGACCATCCAGGCCGCCATGCGCTGTTGCCGTTTTTCGGGGTGCACTCAGCCTCGTGATGCCAATTGAGGAGCTACTCGACCGAATAGTAGCGGCTTCGGTCAAGAATACCATCATAACGACTGGGCGAACGGTGTGCTGTCCCCACGCCCCTCCTATCCGCATCCTCCTCTGAGGATGACACGACGGTCGGATGGACCCGATGGGCCACTCGTGGCCTACAGACGGAGTGGTTATGTAAACTTACGATAAACTGACTATTTTCAATCTGAAACTCCCGCTACACGATACTTTGTTTCTGGTGTTAAGTATATTACGTGCGGCCCAAAAATATTCGTCTTCTTCCGACGTGGCTCAGGTAACCTAAAAGATTGGGTGCCCTTGAATTAAGGTACATTTTCCCTTTGCTTCTTTTCGGTTACTTGTTACTTTGTAATGCGTATACAAGTTTCAACTGGAAATCATAGAAACAATACCGCTTTTTAAGGTCACACACAGGTTAGGTAAGAGGCTATACAACGTAGGCTTTGTTTGCCGCGCGGGAATAGCCGAGCGGTCAGGGGCGCGTTACAAGTTTTATAAGTAAACAGTTGTAAACAAGTTCTGTTGTAATAGTACCTAATGGTACTATGGATGATAGTACCACATGGTGTTTTTCATGCAATTGGGATTATCGTGTCTTTTAATCACGTGTGAAGTAAAATGTCTTCTCATTTATCATGGATGATCATCCGGAACAACAACGCATACCTCCTGAAGAAAAGGAACATCAACAAACCGTTCAGTACGGAGCCAAACAAAGTTATTAATGTCAGTTCGTATCGATTCAGTGGATTGATTCACCGGAAGAGTGTTGGAGTAGTTGCTGCTCCAGATAGCAAGGGCTTCACTGTTGTATGCAATAAGTTCAAAGTCTCGCACAAACCTGCAAAATCAGTTGTAAAAAGACAATGAGAGCAGGACCTCGACACTCCCTGTACAAGTTGAAGAGGCTTCTAAACAATAAAAGGTTCAGGAGTGACATAAGGAAGGCTGCACTGAGCAGGGCTAGTGATGTTCTACGTTCTCAGAAACCGCTCCCTGTCAAAAAGGCACGGGCAAAGAAAACTGAGTAAAACTACTTTATTTCTTTTCAATAAATGTAAACACACCAAAAAAAAAAAAGGCGTTGCAGTCATGGACTGGGAGGCTGATCCCGGTGGAGGTTAGAGTCCTCCCTCGGGCCTGAGTGTGTGTGTTTGTCCTAAGGATAATTTAGGTTAGGTAGGGTGTAAGCTTAGGCACTGATGACCTTAGCAGTTTAGTCCCATACCATTTCACACACATTTGAGCATTTTGAACATTTGTAGGCTTTGTTTACTGTCAAATACACACTCGTGGTCTTATATACAATTAGATGTACCCAAATAGACAACCCGAATGAAGTTGGACAGGTATTATGGTACAATTCTTGGAGCAATATTTGTTTCGCTACATCGACAATCACAGTATGATTCAACATGGCGTGGGTGCAACCACATTAGTAAACTTAGCTCTTTGCGGACACATTACTGGCATTATGTATGGCCATTTGGTACTACAGTCAGAAAAGTTAAATACTATAGCAAGCAACGGCTTCATCTGTAACTTGTATGAAGAAAGAATGTGCCTTTTGAATCAGAGGAGGGAGTTCCTTAACGATTAAAATTAAAGGGAAGTTATGGATGCCCGGCAGAGAATGTTTCATAATTCGACGATTTAATGACAACACTTTATATGTTACCAACTCGAGCTTTAACTACCTATTTTGCGTTACCTAGTAGAAGTCCATGACCAATCCATCGTTCATGAAACTTTGAGGTGACGTACTGTGGCACGATCCGTCGAAAATAGGTTTGTGCCGCGACATACATAAACCACAGTCGTTGTTGTCTTTACCACAGTTGTAAGTAGGCTGTTTATGTTTTCTTATTGGCAACGTTACATAGCGCTCTGTAGGAAAATCACTGGCTGTGCTGTGTGCAGCCTGTGGCTAGTTTGCATTGTTGTCTGCCATTGTAGTGTTGGGCAGCGGCAGCTGGATGTGAACAGCCCGTAGCGTTGCACAGTTGGAGTTGAGCCGCCAGCAGTGGTGGATGTGGGGAGAGAAATGGCGGAGTTTTGAAATTTGTAAGACTGGATGTCATGAACTGCTATGTATATTATGATTTTTCAACACTATTAAGGTAAATACATTGTTTGTTCTCTATAAAAATCTTTCATTTGCTAACTATGCCTATCAGTAGTTAGTGCCTTCCGTAGTTTGAATCTTTTATTTAGCTGGCAGTGGTGGCGCTCGCTGTATTGCAGTAGTTCGAGTAACCAAGATTTTTGTGAGGTAAGTGATTTGTGAAAGGTATAGGTTAATGTTAGTCAGGGCCATTCTTTTGTAGGGATTTTTGAAAGTCAGATTGCGTTGCGCCTAAAATACTGTGTGTCAGTTTAAGCACAGTCATGTATAATTGTTCAAAGGGGACGTTTCACAGTCTTTGTCTTTCCGCAAGGGTAACGTTTTCCAGTACCTCTGGTAATTCATTGTGCAGAAATCTGTAATACGTAGCAGCCGCTAATTTGTTTGGTAAAGTTTATGGCCCTATGAAACTGTCATATTCCTGCCCACACAGTGATACTGAAGCGATCCTGATGACTCGCCTCCTTAATTGCTCAGGGATTTGAATCTATCCGCATGTGCTTATTGTGATAATTTACTGTGCCACCTCTTGTGAATCCTGTCCCATATAGTTCTTTAGAACATATACTATTGTATGTGGTCTGCCCCAACCATTTCCCGACCTGTCAGTTGACTTACCCAGTCAGTTAACGTAGACTCAGAAACAAGAAGTAACTTATTTTTTGTACACATACAGGGTGTTGAAAACCTTTTGGGTCAAATTGAGACAGGTGATAGTGGGTCCAAACCCTATTATATTGAGATAGGGAATCAATGGTCGGAAATGCAAGCTTATTGTGTTATGGGCATAAACAGCATAGGGCGCATAACTACGTCGATCATAGTAACTGTTCAAAGCGATGACCTCCAGTCTCAGTGTAATGGAACATGCAGTTATGCCGCATTCTTGCAAACATACCCGTTGTCTGTTGCACACCGGAACACGCAGCGGATGATAAACAGCGTTCGCCCCTGACTACCAAACAGACATACTGTACGCAACGTAGCTCACAGCACGTGTGTCGTATAACGACCGCATGCATCGCACCGGCACATTAACCTGTACCCCACACACACACACACACAGCACTACCCCTGGGGCCGTAAGAATAAAGTGCAGCAAATGCTTTTCCTTCGAATTTTGCAGCTAAAACTTCGGAATTTATCAATAATACGTGAAGCAAGAGCTTTTGCTTGTGGGAACAAAAAGAACAATGAAAGCTTTTGCTTTCCCCTTGAGTTCTTGCTTCGGTATTAGATGAATTGTAAGAATAAAGAGAAGCTCTGACTTCATTCTGGAAGCAAGTCCTTGTAAAGCTTGAAGGCTGGTTAGTAGCAGGTTCACGTTTGCAGAGTGCAGATTTGGCTCAAATAGCTGCACGTTTACGCCGCGAAAAATGCTACAGACCACGTCGATATCCACCTGGAGAGCATGAAAAAACTCTGTATCGTTTCAACGAAGAAAATGTTAAGTGGATTGCAAAGCATTTTCTGACAGAGACAAGGAAAGAAGAAGTGGAGCACTATCGTCGGAACAGAAGATGAAGATTTCCTTCGGTATGTAGCTGGTCAAGAATTCCAGTCTGGAATAGCAGAATAAATGAGAATTCATCAAACTACAGTGAATAAAACAGGGAGTAGTGTTTCTAAAAAGATAATGGAAAAAGCTGATTTGTGGATCAAGATTCCGTCATCAACACATGATATTACTGCGGCTAAAAATAAGTGGCTACAAGAATGTAAATTTCCAAGTGCTATTGGTGTAATTGACTGTACACACGTGCGAATTCCAAAACCTGTGCAATTTGGCGACGAATATATCAACTGAAAGGGTTTTGCTAGTATAAATGTGCAGGCTACATGTAATGTGAAGGAACAGTTCACTAGTGTTCACGCTAGCTGGCCCGGGTCAGTACATGACAATCGAATATGGAGAAATTTGTCTGGAAAGTGCTGAGTGAATGTAAGAACACTGTTCTTTTGGGTGATGAGGGGTATGTCCTAGAGTTCTGGCTGATGAACCTCTTTCGTAATCCAACTTAAGTCATTCATAAACCTTTAAAAAAAAAAAAAAGAGTTGTGATAGAGGGTTGCTTTGGTTAGCTGAAGAGGCGGTTTCTTGTTTCACAGTATATGTGTAGAGTTGCCTTACCAAATGTTCCAACAATAATAGCTTGCTGCTTTATACCGCATAATGTTGCGAAACATCAACAGGGCGAAGATTTTGAAGACACGGCACAGGATTTACATGAAGATTGTGATAATGAGGAGGAGGAGCCTTTAACTGAAGCGGATATTCTTCGGAGAGGACGTCAAAGAAGACAGAAATTGCAGCTCCAATACAAAATGCAGGATTCTGAATTTTTTATTTATGAAAAGATACAAAACTACTGATCGTCTACAACAACAGGAATAATACAGTCTACAGAACGGTATATACATTAAAACTATTTTCATTGTCCTCTGGTTGCAAACTGTTTACATCATTCATCTTTATATTAAGAAAGCTCATTAACATAGCTTCTTTTTCCATTTGCAGTCGAGTGAGCTTCAGTTACTCTAGCAGCACCAGCCTATGTATTTCTGTGGTACTGAGCATCTTCGTCTCGTCTGTATCTGGCATTGCTCCTTTCTTCAAGGGTGGTGGCCTGGGATATGGACTTGCTATAGACGAAGAGGATGGTGGGCCATCACGAGGTGTAACATCTGTTCCTAGAAGCACATATGTATGCCAGAGATGTATACAACGGTAGAACTTAACGCGTGTTTGCATTTTATGAAGATTTATTTTACAAAGATAACAGCGGAAACTTTCCTTCGAAAAGGGTTACGAAATGTTCGCGGCCCAAGTTAACTCTAGCCATGGCACTTAATGAAACTGAATAGCAAACATGGCTCTTACATATTTAACGATTTGAAGGAAAAAACCCTCATTTTAACATTTACAAACTGTGTGTACTTTTTTAACCGAATGAAAATAAATAAATATTAACATCACACGAGCTTATAATTTATCTTACCTGGTATCTGGTTCATTGTAGGATTCCCATCTCCTTATACCAAGCTGTAAAACTTTTTCTCCCAAACATTTAAAACAATCAGTTTATTTCCCGTTCTGTTCTTATCCGTTTTCCTTTTTAGTCTCGTTTTCATGTTACTAACTTTCTTTAGCAATTGTTTCCTGTCAATTTTAATGCCGATATTACTGTAGTTTCAGATGAATGTATAACATTTAGGATTCCTTCTTCTTCCTTTCTTTTTGCCTCTGGAAGTTGTGACTTCTCTAATAACTCAGGATGATTTTCTAAAGCCGTGACTAAAAACAACATCGTACTTTCTACAAATACCGAGCTTTCATCTGAATCGGACGAGAACATCTTCAGTCGATAAGTGACAGTTGTTGTGGTCTTCAGTCCTGAGACTGGTTTGATGCAGCTCCCCATGCTACTCTATCCTGTGCAAGCTTCTTCATCTCCCAGTACTTACTGCAACCTACATCCTTCTGAATCTGCTTAGTGTATTCATCTCTTGGTCTCCCTCTACGATTTTTACCCTCCACGCTGCCCTCCAGTGCTAAATTTGTGATCCCTTGATGCCTCAGAACATGCCCTACCAACTGGTCCCTTCTTGTCATGTTGTGCCACAAACTCCTCTTCTCCCCTATTATATTCAATACCTCCTCATTAATTACGTGATCTACCCATCTAATCTTCAGTATTCTTCTGTAGCACCACATTACGAAAGCTTCTATTCTCTTCTTGTCCAAACTATTTATCGTCCATGTTTCAGTTCCATACATGGCTACACTCCATACAAATACTTTCAAAAATGGCTTCCTGACACTTTAATCTATACTCGATGTTAACAAATTCCTCTTCTTCAGAAACGCTTTCCTTGCCATTGCCAGTCTACATTTTATATCCTCTCTACTTCGACCATCATCAGTTATTCTGCTCCCCAAAAAACAAAACTCCTTTACTACTTTGTCTCATTTCCTAATCAAATTCCCTCAGCATCACCCGACTTAATTCGACTTCATTCCATTATCCTTGTTTTGCTTTTGTTGATGTTCATCTTAATCCTCCTTTCAAGACACTGTCCATTCCGTTCAACTGCTCTTCCAAGTCCTTTGCTGTCTCTGACAGAATTACAGTGCCATCGGCGAACCTCAAAGTTTTTATTTCTTCTCCATGGATTTTAATTCCTACTGCAAACTTTTCTTTTGTTTCCTTTACTGCTTGCTCAATATACAGATTGAATAACATCGGGGATAGGCTACAACCCTGTCTCACTCCCTTCCCAACCACTGCTTCCCTTTCATGTCCCTCGACTCTTATAACTGCCATCTGGTTTCTGTACAAATTGTAAATAGCCTTTCGCTCCCTGTATTTTACCCCTGCCACCTTTAGAATTTGTAAGAGAGTATTCCAGTCAACATTGTCAAAAGCTTTCTCTAAGTCTACAAATGCTAGAAACGTAGGTTTGTCTTTCCTTAATCTTTCTTCTAAGATAAGGCGTAAGGTCAGTATTGCCTCACGTGTTCCAACATTTCTACGGAATCCAAACTGATCTTCCCCGAGGTCGGCTTCTACCAGTTTTTCCATTCGTGTGTAAAGAATTCGCGTTAGTATTTTGCAGCTGTGACTTATTAAACTGATAGTTCGGTAATTTTCACATCTGTCAACACCTGTTTCTTTGGGATTGGAATTATTATATTCTTCTTGAAGTCTGAGGGAATTTCGCCTGTCCCATACATCTTCCTCGCCAGATGGTAGAGTTTTGTCAGGACTGGCTCTCCCAAGGCTGTCAGTTGTTCCAATGGAATGTTGTCTAATCCGAGGTTCTTGTTTCGACTCAGGTCTTTCAGTGCTCCGTCAAACTCTTCACACAGTATCGTATCTCCCATTTCATCTTCATCTACATCCTCTTCCATTTCCATAATATTGTCCTCAAGTACATTGCCCTTGTATAGACCCTCTATATACTCCTTCCACCTTTCTGCTTTCCCTTCTTTGCTTAGAACCGGGTTTCCATCTGAGCTCTTGATATTCATACAAGTGGTTCTCTTTTCTCCAAAGGTCTCTTTAATTTTCCTGTAGGCAGTATCTATCTTACCCCTAATGAGATAAGCCTCTACATCCTTACATTTGTCCTCTAGCCATCCCTGCTTAGCCATTTTGCACTTCCTGTCGATCTCATTTTTGAGACGTTCGTATTTCTTTTTTCCTGCTTCATATACTGCGTTTTTATATTTTCTCCTTTCATCAATTAAATTCAATGTTTCTTCTGTTACCCAAGAATTTCTACTAGCCCTCATCTTTTTACCTACTAGATCCTCTGCTGCCTTCGCTACTTCATCCCTCAGAGCTACCCATTCTTCTTCTGCTGTATTTCTTTCCCCCCATTCATGTCAATTGTTTCCTTATGCTCTCCCTGAGTCACTGTACAACCTCTGGTTTAGTCAGTTTATCCAGGTCCCATCTCCTTAAATTCCCACCTTTTTGCAGTTTCTTCATTTTTAATCTACAGTTCATAACCAATAGATTGTGGTCAGAGTACACATCTGCCCTTGGAGATGTCTTACAATTTAAAACCTGGGTCCTAAATTTCTGTCTTACCATTATATAATCTATCTGATACCTTCTAGTATTTCCAGGATTCTTCCATGTATACAACCTTCTTTTATGATTGTTGAACCAAGTGTTAGCTATGATTAATTTACGCTCTGTGCAAAATTCCACCAGACGGCTTTCTCTTTCATTTCTCTCCCCCAATCCATATTCACCCACTATGTTTCCTTCTCTCCCTTTTCCTACTGACGAATTCCAGTCACCCATGAATATTAAATTTTCATCTCCCTTCACTACCTGAATAATTTCTTTTATCTCATCATACATTTCATCAATTTCTTCATCATCTGCAGAGCTAGTTGGCATATAAACTTGTACTACTGTAGTAGGCGTGGGCTTCGTGTCTATCTTGGCCACAATAATGCGTTCACTATGCTGTCGGCAGTAACTTACCCGCACTCCTATTTTTTATTCATTATTAAACCTACTCCTGCATTACCCCTATTTGATTTTGTATTTATAACCCTGTATTCACCTGACCAAAAGTCTTGATCCTCCTGCCACCGAACTTCACGAATTCCCACTATATCTAACTTCAACCTATCCATTTCCCTTTTTAAATTTTCTAACCTACCTGCCCGATTAAGGGATCTGACATTCCGCGCTCCGATCCGTAGAACGCCAGTTTTCTTTCTCCTCATAACGACGTCCTCTTGAGGAGTCCCCGCCTGGAGATCCGAGTGGGGGACTATTTTACCTCCGGAATATTTTACCCAAGAGCACGCGATCATCATTTAACCATACAGTAAAGCTGCATGCCTTCGGAAAAAATTACGGCTTTAGTTTCCCCTTGCTTTCAGCCGTTCGCAGTACCAGCACAGCAAGGCCGTTTTGGTTAGTGTTGCAAGGCCAGATCAGTCAATCATCCAGACTGTTGCCCCTGCAACTACTGAAAAGGCTGCTGCCCCTCTTCAGGAATCACACGTTTGTCTGGCCTCTCAACAGATACCCCTCCGTTGTGGTTGCACCTACGGTACGGCCATCTGTATCGCTGAGGCACGCAAGCCTCCCCACCAACAGCAAGGTCCATGGTTCATGGGGAAGCCGTAATACATAGCAGCCTTTAATCTGTTTGGTAAAGTGTATGGCCCTATGAAACTGTCACCGACAATTCTTGTCCACACACTGATACTGAAGCTATCCTGATAACACATCCTTCATTGCTCGGGGATTTGCATCTATCCGCATGTGCTTATTGTGATAATTTACTGTGCCATCTCTTGTGAATCCTGTCCCATGTAGTTCTTTACAACAAACATTATCGTATGTGGTCTGCCTCAACCATTTCCCGATCTGTCAGTTGACTTACCCAGTCAGTTAACGTAGACTCAGAAACAAGAAGTAACTTATTTTTTGTACATATACAGGGTGTTGAAAACCTTTTGGGTCAAAGTGAGACAGGTGATAGTGGGTCCACAACCGATTTATTGAGATAGAGAATCAATGCATACTTATTGTGTTGTGGACATACACAGCGTATAGCGTATAACTACGTCGCTAGCCGGCCGTGGTGGCCGTGCGGTTCTAGGCGCTACAGTCCGGAACCGCGGTACTGCTACGGTCGCAGGTTCGAATCCTGCCTCGGGCATGGATGTGTGTGATGTCCTTAGGTTAGTTAGGTTTAAGTAGTTCTAAGTCTAGGGGACTGATGACCTAAGATGTTAAGTCCCATAGTGCTCAGAGCCATCTGAACCAACTACGTTGCTCATAGTAACTGTTCAAAGCAACGACCTCCAGTATCAATGTAACGGAGCATGCAGTTATGCTGCATTCTTGCAAACATACCCCGTGTGTGTTGTACACCGGAACATGCAGCGGATGATAAACAGCGTTCGCCCCTGACCACCAAACAGACATACTGTACGCAGTACATAACACGTAACACGAGAATTGGGAGACATGCATTATACCGTATTCAGACAAGGCGATAATCACGCGGTTACAGAATCGCGCGGTACCCGCGCGGATTTTATTTACTTTAGCATCGTCCTAACGGTGCACACGTAACCGCGCAGCTAGTCCAATCGCGCGGAAGCCGCATTTAAACCTCCGGAAAGTAGAATCGCGCGGCGCCCGCGCGGTTCTGTTTCTTTGGAATCCTATGAGAGCGTTTAGTTTCTTTGCGGCAACCTTACAATGGATCGGTTCAACACAGCATTATTTAAGTTTCCTTTAATTTACGTCTATGGTCACAAACTTTTTGTTAACAGATTACCGGTTTCGGTCTATAATGACTATCATCAGATCTGTTTTATGAAAACAAAGTCCTAATGTACTGTTTTTATAAAACAGATCTGATGTTGGTCATTATAGACCGAAACCCATAATCTATTAACAAAAAGTTTGTGACTTTAGTCACAAACTAAAGGAAACCTATTGTATGTACGGGTCACTGTTTTATTCGCGACAGTGTCGCAGCTTGTAAAACTGAATTATTTATTGAAGTGGAGTAACGACCTGCATTATGGGATCTTCAGAGCGATGGATATTCGAATAAAACTGCCAAAAACCAAGCTTGGCAAGAGTTGATGGATATATTTGGAAATTATGAAGATAAGTCGGAAAAAAGAATAGTTTTGGTAAGCAAGTGTTTATTGAACAAAAATGAATTTATATAGAACGTACATAGAATCATATTTTTGTATCTTGCCATCCAACATGCCCATCACTCACAAAGAAATCAGAAATTGTATCTCTAACATTCAAAGCTGAAAGCGTCCCTCTTCTTGCATGCAACGTATTTAGAGTATCCATCGGTGCAGTATATAAAAATCTTCATACTTTATACCATCTCTATTTCTCACAAAGTTGTGCAATACACAACAGGAATTTATTATATTTTCAGCAAAGTCTGTGTTTACATTTATAGGGCTATGAAAAATTCGCCACTTGTTTGACAATATGCCGAAAGTATACTCTATGTAATGTCTGGCTCTCGATGACCTATAGTTAAAAATCCGTTTTAATATGGAAAACATTTGCCTCCATTGGGTCGCATTAAATTTTCCGCTAAGCCGAAAGCTCCGATGTCAACGTAAGTTTGAGTCACAGAGTGCTAAAAGCACTATAGAAAAGAAATGTTTGTAGTTACAACACAACGAACCAGAATCCATAGGCTTTACCCCCACTACCACGGATATGCTTGCCATCTATGGCGCCAATGCAATTCGGAAAATTTGCATAGTTTTCAAAGTTTTCCGCTATTTCCTCCCACATATCTGTAGTCTTGACTTTATGCACCAACTTTTCTCACAATGTCTTACATACTTCGTGGACAATTCCTATTACTGTAGATTTTCCAAGGCGATAGTGGTAGCTAATGTCTCCAAATGAACAACACGTCCCAAGATATCTGAAACAGTGAAATTAATAATGTAGTATTTTTTCAGGTGTATCGCTACAAAAAATGGAGAAACATACGTGATTGCTGTAATAAGGAGCTAAAGAAAATCAAAACAGCTCCTTCAGGTTCCGGTGCTCATAAAGGATCACAGTATATGTATTTTTCAAGACTTTCTTTTCTTCAGGAAAATATGGACACCAAAGAAAATACTGCTAGTACGACAAAGCATGAGCCCCATCTCATATTTCTATCTTACTGTGAGTAATTCGATTTTCCTCTCTAATTGCATGCGGTGAAAAGTTGCTATTCCTTCACACGCGGACTTCCCACGCAGCGTCTCTTGTCACTAGGCTGGTCCGGTGACAGGCAGGGTCTGCTGATCTTGAAAGGGTTAAGCCGACGGGTGTGAGGCAGTCGAGTGGATGCTTTCCAGATGCCGACATTGTCATAAGAGCGGGAGCGACACGCCCACAGGGGCCTGACGGAGCAGCTGGGCTAGAGAATCCGATACTTCGCAGAAACTTAGTGAAAACACTTTCTGGCTGGCTACCAGCGAGGTGTGGGAATGACTTGTGTTCCCAGGCAGTCTTGGCGGGCAAATTCCCGCGTTTTCTGCAATATCGTAACTGTGATTGGCTTGCTCGGGGGATAGCTCCGTGACGTAGCAAAATCGGCGCAGAAATTGGCGGCAAGTATCTCCATTGCTATGTTAAGAATAATGTTAAGACTTGAAAAAGTAGTGGAGGAGAATCTTGGCGAGGAGCAGTTTGGCTTTAGATGGAATACGGGCACCAGAGATGCAATAGGGCTCCTACGAATCTTGGGAGAAAGGTTTATTGAAAAAGGAAGAGACCTATATATGTGCTTCATCGATCTAGAAAAGGCATTTGACAATGTGGTTTGGCACAAGCTGGCGACTATAATGAGGGAAAAGAGAGTGGACTGGAAAACCAGAAGACTTATAAACTCATTATATCTTAAGCAAAAAGTTTCAGTTAAAGTGAGAGGAGAAAGTACAAACTGGATCGGACTAGGAAAAGGAGTAAGACAAGGATGCTGTTTATCACCTACTCTTTTCAACCTCTATTTGGAAAATATGATTGACCGATGCTCATTAGATGACAAAGGTGTAGAAATTGGAGGAAGAAGAGTAGGGTGTTTGAGATTTGCTGATGACATGGTCCTTCTAGCCACAGGAGATAAAGAATTACAGGATTTGGTGGACACCATTGCAAATAACGGAAAAAATATGGAATGAAAATTAACACAAATAAAACAAAAGTATTGGCACTAGGAGGAAATAAGGGAACAAAAATTATGCTGAATGGAGAAACACTAGAACAGGTGCAAAATTTTAAGTATCTTGGAAGCAGGATAGACACCGACTGGAAGTGCACCACAGAAATTAAAACAAGGATAGCAATGGCAAAAGAGGCGTTTTATAAGAAAAGGAGAATCTTCTGCAGCGGTCTGGGCAGAGAACTCAGGAAAAGACTCATAAAATGTCTTGTATGGAGTGTTCTTCTATATGGCTCTGAAACATGGACTATGAGGAAAAAAGACAGAGAGAGGTTGGAGGCTTTTGAGATCTGGACATGGCGGAAGATGGAAAGAATAAGTTGGATGGACAGAGTAAAAAATGAAGAGGCACTGAGAAGAGTGGGAGAGAAAAGACAGTTACTAGATGTAATAAAGAGAAGAAAAAGAAATTGGATTGGGCATATATTAAGAAAGAATGACGGACTGATAAAAACAGATTTAGAAGGTTATGTAGAACGGAAAACGAAGCGAGGAAGGAAGAGATTCCAGATACTGGATGACATGATGGACGGTGCAACATACAGCAGCCATAAGAAGGAATCAATGGATCGCAGAAAATGGAGAGGCAAAGGACCTGCTAATATAGCACATAACTGATGATGATGATCTCCATTGGTGGAACAGTAGTGTGTCAGCAATAGAGTGGAATTTTCCGCCAGTTTTCGAGTTTCTGATTGGAACGTTTAACCACGACAACTGTCGTGGGGGCGGGAGTGTTCTGTGTTTGGCTTGTACGGGTGCTCTTGAGAGAGTCGGCTCTCACCTTTCAGTCGGAGTAGGTTACAAGACTGAGCTCTCGCTGCTCTGGACAGCCTCCCTTCCGTTGGCTGTCTAATATACTTTTATTTAATTGTAACTGTTTGACAAAGTTGCTGAAGTTGCGACTTCAACGTAACTTTCCGATTACAGTTGGCAATTGAGCGTTGTGCGTACAAGCGGCCTATGTTGTCTGCCTTGAGCAGTTCTGGCTAAAGTTGACTGTATCGGAGTTAATGTGTGACTTCGCTTGTTAAAATCAATCACTGTACCGTCAGTGATTGTGTGGCGGGCCTCCTTCGTCTCCCTCAGAGGCGCATTTGTATTGCTAGGAAGTGTTTAGTCTGGAACAACCAGACCAGGATAATTTGTTTCGGGCTATACTCGCGACATTATCATCATCACGACGGGACGTCGAAGCAACCAGCCATCGCTTCCGGTACGCCAGATCGTGTCCTTGCAGTTAAGAAGACAGCTTGGTAATGTATGTCCGCAGCACCAGCAGATTAGGGAATTTTGCTAGGTGATAATCAGAGCTCAGCAGAGCGCGCCTGTTCGTCTTTTCTAACTTTGTTCTGTCTTGGGTGTTCATTGTCTGAATTCTCACTACTGTAGCAGCAATTAGTGTTGGGTTGACTGGGTGTTTCTCTTAAGATTTGAGTTGCAAGGACTTGGCTCCACATACCACTTCGTCATAAATTTCACAATCTAGTTTATGGACAACTTCACCTTCACCTTCACAGCATTTATTTGAGTAACCAGTTTGATCCAATTTGATGTATTGTAAATGTTTCATGTGTTTTGTTTATTATTTTGAGTTTACTCATAATAAATCAAATTGTTATTTTGGACAAAACTTTCATTCTGGTAATCGGCGGTAGAGCAACCCTTTCATTTCTCACTACGTTAATGAAACTTTCCTTTATTTAATTAATTTCTCTCAAATTAAATTATTGCAGGTGGCAAACTCTTTTCTACTCCACTTGCAGGGTCGATTACAGTCAGTTCGTGTTTCTTCTTAATCCATGTGCAACAGCAAAAGTCGGAGTTATAAAAGGGGGGTGGGGGTGGGGGGGCTTAGAGCATCATTTCAATATGAAGATTCTAGAAGAATTTAGTGTTAAATACACTGCTAGCCCCGGCACCTTTCACACGTCCCAAGATATCTGAAACAGTGAAATTAATAATGGCGTATTTTTTTCAGGTGTATCGCCACAAAAAATGGAGAAACATACGTGATTGCTGTAATAAGAAGCTAAAGAAAATCAAAACAGCTCCTTCAGGTTCAGGTGCTCGTAAAGGATCACAGTATCTGTATTTTTCAAGACTTTCTTTTCTTCAGGAAAATATGGACACCAAAGAAAATACTGCTAGTACGGAAAAGCACCAAGGAGAAAGTCGCAAAAGATACACTGAAGTCAATAATGAGGCAAGTGAAGTCAATAATGAGGCAAGTGAAGTCAATAATGACGCCGGTGAAGTCAATAATGACGCCAGTGAAGTCAATAGTGAGACAAGTGCAATTAACGCTACTAAACCCATTAAAATGTGTGTAACCAAATGTAAGAAAACCAAGATTACGAAGGAAGATTGAGTCAGTGAACTAATAAAAAAAATCCAGTCAAGAAAAAATTTGGAGAGAGAACTACAAGAAAATAGTATTTCGAAACAAGATGATGACAAACCTTTTTGCTTGTCATTATACAATGAACTCAAGAAGGTACCAGAAACCAGGTGTTTAGCATCGAAAATTGAATTGCTTCAGGTGATACAAAAAAGGCAAGTTTCACCACCCTCGCTTCTCAACAATTCTCAGCAGATTATACCTACCACAGCATACTGACATAATCAACAATATTCAAATGGACAGGGATATTTTACTGCACCTGAAACAGCCTGTACAGTCATAGTACCAGCATCACCGTCTCCTGCATCCCAGTTTAGCTCTAGCTCGCATTTTTCTACTTTTGTTAACAATGTATACGCTGATATTGATGATCAGCAGTAAATAAATATCTTACCTCAAAGTTACTACGAGTTTTTCTTCCGGTGACACGCTTCGTCTAATGTGTCTCAAAACTTGAAATATCTTCCCTGACTAATTGAAGTAGCTCATCAAAAGAATTTATAGACATTCTCAAATAGTCAAAGAATATTTCTCTGTACATGCTTATTGTAGGATACAACGTTACGAATTGGCGATGTACGAGCCGATCACTTAGTATAGGATGCACCCAACACTGTCTTTTGCTTACTCTCGCTCTTTTTTATTTATTTACTTTTTTTTCTTAGCGACCAGAGTAAACACAATATTTCTTTTTTTGACACTGACAATTCCCGCTGCACACTGCGAACGCCAACCGCTTACTAAACAATTCTCAGAAGATTATACCTACCATAGCGTTATTTTGCGGTTCAAACCGCGCGGTTTAAACTGCGCATGTCAAAGCGCAGCCTTAATGTGCGGCGTGGCAGGATGTAGAGCAATACATACATTGAGACAGGCGCTCGTCGCCTTGAATAATAACTATGAGCTACGTTGTTCTTACGTAGTGTACGATGTGTATGTCCATAACACAATAGTCCGCAGCTCGTGGTCGTGCTAGCGTTCTCGCTTCCCGCGCCCGGGTTCCCGACGGGGTCAGGGATTTTCTCGCCTCGTGATGACTGGGTGTGTGGGATGACCTTAGGTTAGTTAGGTTTAAGTAGTTCTAGGGGAATGATGACCATAGATGTTAAGTCCCATAGTGCTCAGAGCCATTTGAACTATAACGCAATAAACATGCATTTCCGATCACTGGGTCCCTATCTCAGTATAATAGGATGTGGACCCACTATCACTTGTTTCGGTACAAGTCACCAACAGAGTTAAAGAATAAGAAAAGTTACATGAAAAACTTCCTAAGCCCAACTGGAGGTCGAACACCGAAATTTTGAACTTGCCCATTCTGCATTCGAACCACACTTACTCACTTTAGATTAATTAAAATAACGGACAGTCCCCCCTCGAGTCAAATTCGGTATTCGACTCGTATGTAATATGATATACTAAAACAGCTCATCATGAGAACAAGAGACTGTGTGTCAGTGCAGTGCGTGCTACAGGGTGTTTGAAAAATGACCGGTATATTTGAAACGGCAATAAAAACTACACGAGCAGCGATAGAAATACACCGTTTGTTGCAATATGCTTGGGACAACAGTACATATTCAGGCAGACAAACTTTCGAAATTACAGTAGTTACAGTTTTCAACAACATATGGCGCTGCGGTCTGGGAAACTCTATAGTACGATATTTTCCACATATCCACCATGCGTAGCAATAATACGGCGTAGTCTCTGAATGAAATTACCCGAAACCTTTGACAACGTGTCTGGCGGAATGGCTTCACATGCAGATGAGATGTACTGCTTCAGCTGTTCAATTGTTTCTGGATTCTGGCGGTACACCTGGTCTTTCAAGTGTCTTCACAGAAAGAAGTCACAGGGGTTCATGTCTGGCGAATAGGGAGCCCAATCCACGCCGCCTCCTCTGTTTCGGATAGCCCAAAGCAATCACACGATCATCGAAATATTCATTCAGGAAATTAAAGACGTCGGCCGTGCGATGTGGCCGGGCACCATCTTGCATAAACCACGAGGTGTTCGCAGTGTCGTCTAAGGCAGTTTGTATCGCCACAAATTCACGAAGAATGTCCAGATAGCGTGATGCAGTAATCGTTTCGGATCTGAAAAATGGGCCAATGATTCCTTTGGAAGAAATGGCGGCCCAGACCAGTACTTTTTGAGGATGCAGGGACGATGGGACTGCAACATGGGGCTTTTCGGTTCCCCATATGCGCCAGTTCTGTTTATTGACGAAGCCGTCCAGGTAAAAATAAGCTTCGTCAGTAAACCAAATGCTGCCCACATGCATATCGCCGTCATCAATCCTGTGCACTATATCGTTAGCGAATGTCTCTCGTGCAGCAATGGTAGCGGCGCTGAGGGGTTGCCGTGTTTGAATTTTGTATGGATAGAGGTGTAAACTCTGGCGCATGAGACGATACGTGGACGTTGGCGTCATTTGGACCGCAGCTGCAACACGGCGAACGGAAACCCGAGGCCGCTGTTGGATCACCTGCTGCACTAGCTGCGCGTTGTCCTCTGTGGTTGCCGTACGCGGTCGCCCTACCTTTCCAGCACGTTCATCCGTCATGTTCCCAGTCCGTTGAAATTTTTCGAACAGATCCTTTATTGTATCGCTTTTCGGTCCTTTGGTTACATTAAACCTCCGTTGAAAACTTCGTCTTGTTGCAACAACACTGTGTTCTAGGCGGTGGAATTCCAACACCAGAAAAATCCTCTGTTCTAAGGAATAAACCATGTTGTCTACAGCACACTTGCACGTTGTGAAGAGCACACGCTTACAGCAGAAAGACGACGTACAGAATGGCGCACCCACAGACTGCGTTGTCTTCTATATCTTTCACATCACTTGCAGCGCCATCTGTTGTTGAAAATTGTAACTACTGTAATTTCGAAAGTTTGTCCGCCTGAAAATGTACTGTTGTCCCAAGCATATTGCAACAAACGGTGTATTTCTATCGCTGCTCGTTTAGTTTTTATTGCCGTTTCAAATATACCGGTCATTTTTGAAACACCCTGTATATGGAAACAACTAGAACGATTTATTGCCCTGCTGTAAACTTCACGAGTAGAAGCTTATTGTCTACTGAACTCAGCTTCAGACGATTTCACTGCACACCAGCCTTTCACTAATCAGGTTGGAATAAATGAGTAGTCATAGTATACTAATGTAGCTTCTTTTCCGTTGTCTTCAGGTGTGCGTGAATTCCAATTTTCACTGTCTTTCTCCCCTCTCCCAAAACATAATACCCCAAGGTTTACCATGCCGCCAACGTCTAAGATTTTAACAATAATAAAAATAAAATATTTAAAACGTTTTATTTTTAGTATGGTCAGAATATTTTGTTTACGTCACTGGTTAGTATAGTAGTTTGCTTTCTGGGTGGGGGTCATGACCACATAACATGTCCGGCTTGGAATGGCGCCTTCCTATGAAGCATGAAATAACTAACTACCAGTTAAAAAAGCTGATAAGTAGGGATAAAATCTTAACCTAAAATAGTTTCATAAATAATGAGGAACATCTCCGTTTAAAAAAAAGTCGTTAGCAAATTCTGTATTATTTTGCTAACTGCTGTTAACGTTGTGTTAACCGAGTAGCGATGTGTCAGTGGCGGTATGGACCAGCACGAGCTCGCCGACGCAGATGGGGCAACAGGCGGCACTTCCGTCGCCTCAGAAGCGCACACACATACGCGCGCGCTCACGTAGCCAGCGGTCTTTGTGGTGGCAGATGCAACAGGAACAGGGCAGAACGGAGCTGCTGTCATGCTTCTCAGAAGTTTTCGCAGTTCGCGACGGATGCGCGCCGAACTTTACCGACGGCAGCCGAAGTCTGCGGGCCGGCCGCCCGCCGCGCCGCGCCGCTCAGTCGCGCTCTGACAGCGAAAGGGGGAGGATCGTGCCGCTGCTGCTCCCGCTGACGCCCGCTTCGCGTGGTCCGCGCCACGCTGCGTGCGCTCGTGTTCCACAGTCATACTGATCGATCTCTTTTCCATTCTTGAGATAATTCTTCATGGACGCGCTGTTGGATATCAACTAATAGCAACTACACTGAACTCACATCTTCGACAGCGTGCGAAATGGCACTCGCAATTTTCGTGGCGGCGATATGCCTGCTTTTGTCGACAACAGCAGAGTCCAAAGTCGACTACTGCCGTATGGACACTTTCAACCGGACTGGACCCTGGATGCAGTTCACTAAAGAGATCAGTGATCGCGAGTATGCCATCGAGACCAAGTTCAAGAGTCTTCACTGCTGCGCCAAAGGCTACAACAGTATAGAATGGTGAGTACACGCCAGGGCAAAAGTACGACAAAAGCGCCTCGTTCTTCACAGAACGTCATTATTTGTTTAATTCTGTCTCTGAGTATTAGAGTTTTGAATTTACTTTGCTGAGTTGAGACATAATCCATTGTCAGTAGCCAATGGAAAACTCATTGTTGATGTTATACGCATCAGTAAGAACTATAAACTGATAATTTCAAACGAAAAGTCGTACCTGCTGTCATTCCGCCCAGTCAGTGCGTGTTCTCTGGATTACAGTAGAAACTGAAACTATTAGCTACACAATGTGATCGAAAAACTGCAAACTTACAACATTCCCCTCTCAGATGCATTTAATACTCGAATAACGTTACAATAATTGTCACTAATTGTAACTATTCCAATTACACTACAAATGTACTATGTAACACCATTACTATTCAAAGCGAACTGCGAAATGCCTGCAAAAGTTGCAATGCCAGCTGTACTACCAACGTTTAGCAAATAAATATGCTGCCGTCCTTTGCGCAACGGAGTATAGAATATTTGTGTTTCTCCATCACTTTACATTAATGTTAACTCCTGGCTCTAGGTAACAGAGAATGACGCAGTTGCACAGTCCGAATTTTGCATTTCATTATACATCGTAGCTCATGCAAATGGCAACGAAGGCACGTAAATTGTAAAATTCCCTTTTCATTTCGAGCTGTGACCGAAGAGTCGGATTTATTTCCATTAATAAAAATTGTTCTATGGGTGTACTTGGAGACTGTAATCGCCTGTACAAAATGAAAATTATTCCTCTCTCTAGGAATGATTGTCGCATTATGTTAATGCGAGATTGGAAGAAGGAGAATCCTTGCCTAAGCATTGTTGATGCTCCGTCCATACGAAGCATCTGGCATGAGGAGTGATCATGTCGCTAACATATACTGTTTTGTTGCACACTAGTTTTCAAGTAAAAAGTGTAGCCACGATTAAGCGTAGGTAATTATCGTTGCGGCCGAGGGTAAAACAATTCCTGAATATACTCTCGCCTCTGCACCTTAGACTTAGGGAGCTTGGTGATAGTGAGTGCTCCTTGTATTACTCAAAGCATTATGACTATCCACTGTGAAAGATTTTGCAGAGTTTACCGTCTTTCCGTATAACTATTGCGAAGCAAAACCCATTCTCTAACCAGATAACAAAGAGATAATAATGTTCACATAATCTTATCGAAATACCGGCACGGATAGGAGCGCGCGTTGTGTCGCTGCTTTCGGAACGGCGTGCCGGTCCCGGATCGTATCCAGGCGGATTAGCGACGAGGGTCGACCAGCCTGGATGCTGTTTTTAGGCGGTTTGTCCGTTTCGACTAGGTGAATACGACTCTGTTATCCAGGTCCCCACTCAGTTACAAGATTAGCAAGCATTTAGAAAATGTTCGCGCATCTCCACATGTGAAAATACTGCATGAGCCCGTTGAAATACACACATTCCGTCCTAGGGAGAAAAAGGGTGAGCCAAAAAGGGTATCTGGCCACCCTCAAGCTCTAACATGGAATGCAAACAATTTCCTAACACGCAAGCTGCAAAGGACCTGCACCGGATCAAGGCCATACTAGAATTTTGTCGTTTGTCCTCAGTAATGATCCACACAAAATCTCACACTACTTTACGGGCGATTTCGAAGATTCAAAGAACTCGAGTGTGGCCTATATAGGCAAGAGATTACTATGGTGCAATATATAAAATTATTGTAAAAGCAGGACTGCTTAAAAATCAACAAAATGATCCGTCACTATTTTTTCCACATGTAGTTACGATGCAATGATGTGCAAATAAACACACTGAAATCAACGTATGCGCGATCATGTAAAAAATGCACATATACAATATGTAGATCTTTACTCTGCAAACGAACGTTTGACGCGTTAATGTCGGCTCCCTCCACTTTGTTTTGTCAGTCGCGGAATAGTGTTCAAGTAGGAAAGATGCCGACACCTCTCCATATAGGCTAGGTCTACGGCGCGTTGGAAAAACGAACACTTCACTCTTTCCGTTCGAGCTGTAATTTGACCCTATGTCAACAAAATATTTTCGCATTCGGGGGAGAACGTTGGAGATCGAAATTTCGTGAAAAGAACTCACCGCCGCAAAGAAAATTGCCTTTGTTTCAATGATCGCCACCCCAACTCACGTATCATGCCCGTGACACTCTCCTCTATTTCGAGATAACACAAAACGAGCTGCTCTTCTTTGGACTTTTTCGAAGTCCTCTGTCAGTCTTATCTGGGATGTATCCCATACTGCACGCAGTACTCCAGCTGACGACAGCATAGCGTAGTCTCTTTAGTATATAGGTTTCATCTTCTAAGTGTTCTGCAAATAAAACGCAGTCTTTGGTTTGCCTTCCCCTAGGACTGAGTATTAACAAACAGCTATCGCTAACAGTCTTACATGTACAAGGAACTTTATTTTGAGAAGAGGGAAGAAACCTTATGAACGACATCTTAGATATAGTATCAGTCGAAAAAATGACAGTAATAACATAGGCTAATGATAGTAAGAACCAATGCACATCTAACAATTTCAGTCTTATTTCTTTGTAAAAAAATTAGTATGAAAATCCAACGCCATGCGAATCAAAGTCGCACAATTTTCGCTGCGTAATAACGTCCACTGGAAAATGATTGTAAAATGTTATTACAATGTTTAAGGAGAGGAATAATTGTTTCATATTAAAAATTCAAGTGGAAAAGTATATCTGCAACACGCCGTTACTACATCCATCTGGTGCCCGAACACGTTTACTTTGCAATGCGCCATAGAGCGAAAGTTTGACTTTTGATGTTGACTAAGATTTTTTGATCATTGGCTAGGTACTGTGTATCCACACACTATGTGACAACTATGCGTCACTTCAGTTATTCTAAACATTGATTATATAAAAGTTTGGTCCATCCTTTTAATGTTAGTTGTCTGCACCGCAAACTTGATCTGAAGGTTCTGTAACGTTATTAGGAGCAACAATATTAAAAAATATATAGCGACCAAGACAAGAGTGTAATATTAAATTGAGAATTCTCAAGGAAACAGAAGTAACTGGAAATCTCACGGTAAATTGAAAGACAGAGGGAACTGTGAGACATTCTAGAGAGAGTTGAACTGTTCGTTAGGGAAAAAAATTTCTGTGTCATTTTGTGGCAAAGCGCTCTGAGATCCTGCTTACTTAAAATCGATTGTGCTATCGCGTAAGGAAAGGTGAATAACTGCATTGCATTGTTGCAGTGTTTGTTGCTCGATTGTGTGTGACTCCCAACGGGCTCGCCGACTTGGAAAATCCACGGATTCTCGGTCCACTGGTTGGTTTCCCATCATACTATTGTGAGTGCGACGGAGTGCACTGTATGTCTGAGAATTCGTCACGTAATTGTTTCCACAATGGCAGAGGTGGAATTATTTAGTTTTATAAAAATTGAAGATACTGACCAATATTAGAGCATCGTATTTTGTAGATTTCACACAGAAATCCCATTTGTTTGGATTAAAGAGGTAATCGAAAATATGGTTTTTTAATTATTATTTCACCCGATAGCCCTTTTACCGTATCTGGAATACGTGTAGCATATCGAATTTGAAAATCAACTGCATTACTTACGCGTTGCTCCCTGGAAACTGACAACGTATTTAGAAAATAACACGTAAAACACACTGTAGTTTGTATCCCTTACTTTCAGTTCAAATCCGTGGAACAGTCGAACTAATTTTTTGTTTCTGTTTCTCATTCACTTTATTCCGGCGATTGTTCTTACTTTCTGGAGAGTCAAAACATCAGTATAGTCAAACTAATTTGCGTATTATAATAACGGATCAACACATTCCATTGCCTCGGTATGCATAATAAATGAGTAATCAATCGCTGTGCTCTGTACACTGTATCCGCATCACTTTCTGTTCAAATCCGTTCATAGATATTTCTGATTGTAACAGGATATTTTCGGCTTCGCTTTTCCTTTTTTCAAAAGTTGTCGAACTTCTCACGAATAATCTGGAAACCACATAATCTGGTCTAGTATAACTGAGAGATAAATTATCGCACAGTGGCACAGTAAAGAGTGAAAAGGTGTCGGATGGCGGTAACGAAGGAATTTCTTGGGCTAACGTGACCTTACGTACTGAATTCTTGACAGAAGTGTGAGTCCTAACTGAACTCGGAGCAAACAGTAATAAGTGATGTGGCAACTCAAAAAATTTGCTACCATGAGAACTAGTAAGGAAAAATTTTGAAAAATTAGCATTTCAATCTGGAAAAATCTCAGAAATCTCCGGGGAGACCTTTCGGCAAATCAGCCGCCACCATGTATTGTTATCAACGATGATATTAGCATTAACTGCAAAAGACTGTACATTACGTAATAAAATAATTGCTGCAGAAATTCCTTCCAGCAGTGCTTGCTCTGGTTTTTGGATGTCGCGGTTTTTGTAGTATGTTTTGAGCTTTTCGCTGTGAAGGAGATACCCTTGTGGACGAGGAAGTGCCGTGGCTGCTTGGACGCAGGTGTCTTCTGGAGAGCGACTGCGGTACATTCAGGCCCCGTCCGCAGGTCTCGTTAGCATTCCCCAGGCGGTGGCACCACAGAACAGGTGTCGCCGAGCCGCCCAACCCTTTGTCATCCGCAGCACGCGCCCATTTGTGCTTAAACCGACACCTCCATGGTGTTTCTTATTAAAGCCACAAGCACTACCTTTGCACCGTCCATTCATCTTTCTTCCTTTTTTTCATTTAGAAACGGTTGGTGAAAGACTGACAGTAGAAACAGTGATATTGTTTGTTATACTGTGCCGGACGGTGTGGCCGAGCGCTTCTAGGCGACCGCTACGGTCACAGGTTCGAATCCTGCCTCGGGCATGGATGTGTGTGATGTCCTTAGATTAGTTAGGTTTAAGTAGTTCTAAGTTCTAGGGGACTGACGACCTCAGATGTTAAGTCCCATAGTGCTCAGAGCCATTTGTTATACTGTAGCATTTGTTGCTGAAAGTCACAATGTACCTTTATTTATTTCTTATAAGACGCATTTCGCCAAATAATTCACATTTTAAGTGCGGTTTTAGTGGTGTTTTTCGAGGTATGAGCCGCTACATAAATTAAATCTGGTGCCCCAAAATGTGCTGTTGCCGTCTCATATAAATCTGGTGCTCCAAAATGTGCTGTTGCTGTCTCAAGCAGAAATTTATCCATATTATACACCACACGCAGAATTGTCAGTCCACAGTATCCCCGGTTCCCGTCAGATCAACGAAGTTCAGGACCATCGGCCGTGGTTGGCCTTTGGATGGGTGACTATTTGGGCCGCCATGCGCTGTTGACCTATCGGGGCGCACTTATCCTCGTATTACCAATTGAGGAGCTACTTGACAAGAGTAGTGGCGGTTCCAGTTTTCACGAAACGTGGAAACGGCCGGGAGAGCTGTGTGCTGATCCATGCCCCCCCGCCCATCATCCGCATCGGAGAACGCGAATCCGCTGAGGATGACACGGCGGTCGGTCGAGAACCTTCGGCCTTTTGGGGCTGATCGGGCGGAGTTTAGTACACTTTAAAAACAGAAACGTTTTTGTCATCGTATGTTTGTGTTTTTAACGTGAACAGTGGACTGTCAATTCTGTGTTGCTGTATAATGTGGGCGAGTTTATACATAAAATACCAACAGGGAATTCTAAAGGCATCAGAACAGTGCAGCAGCTGACAAATCGCAAACGTCACGCATATATGTTGTATGTAAAGCGCCAAGGAACATTGCATCGTTCTGTACAACACAGCCACTGCATACCGTATTTATCCGCCGATGCCGGGCAGTGACTTTTCAATAAACAGGTCCTCCCCTGGACGGGAATTAAATGATGTGTGTACAAGAACAGGATGTGACGCAGGAAGACGACTTATGGAAGTCTGGATGAGTCGTGCATGCATAGCCAAAGCAATTAAGGCGCGCTCTCGCGCAAAGCGGAACATCCTAGTTTGAGACCCAGTCGGTCACAGATTTTTATTGTCGTTATTCCCCGATGCAGTTGATCATTGTTCGCATTTGCAAGTACGAATACATTTCATGTAAGTAAGTATATTCTTGGTGAGTGCGCTAGAGTTAGCCGAAAAGTTGATATCGTAGGAGATAATAAAGTGAAAGTCAGCCAAGTAAACAAGCGTTCGCGTTACAGTCCAGAATCAGTGTAGATTATTCTCATAGTGATGATAGTAGCATTCAGTTTTTACACAAGACGTTGAACGTGACACTTCCGTGAAAGCTTTAAACTACCCTGAGTCTTAAGAATCTGAAGTGTTCGGCATCACAGACGTTTTCACCTCCTTGGGACAATGAGATTTTGCTGTTACAGCAACACCATGTCAGAAACTGCATGCATTATGTTTTGTTGCAGTTACGTGTTAATGTGTTCTCGGAAACCCATTGCTGATGTCACCGGCTATCCTATTAGCTAGGTCGTTTGCATTACCTTCCACGACTTATACAATAACACAGAAAAACGTGTATTACAGTAATTGATACCGATAACAAACCCTTCAGTTGTGTGGACAGGCTACCCATAACTGCTGTATAAATAATTTTAGTAATTCTTGAACCAACAACGCAATTAATCAAATCCATTTTATTTACACTATATGTTTTGCTTTATACGATTAAAACATTATTAATTTATGGAAATTACACGTAAAATCACAAATTGTACGCTGTAGCGAGTTACTGTTCAGTGCAATAATTTCATAGAATGCACTTCGTGGCTAAATGAGGTCGTCTTCTGGAAAATATAAGGGCCGGTGAAAAAGTTTCAGTTTGCGGGCGTTGCTGCAGCGTATTTGCAACGTAGCGCGACCACTATGCGTGTATATAAGCACCGACATGTAGGCAAGGTATTAGTGTGGAATTCCATTCTTTGCGACGTGTGTGGTAAATGCAGAAACGAAAACTAATTGCAACTTTGTTACCAAATGCGTCCAAACAGGTCCGACGTGCTTTTATCATTTTCTTGGCTACCGAAGGAAAGGTACGCCAAGTTCCGTGCAGGGTGCTGCTGCTTCACGATAATGCACGTCCCCATGTAGCAAATGTCGTAACCCAGAAGTTAAGCCCGATCACGTGGGAGACACTCGATTTCTCCCCCTGCGACTATCACTCCTTCGGCGATTTTGCCTGATTGTCCTGTACGGCCTTCCAACGGAAAATTTTTTATCATCCATTGCACATCACACCAAATGTGTGGAATATCTTTGTACTGATTAGGGATCACTGTTAAGTATTTTTAATGCTCTCTGTGAAACCGCCATAGTGAAAGTGTCCAGACCAATACTGTTACCTGAGTACCTAAAGATGAGGTATTAAACCTCCACAGATATGTTGAAACAGCCAGAAAGGAAGAGTATCAACATGTTTAATATGTTCTGCTACAGAAGGATTTTCAAAATTAGGGGGGACTGGTAAGATATGGAATGAGTAGGTTCTTAGCAGAATAGGGGAAAAAAGGAACATATACATGGTCAAGAGGAAAATTTGCATCACGTTAAGACATCAGGGAATAATTTCCATAGTATTAGAGGAAGCTGTAGAGTGTAAAAACTGGGAGGAAGGCAGAGACTGGAATCCATGCAGCAAGTAATTGAGGACGTAGGGTGCAGTTGCTACTCCGACATGAAGTGGTTGACACAAGAGGGGAATTAGTGGCGGACCGCTTTGAGACAATCACAAGACATGATCCAGTAGCTACAGTGAACAGTTAGTTGTATTTATGCTATTACCTTCCACAGTCATGGTATACCAAACCTAAAAGTTTATTCTTTCAGTAAAAGGAGAGTTAGGAAGTTCTGCATCATTTCCTTTTATATTGAAAAATGAGTTACTGTAAACATGAACGAAAAATGATCACTGCAGATAAAACAACAGTGCCGAAGCGTATTTGAATATTAAAAAACCAAAGACAAAATAGTTACTCGCAAGAAGGCGGATCTTCACTGGCTATAAAAAGAACTGAGACGTCGCTTGTATACATTTTCGTGTAAATCACACACGCAGTGGAAAGTTTTAGAAAGATAAAATTTTTCCTTCATATATTATACCGCGATCACCGAGCTTTTATTTCGTTGGATTGCGAATATAGTCGATGTCGGATAATTTCAAATATCCATCTTGGTGGTAGACCAAAGAAATGAATGTAAAGCAAGATCAGCACGTTGAAACTTTGCTTCATCTCCTGCTGACATTTGTCAACTTCGCCGTCTCATTTGGTCTCTGTTGAGGACTGTGGTTGTATTATTGATCACATTTACTGTGATCACCTGGCACTGTGACTGAGTGGACCACATCACAAATGTGACTGCATGTTAGCCAGTGACTTCACTGTTGCGTCCACAAATAAGACTGGCACAGTTCATCAAGTTTTTCTGTCTTCTGTGTAAATAAAGGCTGTAACAAAGAGAAAGAGCCCGATTACAAGATTAGTGATGAACATCTTGAGCGCCTCACATTGTGTAAGTATTTAGGGATAATATTAAGAAGTTACATGAAATCACGTAACATCAGTATTAAAACGGCGAATGGAGGAGTCTTGGTGGAAGGATTCTGGGGAAATGCAATTCAGAGATGCGCCGCTATGTTCGTAACAGGTTGTACAGCGTGCCGGCACTATGAAGGTTTACAGAAATGCTCGGAGAACTAATTTAGAGCACCTGTAATCGATGAACTAACTGTGCGACCATTATGCTGCCACTACAGAGGTCATGAGAGCAAGATAAGAGAAATTAGGACACAACAAAGACATATAGACAGTTTTTTTCCTGCACTCAAAAAAAAAAAAAAAAAAAAAAAAAAAAAAAAATGTTCAAATGTGTGTGAATTTCTAAGGGACCAAACTGCTTAGGTCATCGGTCCCTAGACTTACACACTACTTAAACTAACTTATACACAAAACAACACAAACACTCCGGCGGGAGTGGCCGCGCAGTCCGTGACAGGATGCCTCAAACCGCGTGCCTACTCCGCGCGGCTCCTTCACTCACTGTAAGCGAATAAGACAGAAAACCGATAATACTGGTCCGATGTACCCTCCACCAAGCACTGTGTAGTGGATGGAGGAGTATATACAGGGTGTCCGAGGAGAAATGGTCAATATTCTGGGGTATGAGAGGAACAATGTGCATTGTTACGATGTCAAGTCACACTAATGTGACCAACTGTCAAAAGCCTAATAATCAACTTTTGCAGTGCAGACCTCTGCGAGACCTGCTGGAAGAGTGTCAGTTATGTTCTGGAAGGGACCGACAGAGATGTGGAGACATGTCGACTTTAGTGCCGTGGTCAGCTGCGCTCTGTTTCACAGTCGAGGATCCATGACGCGAACAGCTCGATCGAGGTGATCCCACAGATTCTCGGTTGAGTTTTAATCCTGGGAGTTTGGTGGCCGGTGGAGTCCGGCAAACTCATCTCGGCGCTCTAAGAGCCAGTCATGTACATTTCGGCCTGTGTGACACTTGAATTGTCCTGCTGGTAGATGCCGTCGTCCGGTGGAAAAACAGACTGCATGTAAAGGTGGACATGGTCCTCGTTCCTTCCACAGTTACAAGATCACCCAGGGAATACCACGAAAATATTCCCCAGACCATAACACCGCATCCTCCGTCCTGGATCAGTGCGATGATTGTTGCAAAAGGCAATGGCCATCATTCCGATGGCACATAAAACGTGATTCATCTGAAAAGGCCACCTGTCGCCATTCAGTGGATGTCCAGTTGTGATGACGTGCAGATTCCAGCCTTCGTCTCTGATGAACAGCAGTCAGAGTGGTTGCATAAATCAGGCGCCTGCTGCGGAGTCCCATACGCAGCGACTTTCAATGGAAAGGTCATTGAGGGGACGCTCTTGGTAACCCCTTGGTTCATTTGAGCGGTCAGCTGCTCAACAGCTGCAGGTCTTTTCGCCTGTAAACATCGTTGACCCTATGATGCATCACAGTTGCATCGGCGCCGGTTTTGGATAGCGCCATCTTGTCATGGGCGGTACATTTTAACCACGGTGGCACTGGAGCAGTTTACAGACCTATTCGTTTCGGAAAGCGAATGATCATGCCACCTGCAGCTCGTGGTCTAGTGGTTAGCGTTGCTACCTCTGGATCTAGGGCCCCGGCCATGTTGGGTGTTTTTCTGCCCGGGAACTGGGTGTTTCTGTTGTCCTCATAATTTCATCATCGTCATCATTGGTGACAGTGGCAAGATTGGACTGTAAAAATCGGATTGTGTAAGAATTGGGACTTTGTAAGGGCGTTGATGACCCACAAACCAAACATCATCAATAATGACCATGCCCTTTTGGACGTCAGATAAATCTCTCCGTTTCCGCATTACGATAACGACTGAACTGTTTCCGATCTCCCCCAACACAAATTGTATGCCCTCCACTGCTGGTGCTGCCACTGTGAGTGGTTATTGCACGTTGTCGTTGAACATAGGCGGTGGTCACATTAATTTCACTGAACCGGGTGTTTATGGTACTGATGGCTTTACACTCAACTGGTTTGAATCATAATTAACGAACAGATCGTAAAAAGTTGTGCTGCGTCATTCGAACAGTACGAAAAGCAGAAAATTTTAGCGACTGTGAAGAAATCACAAAGGGTGTCCAACAGGGTTCAGTTTCGGGTCCCGTCTTATTTCTGTGGCAGAAAATCATTTCGAGCAAAGAGGTCGAAAGCAACGGAGTTTTTTGCTTCGGATGAGGGTTTCTGCCACATCCCTGAATACTGACCATTCATTCTAGGACTCTCTGTACATAGATGTAGATCTACTGAAATTTTCGTATTGATAAATGTTTTTATGGTGTCCATATATTTCTACCACTTTACAGTATATTAAAACGTAAAAATCTGCGCACACGCAGTAAACCTTTGGTTCTTCGCCCCCCTCCGCCTTTCCCCTCAGTCAGAGCGCTCGGTAATGATATCCTGCGGCGTGCAACGCTCACCTGCTCGTTTTCCGCCCGCTGTACTGCGTAACCCGACAACAACGCGGCGAGACACGCAAGAACACGGCGCTCGAGTGGTGAGACCGCAATTAGCGTTGGTAATTGCTTCCTCGGAAGGACTTTTTAAATGCCACTGTTCTCGCAGCTCTTGAAGCTCCAGCACCTGCAGAGGATGGTCCAACAGCGCGTCCTCGGCATTCCTCGGACTCTGCCAACCTCTTGTCTTATACGGTGAGAATTAAGGACTGCATCGCCCCCAATTTCTGTCCTGTCGACCTCCCAGGGCCCTCCTTCTGTCTGTACTTACACCAGTTCCTCTCAACGAAGTGGTATTTGCAAATCTGGCTCCAAATTAGGCTTTTGTCGACAAAAGCAGCGCTTCGTTAACAGAGAATCGTGTGCTCGGCTTTAGAACTTGAACACGAATCAGTTTCATCGATGAGGACTCCTTTCCTTAGTAACCTGAAATCCCAGAATCACAACTAATCTGAAAGCAACACTTCAAATTTCTGTACCAGGGTTTCTGGGCGATCCTTCATAGAGATCCCAATGTCTATTGGAGTTCCAGAAAATGTTATAACACGTGTAACTGCTCCTCTTTCGCCACGAAACAACGTATGAAATTTCTACATATCGCTATAATCGCTATACATTATTAGCCATGCGTGGCATTTGTTCCACTCACAGTATGAATAATGCAGACACTTTATTTCGTAATGCGGGGTCACTGTCAGCATAAACCAAGAGTTCCCAAACTTTTCCTCAGGCGAAACACCTTGAGAATGCTTGTACTTCTATATCTGCATACATACTCCGCAATCCACCATACGGTGCGTGGCGGAGGGTACCTCGTACCACAACTAGCATCTTCTCTCCCTGTTCCACTCCCAAACAGAACGAGGGAAAAATGACTGCCTATATGCCTGTACGAGCCCTAATCTCTCTTATCTTATCTTTGTGGTCTTTCCGCGAAATATAAGTTGGCGGCAGTAAAATTGTACTGCAGTCAGCCTCAAATTCTAGTTCTCTAAATTTCCTCAGTAGCGATTCACGAAAAGAACGCCTCCTTTCCTCCAGAGACTCCCACCAGAGTTCCTGAAGCATTTCCGTAACACTCGCGTAATGATCAAACCTACCAGTAACAAATCTAGCAGCCCACCTCTGAATTGCTTCTATGTCCTCCCTCAATCCGACCTGATAGGGATCCCAAACGCTCGAGCAGTACTCGAGAATAGGTCGTATTAGTGTTTTATAAGCAGTCTCCTTTACAGATGAACCACATCTTCCCAAAATTCTACCAATGAACCGAAGACGACTATCCGCCTTCCCCGCAACTGCCATTACGTGCTTGTCCCATTTCATATCGCTCTGAAATGTTACGCCCAAATATTTAATCGACGTGACTGTGTCAAGCGCTACACTACTAATGGAGTATTCAAACATTACGGGATTCTTTTTCCTATTCATCTGCATTAATTTACATTTATCTATATTCACAGTTAGCTGTCATTCTTTACACCACTCACAAATCCTGTCCTAGTCATCTTGTATCCTCCTACAGTCACTTAACGACGACACCTTCCCGTACACCACAGCATCATCAGCAAACAGCCGTACATTGCTATCCACCCTATCCGAAAGATCATTTATGTAGATAGAAAACAACAGCGGACCTACCACACTTTGCTGGGGCACTCCAGATGATACCCTCACCTCTGATAAACACTCGCCATCGAGGACAACGTACTGGGTTCTATTACTTAAGAAGTCTTCGAGCCACTCACATATTTGGGAACCAATCCCATATGCTCGTACCTTAGGAGTCTGCAGTGGGGCACCGAGTCAAACGGTTTCCCAAAGTCAAGGAATATGGCATCTGTCTGATACCCTTCATCCATGGTTCGCAAGATATCATGTGAAAAAAGAGCGAGTTGCGTTTCGCAGGAGCAATGCTTTCTAAAGCCGTGCTGATGCATGGACAGCAACTTCCCTGTCTCAAGGAAATTCATTATATTCGAACTGAGAATATGTTCGAGAATCCTGCAACAAACCAATGTTAAGGATATTGGTCTGTAATTTTGAGGATCCGTCCTTTTACCCTTCTTATATGCAGGCGTCACCTGCGCTTTTTCCCAGTCGCTCGGGACTTTACGTTGGGCAAGAGATTCGCGATAAATGCAAGCTAAGTAAGGAGCCGTTGCAGTAGAGTACTCTCTGAAAAACCGAATTGGAATCCCATCAGGACCTGGCGATTTATTTATTTTCAACCCATTCAGGTGCTTCACAACCCCAGGGATGTCTATCACTATGTCCTCCATATGGGAATCTGTATGAGACTCAAACGGCGGTATGTTTGTACGATCCTCCTGCGTGAAAGATTTCTCAAATGCTAAATTTAAAATTTCAGCTTTCGGTTTGCTGTCTTCCGTTGCCAGGCCGGACTGATCAGTGAATGACTAGATGGAAGCCTTCGACCCGCTTACCGATTTTACGTAAGATCAGAATTTCCTTGGGTTTTCAGCAAGATCTTTTGCTTGGGTATGATGGTGGTAGTGGTTGTATGCTTCGCGCATCGCTCTTTTTACAGCAGCACGAATCTCTACTAACTTTTGCCTGTCCTCATTCTCCCGATCTTTCTTGTACCGCGAGTGCAACTGCCTTTGCTTCCTGAGCATTCTCCGAACACAGGAACACTTAAAGGTTAGCATAATTTTAAAAAATGAGAAAAATTGTTTTAGTCAGCGATTACTTCAATTTCAAATCATAACTAATAACAGATATGTGTAAAAAAAATTAGTATCGCCAACATGTCGAAACGACTAAGTTTGTAAACTGTTCGCGTGTTGCCGTGGTTAAAGTATTCCGTGCAAGGCAAAATGGCGTTATCCAAAACTGGCGCCGATGAAGCTGTGATGCACCACGGGGTGAACGAGGACTGCGGAGATGTGTACGGGCGAATAGACGTGCAACTGTTCAGCAACTGACCCTCCAGGTGAATCAAGAAGCTAGCAAGAGACCACTAACAGTGTTTCCTCAACGATCATTCAGCGAATCTTGCTGCGTATGGGCCTCCGCAGTAGGTGTCTGGTTCATGCACCCAAAGTGACGAAGGCTGTAATCTGGATACTCCACTGAGTGGCAACAGGTGGCCTTTCCAGATGAATTACGCTTTATGCTCCATCGGGCAGCGCGTCATTGGCGTCTGAAAGCAAGCACCCTGTAATAGTCATGGCAGGATCCAGGACGGAGGGGATTTCCTGGTGTGTCGTCATTTTGGAAGGCACAGCGGATTAACCCAGGTATGTGCATCTATCCTTGGGGACCTTGTCCACTTCTACATGCAGTCTTCTTTTGCTCGGCTCAATGGCGTCCACCAGCAGCACAATACAACGTGTCTCACAGCTCGCTTGTTTTAATGGCACCAGGATGAGTTTGCCACACTCCTCTGGCCACCAGACTCTTCGAATTTAATCCCAATCTACGATCTGTCGGACCAGCTCAATTGTGCAGTTGGTGTCATGGATCCTCAACCGAGAAAACTAATGCAGTTGGCCACGGTACTGGAGTCGGCTCGGCTCGACATCCCTGTCGGTAGCTTCCAGAACCTCACTGACTTTTCCTGCACATCTAGAGGCGGTCCAGGCTTCTGAGAGAAGGTCATGTGCATTAATGGAACGTATAGTAACACTACACCCGCTTGTTCAGTCTCTACCCTTGTCTAAAGGGATCTCGAAATTACCAATTTGCCATTTATATTATTAGCTCTTGAAACAGATCGCAAAATAATAAAAAACTTAAAACGTATGGATGTCGAAAAGGTGTCTCGACCTATCGTTCCACGAGAGCATAAAAATATCAGCAGATTTTCACTGATGTCATTGAGTTCACTTTATCTTCTCATTTTTATATTACTTTGTTCTAAGCCACTGGTTATGGGCATTCTTTAAACGGCATTGTGGCGATTTTCCTCTAACAAGGGTACCTCCCCATCGCACCTCCCTCAGATTTAGTTGGCACAGTGGATAGGCCTTGAAAAACTGACACAGATCAATCGAGAAAACTGGAAGAAGTTGTGTGGAACTATGAAAAAAATAAGCAAAATATACAAACTGAGTAGTCCATGCACAAGATAGGCAACATCAAGGATAGTCTGAGCTCAGGAGCGTCGTGGTCCCGTGGTTAGCGCGATTATCTGTGGAACAAAAGGTCCTTGGTTCAATTCAAGTCTTCCCTCGAGTGAAAAGTTTAATTTTTTATTTTCAGACAATTATTATCTGTCCGTCCGTCCGTCCGTCCGATGCGAGGTAAAAACATATGTTTTGACAGAGCACAGGGAAAACTGTTTAACTGTGAAACTGTTGCATTCATTTGTTGCAGTTTATGTGATAAACTCTTATGTTTTCATCACTTTTTTGGGAGTGATTATCACATCCACAAGAAAACCTAAATCGGGCAAGGTAGGAGAATCTTTTTACCCATTCGCCAAGTGTACAAGTTAGGTGGGTCGACAACATATTCCTGTCATGTGACGCACATGGCGTCACCAGTGTCGTATAGAATATATCAGACGTGTTTTCCTGTGGAGGAATCGGCTGACCTATGACCTTGCGATCAAATGTTTTCGGTTCCCATTGGAGAGAGGCACGTCCTTTCGTCTACTAATCGCACGGTTTTGCGGTGCGGTCGCAAAACACACACTAAACTTATTACAGTGAACAGAGACGTCAATGAACGAACGGACAGATCATAACTTTGCGAAAATAAAGAAAGTAAATTTTTCACTCGAGATAAGACTTGAACCAAGGACCTCTCGTTTCGCAGCTGCTCACACTAACCACGGGACCACGTCGCTCCCGAGCTCACACTCTCCTTGATGTTGCCTATCCTGCACATGGACTACTCAGTTTGTATATTTTACTTATTTTTTTTCATAGTTCCACACAACTTCTTCCTGTTTTCTCGATTGATCAGTGTTCAGTTTTTCAAGGCCTATCCACTATGCCAACTTATAACTAAATCTGAGGGGCGTGCGATGGGGAGGATCCCTTGTAAGACATAACATGCAGCCAAACGCGATTAGTGATACTACAGGTAATCAACTATTTTCAATACTGCTTGCAGTGTGTAATTGGTTGAAGCTGCTGACTGACAATAAATTTCCGCAGGTTGCCCTCGTTGAAAAATCTGACATATACGCTCTTATTAAGAACCGATGCCATAGAAAATAGTAGTTTGAATCATCCGTAACACTTCAGCACACATGACCTTCGCTGTAAAATCTATTAGTGGAAGCATAAATGCAGAGGTCAAAGTAAAACTTATGCTCGTGAGAGTGGTTAAAATGCAATAATTGTGTAGAAGTCCCTGGAAATACTCAAAAAGGTGACTGTAATAGAATAATTTAATCTGAATAATACAAGGAAAATTTTTGTTGGGTAAACTTTTCGAACCAGACGGGTTCAAATGCCTCTGAGCACTTGGGGACTTAACATCTGAGGTCATCAGTCCCCTAGAACTTAGAACTACTTAAACCTAACTAACCTAAGGACATCACACTCATCCATGCCCGAGGCAGGTTTCGAACCTGCGACCGTAGCGTCACGCGGTTCCAGACTGAAGCGCCTAGAACCGCTCGGTCGCAGCGGAACCAGACGGGGCCTGTACCTCAGGACATCATTTCGGGAGCAGTTGTTGAGAACATTCACTGTTCGCAGAAGTTGGCGTTTGTATCTTTACCAATCTCGGTATATACTGAGCTAATTTTATTAAATTGACTGAAAGATAGTAACTGGTGTGTCGTAGACACAGCTTCGGAATAACGCCAGCGTCTACCAAGGGTATCATGTTGTCCTTGGACAATTCATTAATTTCTAATACGTCTGCGTTGTAAGGCAGTGGGAACAGGCATTCCTCCGCATCGTCGAGCAACGTTATACGCTCTCCATTCTTCACGATGTAAGAACATTTGTGTGACTGCTTTTCGCTTCCCGTGTGTTCTTTCCAATGATATACAGTCTTTCTGCTCTTACGTAACTTCCATGTACTTTCGGAGTGCCAAAATTAACAGGTTTGTAGAACGAGCACTGCGCTACGTGTATCGCCTCTTCTGCCTCCGCTAGTACTGTCGCGCAGCACTGCACCGCGACTGTAACAGCAACGTGTTCGTCGCACCGCGCTGTAACTCGTGTCGCGCCACTGAACCACACAATACTGCTCTCGTCTCGGGGAAACAGTAGCACCCACCGACTTCCAACAAACAGCAAAAATAAATTCAAACGTTTCCGAAATTTTTTCTCGCTTTGACCCTCCACAAAAAGTGTACAGGAAAAGGGGTGCTGGTTTGCTAAAAATTCAGCGTCATACGTGACGTTTTACTTTATTACTTCACTGTTACTGAGTGTATTGGCCATCAAATTTGCACACGTTATCGACATGTGCTACTGAAGCCAGCTATAAATTAAGTTGTTGTACATCTCACAGTTTAGGAAACATGGCGTGATAAATATCGAGTTGCCCGAAAAACCAACTTCTCGTAACAGCTTAAATATTTCTCTAGTTCAGTTGCACAAAATTTTCATTGAATTAAAACGAAAGTGTCAGAAGGTAGTTCTCGTATCACTCAGTCATTTACAGCTGTCAAATTATTTTTAAAAAACACAACTTTCATTTTGTACGTTCTGATGCGCACCTCCCGCGCTTGGGAAAACGTTTCACGCAGCGTCCTGCTGCCTGCTTGCGACAACGAAAGACGCAAGCGTATTCCGCAGCACGCTGCGATAAAATTCCACACCTAGGGAAACGCAGTTTTCACTTACGTTTACATTGGTCATAAAATTTGTAAATCATCTGTAAAATGCTCCATGGAGCTTCTGACTTTATCCACTAAATCGTTTATGTGTATTGTAAACAGTAACGACCATGTCACACTTCCATGGGGTACTCCGGAAATTACCTCTATACGTTTTCTTCCGTTAAGAGCGACCTGTTGAGTTCTGTCTGCAGAACTCTTCGGTGCTGTCGTCAAGTTAAAAACAGATTTTCTGCCCCAGCCTTGACCATTCTGAGCGTGTGTCCTGTTTACACTTACACTATACTATCGCGGACGCAGGCGCGACGGGGTAAGCCTCTTACTTCCTTGACTACGATTATGTGCTCCTTTCTAAGGCAGTTTCAAATGGTTCAAATGGCTCTGAGCATTATGGGACTTAACATCTGTGGTCATCAGTCCCCTAGAACTTAGAACTACCTAAACCTAACTAACCTAAGGACATCACACACATCCATGCCCGAGGCAGGATTCGAACCTGCGACCGTAGCGGTCACGCGGTTCCAGACTGAAGCGCCTAGAACCGCACGGCCACACCGGCCGACCAAGGCAGTTTCAGTTTTTACACTTTTGTCAAGTGCGTCATCGTGGCAATGTGTCTTATTTGTCGCCTTCACTGTGTAGGTCTTCACAAGAAAAACTACGGACAGTCCCTCAGTTTGTGCACGGCGTCAAATGGAGAGTACGATGTTGCATATACGTAAATTGTCATTATTCATATTACATACGACTGTAAATACGAGAGCGCCTGTAGCGGATAAGCAACCGTGTTTTCTGTGTTCTCGATACTAGGCTGAGACCGAAAGCCATGCTAAGTTGCGAGGCAGGTCACAACTTGCCCGAAGAAAAATAATAGTTAGTTGATTATTGGTCCAATCGAACACTGACACCAGAACTAAAAATATTATATTAGTGGCAAGTTCTTGAAGGGTAGGAAAGATCAATTACTGATTTACAGCAGCGTACATTCTTAATTTACTCACTAAAATTAACTGAAACCTGGAAACAATACTAATTTTTACAACGGAGAAGCGAGGCACGTTTCTCGGAAAGAAACTGTGTTTACGAAGCCGTGTTGTTGTTTTGGGTAAAGTGCCGCCGTTCTGTAAATGAAGCTCGTTTGTCATTTAACTGCTGGGATGTCCCTGATGAGAGGATATACCCGCCAGCTGGGAATTTTTCTTATCTTGGAGTGGTAAGCACTTTAGTACGAGTTAACATAACGATGTTAGCCCTGCTGTTACAAGACGAAGGGTACAGTGCTCCATCCATGACATGGCCTGTTCCTACTACACTCGCAAAATGCATCGCAAGTGACAAACGAAGAAATTGGTCGAAGGATCTACAAGGTTATGACTTCAAGGAAAAATCTGTACTTTTTAACCCTTTCCTGCCCAATATATGTAAAACTGTGCCAAGGGATATGGGGAGGATATTATCGATGTAACTAAGAACACAGTAGTGGATTGGAATAAATATATTTTATTTATATACAAAAAACAAATAAGACTTCTGAGTCTCATCTAGATAAATTAATTGTATCTGACCGGGTAATATACTTACTGCATTCATAACATCAGTTTAAATTAACGAAAACAATGCGAAACCAGATTATAAGTATCACAACACTCATAATAATGTCCATTCATGTCAGCAGGACCCGTAAACTATTGTGGAGGAGGAGATTTAGTGTTTAACGTCTCGTCGACAACGAGGTCATTAGAGACGGAGCGCAAGCTCGGGTGAGGGAAGGATGGGGAAGGAAATCGGCCGTGCCCTTTCAAAGGAACCATCCCGGCATTTGCCTGAAGCGATTTAGGGAAATCACGGAAAACCTAAATCTGGATGGCCGGAGACGGGATTGAACCGTCGTCCTCCCGAATGCGAGTCCAGTGTGCTAACCACTGCGCCACCTCGCTCGGTCCGTAAACTATTGTGACGAAATGAACACCACAGCTGTACGACTGTCTGTCGTATTTTTCTGTCGTCTGTGGGCAGAGATACTGAACTGTCACAGCCAAAGACATTCCTGTCCCGACAGAACGTCAGTGCATAAACCTCTCTGCTGTTTTATGACCAGGAAGAGGGCGTCACTTCTAAGTCCCGTCGGTTAGGAAAGGGTTAGTTATGATATTTACCTAAGAGTTGGTAAGACTTGGATTATAATATTTACTTATTAGTCACTATTTAACTCTTACATAAGCCTTTCAATTCAAACCGGACAGATCAATAATTTGGACGGATTGCTGAGAAATTGCAGTGGTCGAGCGGTTCTAGGCGCTACAGTCTGGAACCGCGCGACCGCTACGGCAGCAGGTTCGAATCCTGCCTCGGGCATGGATGTGTGTGATGTCCTTAGGTTAGTTAGGTTTAAGTAGTTCTAAGTTCTAGGGGACTGATGACCTCAGAAGTTAAGTCCCATAGTGCTCACAGCCATTTGAACCTTTTTTGAGAAATTGCAACCAGTCACAGTCAGAGTTTATGGTTAAAATTAGTAGCCCATCCTCGTATACTACGTCCCATTGTGGTAGTGATGTTTCGGGGCTAATTTTCGGAGTGGTGTGTGGTTCAAATCATTGGCCACCCCGGCCGGCGATGGTGCGTGGAGCTGGTGGTGGATTTCCCTAGGTAGGCTACCGACAAACTGATAGAAAGCTGACAGATACGTTTTTTGTCTACATGTTGTTTAGTTCTTACGAACTAGGGAGAAGAGAAAATAAAAAAAGTATAATTAATGGTCCATCAAGAAAGAGCTATCAATCTGTCAACCCTTCCGGTGTCCGGGGCTGGTGAGGTTTCCCGTGTTGCAGCTACCGAGACAGCTTTAAAATCTGCAGGCTCGTACATACTGCTGGATTTCATGGTACCGCTGAGGCCAGATATCGGTCCTGCCGGGGACTGGTTCCTCTCTGCCCATCTTGTTGCGGCCTAGTACGGACATTTTGTGTCTCAGAACCGTCGCCAATGCCTTGAAGTGCGCAGTCGTACATTCAACGCTGCCGAGTCCGCAGTCTGTTACTGTCCAGTTTCAAGGTGTCTGAGACTTCTACCCTCAAATATTTTGAGTCGTCCTGTGGCTTGAAGTTGCAAACGCCAACAAGAGACTGCACCGTGCCAAGAACGAAAGTACAGTCACGTCTGAGCCACTGTTCCTCAAATGCGTTGCTTTTCGTTATTTTTGACTCTCGTGCCCACTTGAAGCAGAGATTTACCCTTTTCTATACGTGCCGGTATGCTGGAAAAAGTCAATTTTTCTCTCGTAGATAATTACGAATTCAGAATATGTTCTCGAATTCTGCTACAAATGGAAGCGAGTGGTTCTGGATAGTAGTTCTGTGGATAAGTTCCTCTGCCCTTTTTTGCAATTTGTGTAGATTTGTTTACTGCCTCCCAACAATTTCGTTTTACCAGGGATCTCCGAGCAGTTGCTGATTTCTTACAGCTCCTGAAATGCACTCTCAGAGATTTTGAAAGTTTTTGAGTTTTAACCATTTCATTTGCTGTGGGATATCCATAATATCGCATTTTTATCATTCGCTTTTGCAGTAATACGGCTGCTGAGTTCTTTTCTTCTTTGAAATCAGATTTCCGAATCTTTGCTTTCGCTTTACCGTTCACGGTTTCTGTCTCTGACATCAACAAATGTCTGTAAACTACCATTTCTTTACATAGACCAACATTTCTAGGTTTTTGGAGTATTTCTCATTTGTTTTCAAAACGTGTTTCATTTAACATTTGCCAATCTGCGATTTGTTCAACGTCCGCTCGCTTGACTATGTCAGTACGTCACACGCCCAGTCAAGATGGACAGATTATGTCATGTCACGCGCTATGGCTACTTCGAGAAGTTTGATAGTGGGCGTGTCTCTTAATGTTTCACATCGCGCTTTAGATCGTAATCGCGTCACAAAATCTGATTTGGTTAGTATCTTGGGTGCGCCTGTTCGGAAAACAAAGATATTCTGAAGTTACTTGTCCATTTCTGCTGCCGACCCACTTACAAGCTAATCTGCAATCTATGCCAAATAAATAAACCGACGCATTTCTTTTTGTCCTTAAAAACTCTCCCCCCTGCATGAACATGCCAGCCTTTCCTCCTTGTCTAACAACGAAGAAGATCAGAAAGAAAGTTTCCACTTATTGCAGAATATGTACTGCTTTGATTATTTGTGACTAGTTGTGATGTATGTTGTTAAAATGTTAAACTCTTTTTACGTAGGTCGCGTAAATATACAAAAATTAATCTGATATCTGGCTGAGGGGCCCACAAGTCGCCTACAGTCACAAATAATAAAGCATTGGTTCCTATCCTTTCTGAGACCCTTACTCCTGAGCCCTGTCAGATATTAGCACGTCATCAAAAAAATGGTTCAAATGGCTCTGAGCACTATGCGACTTAACTTCTGAGGTCATCAGTCCCCTAGAACTTAGAACTAATTAAACCTAACTAACCTAAGAACATCATACACATCCATGCCCGAGGCAGGATTCGAACCTGCGACCTTAGCGGTCGCCCGACTCCAGACTGTAGCGCCTAGAACCGCATGGCCACTCCGGCCGGCTAGCACGTCCTCCTTCCTCCCCATCATCACCAGCATTAATGTCTAACTAAACGTTAGAATGAAATAGAATTTTCTTTAAATATTTCTATTTTTACTATGACGAAAGATAAATGATGCTTGGTTTTTGAAGATGTTTATTAAACCACGAATTAATGTGTGTGTGTGTGTGTGAAATCTTATGGGACTTAACTGCTAAGGTCTTCAGTCCCTAAGTTGACACACTACTTAACCTAAATTACCCTAAGGACAAACACACACACCCATGCCCGAGGGAGGACTCGAACCTCCGCCGGGACCATTCGCACAGTCTATGACTGTACCGCCTAAGACCGCTCGGCTAATCCCGCGCGGCTCGAATTAATGAGTCAGTGGACTATTAGTACTGCTTGTTTCTAACAACCTTTTTTATAGATCGATGAAGCAATTGTCGGCGCATCGCGAGTGCTACCTACTAATTCTTTTTACTAAATAATGCTAGTTATCGACGCTGAGGACAGGCGTTGTTACAATGTATGTTTACTCTCCACCATTCCTCTTCCTAACGATACTTGCTTTACTCACACCTTAAATCCCCATTTAAAATCAATCAAGTTAAAGTGTGCCCACTATTCTTACTGTTGCAAGTGACTTGATCACTGGACTTCTTACAGCTGAACTGACAGAAACTGGAAGACTTCATGTTGCTAATGATTCGTACTTGAACACTGCCAGCATTAAAAATAATAATGCAGCGGTGTAGTAGTCATTACGCAGTTAACGTTGTATTGTACTGTCAAGTAGTTAATTTATTGTTGTGAAGTGAATAAAGAAACTATTTCTAGGATATTGCGAAAACTATTCAAACTGAGAAGGCATTTTCACAGGATATTTAAGCATATGTGTCTCAATTTTTTGAAAAAAATGCAATTATTGGGAATTTAAGTTACCTGTATTACAGTTTTACGAAATAGTAATAATAGTAATGATCTTTTAGATGTAACTTAGTTGCACGCCCAAAACACTGTTCCTGTCCCTCAGAAAATTTGTTTACCCCTCAGGGTGTAATTACCCGTAGGTTAGAAACCACGGCAGTAGAGGGAGACACCTCGCTAGTCATAAAAGCTACAGGCGCGTTCCGGAGGGCCATGCTACACTTTTGGCAACACTATGGAGACTGCGTGCGACAAACGTCGTTTGGCATAAGTGTACTACATGGTTGTATATACTAATGATTAGCATTGTTTACGACATTCACAACAAAGCGCTTAGAACGTTACTGAAATCTCCTTGACTATTGGAGAATGCGTGGCATGAGAGCGCGGAACAAACCTGAACTCGTCCGTGAGTCCAATTATTGCATCCTAGAGGACATAACGATCGCTCGGCCATACAGGCATGTGGGCCAGCGTTCTGGAGTGCCACGGACTGTCTGCACGGCAACCATTGTTGCGCCTTCCCTTGACGCTGCAGCAGAAAGGCGTAACAGTAGTGGTGCGTCCAACAACAACATTAACGTGACATTTCTGGAGACCAAAAATCTCCTCTATAGGAATCAAGATGGATTCCGAAAACAACTATCGTCAGAAACCCAAGTTGCTCTGTTCGTCCACGAGACCCAGAAGGCGTTAGGTAGTGGCACCCAGAAAGATGCCGTATTCCTTGACTGCCGTAAGGCATTCGATACAGTTCCGCTATGCCGTCTAAGGAACAAAATACAAGCGTACGCAATATCAGCCTAAAATGCGATTGGATTGAAGAGTTTCTACCAAACAGAACAGAGCATGTCATTCTCAATGAAGAGAAGTATTCAGACTGAGTTCGGGCGTACCTCAAGAGAGTGTTGTTGGCCCATTACATTTATAATATTTGTACACGACCTAGTGGATAACGTCTGTCGTATCATGAGGCTTTCATACGAAGAAGTCACGGCGCTAGAAAATTGTAGCGAAATGCAGGAAGGCCTGCAAGGGACAGACGCTTGGTGCACGGATTGGCAACTGACACTCAAACAAGTATAACATATTATGTATACAAAGAAAGACACCTTATCATATGATTAGACTATTGCAGAACAATCACTGGAAGCAGTTACTTCCGTAGAATATCTAGGAGTGTGTGCACGGAGCGATGTAATGTTGAACGACCACATAAAACAAATGGCAGGAAAGGCAGATACCAAAATGATTCACTGGAAGTATCCTCAAAAAATGAAATACATCAAGAGAGACGGTAGCTTAAAAAAACTCCCTCGACCAATACTTGAATACTGCTCGTCATTATGATGGAATCTGTACCAGACAGGATTGACGGAGAAAGTAGAGAAGCTCCGAAGAAGGACGGCGCATTTCGCCACAGCTTTATACAGTAAGCGCGAAAGCATCAGGGAGATGCTCCTGTGGTAGGCGCTGCAAGAGAGGCGTTCTGCTTGACGATGGCGTTTGCTGTTAGCAAGTTTCAAGAGCGTACGCTCCTAGGAGAGTCAGCAAATATATTGCTTCCTCCTACGTATATCTCCCGAAGATAAAGCTCCGAGCGCCCACTGAGGCTTGCCGTCTATCGTTCTTACGGTGAACTGTCCGCGACTGGAACTAAATGATCTCATTGTCAAACACTAGATGAGTATGGTCTTGAGTATTGTGCGCTAGTTTTTCACGCATCTCAGTGTTTATGACTTATTATCTCATAATGTACGTACCGCACAATGACAATTTTGGAGATCCATCAGTGGTGTATGTGAACATTTTCTACAATGTGTGTTGCGAATAGAGTTAGTTGCAAAGAAGTAATGAATTGCAACGTTATGCTTGATGCTGAAGTTCTACTGCGTGAAGAGGTAAAATATAAGCAATTGACTTTTTTCTCTCGTCAATTTGCGGGGGGGGGCGTGTCAGCGAGTAAGTGTGTGAAATTCCGTGTTAAGTTTGTTGGAAATCGCTAAGTGATCTCATTCTTAAATACTGGATGAATATAGTCTAGGTAATTTGCGCGCCGTGACGTACGTTTCCGCACGACATATACGCAGATTATAACTGTGATACTTCTCTTCTGACGTTAAACAAGTGACACAATATTAAATCTCTTAACGAGTAGATTAAGAGAACATATGAAAATTTTTAAACTCGGGCATTGATGGTCCAAAATATTGAAACTCAGATTAGTGTTGTCCCTGGAAGCCATTATATATGCAGCCTGCAACTGGCATCGGGTAACATGAACCATGAACCGCATTTGCCGTTAAGTAATATAGACAGAATTTTCGCATGTTGAGAAATTACACAGGGTGATCCGTGTTTTACTTGGTAAAAAATTTCAACACATGTAGTTGTCTTCAGAAGTGTTTATTACAGAACGTTGTTTGTGAGTTGGAACCTCATGCCATGTTGTCATTCTGCTGAATAAAACAAAGTTTTGTTAGAAGTGAAACATTACAGTTCAAAATGGCTCTGAGCACTATGGGACTTATCTGTTGTCATCAGTCCCCTAGAACATAGAACTACTTAAACCTAACTAACCTAAGGACATCACACACATCCATGCCCGAGGCAGGATTCGAACCTGCGACCGTAGCAGAACATTACAGTTAAGAAACACTTTGTGCACATGACAATATCCGTATGAGTAGCGCTAACAGATGACTGTTAATTCTTAAAATCGTAATTTACAGTAAAATGCACATTTGCACAGATGTTTACGTTTGCGTGACAGCGTAGACGAGGTATACGATAACGGTCCAAGGTGGATCCTCAATGTATGGAACATATCATGCAAACGTAAACAGTTGTGCAGATGTACATTTTATTGTATACTGTGATTTTTAAGAATTAACAGTCATTTGTTAGCGCTACTTATACGGACAGGGTGTTTCTTAAATGTAATGTTTCATTTCTAACTAACCTGTGTATAATGTGCTACATTTTATCGGCCAGAATGAAAACATGACATGAGATTCTGACTTAACAATGAACACGTTTTGTAACAAATGTTTTTGAAGACCAAAAGCTGTCGAAACCGGTTGTCAGGAGTGACGATTCTTTTTTTACCTGACAGATACTGTCATCTCCAAACACAGCCCACGATTTTTTTTTTTATTTTACGTAACAGCGCGCACGTGTTTTGTGTGTGTGTGTGTGCGCGCGCGCGCGCGCGCGCGATGCAGACTTAAGTTACAGCAGAGAGCCCGCCCGGCAGGTAGAAACACTCGGTGCGTGAGTTCGCGGCCTGCGGACAGTAAAATTAGACACGCGAGCCTGACCGGCCGCTTCTCGGAACGGCCGCAGTCGTCGCCACGTTTCGCAACGTAGCGCGTTTCCGCCGCCCGCTTGCTTGCTTCCCCCTTGCCGCTGCCATTACAGCGCTAGTATACCCCGTGTCACGGCTTTATTTCTGTCCGCCTAACTGTTACACTAAGCTGCCCGCTCTCTTATCAACATTCTTCGCTGATGCGAGGAAGGCGGACGGCGAACATAGTTACATTCCATTGCAATTGTGCCTTACTTTTCACTTGCCTAGTCATACAGAATAATTATAAAGTCTGGACCTTCGTCATACGGCATACATCAAATCGAAACTCCAATTCTGCCCATTCCGCACCCAGCGTATCAGGCGTGATGGTAAGCACAGCTGCAGATGTTGTCAACAAGTCAATATAATGACCGTCTGAGGAGGAGTTTCGACGTATTGTCAGTACTAGAAATATCGACGAGCAGCGTTACTAATACCTACTGAGCGTGTGAGGACGAGTATTACCGGTCTGACTGTTGATAACATTTTTCCAGTTTGGCTTCTATATAATACAGTCGATGTATGCTAAGCTCATGCTATTTAGACTTTTAAACTTTTTAAATTGAACAATGAAATGTGGTTTAAATTATCTGATGCCCATAAGTTCAGTCATCAAAAGTATACGTGTACAAATATTTTTAAAAAAAGCTTGCTAATAGTGTTTATGCATATTAACACATTACATTTGAAACACTCGAATGGCCTGCCTGTGGCCAAAATGGTGCCGAGTTTGATGTTGGCACTAACATACTGGGTGATTTGCTTGGAGAAGCTGATAAAAACGTAAACAATCGAGAATTCAATGAAGACTACAGTTACTCCAAGGGAGAAAAATATGCTGGTTTTCTCCTTCGATCAAACGAATAATGAGGACTTCAACCACTGCTGAGGAGCAGTTTTTGCAGAACACCGAGCTAGAACTTGCTTAGATTGTGATAACAGTGTCTAAAGCAGAAGACTGTGTGCTGATTTTGCGTGCAAAATAGCCCTGCAGTTAGTGCATAGCATAAATGACAACTTCTTTCTCAGGAACAATTTGAGCAGTAAACTTGTCATTGTATGATATAAAAGAGGACATTTTGTATTTATTTGGTAAGTAACATTCCATTGGAGAGCTAGTAATAGAAATTAACTAGAGAATAACCTATAAATTAAGACTTTCTTTTAATAAAATTTACGACGGCTTAGTAGCAACATTTACCGCCATTTAGTGGTCAGGGCATAACAGGAGACTTTCTTCGTGCTCGTGATACTGTAGAGTGTGCATTCGTTATATTGAGTTCTAGATTTCGTGTGTGTCAACGGAATTTTGAGTGTAAACTGGAGACTGTGGAGTAGACAGAACCATGGCATGGCAGAGTTCAGCAGTGGCGTAGCGCTTGCGAAGCACGGAGCGCCCTGCAGTGGCCACTGCGAATGCGTCTGTGAAGTTGTAAGTTCTGACTGATACGGAACTCAGGAGCCGTAGACGTTTTCGTAGGTGATGAACCTTTCTCGATATTAAAGAATTTAGTGGACCCTACCCTAAAGCTAGAGCTACTGCTAATGACAAAAACAAAGTTTTTAACTAGAGATTTTTGTGCTCATCAAACTACAGAGTGTTCCTTTGGTGCAACAGGTTCCAGTTTTCGTGTTTTTTAAACGGTCTTTTCAGTGTAAAGAGTGTAGATTGAATTGTGACGGCTGCATGACTACTGCGTAATGCCTTAAGAACTGAAAACATTTCCTCAAATCATCCCGCCGAGAAAGACGGCCTAGTACCACTGAGTACTGACCAGCTTCTGTCACATGGTCCATGTAGATGCAGAAACACGAGTGAAGCTTGTCTTTCGAGAGAAAAATTTAACGAGTATTTTGTCAGCGGAAGATTATGTTCAGTTGCAGTATGAAGCTATAAAAAGAGGCCAATAGTTAACCGAAGAACTTAGTCGTTAATCTTAAACGTTTATTGCTAAAATGCGTATCACATAAATAAATAAAGTAATAAATAATAATTACATTTGCTGTAATGTAATTCCGCTGCAACCCTCTTTCATATTTTGTCCTTCAGTTTACTCCTCGGGTAGTCTGGATGAGTGGTATCGTACAGCGCCGGATTGCCCTGAACTAACTGAATGAGGTGTTCCATACCTAAAACATTTTAGATAGGAGAGAAAGTGAACTATTTTCGCAGACGCATATTGTGCTGCTGGGAGGCCGAGGGCGGCCTGGTGCGAACTGCACACAGAGATGGGATTAGGGAGATTACGGGTGGCGAGGGGACGACGCTGGCGGTCGCAGGTATACGTGCATTGTGCGGCCCGGACAACGGGACAGGCGCAGCGAAGGACTTCAGCTCGGGCAGCCGTGTCTGTCCCGTTGTTCGGGCCGCACAATGCACGTATACCTGCGACCGCCTGCCAGGGATGGGAAAAATCAATACCGGTATTTTACTTACGAATGACTGGTATTTTTCGGTAGTTGTCTGGTCTCGCTTTTAGCAGGTATTTCGATTTCTAAATAAAACTTCTTTAAATAAATGAGTTTGGTAGCAAGTTCCGTTGCTTCTGGAAGATAGGTTTCGTCTTTGCATGACATTGATCAAATGACACAACTTAAAGATCAACACAGTATGAACGAGTATTTATGAATAGATTGGATCATAAATATTGACCAATGGATTAAATCATGATTAAAATTTTAACTACCATCATGTAATTGTTTCTGGTAAATGCAGTACTTCGTCTTCTGCAGAAACTGTTCACCTGAATTTTTTTAAAGAGCAATTTTCGTTTTGCCAATAAGAAATCAATTTATTCAAATTCCCCATAAAAACTAAAGGTGTATACTTGACAAAAATCCGGTCTTTCATTCGAAACAATTAAAGAAAAAGAACACAATAAATTTTAGGCAAAAGCTTATAGTTTGTCTATCATTCCTATGAAATAATAAAAGAGAAAGGAAGCTATGCCGACATTAATATATTAAAAAATACATAATTCATCCCTAGTCTATATATATATAAAAGAAAGTCGTGTTAGTTACACTGTTTATAACTCAAGAACGGCTGGGACCGACTTGGCTGAAAATTGGTGGAGAGGTAGCTTAGAACCAGCAGACGGACATACGATACTTCTTATCCCGTTCGACGGCTATAAAACGTGGTATAACAAAACCGCATCTCACATGCAATAACAAAACGCAAATGACAGCTAAACGTCTATGGTGAAGTATCAGTATATATCATAATTTCTATAACTTTGTCTCATCGAAAGACGAACTTATCAACAAAGTATTTCCAAACATCATTACTAACTACAAAAGTAATGAATGGTTGAGTGAGCGAGCAATTTCAGCGGCTAAGAATAAAAATGTAGATGACCTAAACTACATATTTCAGAATGAGATCATTGGTAAAATGCATTCATTCAAATCTATTGCCTGTGTAACAAATGAAGATGAAGCCACCAATTATCCAATTGAATTTTTAAACTCCTTGGATGTGCCTGGCTTACCACCGCACAGTTTACGCCTAAAAGTTGGCTCCGTAGTAATAATGCTTCGAAACATAAACCAACCAAAACTGTACAACGGTACGCGTTTGGTGGTAAGTAAATTGATGAACAATGTTATTTACGCAACGATACTCAAAGGAAAATTCGAAGGTGAGGAAGTTCTCATTGCGAGGATCCCGATGATCCCAACAGATATGCCGTTTGTGTTTGAAAAAAAAAAAAATGGTTCTGGGCACTATGGAACTTAACTGCTGAGGTCATCAGTCCCCCAGAACTTGAGAACTACTGAAACCTAACTAACCTAAGGGCATCACACACATCCATCCCCGAGGTAGGATTCGAACCTGCGACCGTAGTGGTCGCGCGGTTCCAGACTGTAGCGCCTAGAACCGCTCCGCCTCCCCGGCCGGCTGTGTTTAAAAAGACTTCAATTTCCGATCCGTCTTGCATTCATCATGACCATTAACAAATCACAAGGTCAAGCCTTGAAAGTTTGTGGTTTAAATCTGGAATATCCATGGTTTTCACTTGATCAATTATATGCGGCATGTTCATAGGTCGGAAGACCATCTGCGTTGTTTGTTCTTGCGCCTGATAATAAAACAAAAAAAATGTCGTGTATCACAAGGAACTTAATTGAAGAGTGGAAGCTATGCACCGAAAAACATAAAGAATCATTAAAATACTTATTTTTTTTGTATTTACTAATAAAAAATTGAACTTAACATCCTAAATCTGATTATTTATTGGCTTTAAGGCGGAACAGAGTTCGCCGGGTCAGCTAGTTTCCAATAAAAATTGGAAGTAGCTGCTCTGCTGCCTGTGTTGACATAATATACCTTAATCTGCTTGTAACCCTTGGAAACAGCAAACTTAACGCAAACGAAAGTCATCCAACTTCAGTTTTCACTCTTTAGCACTGTCCATCCGTAAAGTCCAAAAGGTGGTATGACCCTCGATAACAACAAGCTTTTTGAGCAGCGATTTAAAAAATATTGGAATCAGTGGGATAATGCTGGGGAATTTTTTGTAGTATGCAACCACGGACTATTTTTACAGGAAACGCGCGAATGGTGGATGAACTGTTTTTCGTGTATTTACCTATAAAATGGGAGACACTCTTAGATGTTTTCAATCTTTGATCAATGTCCTATGTTCGTTTTTGTTAATAATGGTAATAAGAAACCGAAAACCGGTTGTTCGAGAAACTGGTTATTTTCAGCGCTTTTAACAGTCAGGTTAAACTAGGGATGGAAAAAGAGGTATAACCTAAAACCAGTTCTTTCAGTGGTAACTGCCAGCCCTACCGCTTGTTTCATCTCCTCGGGACCCGTTGATTGGTCGCCGTAGGTAATAGCCTCGCTTGACTGCGTGAACTGCATACCCCGCGTGCCGGCCGATCTGAAATATTTTGAAACGATTGTAAAGAAACTGTTCGATAATTAATCATTCTTGCACATCTCATAGCTTCATTCATCAGCTTAATGATCAACTGCCCATAATTTCGCCGGCCGGAGTGGCCGAGCGGTTCTAGGCGCTACAGTCTGGAACCGCGCGACCGCTACGGTCGCAGTTTGTTTCGAATCCTGCCTCGGGCATGGATGTGGGTGATGTCCTTAGGTTAATTAGGTTTAAGTAGTTGGTTAGTTAGGTTTAAGTAGTTCTAAGTTCTAGGGGACTGATGACCTTAGAATTTAAGTTCCATAATGCTCAGAGCCATTTGAACTATTTTGAACCCACAATTTCGTTAATGGTCGCAGTTATTATGATATTTCGAGATTAGATAAAAGTACTACAAGAAATTCTTAAAGTTTCCATTGAAAAATAGAGGTCGCTATGAATTTGCGTTTGGTGTATGGTAGGTCATATACTGCTGCTGCGTGTGAAACGTAACTAACACACTGAATTATCGTTTGAACTTTTTTTTGGAAGGAAATCGCCATCTGTCACCAATGTCAAGCAAATGGGTTGTACGTAAAGCATTCCATCCTGAACGCGAGCGACAGTGGGAAAGCCAGAACGAAATAGTCATAAATCCCTGATATCTCATGAACGGTTTGAGATATCGAAACAAGATTTTGGCAAATTATAGCACACACAGGGGAAAGTATTTTGCCATATGATTAATATGCGAAATTTCCATATCTGCAGCGATATTCTGGCAACTACAAATATTTTTCATTGAAGTAATGATGGGTGAAATTTGAAGAAGGTTGCGGAGGAATTACATTATAACAATTGTAAGTACTGATTTATTTATTTGTTTGTTTGTTATGTTTACATCTTCACAGTTAACATGTGATATTATTGATGTTTAGTTCTTCACTTCAGTATTGGCTTCTTTTTATAGCGGAATACGGCCGTTAGATCTTCTGCTGAGCTAAAACACTCACTAAATCTTTCTCACATAAGAAGAGCTCCGCTCACGTTTCTACACCTACTTGGAATAGGGCAGAAGCTGGTTAGTACTCGGAGGTCCCATTTCCTTCTCCTCGGTGAGATCACTTGACATGATGTTTTCAGTTCTCAAGTAATTATGCAGTATGCTTGCAGCCTTCACAATTCTGCCCACACCTTCCAATTATACCCAGAAAGCCTTTTAAAAACACTATACCAAACGCAGACTGTACAGTCTGACAAGCACGAGAAAGTCTGTATTTTAAGTACTTCATTTTTTGTCACTGGCCGTTACTCTCTATTTAGGGGATCGCATTAAGTTTTTTTTAATAACGAAAACGTCTCATTACCTACGAAACCGTAAAGGTCTACCGAGTTCCGAATCAGAGTCGGAAAGACAGACTCCTGGTAGGCATTGCAGGGAGCTGTGTGCTTCGCTAGCGCTGGACCACCAACGAGCTGTGGCATGCCTCTGCTGCGGGCAGTGTGCGCTGACCTGCAGAAACTCTGTTGTTCTACCGCGCCTCTGCTCACTCTGCTGCGTACAGTTTGCGGCGGGTCTTAGTCTCGAGTCCAGCGTTTACTTCTAGCATCGTTTCTCACTCGACCACAACCTTCACTTTGCGTGCAAGTCAGAGCATGTAAACTCCGGGACTCTCTCTTAAATTTATTTATTTATTTACTCAAGTTCCGTAGGACCAAACTGAGGAGCAAATCTCCAAGGTCATGGAACGTTTCAGTACATGAAATTACAACATAAACGTAATAACAGATAAAAATAAATGTTCATCAACCTTAAAAAAGTCAGTCCATAAGTTTAAGTAAACGCTATCAGCAATACAATAAAAATCAGCTTAATTTTTCAAGGAACTCCTCGACAGAATAGAAGGAGTGACCCATGAGAAAACTCTTCAGTTTCGATTTGAAAGCGCGTGGATTGCTGCTAAGAATTCGAGTGGCAGCTTATTGAAATGGATGCAGCAGTATACTGCACACCTTTTTGCACAAGAGTTAAGGAAGTCTGATCCAAATGAAGGTTTGATTTCTGCCGAGTATTAACCGAGTGAAAACTCCTTATTCTTGGGAATAAACTAATATTGGTAACAAGAAACGACAATAAGGAGTATACGCATTGAGAGGCCAATGTCAAAATACCCAGACTCGTGAACAGAGGTCGACAAGAGGTTCGTGAAGTAACACCACTTATTGCCCGAACCGCCCGTTTCTGAGCCAAAAATACCCTTTTAGAATGAGAAGAGTTACCCCAAAATATAATACCATACGACAATAGCGAATGAAAATAAGCAAAGTAGACTAATTTTCATGTCGAACGATCACTCACTTCTGATACCGTTCGAATAGTGAAAATGGCAGTATTAAGTCTTTGAACAAGATCCTGAACGTGGGCTTTCCACGACAGCTTACTATCTACCTGAACACCTAGAAATTTGAATTATTCGGTTTCACTAATCATATGTCCATTCTGTGAAATTAAAACGTCAGGTTTTGTTGAATTGTGTGTTAGAAACTGTAAAAACTTAGTCTTACTGTGATTTAGCGTTAGTTTATTTTCTACAAGCCATGAACTGAGGTCATGTACTGCACTATTTGAAACCGAGCCAATGTTGCACACAGCATCCTTTAGTACCTAGTTAGTGTCATCAGCAAACGGAAATATTTTAGAGTTGCCGGTAATACTAGAGGGCATATCATTTATATAAATATAAACACATGATCTGGTCCTTCCCACACCCATGTCCCGAAGAGGTAATTCCCCTTCTCTTAACCTCGTCGATGACGAATGTGAATTATTTTACCTCCCTTTGTTTTCTCTCTCTCTCTCTCTCTCTCTCTCTCTCTCTCTCTCTCTCTGTGTGTGTGTGTGTGTGTGTGTGTGTGTGTGTGTGTGTGTCTTTCTTTATCCTTTTCTGTTCACTGCTCCTTCGATGCCATACCCATCACTAATCCACACAACCAAAATAGGGAGGTGTGGGAGGAGACAGTCCCAGGGGACGTGGGGCTTCCGACAAAGCAGAAACAAAGGCAGCGGCATGTGCGTGACCGTCCCGCCTGGTGGGGAAGCGAGCCTGTATGTTGGCCGCGTAGTGGCCCGCCATTTCCAATTACTTCCAAGAAGCGGCTGCTGGGCGTAGCGCAGCGCAGCGCACGACCCTCCGGAGAGCGGCCGCTTCCGGCACGCCCCCGCTCCGCCCCCGCCGCCGCCACCACCTACTCGGTCCGTGGTCACCGCTGCCGGAAGGCACGGAAGCTCTCAACCTGGAGGACACGGGCGCAGGTGCGCGCCTCACGACACTCCACGCTACGTGGTACTCCCTCACCTCTCCGTGCCCGACAGACGCCCACGCAACTCAGGCAGGCATTGCATTATCGTTTCTGGCGTGGACCACCATTACCGAACTCTCACCATCTAGCCGTGCAAGAAAACGTTCATATCGTCATAATACACTCTCAGAAAAAAAATCAGCGCACCACGAAAGAATTACCCGAATGGAACGGAAATCGGTAGCTGTGATTTACATGTCTAGACAAAGAAATGAGAAATAGTTCAGAAGCATTTGATGATTTATTCAAGAGAAGGAGCTTCACACAAAATCCCATGCCGGCTGAAGGGCCCGGCCCATATTGCTCCATACGTTCTTAATTGGGTGGGTGGGGGGGGGGGGGGGGTGGGGGGGAGAGAGATACGGTAGTCATGCTGGCCAAGGTGGAGTTTCGCAAAACGAAGACAAAGCGATGAAAGGCAACACAACGGGGCATAGAATATCGTCGACGTACAACTGTGCTGTAAGAGTGCCGCGGATAACAACTAAGTGAGTCCTGCTATGAAATGAAATGGCGCACCAGACCATCTCACCTGGTTGTCGGGCCATATGGCGGTCGAGGGTCAGAAACTCCGCTGTCCAGGGCGTCTTCAGACACGTCTGCGGCCTGGAATCTCATTGACTGGAGTAGGACTATCTTCAGTGATGAGTCCAGCTTCGAACTGAGCCCCAGATGATCAGTGAAGATGTGTCTGGAGACGCCCCATACAGCGTGGCTGTCGCCCGCCGTGTAGCCTGATAGCCAGCTGTATAGTCGGAGGTGCCATTTCGTTTCCCTGCTGGACCCCTTCGGTTGTCATCAGCGCAACCTTTACAGCACAGCTGTACGTCGACGATAGTCTACGCCCCTTTCTAGTAGGGTTTGGTGGCAAGCCATACTGTGCTTACATTTCAGCAAGATAATGCCCGCCCACGCGGGAGTTTCTACTGATTGTCTTCGTGCTTGCCAAACCCTACCTTGGCCAGCAGTGTCGCTGATTTCTCCCCATTTGAGAACGTACGGGCCATTGTGGGCAGGATACCCCAAGCAGCTCGTGATTTTGACGGTCTGACGCGCCAGCAGCTCGTGAGTTTGACGATCTGACGCCAGTTGGACAGGACAGAGTTTGGGACGGTACCCCTCGGGGGACATCCAACAACTCTGTCAGTCAATGCCAAGCCGGATAACTGCTTGCATACGGGCAGAGGTGGAACAACGCGTTATTGACTTGCTTAATTTGTGAAGCTCTTTTTCTTGAATGAAACATCAATTTTTTTCTTAAATGTTAATCATTCGTTTGCCTGTACATGTACATCACATCTGCCGATTTCCGTCGCACCTTTGTGACGCGCGTTTGTTTATTTATTTATTTAATTTCTTTCTTAAGTGTGCAAGAGGGATAAAAAATTTCTGTTTGCAGACTTGCCGTACCGTTTATGCGACTCCGATGCAGGTATATCAACATCGACTTGTGCGCAAGGGGTTAGTTTGGTCTTCGAACGGAAACGTTTTGTTTGCCCCTAACAGTGAATTTAAGACACATAGTAGCCACGAGGTCTCCGCACGTGTGGAGATTTGCTATTACTTGAAAAACAATAGTTGATATAATTTATATCACAATGTCTCGTGTTGCCTTTGTTTTATCAAGATAATTGAAGTCCATCGGCAGGTCAGATGAACTGAGGTCGCGGCCATAGTTTAGTGACGCATGATTCTTGGCGTATCAGGATTTCTTCCGAAGCTAATATGCAGAATCGCTATTAATGGCAGCTTTTCGTCGTTTCTTGTATAAGAACCTCGGCATCTGATAGTTCATTCTCCCTGCAGCGCTAAGGTTTCTTCAATCAAAAGCCACATATTCTGTGTTGGAGCTTATAACTGCTTGTAAATGTTAATGGGACACAAAAATATTACTACGAGGGTAATCCCAAAACTAAGGTCACCTATTTCTTTTATAAGTACACAGATCTGTTTATTTCTACAAAGGTTTGCATCAGTTTACAGCTTGAACATTTAGCTATTTTTCGACATAATCACCATATCTGTCGATGCAATTTTTTTAGAGGCTGTGGCAGTTTTTCTATGCCCATGTTATACCAGCTCGCAGCCATGCTATTCAGAAAGTTATGAACCTCTTCTTTCATCTCGTCGTCGGAGCTGAATAGCTTCCGGCCAAATGTTCTTTTAACCTAGGGAACAGGTGATAGTCACTGGGTGCCAAGTCAGGATTATAGGGTGGATGGGTGATTATGTTCCACTGAAACTGTGGCAGGAGAGCAACGGTTTGCCGAGCGATGTGTGGGCGAGTAAAATGAAGAATGTGTACGTCCTTGCTCAACATTCCTCTTCTCCGGATTTGAATTGCCCGTTTGAGTATTTTCAGAGTCTCACAGTACCTGTCAGTGTTAATTGTGGTCCCAGTGGGCATAAAGTCGACCAACAATACCCCTTTCCGATCCCAAAAAACGGTTGTCATGATTTTACCGGCAGACTGTGTTTGTTTGAATTTTCGCTGCTGTGGTGAAGAAGGATGCCGCCACTGACGTAATTGTTGCTTAGTCTCAGGTGTAAAGTGGTATGCCCAGCTTTCGTCACCCGTAATATATGAGTCCAGAAAGTTGTCCTGTTCGGCTGCAAGGCGGTGAAGAAATGCGCGGAAAGCATCAAGTCGTTGCAGCATGTGGTCCTGTCAGCATGTGTGGCACCCATCTTGCACACACCTTCCAGTAGTTCAATGTTTCCTTTAAAATTCTGTGAGCGGTGCTTCGGGAAACCTCAGGAACCAACGTGCAGAGATCATCCAGGGTGATGAACCGATCTTCACGCATGCTTTGCTCAACCTTCAACACTGTCTCCTCAGAAATTGACGGTCACCCGCTCCTTTGTTCGTCGTGAATTTCGGTCCGACCAGCTGCAAACTCTCTACACCACTTACGAATATTTTTGACATCCATACACTTCCGTCAGTTGGCGAAGGATTTCAATCGACGCAGTGCCCTTTGTGTTCAAAAACCGAATAACTGCGCGCAATTCGCACTTGGCGGTAACATCCAACGGGAGCTCCATTCTCAACGGCTGACACGCCAAGAATGAGCGCCTCAGCGCGGCGTGCGCATATTTACACACTGCGCGTGAAGCACTCTTCATAACAGCGTGACCAACTGCCACACAAACAGAGTTCTGTACTTATAAAAAGTAGGAGACCTTACTTTTGGGATTACCCTCGTAGAAGCACACAGCCCAGAAATTTTGCCCTTTTCTTATTAAGCTAACGATGCTCATCTGCTGTCTGACTTTTTCATCTAGAACAGGTTTCTATCCGAATACCTGGCGGTGTTTCAGATTGGAATATCCTGTTCCCATAGTCTGACGTGAAGTTTGGCCGATTGTTGCAGTCCATTGTAATACACGTTTCATTCGTAGAACAACACTATTTCCCTGCGTGTATTTGATGCACCATTTTTTCGACGTAGTTGAGTGTAATGGCAGTAGCGATGACCACTTCTGTCTGAATCGTGAATGAGTGTAATAGCAGTAGCGTTGATGACCTCTTCTCTCTGAATCCTAAACGGGGTCATTTGCGTATATAGCGAGTTTATTCTCTCGTGCCGGCCGAAGTGGCCGTGCGGTTAAAGGCGCTGCAGTCTGGAACCGCAAGACCGCTACGGTCGCAGGTTCGAATCCTGCCTCGGGCATGGATGTTTGTGATGTCCTTAGGTTAGTTAGGTGTAACTAGTTCTAAGTTAAGCGAAAGCATGCCGGAGATCGTAGACGGACTGTTACACCGCAATAGGATCGATACGCAGCACCAGTGACGAAAAGAAACGGACATCTCACTCCTAATTGGGTCGTTGCAGGCCTTGCAAGCGCTACCGGTACACGTACTCTGCCAGAATCATTTCGCGGTAATTAAATAAGGCTGGATGGTGTGCTCGGAAGCATGTTAAATGCATCCCACTTCAATCTTTTTCGTCGAGAAAGAGTTCGTTGGTGCAGGGAGCATGTCGGTTGGGGCCAGCCGCAGTGGTCCAGAGTGATGTTCTCTGACGAATCCCGCTTCACTGTAGCGAGTGATTGTGGCACTAGTTAATGTTGAGAAGTAATGGGGAACACGTTAAACACCACAGAATGTTCATTAACGTCACCGATATGGCCTAGGCGTTATGGTGTGTGCAGGCGTTATGCACAATGGTGTGACACAGCTGCATATCTTTGCGGGAGGTGCCGTTATTGCACAGCGGAGGAGGAGATTATTCTGAATCCTATCCGTCTGTTTAGGTGTTCGGTAAATGAAGACTTTCTGTTTATAGACGACAACGCTCGACCACACAGAACCGCCGAGGCGACGGACACACTGAAAAACGAAGATACTGAATACATCGAAGGCCTGAGGACTCACCGGACCTAAATCGTAGAGTGCATGCCTGGGCTGCGCTTGCCACTCATGTTTTTCAACGAACATTCCCTCCCCAAATCGTGCAAGAAGTGAAAACCGCCTAGGGAGAGTAGTGGGACAATATTCCTCAAGGACTCCCCAACAGTTGAGTATCCAGTATGAATAGCAGATGTAAAATGTGCATTCGTGCCCGAGGAGGCCATATTCCTTACTGAGAGTCGGATATTATGTTGGGACTTTGAGCTGTGTAAAACATGAACGTTATTTACGTCTGTTACACTGCTTTCTCATGTGGTGAAATCTGTACCATTTTTCGTTATAAATGTACCACTCCCTCACTCTTACGAATGTGCTTTGTTTCATGTCGTTCGTCATTGCCTGTGATTATTCCTGTCCAACGATGTGTCTGTCCCTTAGGAATTGCCAGTTAGTGTATTACTGGCGAAAACAACTGTAACCGTGGTCTTCTTTGGGTCTACTGGTGTGTTTTTGCTGCTCAGAGTCACTTATATGTTGTCATGACTGCCGTTGTTTGATACGCAAGACGCGCAGTGGTACCTCGGAGCCTGGGTGAACGCGAGCCAGAGAGACGGGATGTTTCCTCGAGGTGAGGCGAGGCTTGGCGGCGGTCAAACAAAGCGGCCGGCTGTTTGCTGTGCAGTAAAAGCCTTCCGCGACGTCGTGACGGACGCGTCCGCCCCGTTCTGCAAACAGTGCGTCGCTGGCTGGCGGCTCGGGACAGACCGGGCCACAAGCAGCCGCCCCATCCGCCCGTCCCAACTTGCTGTCTCCAGGAACACACACCCGCGTTTCACAGAGGCTCCTCCCGTCTCCGACCCTGCACTTTCTTCCTCTCCACCACTCGTACCTTACTCCGCAAAATATGTATCTCGGCACGTGCAGTGCAGCAAGTGTTTGCTGTAGCCTGCGCGTGCTCAGTCTGTACGCTGCAGGAGGAAAAACGGTCTCACCAGCATAAAAAAAAGGTTCAAATGGCTCTGAGCACTATGGGACTTAACATCTGAGGTCATCAGTCTCCTAGAACTTAGAACTACTTAAACCTAACTAACCTAAGGACATCACACACATCCATGCCCGAGGCAGGATTCGAACCTGCGACCGTAGCGGTCGCCTAGGTAAAGTTCATACTCTGTGTGTGGTGTCTGACTCCCTCGTTCGGACAGAACCCTTTACAGAACATAACCCTGTGTGTCGCCTTCGCATCTTGAAACTACATTTTAAACATGTAAATACCGAGACCCCGTCAAGAAAGTAAGTACCGTTTTGGAAAAAACGCATAAAACGTTTTTTCGAACCAAAATTGATTTTTTCGAAAAACTGCATTCCGTAAACTATTTTTCTATATTGTCACAATTGTTCAGACATTTGTCGTTGCGGGAAACCAACTTTTCTATGCCCTGTTCATAGAAAGGTGCCGAACACCGTTTTTTCCGTCGTCATCGCTGTCTTAATCAGAGGCCGTTTGTCATGTCGCTCCAGAATCAAAACAACAGTCGATCTACCCCCCCCCCCCCAAAATACAAAACAACGTTGCCTGCCCAGAAAAGTGCATTGTTTTCTGGGACAGACAGAGCATTCCGCTTTTTGAGTTAGTTCCGAGAGGCGAAACCCTCAACGCGGTACGATACTGTGAAACACTGAGAAAATTTTGGCCCGCAATTCAAAACAAAAGGCTTGGAATTCTCAATCAAGGCATTGTGTTGCTTCATGACAACGATCGTCCCCATGCTATTGGTGTCACTCAAAACCTTAATCAACAATACGGTTGGAAGCAGTTCGATCACCCGCCGCACATCCTCGATCTCGCACTTTCTGACTGCCGCTTGTTCTTGGACTTTAAGTTGATTTTGTAGGAAGGCGCTTTGACAGCGATGACGACGGAAAAAGCGTCGTTCGGCAGTGGCTGTTTTAACTTGTGGTATCTTTCTATGAGGAGGGCATAGAAAAGTTGGTTTTTCACCACGACAATTGTCTGAATGACGGTGGCAACTATGTAGAAAAAATAGTTCAAGAAATGCTCTCTCATAAAAATAAATTTTGGTTTGGAAAAATTGTCTATATGAGTGTTTTCTCCAGAACGGTACTTACTTTCCGGACATGCCTCGTATTAAGGATATTAAGGATGTGTGACTTACGTCTAGCCGGCGGCTGGTGGCCGAGCGGTTCTAGGCGCTTCGATCTGGAACCGCGCGACCGCTGCGGTCGCAGGTTCGAATCCTGCCTCGGGCATGGATGTGTGTGATGTCCTTAGGTTAGTTAGGTTTAAGTAGTTCTAGGGGACTGATGACCTGAGATGTTAAGTCCCATAGTTCTCAGAGCCATTTGAACCATTTTGAAGAAACGCCAAAATCGTATGACAGACCATAACTAAAGTTTATTAATGAACATGTGGAAAATGATTAGGTTGTAATGGTAAACAAAGTGTATGATAAAAAATAATTGGTATATTCTTGTAGTACATACACTAGTTCTTAATCGGAACAACCCAATGCAAAATCTATCAAAATCTTGACAACCCATTCGTTACAGAACGAAACACCATAAAATGCTTGCTCGCCTTAGAACACCTGTGTTCATAAATATGCGAGATTCGGTACTGCTGCCCAGCGTTTTTTATTGTACGGAAACGTGCATGAAAATGTTCAGACTGCCGCACTTGAACAAGTCTATCAACGTTATTTAATGCCGCCACTCGATGTAACTAATCAAAAATCAAAGTCCACCACTAGCCAATACAGTTCAGACCACGCAACTACGCTAAGTCTCTTCTCGGAGCAACTCTCCAGAAATAGAGTCCGAAGCTTGTCGTAAAATGTTCAAAGTAATTTTTACAACATGTTGCAGTGTTATCATCCGCGGATCAAACAATCGAGCGTAGCTTCACTGCCGGTTAACTGATTTTAACTTCTGCGCCTAAAACTTTGAACTGTTGTAGCCCTGAACTAAAACAGTCAGAAATTCCGTTGGAATTCAATTGTAAGCAGTTAGCTAAAATACATCAGCTACAAGATAGAAAAACTTTTTTGTTTAAAAAATTATAGCTCGTTGTTATAACCCTCTGCTAAATAACCTATCATTAAATTTTGAGAACATTTCTCGTGGAGAAACAATGGTCTGGCTGATAGTACTTCAAAATGGATTATAAACAGCCTTGACTGCAAAAAAATATTTATTTACATCGGTTACCGGTTTCAGCCAGATGGTGAGTATCTTCAGGCAATTTGTACCATGATGGCAGGCGGTAGCGGTGAAAGGACTAAAACAGATGACGTTCGTACAATGATAACACCTGCTCCGTTCACCGCTGCCACCTACTATCATGGTATAAATCGTCTGAGGATGGTCACATTCTGACGGAAACCGGTAATCACTGTAAATAAGTACTTTGTTGTGGTCAAGAATGTTTTTAATCCATTTTAAATGAAGTATGTTAGCAATTCCGCATTGGAAGTAATTTTCCTTATGTTTACTTATCTAAATAATTATTAGTTTCACTTATTATTTTGTAAGTCAAGAAGAAAAGCACATCTGAAGCAACCCTATATGTTGATAATAATAATGTCGTGTGGCTCGGTGTCCTGGCGGGAGTCTTTCAGCAGGACGCCACTTCAGCAACTTGCGTGTCCCAATCATGGAAAGGGTATCTAGAGCTCAAAGCGGAATCCGAACCACGTATCGTTTCTAGCGACTCCTCCCATCGTTGAGAGGTGAAGGTAAGGTTAGAACAAAAACTCAAAAATTTGTTATCCGACCATGATTGGATCCCGCGATGTAAGGTACAGTTGCGCATTTTATTCAAAATGACTGTGTTGAAGACAATGTAATAAATACAGTTTGTTGTTGGCATCTTCAGTCCAGAGACTGGTTTGATGCAGCTCTCCCATGCTACTCTATCTGTGCAAGCTTCTTCATATCCGAGTAACTACTGCAGTCTACATCCTTCTGAATCTGTTTAGCATATTCATGCCTTGATCTCCCTCTACGATTTTTACCCTCCGCGCTTCCCTCCAGTACTAAATTGATGATTTGAATATCCCTTGATGCCTCAGATCGTGTGCTACAAAACGCCATCTAACCCATCTAATATTCAGCATTCTTCTGTAGCACCACATTTCGATAGCTTCTATTCTGTTATTGTCCAAACTATTTATCGTCCATGTTTCACTTCCATACATGGCTACATTCCATACAAATACTTTCAGAAACGACTTCCTGACACTTAAATCTATACTCGATGTTAACAAATTTCTCTTCTTCAGAAACGCTTCCCTTGCCATTGCCAGTCTACATTTTATATCCTCTCTGCTTCGACCATCATCAGTTCTTTTGCTCCCCAAATAGCAAAATTCATTTACTACTTTAAGCGTCTCATTTACTAATCTGACTCCCTCAGCATCACCTGATTTAGTTCGACTAAATTTCATTATCCTCGTTTTGCTTTTGTTGATGTTCATCTTTTATTCTCCTTTCGAGACACTGTCCATTCTGTTCAGCAGCTCTTCCAGGTCCTTTGCTGTCTCTGACAGAATTACAATGTCGTCGGCAAACCTCAAAGTTTTTATTTCTTGTCCATGGATTTTAATTCCTACTCCAAATGTTTCTTTCGTTTCCTTTACTGCTTGCTCAATATACAGATTGAATAACATCGGAAATAGGCTACAACCCTGCCTCACTCCCTTCTCAACCACTGCTTCCCTTTCGTGCCCCTCGACTCCTATAACTGCCATCTGGTTTCTGTACAACCTTCTTTCATGAGTCTTAAACCAAGTGTTAGCCATGATTAAGTTATGCTCTGTGCAAAATTTGACCAGGCGGCTTCCTCTTTCATTCCTTACCACCATTCCATATTCACCTACTACTTTTCCTTCTCTTTTCCTACTATCGAATTCCAGTCCCCCAGGAGTATTAAATTTTCGTCTCCTTTGACTATCTGAATAATTTCTTTTATGGCATCATACATTTCTTTACTCTCTTCTTCATCTGCGGAGCTAGTTGGTATATATACTTGTACTACTGTGGTAGGCGTGGGCTTCGTGTCCATCTTAGCTACAATAATGCGTTCACTATGCTGTTCGTACAGTATTATAATAATTATGGAAATGGATTATTTACGAAGGAGCGCCAGGATATCAAGGACCGAGAAAAAATCTAAAGGTGAAGTAGGAGCTAGGATGAAGGCAAATGAAATAGTGAGAGATAAAACTGAAAGGCAATCGTTGAAGTGGTATGGGCATCTGTTGAAAATGCCAGAACATCGGTGGCGAAAGAAAATTTTTGAATGGGAACCGCCTGGCAGACGTAAACGCGACAGACAATGACATTCTTGCAGACACACATCAACGAAATAGTGGAGCATCGCGGAGCATGCATGTGGGATGTCCTGAATAGAGAGGCTTGGCAGAAGATAACAACAATACAGCAGAATGTTTTTAACTTATCTCTGCATTAACTGTGTGTATCTGCGGTAGCAACCAGAGTGGACAGCAGGGAGAATGATAGCGGCAGTGTGGCCCGCTGGGACTACGATAAGCGCGGGTTTGGCGTTGGCGGCAGCGACCAGCTAGCAGCGGGCAGCCACCGACCAGCTTTTAGGCTAACGAGTCGGCCGGGAGCGCCGGCTGACGTAACCCACCGGTGATTTCGCTGCCACCTTTCGGGGCAGGCCGCCTTCCGCGAAGATTCTGGCGACTCAAAACAGATTCCCCGAAAAAACCGCAACTCCACGCCCCATCAGAAGAAAAAGCACTGCGTCGCCATAGCAGAGCACACGCTCTCGACAAGTGAGCCATGGAGTCACTCGCTGTCTGTCTCCTTATTCAATGACGGCCTAGTAACAGTTTCAAACATTTTTATTAGGCTTTAGCTTTCACACCATACAGTGAGCTTATTCATACATAAAATATACAAGTATTAACAGATCATTACTGTTGGAATATTCGTTATTTCTGCACGGACACGAACACATGAAACACACACACACACTATATATATATATATATATATATATATATATATATATATATATATATATATATATATATATTACTACTGGCCATTAAAATTGCTACACCAAGAAGAAATGCACATGATAAACGGGTATTCATTGGACAAATATATTATACTAGAACTGACATGTGATTACATTTTCACGCAATTTGGGTGCATAGATCCTGAGAAATCAGTATCCAGAACAACCACTTCTGGCCGTAATAACGACCTTTATACGCGTGGGCATTGAGTCAAACGGAGCTTGGAGGGCGTGTAAAGGTACAGCTGCCCATGCAGCTTCAATACGATACCACAGTTCATCAAGAGTGGTGACTGGCGTATTGTGACGAGCCAGTTGCTCGGCCACCATAGACCAGACGTTTTCAATTGGTGAGAGATCTAGAGAATGTGCTGGCCAGAGTAGCAGTCGAACATTTTCTGTATCCAGAAAGGCCCGTACAGGACCTGCAACATGCGGTCGTGCATTATCCTGCCGAAATGTAGGGTTTTGCAGGGATCGAATGAAGGGTAGAGCCACGGGTCGTAACACATCTGAAATGTAACATCCACTGTTCAAAGTGCCGTCAATGCGAACAAGAGGTGACCGAGACGAGTAACCAATGGCACCCCATACCATCACGCCGGGTGATACGCCAGTATGGCCATGACGAATACACGCTTCCAATGTGCGTTCACCGCGATGTCGCCAGGATGCGACCATCATGATGCTGTAAACAGAACCTGGATTCATCCGAATTAATGCCGTTTTGCCATTCGTGCACCCAGGTTCGTCGTCGAGTACACCATCACAGGCGCTCCTGTCTGTGATGCAGCGTCAAGGGTAACCGCACCCACGGTCTCCGAGCTGATAGTCCATGCTGCTGCAAACGTCGTCGAACTGTTCGTGCAGATGGTTGTTGTCTTGCAAATGTCCCCACCTGTTGACTTAGGGATCGAGACGTGGCTGCACGATCCGTTACAGCCAAGCGGATAATATGCCTGTTATCTCGACTGCTAGTGATACGAGGCCGTTGGGATCCAGCACGGCGTTCCGTATTACCCTCCTGAACCCACCGATTCCATATTCTGCTAACAGTCATTGGATCTCGACCAACGCGAGCAGCAATGTCGCGATACGATAAACCGCAATCGCGATAGGCTACAATCCGACCTTTATCAAAGTCGGAAACGTGATGGTACGCATTTCTCCTCCTTACACGAGGCATCACAACGTTTCACCAGGCAACGCCGGTCAACTGCTGTTTTGTGTATGAGAAATCGGTTGGAAACTTTCCTCATGTCAGCACGTTGTAGGTGTCGCCACCGGCGCCAACCTTGTGTGAATGCTCTGAAAAGCTAACCATTTGCATATGACAGCATCTTCTTCCTGTCGGTTAAATTTCGCGTCTGTAGCACGTTACCTTCGCGGTGTAGCAATTTTAATGGCCAGGCGCGCGCATACACGTGTTGAAGACAGGAGGTGCTTTAAGATGATTTCGGAGACGGATAATCAGTTTGGATAGTCGGGAGCAAACAGGTAATCAATAAAAAGAAAATGCTGTTGATGTCGAGTCAACAACAGTATTAACTCATCGGGACAGTCCACACCCCGTGGGCGCACAAAACGAAAACCTGTTCAAAGACGTGTTGAAACCAACTGCGCCTATCCCTCACTGAGTTCCTTAGCGTATTACAAGCTTCATACTCTTGCCGCGATGCGTGGCATGCACGTAAACGCTGTTCTTGCTGCAGACGATCCATATGGAAAGGGGCTCGGAAACTGTCGTCGAAAATGCCCACAACTGAACCTTCGTACACACGCTCAAATCACTACACCTACACCGTGTGTAAGTACAAGAAATGTCTGTACTAGGAGACCAGTGCACCTGCGCTCCAGACGCAACGCGTGCCGCCATCCTGACTGCTGTCCCGCCTACGACGGAAGCCGACTGTTTCATTTATCTACCCAGACAGGCTTTTCAATTAAAATTAGTCTAGTAACTTGTATCGTTTCATGATACAAATGATTTATATATCTTTCCAGCACGTGAAGAGCATCCGGCCGCCCTCTACCTATAACGTTGCGAAACTCAAATCGACATTCCGACATTCGGGATAAGACCACGAAAAAGACCAAGATCTCTTCCTGTATCTCACTAATTTATCCTTTCGTTTCCTTATTTTCGTTCTATTTTAATATCTAAGGCAATCTACTTTAAACATTCAAATCAGTTTCCTCGCTTTCTCCGGCAATCAGCGGACTCCGTGAAAGATTTCCTTCATTACGGAAAGTTGTAACGATCACTTGACTATAAGATATGCTATATTACACCATCTAGATTTCAGCCTTAGCCACTTTCAAATGTGCTACAACGGGGATAAATGAACACACAATAAAAGCACAAATAGCAGAAAGCTGGGGCAAAAATATAACTAATATAAAGATAACATGATCTGTTCTCTTACTTATCAAAAATAGTCTGACTTGTGTGGAACACAAGTCATCGTGTTTATATATATATATATATATATATATATATATATACTCTTATTAACAGGATAAGGCTGTGAAAAATGTGATAAAACCACAAATTTACGCTTTGTTTCACTGTGTACAGACAGCAGCCAACATAAACGTAAGTGAAATGATCGTCAAATACATGTTGGCTGCTCCTCGGACATAGTGAAACGAAGTGTAAACCTTTGATTTGGTCATTCGTTTTATTTTACAGCCTTATCCTGTCAATAAAACATATATTTTAACGATGTCAAATGATTTTTTACTTGTAAGTAAGAAAACAAGCTACATATATACTTCGCCGACTACAAAAAGCTTTTCATAAACTCAGCAGAAACAAAATATCACAGATTCTACAGATGATTATCCTCCCCAGCAATATATATGAATTACGGAACAAATGTAGTCTGTGTCAGGAAAGTGGACAAATTACCAGAGTAGGGCAGAATCCATGCTCAAGTACGACAATACGTTAATTATGTTTTTGTCCTTCTTTTCTGCTATTTGCACATTTGTTGTGTATTCATTTACTTTAGCTGTAATTCTTGAAAATGGCTAAAGGCAGAAATCTAGATCGTGTAATAAAGTATATCATACCGTCAAAGGGCGGTTATATCTTTTCGTAAGTTTTATATAACTGTGGCCCCACATTGCTGAATGCAGAGATATGTCGATGTTTATATTATCCCATCGTACAGAATAAGCAGGAAGGTTTCTGGCTACAGACCCAGGCCGCCACACAGATTTGATCTGCCAGGAAGTTGCGTACTGTTTCGCGCTTACATATTTATGTGCCTAATGTTATCGCACTTGTGGTATGAAATGTCTGGATGTATTCTGGTTTCCACATAAATTAATTCTCTTTCTCCTCTATAACGCCGTATCTGATCATTACTGTCTTTAAAAAAAAATAGTATAATTCATTCTATCCTTATCACAAATGAAATCGTTGAAGATATTTTAAGAGAGCTTGCAACTTCGAGGGCGTGCTAGAAAGTAATGTCTGCTAATTTTTAATTCTGTTCTCAATATCTGCCACCAGCCGGCTCCGAATTGTACCGTATAACGTGGCGGTTTGTAACGTAACTGTTTCGGTGCGTGAGAAAGAGCGTGCTATAATTGGGTTTCTGACTGCAGAAAATGTGCCTCCAATTGAAATCCATGGAAGAATGAAAGCTGTGTACGGCGATGATTATAGCGGCCTCAGTAAACTCGAAATGGACGACCGCTTATAGCAGCCGACGAGACCCATTGAGATAGGGTTGACGAACGCATCAAATAAAATCGTCGGGTAGCACCGACACAGCTGTCAGGTAAACATGGAATACCACGAAAGCGTGTACAGACCATCACTGCAGAACTGCGGTACAGAAAATTAACTGCACGCTGGGTGCCTCGAATGCTCATTCATGACTTGAATCAGAGGAGATTGGACTTATCAGCAATTTCTTTTGCGTTTTGAACGTGAGGGTGTTGGGTTCCTTAAAAACATTGTAAGAGCTGTGCTCTCCATTTCGACCCCGGAAACAAGAGAGCGTCAGTGGACTTCCGCCTCACAGTACCGCCGACGAAAAAAAAAGTTCAAGACCGTGCCATCAGCTCACACGGTTCTGAAATGTTCAGGATGCAGTGCATCTGGAATTCATGCCAAAAGGCACTACCATAAACTAGGCAAGATACTGCGAGACCCTCAGAAAGCTGAAAGCACGAATTCGAAGAGTTCGCTCACACATGGAGCACCATCTCCTTCGGCATCACAATGCCTGACCACGCACGACCGCTGCGACATATGCAACAATCAGACGCCTGTCATCGATCATCCTCCCTACAGTCTCCAATTAGCCCCCATCAGATTTTCGTCTGTTTCCAAAACTTAAACAACACTTTCGAGGACTTCACTTTTATAGTAGCGAAGCGGTGCAAGCAGAGGTAAGGTTGTGGCTCCGTCAACAGTATCGAACTTTCTACAGTGACTGTATCAATAAACTGGTCTATCGTTGGGGAACAGGGTGACTATGTTGATACAAAGAATAAAGATGTAAAATATTAAGTTTGTCTTCTTTAAAAAGCTTTGAGTTCCCACATAAAAATGATCAATGTCATCTGTCCTAAATTTCATAAACATTTTATTTGACACGAGGGTTATGAACAAAATATACAATTGTATTTTGTGGCACACGCAGACTTTTTTTATCAGATCAAAATGTAACTAAAGCCGTCCTTCATCCAAAAATTTGAACACCATAGTGCTTTACTAGCTGTGGCCCTACTTTGTTTTCCTCTAGTATTTGAACTCACTTAGCCAGCCAGCGAATCGTGGACTGTAGGAAAACTGGAACAGGAGAGAATCGAAGTTTTTGAGGTGTGATGCGGTACAAAGACATTGAAAAATAATAGCTGGACTGATAAGGTATGACGGGTACTCGACAGAATTGGTGAAGGGAGGAACATGTGGAAAACACTGACACGAAGAAGGGACAGGATGATAGGACATCTTTTAGGACATCAGGGAATAATCGCCATGGTGTTAGAGCGAGCTGTTGAGGGTAAAAACTGTAGGGGAAGACTGAGATTGGAATACAAATATTAAGGACGTAGGGTGCAAGTGTTACTCTAAAATGAAGGGGTTGGGGCAGGAGATGAACTCGTGACGGGCCGCATCAAACCAGTCAAAAGACTGGCTGAAGTTTTAGGTGGCCTACAATGCAAGTTGGCGTTTTCCACGTTAACAAATCATGGCCGTAGGACCGATAGGGCATCTCGTCTCGAACCTGAGGACTTCTAGTCACGTACTTCCTCGCTGAGCCTAGCGGTTCCTGAGTAGCAATGAACAAGCAGGTTCCTGAGTAGCAATGAACAAGCAGAGCGGTGCAGTGTGTGTCGGACTTCCCGACTCGGCGTGGGCCTTGGATGCTGGGGAGCCCCTGCCTTTGTACTGAATAATACGTACTGAACATTCCGTGCCCCTGCTAGGTCGCTACCCGCAGAGCGGGTACGTGACGTAACTGGGAACCCCGGAACAGCGGCTGCGACTGCGGCCTGGCGTATCTGTCAGTGCTGGCGCAACGACGGGCTACCACTCTCGTGCTTTCGGGAAGTCCTACGACTTTCTTGGCTAGTTAATGTCTCTGGCTATCTCAAGCCGGATACCGCCTAGTTCAGACTGCTGCCAACGGATGCCAAGCAACAGGCACCTGAAGATTCTTCTTGGTTCAGTTAATAACAGTTTTGCACTCGAGAATTAGAGATACCAACGAACTATTAGTACTACTCGGTAACCGGAAGGTGTTTTAAGAACGAAACCAGTCGTTGCACAATAAATGTGTAATTATACAGCTCAGGTGATTTTCATTTGTCATTACAGTTTGTCAACAAGATTATTTACTATTAAAGCGTTTAGCAGCCTCGATGACGGCGAGGACGTACCGTGGTAACGAACCCAAAAGACACCGAATTTGTTGGGAAAATATAGACGATCGCTCAGTTCGCCTAGATTGGTCGCAGCGGAATCGAAGATCCATACTGAGCCAGCAGGAATATCTGTCAGAGGGTACATCTCCTACACATATTATTTGCCCCCTTTCGTGTTTCATTCGCCAGCGGTGAGTGCGAAGACACAGGCACGTCGCTGAAATATGTATGCGTAACGTTGCGAAGCGATAGAAAATGGAATGAGCAGATAAGGTCGGTTGTAGGTAAGACGAATGATCGATATCGGTCTGTTGGGAGAATTCTAGGAAAGTGTAGCTCTATAAAGGAGATAGTATACAGAATACTTGTGCGACCCGTACTTGAGTACTGCTCGAGTGTTCGGGACCCCCACTAGGTCCGATTAAAGAAAAACATCGAAGCAAGTCAGAGAAGTGTTGGTAGTTTGTTACCGATAGATCAGATCAACATTTGATTATCACGGAATGCTCCTTAAACTGAGAACGCAATCCCCAGAGGGAAGAAGACGTTCTTTTCGTAAAAGAGAAAGTTTGAGAACCGGCATTCGCGACGCAGTTACCTAAGAAATCACAATTTTATCATGACAAATAGTGTTAAAATGATCTGAGTGTGTGAAGTGGCAGTGTGAGTAAATGATACTATGAACTAATAAAGTTAATACAGGCTGTACTTGTACTACAGCAGGTGCTGCCACTGATAGTGACAATAGTAGTAATAAATATAATGGCAACAATAAAGACAATGATAACAATAATGAGAAAGGCAAATATAAGAAGAATTTATAGGTGAACAAAATAGTTGTTTTCTGATGTAGCGAGTCCTTGGGAAAAGGATATTTAAGGAAACTGAATCGGTAAAGAATACAGGGAAATTAGGGACATTGTTGGAAAGAGGGATGTACAAGGGTAACGAGTGCGTACAAGATCATTGGTGAGGTTTCTTGTTGCTTTAGTAGGTATGTCATTAAATGTCTTCTGAAGCTAGATATGTTATTCAGTTAGGTCATTTCAGAGTCCTGTTCATGCCGCATAGAAGGACCGATCACCGATGGACAAAGATGATTTTGTTCCGATGGGAAGGTTTTTTTTTTTTTTTTTTTTTTTTTTTTTTTTTTTGCCATGTTATTCACACAAGAGCGTCAATTCTGACCTGCTTAGTGGCGTGTTGGTCCACGCTTGCGACACAGTACAGCTACAGTTCTGCATGGCGTGGATTCGATAAATCCTTCACATGTTTCCTGATGAGGTATGTGGCACCATATGTTTAAAAATAGGCGCGCAGTTTCCGTGTATTATACGTCAGTGATAGATAGGTCTGCACCTGGCGCCTGATAGCGTCCCAGGTGTCTTCCGTCAGCTTGACATCAGGCAAATTTAGTTCCCAAGTCGTTAAGGAGTGTCCACTGTAACACTCCTCAAGCCACTCTTGGATTCTTTCCCCATGAGGCGGACTGTTATTCCACTGCAGCAGGCCACGCCGTTGGGTAAGGCATCAAGCATGAAGGGATCCAGCTGGTCCACAATAACGTTCACGCAGCCCACAGCTATCATAGTGCCTTCGATTGGTACCACAGGTCCCATAGAAGCCCAGATGAACATCCGCCATGGTAAAACAATTCCTCCACTGGCTTGCGCTCGTGGCCCTCGCCTGGATGATCGGCGTATTCGGACACGTCCATGGGCGCGGTGTTACAAGAAACGTCATTCATACGACCAGGCGAAATATTTCCGTTGACCCAATCTCGACAATCTTGTGTCCACTTTGATAGGAATTGACGTTTTCGTTAGGTCAACATGGGATCACGTAGGGTCGTCTGTTCAATCACATGCATTGAACGATGCTTCATTTCATCCACTGTCTTCTAGGAAGAGAGATTAGGATCCTCCACAAGGTGTGAGTTCGTGACATTTGTCTTGCCAAAATAGTGTCCAGTGAAAAATTGACATTGATGTGACTGGACCGTGTAATAAAGGGTCTACTCTTGCCAGCCTTTGGCGCAGAAACCTATTTTGCATCTTACTGGTTTTGTACTAACCTGCCGAAAACCGACAGACATAATGCGTTAGTCCCGCGCGTGAATTCTTCTCAAAGTGAAATTCCGCATAGTGAAGTCGGGAAAGTGTTACCGTTTCACACCGACGTTAGCTTACAAGTCCCGTGTGCGAGCAGCTTAAGCGACCTCGAACACCGAGGCAGATAAGGATGCAATTGCAGCCATCAGTTACCCGTGAATTACCGCAGGCATGTTCAGAAACAAACTGTTCCGAGATTTCTTGCGGCACTTCTGCGGTGACACGTACAGCGTTGGGGCCTCAAGCTGAGAACGAATAATGGCGTTACCGTATTAAAACGCGGACACATGTTGTAGTGGAGTTGTGAGGCCGTAAGGCTTCGGTATAATTGCTTTTTAAAGTGAACTTAACTACATGAACATGTTTTCCGTTCTTTTTGTTGCCACCCAGAGGATAAAGTAGTGGTACTGAGTTATTCATAGTTGCACGACTGTGTTCTTGTATACCTGGGTATTACTGCAGAAGTGTCTCGTAAAGAGCAGCCTAATTGTCATTCGTAATAGCAGTACAAATAGTGTAGTTAGCCTTGGCTTTTTACTTGGAAATGCAGCAAGAAATATCGTGTTGAGCATCTCAAGTTAAGTTAACCATTCGACTGTGGACTACTGGACCTACTTACCTCGTTTGCGTGGTTTATAAAGTGTTATGTGAAACACAACACAGCTCGTTTCCTCGAAAGAGCGAAGCGAACTGTTGGCCTTATTAGTAAGCCAATAAGGATCGGAGAAAATCGAATCCACTCCCTTTACGACTGAAAAGACGTTTCGTTGACACCGAGTCTGATCAGTAGCTCCAGTTTGACCAGGGTGGAGCAGGGAGTCGGCCTGACCCCTTCACAAGCAACGACACCGGCACTGATATTTCATGTTTCCTCGGCGTGGTTCATTAATGGGTGCGATTTTTTCGGATGTTCAGTGGAACTGTGGTACCAGACTGCTTGGAGTCCAGACACTGAGTACGGACAGAGCTGAAAAAGACGACTGAGACGGTCGTCGAAATCAATGCATGTTATAAAAATGGATGTACGTATGTGTGTTTGTTTGTGCATGTGTGTATGTGTGTGTCTGTGTATTCTATAACAATGGACCGATTTCAACCAAATGTGCTACACACGTCCCTTACTGTCAGGCAACAATCGCTGTCGGGGTAAGAACCACTTAACTATCATTGTTCCGGAGATATATCGTCATAAACAGTGAGAAGAAATAAAAACTTTGAGGTTCGCCGATGACATTGTAATTCTGTCAGCGACAGCAAAGGACTTGGAACAGCAGTTGAACGGAATGGACAGAGTCTTGAAAGGAGGATATAAGATGAACATCAACAAAAGCAAAACGAGGATAATGGAATGTAGGCAAATTAAGTCGGGTGATGCTGATGGAATTAGATTAGGAAATGAGACACTTAAAGTAGTCAAGGAGTTTTGCTATTTGAGGAGCAAAATAACTGATGATGGTCGAAGTAGAGAGGATATAAAATGTAGACTGGCAATGGCAAGGAAAGCGTTTCTGACGAAGAGAAATTTGTTAATATCGAGTATAGATTTAAGTGTCAGGAAGTCATTTCTGACAGTATTTGTATGGAGTGTAGTATGCATGGAAGTGAAACATGGACGATAAATAGTTTAGACAAGAAGAGAATAGAAGCTTTCGAAATGTGGTGCTACAGAAGAATGCTGAAGATTAGATGGGTAGATCAGATAACTAATGAGGAGGTATTGAATAGGATTGGGGAGAAGAGAAGTTTGTGGCACAACTTGACTAGGAGAAGGGATCGATTGGTAGGACATGTTCTGAGGCATCAAGGGATCACCAATTTAGTATTGGAGGGCAGCGTGGAGGGTAAAAATCGTAGAGGGAGACCAAGAGATGAATACACCAAGCAGATTCAGAATGATGTAGGTTGCAGTAGGTACTGGGAGATGAAGAAGCTTGCACAGGATAGAGTAGCATGGAGAGCTGCATCAAACCAGTCTCAAGACTGAAGACCGCAACAACAACAATGTGAAAAACAGCCGCCTCATGCATGACGTTAAAATCTTTACTTTTTCTAACTCTATTAAATTTCGTAAACGGTATCCACATATGCCGCTGAATGCACTTCCAAAATTATATCACTGTACCACACATAGTTCAGGAGATGTAATATCATAAACAGTGAGATGCGTGAAAAAGTGCGCATCATACATGACATTAAAATTTTTTGCTTCTGTGCTACTAACTCTATCCCCAACATATTTCGCAAACAGCATCCACACATCCCGCAGAATTACGTACACAAATCCTTACCCACAGTTGACATGAAAGTTTCCTGAGTATCGTACCGCGTCATAATGTAAACCCAGAAGAAGGGCAATGTAAAGGTGGCCGAAACGTTGCTTTCTCGATTATAGTTCTTTTTAGCTATGACGCGGTACGATACTAAAAAAACTTTCATGTCAACTGACTGTGGCCTCTGAAGCCTACGCAATCATATAACTACAGTATTGGATGACACATAATTCAAGAGATATGACGTCATAAACACTGTGCTGCATGAAAAAATGCCGCTTCATGCACGATGTTTTAATGCGTTTATTCTTTACTGCTAAGTCATTCCTACAGTCGAGTAAATTTAAGGAAATCCCCGACATCTAGCAGCGCTTTCGACTGCCTTGAACTGCGAAACGCAAATGGCTGTAGGCGAATACAATAGCCGTCTATAAAGCTATTAAGAAGCGTTGGCATGAAACGCTTACAAAATCGTGTTGTAGACACGCAAAACAGTTGTACTTACGCATTTGTGCTTTATGCTTATTTATTTGTACGACTGTTTCATAATTTCAAACTTGTTTACACAAAGACACACTCGGGCGATCGCGGGTTTATCAGCTAGTATTGTGAATAAAAATGGAACCAACAACTTGGCTGAACAACCGAAAACAGCTTTGACACTCGAATTCGGGTGCAGTACCCACAGAGAAACTGGACGAATGACCTCGCAATTTCTCACGGAGGACCCGATGGGTACAGTGCTGTCAGCAATGAAGCTGCGTCATTCAGTTGATAATCTCAAGATTTCACTGACATCGCTGGCGATCGTTGTTAAATGTTAAAACTAACTGCCAGTACGTCATGGCGTATCCCGTAAGAGGCAGCTGTGACACCTGTACCACCCGTTTCCTATTTGTTTAACTCGTAGCATTAGTTTTGAACGCCACAAAAATGAGAGTGTTTACCAGTACGTTATAGACATTGGTTGTATTTGTCGCAATACTCTGTAATCGGACTTTATCTGTAAGCTTGGTAATGCTCCCGTTCAGAAACCAAGTAGTATGGCACCATGAACCTAAAATCGTCGTACGTATTTGTTGGACTCTGCTTCTCAAAGCCGTCCCGGAAATGTAGCGTGTGAAATGGAGCATCTGTTACGAATCAGATGAATATACTCAACAACCTGTTAACAAAATAGTTCAAATGGCTCTGAGCACTATGGGACTCAACTTCTGAGGTCATTAGCCCCCCCCCCCCCCCCTCCCGCCGGCCGCGGTGGTCTAGCGGTTCTAGGCGCGCAGTCCGGAACCGCGGGACTGCTACGGTCGCAGGTTCGAATCCTGCCTCGGGCATGGATGTGTGTGATGTCCTTATGTTAGTTAAAGTAGTTCTAAGTTCTAGGGGACTGATGACCACAGTAGTTAAGTCCCATAGTGCACAGAGCCATTTGAAGCATTTGAGTCATTAGGCCCATAGAACTTAGAACTAGTTAAACCTAACTAACCTAAGGACATCACACACATCCATGCCCGAGGCAGGATTCGAACCTGCGACCGTAGCGGTCTCGCGGTTCCAGACTGCAGCGCCTAGAACCGCACGGCCACTTCGGCCGGCACCTGTTAACAGGTGCAAGCAAATGCAGTGTATCAAAATTGGGAAAACATTTCCAGAAGTTAAACGTTCTAATAGTTCGCTTGCGGTGTTAACTGGATAGCTGGTCTCCTTGGAACAGCAATGTCTGTCAATAGTATTTCTGGCTCCATAAGACATGGATACTTACTATCGTAACATTATACAGGGTTGGGCTTTATGCAACCTGCAATGCCTTCAAATACCGAGTGCAAGATTTTAATATTCTCTCACTCACTACGTGCAAACTATTAGTCCTACAGAAAACGTGAACAGGACCTTTTTGTAGCAAATTTATTGTAGTTAAATTTTGTAGTGGGTTTCGTTTTCGCTGGAGGCCACAGTTTTCGAGTTACGCAAGAAAAGCGCGTTTGAAGGTCGCTTTTGAAAAGTTCGGGAAAATTACGTTTTAAACTTGTAGTAAACATTTGCCTAATGCATGTAAGTATAGGTGTAATTGATGCTGTTAATCAGTCATTCAAACACACAGACAACACATAACAGTTTGTCAGACAATGTCAGTGCCAGAAGTTGCGATCGCTGGGGGGGGGGGGGGGGGGGGGGGGCAGCAATCTGAAAGAGAAAACAGTGGACATGAAGTGTGCCGAATTGCGCCGACATTTATCGATCAGTACTTCGGGACCTGCAGCCATTTCATCGCTCCTTTACTGTGGCTAGTTAGTTGGGAGCTCAGAACACATTAATTTAAGTAGGTTACCAGTTAATAAAAACATCCGTCTATTTTTGGCCTGGCGTGGCGCCCCAGAATGTATTGGCTCTCGAGAAAAAAAGATTGACGATCTCTGCCGTAGACGCTCAGTATTTCACGGATGCGCAGAAATACTGACCGTCTAAGAGCGAGACTGAAATGTTACGGAATAATTTTGAAAGAATCAAAAACTTTGAAAATAAATATCGCTGCCTGAAAATATTACGTCATTGTGGCAAGTACTGGTAATCTCCTTGACAGTCTCTAGCGTGCCACACGGACCAAGGTGGATAGTGTAAGTTACGTTTGTTGTTGTGTGGAAAATGAGTTAAAGAAAACGAAAGAACATTATTATTAGACTACATCGAAATGTATAAATCATTGTCACTGTTATCGGAAACTACGGCCTCTAAGGAACACGTATCCCAGTATAAAATTAACTACAATAAATTTGGTACAATAAGGTCTTGCTCATTTTTTCTATAGGACTAATAATTTGGACGTAGCGGGCGCGAATATCAGAAAATCTAACGTGTGGTATTTGAATACGTAGCGGGTGTTGCATTAAACGCAGTGGTAGGGGCAGTGGAATCGGCCTGTACGCGGTGTCTTCCGAAGTTTTTGTCTGAAACATCTTGGCGTGATATATCATATCATGAGAAACAACTTCCGTTAGGGACAAAATATTTGCTGACGATTCCCAGCGACGATAGGAGCCCTTTTTTTGAATTTGCCGGCCCGGGGACGACGAGGTTTTACCTAACACTACCAACCAATTGTGCTGCATATTACGTACCCCAGCAAATTGATAGAGTGAATTTCAACAGGAAAACCTTAAGAATGAGTTTCTCTAAGATCGTGCTCGGCATGCTCCTTTTCACGCGGAGCAGATGACTGACAAGACACATCGTACATGCACGCCTCAGAGTGCCACCTCTCAGTGGCATAACCAATAATAAAACACGCCTGGCGTCGTCTCTAACAAAAGTTGTTTCCCATGGCGTGATACGTCACCCCTAGACATTTGACGCAAAGACTTTTAAGACACGCTGTATATAAAGGAGGAAGCCTGGTTGAGCGTAGTGGCTATGATGATGGCGGAGCAGTAGTCAGAATATCCTTGCTGCTATGTTACAAAAGCATCAGAGTCCCTCGCACTGTCTTGTTCGTGTTTTGCTTCAGTAAAGAATTCTTCCTTAACCAATGGAAAAAGATCGATCACTTGTGCCGGCTCGAGCGACACGCGCTGGCGAGATGCGTTCGCTCCCCCGCTCACCAGTGCTCCCCAGTTGATCGTCCTCAACGCACGGCCGTGCGTCATCCGCTGGAGCACGCGTAATTAATTGCACTGCTGCGGTTGTCAGCTCCACCCCACCTCTGCCCCCCTTTTCGTTGTCACGCGACCCCCAACCTACACGCACACATACATACCACTTGGAATGGGAACGCGCTCCCTTGATCCCTAAGCTCCAAACCTAAGAATGTAGAGCTCCTTGCATTTGGCGTGAGCAGGCCGCAGTACGTTTTTTAATAATTACCACGCTTACCTGAACAAAAGGCAATCTAGTCCCAAAATTTGACAAGATATACTTTTTACGCGAATAGAATTTTAGATAAAGCACTCATCTGGCGAATGTTTTGCCAAGGGTTCTCGTGCAACTCATACGGTACTAGAATAGCGACAGATACGAAGTTTACGTTGCGTACCGCACAGTAATGCGTTTCGATCGACGCTGTCTAAGGAAGCGGCTAGTCCGTTGGTTTCTGGCGTTGTTGCCCCCTATGGAGTTCTACTATTAGTAGACACTGTCTATGATTTGCAAGCTGCTTCGTTAAACTTCAGCTCCTTATTCTCGAGGAAAACACGTCATTTATCTATTTTATCACGCGTAAGAGGTGTTATTTTAAAGCGCAGCTGACGAAGGTCCCTACGAAGTTTTACGAGTGTGTCACTCCACCACACAGCCACGCACTAAAAAGGTTTTTACGAATCTGAAAAAGGCCCGCAGAGACATACGAAGGTGTGGTACTTCCTATGCATTTTTTCTGTCCATCACTAAATAAGAACTCGCAAATTGTCAAGTGTTTTTTGGGGTACTAGATAAGAAAGCAAATTGCTTTTTCGGGCAAGGTATCGCTGCTCATTTCTTCCTATCTCTGTATACTGGGCCAGTACATCTATTATAACAGGGACAAACGTCTCGTGACACAAACGGCTGTCAGAATATCCCGCGCACCGAGAGAGATGTTTAAAATACCTATTCCACTTCTGAAGCGCAGTGTTCAAATCCCCGTGCTGTCAATTGAATTTTCGGGACTTTCCTGTAACCCCTAAGCCGAAGGCCGAGAGGGTCCTTTTTAAAGAGCAAGGGCAGTTTCTCCCTCATTCTTCGGCAGCTGAGCTCATTTTTCATTCGTGCCTAATGAGAGCGAAGAACAATTGAAGGTGAGGTAAAGTCTGTGTCGCGCTTCCGGCCAGGCCGCAGGCAGTGAGCGCAGTCAGATCTTCAACATATCCCGCTACGCGTTTCCGCTATTAATCTTTTCCGCAAGAAATCTTTACTCGGCGAAAAGCACAAAAAACCTAAAGGTCTGGAGAGTCTCCCTCGTGCTCGACTACGGTACGTGTCTGCTGTTCTCGTCACGTTCTTACGTTGCGGCGGATCACTATTCGACCAAAACGGAACGCGAAACGAAATTGTTATCTTCCATCTCGATATAAAAACAAAGCCAGCAGCGATTGTGACAGGTTGGTTTGACCGATGAGAGACCGTTACGATGATGCTGGAAACGCTGTACTGTCAGACGTTTGAAGATAGACGGAAACTGTCCCCTACTCTCTACTTTCAGGAACAACTTTAAGTGAGGAATCTAGGAATACAGCACAGGGTGGGCGAGATTTAACTTCCTATTCAAAATTATTTATTAGTTTTTAATGCTCAACCAGTTTTCATGAAACAAAAACATTTTGTTCCTTACAATCGTAGAACTGTTATGCATTGGTCAAATTCAGCGGACGTACCACAATAACCTACCAATTTCCGTAAACGGATGTGGATGTTTGCGACAGAGTTCAGCAGATAATACAGCGGTACGTTTCGATGAACTTCGCGAATTCGCTCCTCCAGTTCGTCAAGAGTTTTTGGTTCTGTGCGGTAACCTTCGTCTTTCGCTCACCCCAAGAGGAATAAATAGCTAGGCGTTAAGTCAGGGCTCCCTGCTGGCCATTCAAAGGGGTCACGACGTCCTAGCCAGTGTCCTTTGAAATCGGTGTCAAATGGTTCAAATGGCTCTGAGCACTATGGGACTTAACATGACCTCAATCAGTCCCCTAGAACTTAGAACTACTTAAACCTAACTAACCTAAGTACATCACACACATCCATGCCCGAGGCAGGATTCGAACCTGCGACCGTAGCGGCCGCACGGTTCCGGACTGCGCGCCTAGAACCGCGAGACAACCGCGGCCGGCGATGGGGAGAAACCTCGATAATTGATACAGCGGGAAGTACCCACTGCCTCGTACTTCACAGTGGTTTGCAGTGTACGCGGCACAGATGTAGACGTAGAATGGGTAGAAAAGGGAGTGACTGACATTGGTACGGGGTTAATTTCCGTCCGTGGCTTGCGGAATATACTACGTATCAGTAGATAAGTTGTGTATTCTCCCTGCGGTTCCGAAAGTAATTACAGCGAAGAGCAAAAATTACGGAATTCACCATGTATGGAGGAGACACTGTGGCCTCCGACACTCGGCAGTCGGGCCACAACGCGAGCCGTGGCTTCTTGAACGGTCTGCGGAGGAACGCTGCAGTAACAGAAGGCGGTAGCGGCGGCCGTGGAGCTGCTGGAACAAAGGCGGTCTGCCGCGGTCCAGGAGGCTGTCCAGTCCAGTCCAGGCGAGTCCAGGTTTTGTGGCGGCTGCCGCCGCTCCACGCAGCTGGTCCGCACCTGCCCCGACGCCGCAGCTGCTCGCAGCCGAAATCCCGCTGTGGCCGAGGGACAGACCACATACGCCGAGTATTAGAAGTGCTCGATCTATAGTATCGATGCATCGAAATATACGCTTTTACTTGGCCTCTGAGCGGACGGTGCGGTCGGTTCGTTGCACATTAGCTGTTGAGACAAGCCCCGCCTCATCCTCCAGCTCACAGCTTACAGCTTTTAAAATAAGCGAACACGGAATTCAGTAATACGTCGCAGAAGTGACACGACAGTTGATGGCGAATCGCTAGAAATACCATGTACATCCTCATAGCTCATTTTTGTACATAATACGAGGGTCACACCAAAAGAAATGCACACTATTTTTGTAAAAATGCAGTTTGTCTTCAAGATGGCTACTAACCTTGACGTTCGTCATCACCAACGTGCTGTCATAGAATTCCTGTGCTGTGAAAACGAGACAGTGGGAAACATCCACAAGAGGTTGAAAAAGGTGTATGGATATGCTGCTGTCGATCGTAGCACAGTTAGTCGGTGGGCAAGCAGGTTATGTGACGAAAGCGGGCACGGCAATATTGAGGATTGTCCTCGCAGCGGCAGGCCTCGTACTGCACACGCTCCAGACAATGTGCAGAGAGTTAACGAATCGGTGACTGCTGAAAGACGCATTAGAGTGAAAGAATTGTCACGCTACGTTGGGAGAGGGGAAGGAAGTGTTTGCAGAATACTGAAAGTGTTGGCGTTAAAAAAGGTTTGTGCCAGGTTGGTTCCCAGGATGTTGACAGTGGCTCACAAAGAAACAAGAAAAACGGTATGCAGCGAACTTTTGGAGCAGTACGAGAATGGTGGAGATGAATTTCTTGGAAGAATTGTGATAGGTGATGAAACATGGCTCCACCATTTTTCACCAGAGACGAAGAGGCTTTCAGTGGAGTGGCATCATGCAAATTCACCCAAGAAAAAAATTCAAAACCACACCTTCTGCTGGAAAAGTTATGGCTACCGTGTTTTTCGATTCCAAAGGACTCTTGCTTTTGGACATCATGCCAAGTGGAACCACCATAAAATGCATATGTGACGACACTGAAGAAACTTCAAGCTCGACTGAGTCGTGTTCGACCACATCGGCAAAAGCAGGATGTTTTGCTGTTGCACGACAATGCACGGCCACATGCCAGTCAAAAAACCATGGAGCCGATCACAAAACTCGGATGGACAACACTGAAACACCCGCCTTACAGTCTTGACCTGGCTCCATGTGACTATCATCTCTTTGGGAAACTGAAAGGCTCTCTTCGTGGAACAAGGTTTGAAGATGATGACTCCCTTGTGCATGCTGCCGAACAGTGGCTCCAACAGGTTGGTCCAGAATGCCTCGGGCATGGATGTGTGTGATGTCCTTGGGTTAGTTAGGTTTAAGTAGTTCTAAGTTCTAGGGGACTGATGACCTCAGAAGTTAAGTCCCATAGTGCTCAGAGCGAATCATTTGAACCAGGAAGGATTCAGAATTCACACTCATGACAGTGGAAGTTCTAAAACATAACGAAGTAATTTTTTTTTACGTATGAAATTTCATAAATTTTTTCACTTACTAATGGCAGCTTTTGTTGCTATAGGTACACATTTCTTCATAAGTTAGAGAGAGTCTTCGATGAATTTTGCACAGCATACAAACCATACTTAAAGGTGTATGAAACTATAGAATTTTCCAAATCTATTAACTGTGGTAAAAATTGAGGTAATTAACTATAAAATTTGTGTTTTTTCTAAGCATGAAGTTTAAAATATAACAGTTCTTTCGTTTTTTCATAAATTAAATAAATGCTAGAGTTTCATACACCTGTGGGTATGGTATGTATGCTGTGCAAAATTCATCGAAGAATCTCTCTAACTTATGAAGAAAAGTGTACCTATAGCAACAAATGCAGCCATTAGTAAGTGAAAAAAACGATGAAATTTCGCACGTAAAAAAAATTATTTTGTTATATTTTCGAACTTGCACTGCAATGAGTGTGAATCCTGAATCCTTCCTGGTGATGCTGACATACACTCCTGGAAATGGAAAAAAGAACACATTGACACCGGTGTGTCAGACCCACCATACTTGCTCCGGACACTGCGAGAGGGCTGTACAAGCAATGATCACACGCACGGCACAGCGGACACACCAGGAACCGCGGTGTTGGCCGTCGAATGGCGCTAGCTGCGCAGCATTTGTGCACCGCCGCCGTCAGTGTCAGCCAGTTTGCCGTGGCATACAGAGCTCCATCGCAGTCTTTAACACTGGTAGCATGCCGCGACAGCGTGGACGTGAACCGTATGCGCAGTTGACGGACTTTGAGCGAGGGCGTATAGTGGGTATGCGGGAGGCCGGGTGGACGTACCGCCGAATTGCTCAACACGTGGGACGTGAGGTCTCCACAGTACATCGATGTTGTCGCCAGTGGTCGGCGGAAGGTGCACGTGCCCGTCGACCTGGGACCGGACCGCAGCGACGCACGGATGCACGCCAAGACCGTAGGATCCTACGCAGTGCCGTAGGGGACCGCACCGCCACTTCCCAGCAAATTAGGGACACTGTTGCTCCTGGGGTATCGGCGAGGACCATTCGCAACCGTCTCCATGAAGCTGGGCTACGGTCCCGCACACCGTTAGGCCGTCTTCCGCTCACGCCCCAACATCGTGCAGCCCGCCTCCAGTGGTGTCGCAACAGGCGTGAATGGAGGGGCGAATGGAGACTTGTCGTCTTCAGCGATGAGAGTCGCTTCTGCCTTGGTGCCAATGATGGTCGTATGCGTGTTTGGCGCCGTGCAGGTGAGCGCCACAATCAGGACTGCATACGACCGAGGCACACAGGGCCAACACCCGGCATCATGGTGTGGGGAGCGATCTCCTACACTGGCCGTACACCACTGGTGATCGTCGAGGGGACACTGAATAGTGCACGGTACATCCAAACCGTCATCGAACCCATCGTTCTACCATTCCTAGACCGGCAAGGGAACTTGCTGTTCCAACAGGACAATGCACGTCCGCATGTATCCCGTGCCACCCAACGTGCTCTAGAAGGTGTAAGTCAACTACCCTGGCCAGCAAGATCTCCGGATCTGTCCCCCATTGAGCATGTTTGGGACTGGATGAAGCGTCGTCTCACGCGGTCTGCACGTCCAGCACGAACGCTGGTCCAACTGAGGCGCGAGGTGGAAATGGCATGGCAAGCCGTTCCACAGGACTACATCCAGCATCTCTACGATCGTCTCCATGGGAGAATAGCAGCCTGCATTGCTGTGAAAGGTGGATATACACTGTACTAGTGCCGACATTGTGCATGCTCTGTTGCCTGTGTCTATGTGCCTGTGGTTCTGTCAGTGTGATCATGTGATGTATCTGACCCCAGGAATGTGTCAATAAAGTTTCCCCTTCCTGGGACAATGAATTCACGGTGTTCTTATTTCAATTTCCAGGAGTGTAGTTTTATGCATTTATTTCTAAGACACTGGAAATTAAAATGTCCTGAGATGCCTCTCCTGCTCCAACTCGGCCCGTTTGACGTCCTGCCCCCCTTCAGCGACTCGATGTGCCCTCGGTAAACAATAAGTGGAAGGCCCCCTGGCCGCTGGTGCACACTGCCTGCGACGCGCAGCTGACCGCGGCGCCTGCACGCTCCGCGAGGTCAGGGGGCGGCCGCTCGCATCCTGCAGGCGGCGCTGAGATCGCATCTCTGGCGCGCCGCTCCTTTGTTCCGGCAGCCCCCCGTCCAGCGTGGGCGGTCGGCAGCCGCACATCACCTCCTCCCAGCCCTACTCTCTACCCCGCACTCCTTTATTTGTGCACGTTTGCCCGGGCCGCCGCCTACTATGTATTTGCATCCTTATCGGATGGCTGGATGGCTGCGAGGCACGGATGCTTCGCGCACGCCTGACGTAAGCCGTGCTCGCCGCTGGCGGGTCGATGACTAGCGGCGCCGTGCGTCTCGCGAGGCCTGCCTGATTCTCCTGCTGCTGCAGCTGCACCTGTTCCTGAACTTGTAGATACTCTACTGGCCAGTAAAATTGCTACACCACGAAGATGACGTGCTACAGATGCGAAATTTAACCGACAGGTAGGAGATGCTGTGATATGCAGATGATTAGCTTTTCAGAGCATTCACACAAGGTTGGCTCCGGTGGCGACACCTACAACGTGCTGACAACGAGGAAAGTGTCCAACCGATTTCTCATACACAAAACAGCAGTTGACCGGCGTTGCCTGGTGAAACGTTGTGATGCCTCGTGTAAGGAGGAGAAATGCGTACCATCATGTTTCCGACTTTTATAAAGGTCGGATTGTAGCCCATCGCGATTGCGATTTATCGTATCGCGGCATTGCTGCTCGCGTTGGTCGATATCCAATGAGAGCAGAATATGGAATCGGTGGGTTCAGGAGGGTAATACGGAACGCCGTGCTGGATCCCAACGGCCTCGTATCACTAGCAGTCGAGATGACAGGCATATTATCCGCTTGGCTGTAACGGATCGTGCAGCCACGTCTCGATCCCTAAGTCAACAGGTGGGGACGTTTGCAAGACAACAACCATCTGCACGAACAGTTCGACGACGTTTGCAGCAGCATGGACTATCAGCTCGGAGACCGTGGGTGCGGTTACCCTTGACGCTGCATCACAGACAGGAGCGCCTGCGATGGTGTACTCGACGACGAACCTGGGTGCACGAATGGCAAAACGGCATTAATTCGGATGAATCCAGGTTCTGTTTACAGCATCATGATGGTCGCATCCTGGCGACATCACGGTGAACGCACATTGGAAGCGTGTATTCGTCATGGCTATACTGGCGTATCACCCGGCGTGATGGTATGGGGTGCCATTGGTTACACGTCTCGGTCACCCCTTGTTCGCATTGACGGCACATTGAACGTTACATTTCAGATGTGTTACGACCCGTGGCTCTACCCTTCATTCGATCCCTGCGAAACCCTTCATTTCAGCAGGATAATGCACGACCGCATATTGCAGGTCCTTTGCGGACCTTTCTGGATACAGAAAATGTTCGACTGCTGCCCTGGCCAGCACATTCTCCAGATCTCTCACCAACTGAAAACGTCTGGTCAATAGTGGCCGAGCAACTGGCTCGTACAATACGCCAGTCACTACTCTTGATGAACTATGGTATCGTGTTGAAACTGCATGGGCAGCTGTACCTGTACACGCCGTCCAAGCTCTGTTTGACTCAATGTCCAGGCGTATCAGGGCCGTTATTACGGCCAGAGGTGGATGTTCTGGGTACTGATTTCTCAGGATCTATGCACCGAAACTGCATGAAAATGTAATCATATGTCAGTTCTAGTATAATGTACTTCTCCAATGCTGGTCCCTTTAATCCCAAAAATTTGAAATTGCTCTGAGCAGTATGGGACTTAACATCTGTGGTCATCAGTCCCCTAGAACTTAGAACTACTTAAACCTAACTAACCTAAGGACGTCACACATATCCATGCCCGAGGCAGGATTCGAACCTGCGACCGTAGCAGCCGCGCGGTTCCGGACTGAGCGCCTAGAACCGCTAGACCACCGCGGCCGGCCTTTAATCCCACAAACCAACCAACTTCTCCAATGAATACCCGTTTATCATCAGCATTTCTTTTTGTTGTAGCAATTTTAATGGCCAGTAGTGTATGTAAATCTTCAGGCTTTCGTGTCCGTGTCACTGAAGTTAAAATCTTCGCCGTTGTTAGGCCGCGTCATGGTTCTTCAAACAATCGGGATCTTCAGGTGTCCACTGCAGATTGGTCACATTGTCAGAGACCTACAGGATAAATTTTCTCCTGTTGCTGTTGATGGGCCCACATCATTGGCTAGAAGCGAAACGAGCAGAGCGTAAGAGAGGGAATGTTTATCCAACATTGATTGCCCGCATATGTAGCTTCCAGGGCGTTGTTTGTGCTGCCAGCACGCCACGGCCGCTAATTCACTTCCTTTATGGCGGGAGCCACTATGTCTGAAACCTATAGCCGTCCTCTCTGTAGAAGTTACACGCCGTCCTAGAAATTTCAATCGCTTCTCGGACATTTCCTCTAAAATGTTGGTTTCCTTAGCCAACACACGTTTGAAATCGATATCAAGGCTACAGTTCTCGCTATGTTCCGCTATCGCCGCTTTCTGCTGCATGTTGCGTTCGTGTTCCTTGACACGTTCCTTAACAGTATTTCCTGTTTCGCCTAGATACAATTTGCCGCAGACACCCGTCATTTCATAGGCGCCCGCAGTGTGAAGGCAATCAGGTACATCCCTTCTCCGTCGTAGAAAAGTCTTTTACTTTTTATTTTGATTGAAGAAAGTGGTCTCAATGCAATTTTTCTTTAGAATTCTGCTTTTGCTGCCACTGATCCCAGAAACAAACGGTAACTGAACAGTGTGGGATGGCGGTTCCTCGTTCTTCCAACTAACACAATTCATATTTAGCTTACTGTATATTTGTTGTAACTATTGGCCTTCATTGTCTTCTTTAAAAAATCCGTCACTGCTTCCAAGATGTTGTTTACCCAAGAAACCCACTCCTGCAGCAAAAACGTGGGAAAACTCCCTCCTTCATAAGAGAATGCGACACTGGTATCCGACAGTGCTCAATCTACAGTAGACACATGAAGAACCAACAGCAGGGATCAAAACGTCTATCGTTTGAAGAAATATGACACAAAGATTCTAACTTCAGAGCTTGTAAATGTTGGTCTTTTTGTTTGAACTGGGTGACTGGTGCGGTATGTTGTTCTTATGCCTATCGCCTCTCAGGCACTCACTTGCTGATGTGCGCTCCCTGGACCGTAGAGACGTTGGACTTCTCTTCGGGTGTTTCGCCGCCTAGCAGAATATCTCATTTAATGACAAAGGGACAGCACATAAAATAAGCATATATATATATATATATATATATATATATATATATATATATATATCCGTTTCCACCACTATGTAAGAATAGACGGCCGTCTAGCGTCCAAAATTTTAAGGGCGGCAAATGGTGGAAAAATTTGATTTCAAATCAAACAATGAAAAAATTGAGCAGATGCGGAGAAAAATTGCAAAAGAGGAAAAATTAGAGGGAAAATTATACAGCTATTTTTTTTTTCAAAAGTTTACGTAACATGTACTTAATAAATCGTTACTTACTTTGCCTCTATCTACCTCAAAATTAAAGCAGCCGCTACCGAGTACGAAACGGAAACAAACATGACATTGATTCATCTCTGTCGAGCACTGAGCAGTAGCCAATCGCTTAGACCGCTGCGCCACCAGAGGGCCTAATAAAAGCTGTAGAGCTCTCAATAGAAAATATAAACAAGGCATAATTTCTCTATTTAATCACAAGAAAGACAGTGCTAAAGAAGATTGGATTTATTCCTCATTCTAAAAATATTTCAATTGAAACAGAAACGAAATAATACCACGATTATCCAGATGACCTAGTCTCATGCTTCGGCATGTGTACCATCGCCAAAGGAAAAATTCATTGTCACCTGAAAATACTTCCACAACTTTATTAGTCCATTTTGTAGCAGTAAATAAAATAAGTAATTGATGCCAAATTTGGATGCACTGGTATATTCAATCGAGATCTAGTTGAAAATGCCCACGTGCTCTTCTATTTCAATTACTTTAAGAAATTCCAAAAATTGAGGACTGTCCCCAGAACAATGATTAAAAGTAGAATAGGAGATTTGCATTTTTGTGCAGTTGGATGGTAGGGATGGGACGGATATTGGGGAGACCGATGATAGTAAAAAAGAGGGGGCGTAATTTTTCAGTTCTCGCCTAGGGCGGCAAAACACCTTGCATCGGCCGTGGTGACTTGGCACGAAACCACCTTGCTGTAGCACAAGAATTTAAAACAAGAAAACACATTGAAGTTCAACGCAAATACGTCCAGTCCCCCGAGAGTAAGGAATGGTTGAACGAGAGAATGATAAATGTAGAGGTGAGATCCGCATAGCAAAAACAGGAGCAGGGGCCGAACGTCGCAGCTTACCTCGTTACGACTTGTGAGGTCGTGATGCTCGGTGGCCGCTATGCAAGCGGTGTCATTGCTCGGTAGCAACTAACATGACTGCAGGAAGCTTCCGAACGCGAATCATGCTGATCCACACGGACAGCGCTAACATCTAGCCACTCCCAAGGTGAGGAGAGACACACTTCAGTAACGACATGGCGGTACCTTCCGCAACACTATTGTCCGCGTAGTGAAAACGTCCGAGATTTACAACCGAATGGCCGGCCGGGGTGGCCGAGCGGTTCTAGGCGCTACAGTCTGGAACCGTGCGACCGCTACGGTCGTAGGTTCGAATCCTGCCTCGGGCATGGATGTGTGTGATGTCCTTAGGTTAGTTAGGTTTAATTAGTTCTAAGTTCTAGGCGACTAATGACCTCAGAACTTAAGTCGCGTAGTGCTCAGAGCCATTTACAACCGAATGGACTGGGGCGTAGCATTCGGTGTTATTTGTAAACTCGGGCGCCGCGCCGTATTGTGCGTTCGCAGTTCACAGGTAGTTCCCAGCAGCCAACATGAGAACGGGAGAGAACGAACTGTTGGTACAGCCTCGTCCCAGAGGGCTGCTCGGCCTCTTTGCCTCTTAGGTTGGGACATCTGTTTGGACGTGAAGTCCACGAACGAGAGAAAACTGGTAATCCGACGCCACCGCGTATCTGAACCTTACATTCAAATGTAACGGCCTGGAACTGTAACGGAAATTCGCCATATTGAGCTTTTTATACATTAACCAAATGGAGAATTTGAAAATTACTCCGCTCCGCCGTTTGATCGTCTTCCGTGTAACCAATCCTTCGGTGATACTTATATGGATATGGTGTCTGCTTTTTCGGACATGTTCGAAAGAACAGACACCATTGATGACCTGCAGCTATCAAGAACGAAATTAGAATGACATTAATACCTTCAGCTGCTAACGGGCGTTGATATATATCAACGGGGACAGGTGAAAATGTGTGCCCCGACCAGGACTCGAACCCGGGATCTCATGCTTACATGGCAGACGCTCTATCCATCTGAGCCACAGAGGGCACAGAGGACAGCGCGATTACAGGGACTATCTCGCGCACGCCTCCCGCGAGACCCACATTCTCATCTTGTATGTCCACACACTACATTCGTAGTGTCCCACCTCGTCATTACTCGTGGAAGACATTCTTACCAAGTCCCGTAAGAGTTCGGGGAATATGTATGCATCCGCACTGAGCCGGCCGAAGTGGCCGTGCGGTTAAAGGCGCTGCAGTCTGGAACCGCAAGACCGCTACGGTCGCAGGTTCGAATCCTGCCTCGGGCATGGATGTTTGTGATGTCCTTAGGTTAGTTAGGTTTAACTAGTTCTAAGTTCTAGGGGACTAATGACCTCAGCAGTTGAGTCCCATAGTGCTCAGAGCCATTTGAACCATCCGCACTGAAGAAGAAGGTCATGGCCGGTGTTGCCAGAACTATATACTTTTATGGATATGGTGTCTGTTTTTTCGGACATGTCCGAACTCTTACGGGACTTGGGACCAGGCGCTCCTTCCCGCTCAGGAAAGCCGTGATTTAGACCCCTCTGATATCCGGATGGTTTCTCACCATATAGTCTGACATGGCCCCATCCGATTTTCATCTGTTTCCACACCTTCGAGGACTTCACTTTGATAGTGATAAAGCGGTGCAAAAAGAGGTGAGATTGTGGCTTTGTCAACAAAGTCAAAAATTCTGCAGTGTCGGTACCAGTAAACTGGTCTCTAGTTCGTATAGATGTGTTCATCGCCAGTGTGGGTACGGTGGGAAATGTATACGCAGGTATGAAGAAGAGAGGTGTACAATGTTAATTTTTATTCTTTATTTAAAAAGCTTTAAGAGTTTTCACATAAAAAATGCGGGGGCACTACTTTTTTGGACCCTCTCGTGGTTCTCTTGAAACTATTCCGTACTTTTATGATAGAAGACAAGACAGTTACATTACCAGTGACGATAACAAGTGAACTGTTAGACTCATTAAAACGTTCCTGCAGTCAGTAACAGAGTACTTCTATGTAATATAACGGGAGCTAAAGACAAATTGTGCCTATCAATAAAGAAAGATGTCCTTGCTTCAGCACAGTAGCCTAGGCTCGTTACCGCTAATCTCTTAAAATCTAATTTCGATAGTGTCTTGAGCTGTTATAGAGCAGGTAGTATTTACAGTTGTAAATGATCTAATGTAGAACGTACGAAGCTCCACGAGACTTCACAGACGAAACAGTTGTTGATAGAAAGGTTGCAACGCTATATATTGTAGCTAAATGTAAGAACGCCTTCGGAGGCTCAACAATCACTGCGGGTAGTGGCAGTCAACCCTGGACACAGATAAATGCAACGCGTTGTGCATAAAGAGGCGATCACATTCACCACCTTTCTTTTAAACTGTTGGCGACAAATCGGTGGAAACGGTAACTAGCATAAAATGCGTAAGACAGAACTAAAGTGGAAAAACAACAAGAAACAGTTTCTAGGAAAAGCAGATGCCAAGCTGATATTCATTGGAAGAATCCTAAGGGGATGTCATTTCTTCACGAACTGAATTGTTTATTGAACGCTAATTCGACTAATTCTTGAGTATGGCTCGTCTTTATGGTACCTTACCACGCTGGATTAATGGAAGAAACAGAAAACATTCAACGAAGTGTGACACATTTCGTCACGGCATTACTTACGTATAGCGACAGCATCATGGAGATGCTCAACCAAATACAGTGGCAAACCCTACAAGAGAGGGCTGGTCTATCACTAAGAGATTTACTATTGGAATTCCGAGAGCGTGTGTCCGCCAAGGGGCGGACAATACAATATTCTCCCCCCCCCTCCCCTCCCACGTACGTCTAATGAAATGATCACGATGTGAAAGTCAGATAAGCTGCATCTCATGTGATGCCTTGCCGACATTCTTCACGCGCACCCTGCGAACAGAAGTTGAAAGGGGACGGGGAGAGATAGTGATACCAAAACAACCCTCGATGACACACCGTGAGTTGTCTTGCGGAGTGTACTCGTAGACGTAGTAATCCTTTCATTTGTGGACATAAATTTATTCGCTAGAGAGGCGGTCTTCGGCTCTGCCGGTTTTGGCTTGGCGCGTTTGCGTTTCCTCCTGATTACGCCAACAGCTGCTCAAAGAGTGCAGCGCTCAGTGGCTGACGTCGCCAACATCCCCCTGGCTCGCACACTCACCGCAGAGGCATTCCTCGAGAAAGTGTGTGACGTCATAGGACCGCTTTCCTCCCACCTCTTGCCGCAGGTACGTCTCGCGGTAGACGCAGTGGACCACGGCCGACGGGGAGCCGAGGAACTGCGCACAGTACTGCGTGCTGTAACCTTATTGTTATAAAAACAGGGGTTTACGCTGTTTGAACTTGATAACTCAAACAAAAATAATAAAAAAATGAATTTTTAAGTCTCACAGATGCTCACGACATTACTGACGATGTTTTCTGTTGAACATGTTCAATCACAGAAAGAAGTCTAACCGCGTCGGGTCGTGAGATCTGAGTGGAAACTCAACACTTCCTCGTCATCCTATCCACCTCTCGACAGTTGCCGTACTTCCCCAATGGTTAACTGTTCCATGAGAAAAGAATGGCCCTACAAGACCTCTGACAAACATACCACACGACAGATAACCCAGGAAGAAGCTCGATCTTTCGTAACATTTGGATTATCTCTTGCGCAGTACTTGCAGCTGTGGCTATTGCTGGTTCCTTTCATTTTAAACGTCGTCTTATCAGACCGAATGCTGACACCAGTTAAGTGTTCATTATTGCAAATCAATTCATTAAATTCGAGATGCCTCTCCGTATCGTCGACATTCGTCGCCTGAAACAACTTGGGAATGTAGGGATTCCACTTTTCTTGCTTGTCAAGTAAACACTTGATCTGCTTACAGCTAATCCACGTGCAGCTCGCTGTATGGATACAAATATAGGGAGAGAGCGGTATGCGCACACACACACACACACACACACACACACACACACACACACACACACAATCGTAAACATAAACATGACGAAAGATGACCAACGTCAGAGGTAACCGTTAGTGAATATTGATTATGAACGGGCGAGGTAACAGCTCTTGTCTCTCCGTTGTTCTAACAAGAGGACATGGAGATGGCAGGATTCTAACAAGGGAACCTCCCCATCGCACCCCCCTCAGATTTAGTTATAAGTTGGCACAGTGGATAGGCCTTGAAAAATTGAACACAGATCATTCGAGAAAACAGGAACAAGTTGTGTAGAACTATGAAAAAAATAAGCAAAATATACAAACTGAGTAGTCCATGCGCAAGATAGGCAACATCAAGGATAGTGTGAGCTCAGGAGCGCCGTGGTCCCGTGGTGAGCGTGAGCAGCTACGGAACGAGAGGTCCTTGGTTCATGTCTTCCCTCGAGTGAAAAGTTTAATTTTTTATTTTCAGACAATTATTATCTGTCCGTCCGTCCGATGCGAGGTAAAAACATATGTTTTGACAGAGCACAGGGAAAACTGTTCGACTGTGAAACTGTTGCATTCATTTGTTACAGTTTATGTGACAAACTCTTATGTTTTCATCATTTTTTTTAAGTGATTATCACATCCACAAGAAAACCTAAATCGGGCAAGGTAGAAGAATCTTTTTACCCATTCGCCAAGTGTACAAGATAGGTGGGTCGACAACATATTCCTGCCATGTGACGCACATGGCGTCACCAGTGTCGTATAGAATATATCAGACGTGTTTTCCTGTGGAGGAATCGGTTGACCTATGACCTTGCGATCAAATGTTTTCGGTTCCCATTGGAGAGGCACGTCCTTTCGTCTACTAATCGCACGGTTTTGCGGTGCGGTCGCAAAACACAGACACGAAACTTGTTACAGTGAACAGAGACGTCAATGAACGAACGGACAGATCATAACTTTACGAAAATAAAGAAAGTAAACTTCTCACTCGAGGGAAGACTTGGACTAAGGACCTCTCGTTCCGCAGCTGCTCACGCTCACCACGGGACCACGGCACTCCTGAGCTAACATTATCCTTGATGTTGCCTATCTTGCTCATGGACTACTCAGTTTGTATATTTTGCTTATATTTTTCATAGTTCCACACAACTTGTTCCTGTTTCCTCGATTGATCTGTGTTCAGTTTTTCAAGGCCTATCCACTGTCCCAACTTATAACTAAATCTGAGGAGGGTGCATGGGGAGGTTCCTTGTAAGCAGCATCTGTTTATATATTTATGTTCGGAACATCACCCTCCACGGATATGATCGTCTGACCGTAGTATCACGAAGCACACGTGTCAGTCACACGTACAACAGCCGAGAAAATATGCCTTTCCGTAAGTTGTTTGAACATTTTATACCCTGCGAAAAAGTCAAGTTTCACACACCACATGGAGCTACGCAATTGCGGAGGTGTCAATTACGGCATTTCAGCCGCTGTTAAAAATACTCTCAGAAATTTTCTATTGGATTTGTACCTTGAAAACGGCAGCGTGCACAGCTGTCAAAATAGCGGCAAATGTCGAAGAAGTCACTAGGCTACATTCTCGTAAGTTGTGTACAGTATATAAAAGTAAATGAGTAGCGTCAGCTAGATGTGGCATACCTGAGGAAACTTGCGGATTCTTTTTCCTTTGTCAAGTTTGGGCTAGAGGCGGGGGTATTCTAGCGTGATGTCTCCTGGGGATGAGAAGTTTGTTTCCTGGCGAGATGTTTATGTGAAAAAAAGTGGTCGGTAAACTGCGGCCTCGACCAAGTGTTCGTGCGGCCGCGGTTTTCAACCGTTTTTATAATGATATTCATCTAGTAATTAACAGCCGAATCTAAAAACTTCAACTAACGTTAAGAGCTTCATAATAGTCTAGTTTTCCTACTCAATGACAAACAAAAGATGTGTCTAATTTTTAAAAAAATGTTTAAATGTGTGTGAAATCTTATGGGACTTAACTGATAAGGTCATCAGTCCCTAGGCTTACACACTACTTAACCTAAATTATCCTAAGGACAAACACACACACCCATACCCGAGGGAGGACTCAAACCTCCGCCGGGGTCAGCCGCACAGTCCATGACTGGAGCGCCTTAGACCGCTGTCTAATTTTAGTTGGTGAATTCGGCAACGAATTATGTGAAGTTAACCGCTTACATGAGCGGCGGATTGTGTAAGTCGTGCGTTCACCTTGGTGTTAGGGCATATCTGAGTGGAAATGTTCTGTTGTTTGCCTTCCAGTACTGACAACTCACGTGTGTGCGCGGCTCGTACCGAACAACTGCTATGGTATAAATTCTGATACGGAAGGAACATGCATTCGTGAATGCGCATTTCAGAGACGGTCATCTTCAAATGTAGTACATATTTAGAGCAAGGAGTATGAAATTCCATTGGGGCGGTTGTAATTCAACGCAATAAGTTTTAGAAAAGTGATATTCAAAACATTTAGTAAACATTTGTGATCGTTTCCAGAAGTGCTAGTTCTCCAAGGGTCGCAGGAGAGCTTCTGTGAAGCTTGGAAAGTAGGAGACGAGGTACTGGCGGGAATAAAGCTGTGAGGACGGGGCGTGAGTCGTGCTTGGGTAGCTCAGATGGTAGAGCACTTGCCCGCAAAAGGCAAAGGTCCCGAGTTCGAGTCTCGGTCCGGCACACAGTTTTAATCTGCCGGGAAGTTTCATTTGTGTGTCTCGTAATGCATTTAAACATAAGTTCGATTAGTGAAATTAATCAGTTAATGATCCGGTTACACAGACAGTACAACAGCACTTCGTCAGGCAATTACAGCGTAACAGCTCTGGGGTCACGAAGGGCAGCAGCAATCTGAAACAGAGAACAGGCGACGCGGAGTGTGCCAACTTTCAATGATCACTATTTGGGCGCCGGCAGTCAGCTCACCTCGCCTTTACTGTAGCTATTTTATTGGGTGCTCGTACCGTACCAGTTTATGTACGTTATCAATTAATAATGAGTTGGTACGTATGCGGCCGCAAGTGCCGGCCTGCAAGGTCAGTATTGGCTGTTGAGCTAAACAGTTTGACGCCCACTGCATTATTCCGTTCTGTGCGTTTGACTGATTCGAGACTCAGCAATTGTTTTTGTGCTTTGGACGAACGTCGTTCGATAAGACACTTCAGAGAAGCTGGAGAGGATCACAAAGAGGGAGTTGCGTGACAATGGTCAAGATGAAGTTAGTGTGGTTTCGGGACGAACAGAGGTCCGTTTCGCAGGAAACCGTCATCAAAGACGTGGGTAGTGCTTTGAGGAGAGGTTCTGTGTTTCACTGCCTCTCTCTCTCTCTGTGTGTGTGTGTGTGTGTGTGTGTGTGTGTGTGTGTGTGTGTGGACGCGTTTCCTGGAGGCGGCGCGTTGTGGGCGGCGGACGGCGGTGTCGGGGCTTCGAGAAGCTTGGCTGTCGCGGGGCGTGGTGAGGGGTGGGGTGCGTGACGCGGGGTTAACGCAGGCTTCCCAGAACAGAGCGGCGGACTGACTAATGGACCGGCGTGCCCTGCCCTGCCCTGCCCCGGCGTGGCCCTCCGCGCCGGCTGGTCGATGCCCCGCCATCGATCTGGCGCCACCCTTTGAGGGCGCGCCCCGCCACTGGCCGCCGATTGACAGACGGGCAGGAGTGGCCCACCACTGACTGGCCTGACTAAGCCGCCTCACAAAAAAAGTGGAGCAGCCGTGATGGCATGAGGACACAAAATGAGACTTCACCAGTTGGGAGACTATGTACACTACTGGCCATTAAAAGTGCTACACCAAGAAGAAATCCACATCATAAACGGGTAGTCATTGGACAAATATATTATACTAGAACTGACACGTGATTACATTTTCACGCAATTTGGGGGCATAGATCCTGAGAAATCAGTACCCAGAACAACCACCTCTGGCCGTAATAACGGTCTTGATACTCCTATGCATTGACCCAAACAGAGCTTGGATGGCCGGCCGGTGTGGCCATGCGGTTCTAGGCGCTTCAGTCCGGAACCGCGCGACCGCTACGGTCGCAGGTTCGAATCCTGCCTCGGGCATGGGTGTGTGTGATGTCCTTAGGTTAGTTAGGTGTAAGTAGTTCTAAGTTCTGATGACCTCAGATGTTAAGTCCCATAGTGCTCAGAGCCATTTGAACCATTTGAAGAGCTTGGATGGCGTGTAAGGGTACAGCTGCCCATGCAGCTTCAACACGATACCACAGTTCATCAAGAGTAGTGACTGGCGTTTTGTGACGAGCCAGTTGCTCGGCCACCATTGACCAGACGTTTTCAGTTGCTGAGAGATGTGGAGAATGTGCTGGCCAGGGCAGCAGTCGAACATGTTCTGTATCCAGAAGGGCCCGTACGGGACCTGCAACATGCGGTCGTGCATTATCCTGCTGAAATGTAGGGTTTCGCAGGGATCGAATTAAGGGTAGTGTCACGGGTCGTAACACATCTGAAATGTAGCGTGCACTGTTCAAAGTGCCATCAATGCGAACAAGAGGCGACCGAGACGTGTAACCAATGGCACCCCATACTATCACGTCCAGTGATACGCCAGTATGGCGATAACGAATACACGATTCCAATATGCGTTCATCGCGATGTCGCCAAACACGGATGAGACCATCATGGTGCTGTAAACAGAACCTGGATTCATCCGAAAAAATGACGTTTTGCCATGCATGCACCCAGGTTCGTCGTTGAGTACACCATCGCATGCGCTCCCCTCTCTGATGCAGCGTCAAGGGTAACCGCAGCCATGGTCTCCGACCTGATAGTCCGTGCTGCTACAAACGTCGTCGAACTGTTCGTGCAGATGGTTATTGTCTTGCAAACGTCCCCATCTGTTGACTCAGGGATCGAGACGTGGCTGCACGATCCGTTACAGCCATGCGGATAAGATGTCTGTCATCTCGACTGCTAGTGATACGAGGCCGTTGGGATCCAGCACGGCGTTCCGTATTACCCTCCTGAACCCACCGATTCCATATTTTGCTAATAATCATTGGATCTCGACCAACGCGAGCCGCAATGTCGCGATACGATGAACTGCAATCGTGATAGGCTACAATCCGACCTTTATCAAAGTCGGAAACGTGATGGTACGCATTTCCCCTCTTTACACGAGGCATCACAACAACGTTTGACCAGGCAACGCCGGTCAACTGCTGTTTGTGTATGAGAAATCGGTTGGAAACTTTCCTCATGTCAGCACGTTGTAGGTGTCCCCACCGGCGCCAACCTTGTGTGAATGCTCTGAAAAGCTAATCATTTGAATATCACAGCATCTTCTTCCTGTCGGTTAAATACTGTGTCTGTAGCACAGCATGTTCGTGGTGTAGCAATTTTTGTGGCCAGTACTGTATGTTACGTCGGTGATAACAAAATCGAGTCAAATTTACAAAGAACTTGGCAGTATGAGCTCTCTTTTAGTACGACGTTGCACACTCAAGAGGCCTGGATGCGTGCAGTTCGGCTAGGAAGGATGTCATAAAGCCGTTATACCCTCCCCTGATGTAAGCTGGCCCACAACTGATAGAACTGGTCCTTGATATCATGCATACTGACAATTGGACAGAGTTGACGTGCGATCTAGTTCCACGTCTGTCCTATCGGAGACAGATCTGGCAATCTTGCTGACCACAGGAATACCTCAACATCAGGCAAAGGCTCGTAGAGACGAGCATTGTCCTGATGAAAAATGGCACCATATACTGTCGCATGACAGGTGAAAGATGAGGACGCGTGCTATTGTTCCGTCAGACTTTCCTTAACACTACCAGTCGTCACCTAAAATCATACCCGCTGGCTGCACACACGATGATAGTAGGAGTCCTCTGCAAAACGTAGGAAGAGTGGACCTATCCCAACGTAGCCGCCATACTCGCCGACAATGGTCATGCAGATCAGCAGTTTATCGTTGAACAGAATGCGACGCCATTCGTCAGCATTCCGCGCCATCCGGTTACAACTCTGATTGGACACATTCTGATATGACTCTTCAGCTTACAGACAACCTTGTGTAGGTATGGCAACCACAGCTATCGGTATTCATGCTGTTGTGGTCGTCAGTCCAGAGACTGGTTTGATGCAGCTCTCCATGCTACTCTATCCTGTGCAAGTATCTTCATCTCCGAATAACTACTGCAACCTACATCCCTCTGAATTTGCTTAGTGGTTCAAATGGCTCTGAGCACTGTGAGACTTAACTAACTTCTGACGTCATCAGTCCCCTAGAACTTAGAACTACTGAAACCTAACTAAGGACATCACACACGTCCATGCCCGAGGCAAGATTCGAACCTGTGACCGTAGCGGTCGCGCGGTTCCAGACTGAAACGCCTAGAACCGATCGGCCACCGCGGCCGTCTCTGCTTAGAGTATTCATCTCTTGGTCTCCCTATGAGTATTCATATTGGCTATTACTAAATAGCTTCACCTATATTTAGTCCTTTATTTGTAGATCACTACCGGTTTCTCGGCAATAAAAGCCACATACTCAGGTGACCATCACTTTTCCGGTCTATACGCAGTCGCGAAAAGGGGGCGGAGGGAAGTGTCGAGGGTATAAATTTTAGAAGGAGACCAAGAGACGAATAAGGTAATCAGGTTCAAATGGAGTTATCAGCTATTCGGAAATTAGGAGTCGTACACTGAATAGAGTAGCGTGAAGAGGTCCATCAAAACAACGATCGGGCTTAAGAGCTAAACAAAGACAACAATATTTATAATAAAATATTTAATAAAAATAAGATTTGATAAAACGAAGCAAAATATCTTAGTGTTAAATAAAAAAGCTGATACATTGTACATCAATAATACTGTTCGATCCCTAGAAATAAAAACGTATTGTACTTTGCATTTGATAATTCGGTTATTTGTATCATAATTAATTTTTCTTGAGAATCTTGCATTTTGTTGCGATTAGTAATTAAAAACTAAGAGGTGCTCTTTTCTTAGAAACAGTGATTCAGTATTTTGTTAATCAACATTTTCATTTGTTAATGAAAATATGATTTAAATTAAAGTATGAGGGGCGTTCAAATATTTCCATTTGAGGCCTTAGCGCGACTATGCAGATACATAAGCACCGACATGTAGACAAGGTATTAGTGTGGCATCTGCGTCTTTTCTACGTGCGTGCGGCAAATGCAGAAACCTGAATTATGGCAACGTTATCGCCAAATGCGTCCAAACAGGACCAACGTGCTGCTACTAATTTCTTGGTTGCCGAAGGACAGACACGAGTAGACACATCCGTCGGAGAATGAAGAATGTGCATGGGGACAAGCGGTGCTGGTCTTTCGCGGTAACTCAGGCCCCCACATCGCTAACGTCGTAATGCAGAAGTTACGCCAGCTCTAGCGGCGTACACTTGTGCAACCGCCCCATAGTCCTAATCTCCCCCCATGCGATTATTGCGCCGTCGGTCCCTTTAAAAAGGCCTTGAAGGATCGACGATTGCTGTCCAACGAGTTTGTGTAACAGGCCTTTACGGACTTCTGGACGCAGCAGGACACGGAGTTTTACCAGACGGGTAGCGTTAACAGATAAATACAGTTGTCAGCTGCGCAATTACTGAAAAACTGATACACTACTGGCCATTAAAATTGCTACACCACGAACATGCCGTGCTAAAGACACAGTATTTAACCGACAGGAAGAAGATGCTGTGATATTCAAATGATTAGCTTTTCAGAGCATTCACACAAGGTTGGCGCCGGTGGCGACACCTACAACGTGCTGACATGAGGAAAGTTTCCAACCGATTTCTCATACACAAACAGCAGTTGACCGGCGTTGCCTGGTCAAACGTTGTTGTGATGCCTCGTGTAAGGAGGAGAAATGCGTACCATCACGTTTCCGACTTTGATAAAGGTCGGATTGTAGCCTATCGCGATTGCGGTTTATCGTATCGCGACATTACTGCTCGCGTTGGTCAAGATCCAATGACTATTAGCAAAATATGGAATCGGTGGGTTCAGGAGGGTAATACGGAACGCTGTGCTGGATCCCAACGGCCTCGTATCACTAGCAGTCGAGATGACAGGCATCTTATCCGCATGTCTGTAACGGATCGTGCAGCCACGTCTCGATCCCTCAGACAACAGATGGGGACGTTTGCAAGACAACAACCATCTGCACAAACAATGTGACGACGTTTGCAGCAGCATGGACTATCAGGTCGGAGACTGTGGCTGCGGTTACCCTTGACGCTGCATCACAGACAGGAGCGCCTGCGATGGTGTACTCAACGACGAACCTGGGTGCATGAATGGCAAAACGTCATTCTTTCGGATAAATCTAGGTTCTGTTTACAGCCATCCGTGAATGGCGACATCGCGGTGAACGCACACTGGAAGCGTGTATTAGTCATCGCCATACTGGCGTATCACCCGGCGTGATGGTATGGGGTGCCATTGGTTACACGTCTGTCACCTGTTGTTCGCATTGACGGCACTTTGAACACTTCAGATGTGTTACGACCCATGGCTCTACCCTTCATTCGATCCCTGCGAAACCCTACATTTCAGCAGGATAATGCACGACCGCATGTTGCAGGTCCCGTACGGGCCCTTCTGGATACAGAAAATGTTCGACTGCTGCCCTGGCCAGCACATTCTCCAGATAGCAACTGAAAACGTCTGGTCAATGGTGGCCGAGCAACTGGCTCGTCACAATACGCCAGTCACTACTTTTGATGAACTGTGGTATCGTGTTGAAGCTGCATGGGCAGCTGTACCTGTACACGCCATCCAAGCTCTGTTTGACTCAATGCCCAGGCGTATCAAGGCCGTTATTACGGCCAGAGGTGGTTGTCCTGGGTACTGATTTCTCAGGATCTATGCACCCAAATTGCGTGAAAACGTAATCACATGTCAATTCTAGTATAACATATTTGTCCAATGAATACCCGTTTATCATCTGCATTTCTTCTTGGTGTAGAAATTTTAATGGCCAGTAGTGTAGCAATGAATAATAAGTGTCGCTTAATCACCATAACCATTTCGTTTTACTGAATAACAACGCCGCCAGCAATCTATAAATAACAACTTTGATTGCAATATAAGTTCCTGAAGATCAAAAAATACTTATCAGTCTGTTGAAAGAATGCATCTTTATTTGCTGTAATTTCTGCGGTCCATGTGTTTGTTTTCCGCGTCCGTCAGGGTGTGTGCGCACGCCCCTGCTCTGATTCCTCCCATATTTCACTATCGTCAACGCTTGTGGCGCTGATTGTCTTGCACATTTTATAGCACCATATCTTGCATCGTTAATCTTCATTCCATTAGGTGTTTTATTTTTACTCTCTTCGGTTCTTCATTCCTTGCTCTCTATACCACTCCCCGCCACCTTCTCTCTCTCTCTCTCTCTCTCTCTGTATGTGTGTGTGTGTGTGTGAGAGAGAGAGAGAGAGAGAGAGAGAGTGAGTGAAAGAGAGAGAGAGAAAGCGCAAGTGCCCACATGTATCAACAGGTGTTCGATGTCTGGGTGGTTCATTTTGTAATTACCTGCACCGTACTGCGTTCACGTTCGCGCTGCATTGATTTCAGGTGGGTTGCGTTGATTCTTGTTGATCTCTTCTTGTTGCTCGTCTATTCAATACCTCAACGAAAGAAAAAGAGCCCAAAACGATTCATACGATGCAAATTGCGGTACAGAAATGGCTCACAAGTCCACTGTCGGAAAGAAGTTTCCCGATCCGCTGCTCCATGGCATCACGTTGGCAGGGCTTATCTCTGAGAAGGCCTCGTTCGCTTTATCTGTTCTCGGAAGTTCTCTTGTGGCTTTTATCGCTGTTGGTCTTGTGGCAACCCGTTTTTATGATAAGCTTATCGCCTTCGCCATTCAGTCAGAGCGCAAGGTAAATCACTATGATGGACTTCCTCGCCGTCTTGAAGCAGCAGTCATGCATATCTACGGAAATTGTTTTCGATGAAACCATGACCAGTTACGTATATTTATTGAGGTGCGCTTTTAAGAGCTTCCGCCCACTTCTAGTCTCAAAAACGTAAATCATTCCATTCACGGAGCTAGTCTCAAAAACTTAAATCATTCCATTCACGGAGATAGTTATTAGAGGGTCTGAGGACGATTTCTTATGAGTTTAATGGGATTCAGCGGCATTAAAAGATGTTTTACGGGAATAAGCTCCAGAAATGGCAATAACGCTGTAACGGTAGCAACTAGAGGGTCTACTTTATATACTGTAACATCGAGCAAGGTGGTCCAGTGATAAAGGACGATCCTGGACACTATAAGGTCACGGGCTCGAATCTCGGTCAATCACCGGAATTTTACAGTCTTTCTCACGTAGCGTTCATTTCTTAATGATGTGGAGATACGCCACGGACGACAAGTGCTTCAGATTCCACGTTAAACTGTATGTCCCCTTTTACTAGTAAGATTACCGGAGTAGGATAAGGGAGCTCAACTCATTGAAGTAGGAAACAGGCCGACTGAACAGACCTCCTGAGGGACTCCCGGCCAAACATGCTATACGAATTTACTTATATGCTGTGACAACCTCCATCCATTTTCATTGTGATGTACAAATCTCATTTAGTCCGCAGCTCGTGGTCTAGTGGTTAGCGTTGCTACCTCTGGATCACGGGGTCCTGGGTTCGATTCCCGGCCGCGTTGGAGGATTTTCTCTGCCCAGGTACTGGGTGTTTGTGTTGCCCTCATCATTTCATTCTCATCACTATCATCATTCGTGACAGTGGCTCGATTGGACTGTGTAAAAAAAAAAAAAAAATGGACTGTGTAAAGCTTGGGACTTTGTACGGGCGCTGATGACCGCGCAGTTGAGCGCCCCACAAACCAAACATCTCATCGATGTTCCATCGCTGTGGAAGTAAGTTGGGTGCTTCTCCGTTCAAAAGCGAATTGAACATTGACAGCGGATTCAGCTTCAGCATTCTTTCCAGTAAGTCCTGAGATCCAGAAATGTGATTGTGCAAGAGTGATAGCCTAATAAACTGTGAGATAAGTTATCTCTCGGAATGTGGTAACTGTATGTGAATATTTGATAAAAAAAATAGCTTACAGCAAGCTGGTGACACATTCTGCGTTGTGGCTCCTGCAATTGTGTACTGTACCTCGACTATTAGCATGCTGATATTTATTACCTTTCTGTCATTTGTGGAATTAGATATTGCTTTGATCTTCTAGGGTGGAACAAGATGTTCGAAATTTTGAACGGAATAGGAATACGGCACGATGACAGACGAAAAATCTTCAGTATCTGCAGTAAGTAAACGTCTGACGGAGACAATGCATGTGCTATCTGCACTTCTCTTTTAAAGGGCGTCAGGTTTAATAAGGAGTCAACTCCTTAGGCCCTGAGTCAATTATAACACAGCTTTGGTTTTTTATTGGAGCATGAGTTTTGATGCTGTCGACGTTGGACATCCGATGATCATCCCTTTAAGAGATTCCGCATTTCGCCTTAGCTTCCCTACACTTCCTATTTATTTCATTCCTAGGTGACTTGTTTTTCTGTATTCCTGAAGTTCACTGAACATTTTTGTACTTCCTTCTTTCATCTATCAACTGCAGTGTTTCTTGTGTTACCCATGATTTCTTCGCAGTTACCTTCTTTGTACGTACGTTTATCTTTCCAGCTTCTGTGATTGCCCTTTCTAGAGATGCCCATTCCGCTTCAACTGAACTGCCCACTGAACTATTTTCTATCGCAGTGTTATAGGTTCAGTGAACTTCAAGCGTATTTTCCCGCTCCTTAGTACGTCTATATCTTACTTCTTTGGCACTGATTTTTCCTGCCTAGTCTCTTAACCCTCAGCGTATTGTTCATCATTACGAATTTGCGATCTGAATCTGAATTACCAGTTAAATATGTTCATATACTTTCTCCATTTCTTCATTTCGACTTCCCATGTCGGCGTATATACCTGAACTGTCGGCGTTGGTTTGCTGTCGATTCTGATGAGAACAACACTATCACTGAACTGTTCACAGTAACTCACTCTCTGTCCTACCTTCCTATTCATAACGAATACTACTCCTGTTACACGATTTTCTGCTGCTGTTGGTATTATCCTGTAGTCGCCTGACCAGAAATCCTTGTCTTCTTTCCCTTTCACGTCACCGACCCCAACTGTATCTAGATTGAGCGTTAGAATTTCCCTTTTCAGATTTTGTAGCTTCCCTGCCTCGTTCAAACTTATGACGTTGCACGCCCCGACTCGTAGATGTTATCCTTTAGTTGGTTATTGAATTTTTTTCTCGTGGTCATCTCGCTCTTGGCAGTCCTCTCCCGGAGATCCGAAAAGAGGTCTAGTACGGAATCTTTTGCCAATGGAGAGATCGGCGTGATACTTTTTCAGTTACAGGCCACATGTTCTGTGGATACGCTTCGTGTGTCTTTAATGCAGTAGTTTCCATTGCCTTCTGCATTCTCATGCCGTTGATCGTTGCTGACTCCTCTGCCTTCACGGGCAGTTTCCCACCCGAAGCCGTTGGGCTGAATGAGGGTGACTTCTTATGCCGGAAGTCTTCGGTCGTAATTGCTGATGATTTTTATTCAAAATTTAAGCGGTGATGGGGTTCAAACCTGGGACCGAGAACGCTTTGATTAGTAATCGAAGAGTTAGACGGTGTTATAAAATGTTGATTTAGATATTGAGGAAGGTGGTTCTGACACCATATGTCAGTGCAGTGGCAAAACGTGGTGTGTAAATGAAAGTTCGTTCGAGTCAACAATGTCAGAGAAAACAAACTAGAGGCATTTAAAATGTAAAGTTATAAAAGAATATCAGAAAATGATGTATTAGATGACATAAGAAGTCAAAGAGAGAAATAATGTGGGAGAAATTAGATCCTTAGAAAACTGTTGTCAAAGAAGAGAGACCGTCTTCATCTAAATGTCCTATGAGCAGTACACCGGACAGAAGAAGTGATGGTTTGTTGTTGTGGTCCTCAGTCTGAATACTGCTGTTAAGCAGCTCTCCATACTAGTCTGTCCTGTACATGCCTCTTTATCTCAACGTAACTACTGCATCTTGCATCACTGTAGTTAAGCCTTGGTCTCCCTTCAGGATTGTTACTCTCCAATTTTCCTTCCATTACCAAACCGTCTCCTAATGCGTGCTCTCAGCTGACACGTTCTTTGAGTCAGTATTGCATTACATTTATCTTTTTCCATGTATGATTCAGTATGCCCACATTACTTTTCCGATCAACCCGTCTCATCGTCAGCAGTCTTCCTTAGCAACATATTTCAAGTTTCTGCTCTCGTGTGACTGAATTGTTATCATCTGAATTTTACTACTGTACAAGGTTACTCTCTGGACAAACAAGTGTAGAAAAGACTTCATAAAACGGCAGAGAAGAAAAATTGTAGTAATAGGCGAACATTAAAATCTGTAAAGCCGCTCATTCACAGCTTGACTGACTCGCCGACTCGCTCGCATACCCGTCCGACGGTGTGTGGACGCCTGCGATTGCTTGGAGGACCCTACCTGCCTGCACGGATGGTGTGTGGGGTGGCAGGAAGCGGTCGGCGCTAAAGTGCGGAGCAGCTACGAAGGCGGGTGAGGGTCGGATGCGCGGAAGTGTACCGCGTGACTCACCGCCAATCGCGCGCCAATGACATTCTTGTCTTCGTTCTGTGCGGGTCGTGCTGCGTTCGGAAGTTCTACCTGTCTATTTCAGCCATTGTGTTCCGTGCTGAGTGCTGACTGCCTTCATAGTGTTCATTATGAGTGCTACATAGACAGGCAAGAGGAGTAGTGTTCCGCGTGCACCAATAGCAGCTAGCAGATACAGGCTTGCTGGTGGGACCCACACGCTGAGCGAGGTGGCACAGTGATTAGCACATTGGACTCGCATTCTGGAGGACGACAGTTAAAATCCGCGTCCAGTCATCCTGATTTCCCGAAATAGATTCAAGCAAATGCCGGGATGGTTCTTTTGGAAGGGAACAGCCGACTCCCTTGGCCATCCTTCCATAATCCCAGCTTGTGCTCGTTCTCTAATGACCTCATTGTCAATGGGACGTTAAAATATTAATCCCCTTCTCCTCCTCGAACGGGCACACCCAGACCACGGACCCGACCGCTAATCCATCGCCCACACACAGGCCGGCGGATCAGCCGGCTACTCCATGCAGGTATGGGGGTCTTCAGCCACGCCGGCCGGAGTGGCCGAGCGGTTCTAGGTGCTACAGTCTGGAACCGCGCTACCGCTACGGTCGCAGGTTCGAATCCTGCCTCGGCCATGAATGTGTGTGATGTCCTTAGGTAAGTTAGGTTGAAGTAGTTCTAAGTTCTAGGGGACTGATGACCTTAGAAATTAAGTCCCATAGTGCTCAGAGCCATTTTTGAACCTTAAGCCACATTGTCGTTCATGCTGGAGGAGGCAGGTGTGTAGCGATGAAAAGATTTCCCCAATAAAGCGGGAGACGGAGAACAACATGAAACTATTAGAGAGACGATTAGCTGGACAAAAAAAAAAAAAGAGAGACTTTTCAGTCTTACCTTCGGTACATAGTTATGTTTTTCGGTGGACGGAAGTGAAGAATGACTAGCAATAGGTTAGTGAGGTCGTAAGTCCTCATTCCGACCCCGGAGAGAGAGAGAGAGAGAGAGAGGACGACTGAGGCTGTTTCCTCCGAACGAGCGGTGTTCCTGGAACTGCGGCGCCTCCCTGGACAAAATATTTGTGCTGCATGCGCGACAGGTCCAGGGGCAGGAAACGCCCCGCCGTGCTCGGCCCGGCCTGCCCGGCAGCAGGCGCTCACCTGCTCCTCACTTCCTCGCTGCACGAAGCAGCCTAGGCCTGCGCTCAGTAATTTGGTCTGTGGTCAGCGTAGGACATCTCCCATTACAGCTTTGCAACCGTAAAACTGTACGTTAAGACTGCTATTACAATTTTAACCTGTATCAAGTAATGCATTTCTCTCTGCTTACGTTCTATACTTATAGTGTATGACCAAAAGTATCCGGACACATGTATGTAATGCAGAATTGACCGCAAAATGTCACGATAGGCGGGTCCGTCAGTATAGGAGGAGGCGGGGATTATAGTGTTGTCAGTAAACAAGCAGTAACAGCAGAGCGTGTCGCTCAGGAGAGCTTAGTGACGTCAAATGTGATCTAGTCATTGGATGCCTTCTGAGTAACAAATCCGTCAAGGACATTTCAGCTGCCCAAGTGGTGGCGTGGTAGTGATCAGGAAACATTGAAGGGACACGCGCAGCTAAACCGAGACCAGCCACACTTCTTGTACTGACTGACAGGGACCGCCAAGCGTAGCAGAGGGTGGTTTAAAAAAATCGCATGAAACCAGCAGTCCAGCTAGCACAATCACTATGGGTAGGCAGTTAAGAAGATGGGGTACAATGATCGAGCAGCTCCTCTTAAGCCACAAATTTCAGTAGTCAGTCCCAAGCGATATTTGAGGTGGAGTAAAGAGCGACACCACTGGGCAGCAGATGAATGGAAATGAGTCATTTGGACTGATGATTGACGCTGTTCCTTATCGTAATACGAAGGAAGAGTTTGAGTGTGTGAAATACTTTCAGATTGTTACCTGCCATCATGGGTAGTGGCAAGAGTGAAGTAGTGAGGAGGTTGTGTTACAGTATGGGGATGCTTTTCGCGGTTAGCGTGAGATACCCTTATTGCGCTTAAAAAAAAAAAAAAACCTAATTGTGGTAGGTTATGTGCAGCATTGTCCACTGCGTGCAGTAGATGAAAAGTTTAGAGACGACAATTGTTTGTATGAGCATGACAGTGCACCTTGTCACAAACCAGCATCAGTGAGACAATGGTTCGTCGAAATGGACTGCCCCGCCCAAAGTCCCGACCTGAAGCCGGTGGAGTCATTGGGATGAGTTACAAACTCGACTTCGCTCCGGGCACCGACATCCAACCTTCTGTGGTTTTCGCGCCTCCACAAGGAATTTTGGGCTGCCATTCCTCCACAGACATTCAGACACATCGACGAAAGTGTCCAAGCAGAGTTCAACTCGTCATAAATGCGAAGAGTAGACACAACCGATATTCATGTCCAGTAGTCCACTAGTTGATCAGATAGTGTGTATCTGGATGATCAGACGGTGTTTGAACCCTAACGATTAGCGGTTCGTTCTCGCCTGTCTTAGTCGGCGCTGTCTTTTCGACAGTCACCATTATTAACAGATGCGTTGTTTGCGTACCTCTTTGATTGCTTGCATGTTGGGTATGTTGGAATTAACAATGAACCTTCGCAGTTTAAACATACGGAATCATTGTGAAAATGACTCCCTTGTAAAACCTATCGGGCACGTGGTCGATAACACACAACATGGATTTGATACGTATAATTGGTACTATTCAACCGTTATTTTTGTGCTACACAATGCTCAACATCGCGTTTCGAGAGACAGTGCTTTCATCATCAACATGTAGGACCGAGCGAGATGGCGAAGTGGTTAGCACATTGGACTCGCATTCGGGAGGATGACGGTTCAATCCCGCGTCCGGCCATCCTGATTTAAGTTTTCTGTGATTTCCCTAAATCGCTCCAAGCAAATGCCGGGATGGTTCCTCTGAAAGGGCACGACCGTATTCCTTCCCCGTCCTTCCCTAATACGATGAGACCGATGACCTCGCTGTTTGGTCCCTTCCCCCTAACAACCCAACCTCAACATGTAGAACTTAGCTCGTGAGGTTAAAACGCTAAAAGTTATACCATCATAACTGCGGCGTTTACAAAATAAACTGGAATATTTGTCCCCGTCGTACATTAAAACAGACTTACATCGGGGGGCGCCAAGAGTGTCGAGTTAACCCTTATGCAGAGCACCGTGGTTGTCCGTTAACATTGGTAAAAAGATGTGCATCCTGTTATGCAACATATGTTGGATAGACATGAAGAACATTTTCGCTCAGATACAAGGAACATAAAGATCCATTCAAACAAATAATTACGACAAATCAGATATTGCGAATCATATATACGAAACAGGGCAACCCCATAAGGGAATAGAAGAAGAGTTAGGAAACTTCCACATAGTAAATAAAGGGGGGAAACTCGACTTCTTTTAAAGGCAGATACTTAATCATAAATTTGCAGTGCCCCTTCGACGAACCATTTATAATCTAATGACCGTACGTTTAGGAAATGAAGAAAAAGTAAGCGACCTATAGGACAGCATTACGGTTGATCTGATAGCTGTGCACACGCAGTAACACGCGGACATGTCACTTCACACCTACCCTCGGAGCCCTGCATAAGCGTCGGCTTGACATTACTGGCGCCCACAGCAGGTCATGAGGACGCGGCTCGGTTCGTGTGCCGTGTCAGATGGGACGGCCACACACACAAGGCTTCCATTTGAATATAAGACCAGGAGACACAGTCCAATGTGTTTTTATTCCATTTTATACTGTGAATGCCGCAGTTGTCTTAATATACATTTAGGGTTTCTAACCTCAAATGGTTCAGATGGCTCTAAGCACTAAGGGACTTAACATCTGAGGTCATCAGTCCCCTAGAACTTAGAACTACTTACACCTAACTAACCTAAGGACATCACACACATCCATGCCCGAGACAGGATTCGAACCTGCGACCGTAGCAGAAGCGCGGTTCCGGACTGAAGCGCCTAGAACCGCTCAGCCACAGCGGCCGGCTGTTCTAACCTTAAGACCTAAAGTCTTAGAACCTGATATGAGAACTTTGGTTCTCTGTAGGACAAAAATAAGGGTCGAATGCTACTAATTATTACTGTGAAACCATAACAACAGTTATCTTACATCTGTAATGGATAATATTAAATAGATTTAATGCGAGTTTCTATTACATTTCCGTTTTACCTATGTCTTTGGTTTCTTTCCATTTGCTATCGATTTTATTTTAATCGGAACAGGCTTCTTCCACTTCTCTCATCTGAATAACATAAAAGACATCGACGTGTATATCGGCTCTCACTAACTAACACCGGAAAAGCAAACATGTCTAAGTTCTTAGAAGCGAAGGTAAAAATTGTCATAAAACTGAGGCATTACACGATTTAGTGACGATTATAACCAAATGGTAATGTTTTGAGGTAGAAATTACGTATTAGCTAGAGGTGTAAACTGTTTACCACGTTTCCTTGCGAAAAAGTAAGAGAAAATAAAAAAACTTAAGACCACAATAAAGTTAAAGTAACACATACGCTGGAGCTGGGACACTTTTTTCGTTTCACCACTATTTGGTCAAACCTTCCGTGCGTCACGAAATGTTCGACAGGAGCTAAATATTCCTCATTGACAGACCTGGCGACATGAAGGTTCTACTCGTAAGTTTTGTTTCCGAGAATAGCGCCGCCTTTTTGTTTGACTGGCTCTGCGGCAGGTTCCGGTAATTGGAGAACTGTCTCCTCGTGTTATTTTGCCGGCCGAACTACGGCTATGTTTCCGAGAACGGCGGCTCTCTGTCATTATTTACGCCTTTGGACCATTAACGGCGCCGAGAGCAGGGCCGCGGCCGGCGCTGGCCACGCCCCCGCGCTCTCTGGCGAGGCCGGCGGGCGGGCGGCTGGGACAGAACTGCCCTCAGCGCAGAGCTGCCCTCAGCGCAGGGCCCCAGGTGTCAGTAGTGAGGTGACGGCGACGAAAGCTGTAGTGCTGCTACACTAGTGGCAAGCGATCCGGAGCTATGGTCCCACCCGAATCACTCTCAAATGGCTCTGAGCACTATGGGACGTAACATCTCAGGTCATCAGTCCCCTAGAACTTAGAACTACTTAAACCTAACTAACCTAAGGACATCACACACATCCATGCCCGAGGCAGGATTCGAACCTGCGACCGTAGCAGTCGCGCGGTTCCGGACTGAAGCGCCTAGAACCGCTCTGCCACACCTGCCGTCTCTGTTGTAGACTTTTGGAACATGTTTTACGCTCGAGTATTATGAGCTTTCTGAAGACCTAAAATCTCCTCTGAAGCAATCGACATCGGTTCCTGGAACGACGAAAGTGTGAAACCCAACTCGATCTGTTCGTCCACGAGACTAGAAAGCAGTAGATGCGGGCGTCGAGCCTTTTGTCGTTGTTCCTTGACTTCCGGAAGGGTTTCGACACAGTTCCGCAATGCCGCCTAATGAAGAAAACACGAGCGTACGGAATATCAGAACAGCGATGGAGAGAAGCCTTCAGACGTAAAAGTAACTTCTGGCGTACACCACTGGAGTCTTATACGAACATTAATTTTCACAGTGTACAAGACCCAGTCACATTACTGTGAACACCGTCTACTTTGACGTCAACATGCAGAAACCTCTCACAGACAGCAGGTGGCAGCACTAGCAGTGGACAGTACATACAGGATGTCGGGGGGACGCCAAAACAGTGCAGTCGCTGTCATAGTTCGCAAATAGAGTGATTTATCTGACGTCCTAAAGGAAAAAAAAGGAAAATTGTAGCGAAATGCAGGAAGATCTGCAGCGGATAGGCACTTGGTGCAGGGAGTGGCAACTGACCCTTAACATAGACAATTGTAATGTATTACGAATACATAGAAAGAAGGATCCTTTATTGTATGATTATATGATAGCGGAACAAACACTGGTAGCAGTTACTTCTGTAAAATATCTGGGAGTAAGCGTGCGGAACGATTTGAAGTGGAATGACCATATAAAATTAATTGTTGGTAAGGCGGGTGCCAGGTTGAGATTCATTGGAAGAATCCTTAGAAAATGTAGTCCATCAGCAAAGGAGGTAGCTTACAAAACAGTCGTTCGGCCTATACTTGAGTACTGCTCATCAGTGTGGGATCCGTACCAGATCGGTCTGACGGAGGAGGTAGAGAGGATCCAAAGAAGAGCGGCGCGTTTCGTCACAGGGTTATTTGGTAACCGTGATAGCGTTACGGAGATGTTTAATAAACTCAAGTGGCAGACTCTGCAAGAGAGGCGCTCTGCATCGCGGTGTAGCTTGCTGTCCAGGTTTCGAGAGGGTGCGTTTCTGGATGAGGTATCGAATATATTGCTTCCCCCTACTTATACCTCCCGAGGAGATCACGAATGTAAAATTAGAGAGATACGAGCGCGCACGGAGGCTTTCCGGCAGTCGTTCTTCCCGCGAACCAAACGCGACTGGAACAGAAAAGGGAGGTAATGACAGTGTCACGTAAAGTGCCCTCCGCCACACACCATTGGGTGGCTTGCGGAGTATGAATGTAGATGTAGATATCAAATGTTCAAATGTGTGTGAAATCTTATGGGACTTAACTGCTTAGGTGATCAGTCCCTAAGCGTACACACTACTTAACCTAAATTATCCTAAGGACAAAGACACACACTCATGCCCGAGGGAGGACTCGAACCTCCACCGGGACCAGCCGCATAGTCCATGACTGCAGCGCTTGAGACCGCTCGGCTAATCCCGCACGGCAAAGGATATCATCATCGGCTTTCGGGCCAAGGATGGAATCACAGCTGGTTCTGTAAACCGTTCATGTGCCGCCGAGGGTAAGTGGTGCTATCCAAAACCGGCGTCCAGGCAATTGTGCTGTACCACGCTCCATGTGTGATAGGGATGAACGACGGCTGCGGAGATGTGTACGGGCGAACGGACGTGCAACTGTGGAGCAACTGCCGCCCAGATGAACCAAGGGGCTACCAACTGCACGTCCTCAACGACCGTTCGGCGAAAAATGCTGCGTATGGCCCTCCAGAGCAGTGCATGGTTCCTGCACCCACTGTGACTGCCGTTCATCGGCGACAAAAGCTGGAATTCTTACGCCAATACCGCAACTTTACGCACACTGAATGGCGACAGATGGCCTTTTCGGATGAATCACGTTTTATGCTCCATCCGACAGATCGCTGTAGGCGTGTACAACCCTGCAACAATCGTCGTAAGGGTCCAGATCGGTGGAGAGAGCGTTATGGGCAGGGGAATATTTTCGTATCATTTCCCGTGTGGTCTAGTCAATCTGGAAGCGTAATGGATCAACAGAAGTAAGCATGGATCCATGGAGACCATTTCCACCCCTACGTGCAGTTTGTTTTTTCCTCGGCTCGATGGCACCTAGCAATATCACAGTGTAACGTGTCACACAGCTCGCATTGTTGAAGAGCACCAGACCGGGTTTACCGTACACTCCCCTGATTCAAACCCAATCGAGATTCTCTGGGACTACGTATATCGGGCTGTTCAGGCATGGATGCTCAGCCGAGAATACTAGCGCAGCTGGTTACCTCATTGGGCATGGTTCCATATCCCTTTTGGTACTTCCAGAACCTCATTGACTTTCTTCGTGGACGCCCGCGCTGCAAAAGTTGGTTATTCAGACCTCTGAAAGGTATCATACCAATGTTACCGCGCCACGTATTACATGACTTCGTGGATAACGTCGGAAGTTCCTTGAGACTTTCCGGGAATGATGCTGTTGTATACATAGAAGCCGCAACGCCAGAAAATTATAGTGAAGTGAAGGAAGATCTGCAGAGGATCGAAACTTGGCGCACAGATTGGCAATTGGCCGTCAACATAAAGAAATGTAACACATTGCGAATACACAGACAGGAAGAATACATGAGTGGAAGCAGTCAGTTCTATAAAATATCTACGAGAATGCAGGAGCGATTTGAAGTGGAACTCCAGACCGCGTAATATAGGGTGGAACGGCCACATAAAAGTAGTCGCAGATAAGGCATATGCCAGACTGATATTCATTCATTAGAGGGATCCTCAAGAAATGTAATCCACCCAAGGAGACGGTAGCTTACAAAACCCTCGTTCGATCAGAACTTGAAAATTTCTCGTCAATCTGGGATAATCCGTTCGTCATAAGAATAAATCTGATGTAAAAATTGCACTATGTATTCTTCCGAGTTTGCTGGAACCTCATAGGATTCCCGTTTCATGTGGGAGTGCAGCCAAGCTGTCTCGAGTACTGTCAGGTACGATAGTAAGGGTACGTTTGTGCTGTACGTTGCGGAGACGAGGAGAGGAGCAACACAGCTTCGAATGTCATTTAATTTTTAAGCAGAATGAAATGATACACTGCAGATGTCCCACAATACCCTCCTTAGACGACTAGACGAAAACCGCAACACGTTATCGTTTTTAGGTTACGTACTATTGTAATTAAAATCACGAATTATGAAAATTCCTGACTTAATCACAGGGTAATTTTTCTGCATAAACTGTCTGTAACGCAAGAGAGTACTGAAGGATTTCACCGTATAGTTAAATACTGAAGCCACTGAAGGTATTACTTACAGTCAGTCGTCTGGTAATCTCTTACCTCCTTCGTTATCCGAATCCGAGAAATACATTTCAGTTCTAAAAGTGTCACCTGGAACGTTGATAACGACCATATCAACAACAGAATCCACGAAGCCAACCAGGCGCAGCATTTTTTCTTCTTCTTATATGACGAGCCGTTCTATATTCCGCCAGCGTTCGGCAGTGAAGTGTGAAAAAGCTGCGTGCGTTAGTTGCAGTACGTCTGGCAGCGTAACAGTCTTGTTACTTCTCTAGCCAAATCCCTACAACTTGGTTCCAGATCAGTTCTGTTTGGTTCATATTGTGATGGTACAGCAGCAAATGTAAAAATGCAGCATTTGTACGATGTGCTCGATGCTGTGAAAATGATTGTTTTTCATGTTTTTACGATACTTATCTATCTATGTGTTATAAAACGTGGGACATAGTTCAAATAAAGAGGATTTGGTTTTTCATTTTTGCCTTAAAAATTAAATTGTTTTCTTAATTTAAACAGCTTTTATGAGCAGTCTTCCATGACATATCGATAGTTAAGAATTTGTATTTGAAATTGAAACAGGAATTCGCGTCCAGTACGTAATTAGAAACAAGAAGACTTGCATCATTCATAAAAAATTATGATGAGATTTATAATTAAGAAATTTAGGCAATTCAAATTCAACGAGGGGAAAAAAAAGGAAAAAGATACTGGTGAGAATTGAACCGTCGCACGAATAACCGCATCTGGGTGACACTCCATTACGCCACCGACTGCGCTTCCCGTTCTACATAAAATAATGAGCTCCAGTGTATACAGCGCACGGAAAACTTCAAAGCCGATTATCTCCGTAAATTTATGAAAAACATTAAGAACAGACCATTTCTCTGCACTTTAAACCCGTCTTCCTCGCGCATGTTTCACTACGGAACAGAAAGCAGCCCAACCATTTTTATACTGAGCGTTAACAGCGCGTCAATCCGAGCACAACGCTGCAGATGCCGTGACTGTACACGATTTTTGAAATAAAAACTACGTAGCTCAAGCGTGATTGAGAAAAATATTGATGACTGTTAATATATTTGAATATCTTAAAGTTTCATTTAACGTAACTTAGTAATAAGATATCTAATACATAAATAGGACTTCCTTCCAAGAGCGTAACACCACCAGTGTACGTGTGTACGGCTTCTGACCAATCATCGCGTTTGTGTTTGTTTACATAGGTATATTCTTATGATGAACGGATTATAGGTAGGATTGATATAGAAAATACAGAAGATCCAAAGAAGAGCAGTCCATTTCTTTACAGATTAATTTAGAAAGCGCGAAATCGTCACGAAGATGCGCAGCCAACTCAAGTGTCCAGAGAGGCATTCTGCTTCACGGTGTGGTTTAATGTTAAATTTCCGAGAGCGTACCCTCATAGAAAAGCCAAAACCAATGTAGTGCTTCCTCCTACGTATATTTCGCGAAAAGACCACGAAGATAAAATCAGATAGTTCGAGCCCACACGAAGGCTTACCCGCAATCGTTCTTCCCGCGAACGAACGCGTCTGGAACAGGAAAAGGGGAAAGTACACAAAGTACCCTCGACAACCCATCCTATGGTGGTTTTGCGGGGTGATGTAGAAGTGGTATTTTTCATGTACACTTTATGATCATAGCAGCAGAGTCATGTGCATACACTGCAGTCGTGTCATCACGCACGGGTACCTGGAGGTGTCAAGATGTCATGCTGGGAGAGTGTGTTATCACAGCACTTCCATCTGATGGCTCACTTAATCAAAATATGCTGTTTGTGACAGATTGGACCAGTTGAACAGTTTGGAGAGAGCATTGGTCATCGCGAAAAGTGTTAGCAATTGCATTACCCTGCTGGACCTGCACATTTCCTGACTTAACGGGAGCGACAGCAGAAAAGATGTCCATGTGACCCACATTGAGCAGAGAGTACCAATGCACGCACTTATTAGCTAGGTAGTTCTTCACAGTAAAAACTTCCGTGCATAAGCTCACGAGGCAAGATAATAGTCACTGTCGTAATGGAGTAAACTGTTCGGTTTTGAGCGCTGTGGATGGCGTGGAATCTGTGTCATCTCCTCCATCGTTGATGTAAGCCATGGCAGTGATGTGGTGTGTGTGTGTGTGTGTGTGTGTGTGTGTGTGTATCAGTCGGTTTCGTGGAATCGGCGCAGTAAGATGGGTCGACCTGGAGACGCGATTGGATGGCAGAAAAGAGTAACTATGAACCCGATTGGAATTGCTGCTGCCAGAGGACACAGGGCCATCTCATCCTGTTTACGAGCGAATATTGCGAAACGAAGTGCATGCAGCGGACTTCTGGAGGCGGGTACCTCGCCAAATACCACTGCTATTCGCATTACAAATGGTTCAAATGGCTCTAACCACTACGGGACTTAACATCGGAGGTCATCAGTCCCCTAGACCTAGAATTAGTTAAACCTAACTAACCTAAGGACACCACACACATCCATGGCCGAGGCAATATTCGAACCTGCGACCGTAGCAGGCGCGCGGTTCCGGACTGAAGCGCCTAGAACAGCTCGTCCACAGCAGCCGGCTATTCGCGTTACATATCAGTGCCCTGGTGACTAATGTATGTAGCTCTATGACTCTACAAGGGGGTGACGATCATTAGAAACTTTATGCGGAATTCAGAGAGACTTGCAGATACTTAGCGCCTGGTCCAAAGACTGACAGCTGATTGCATAAGTGAGTGTGAAGTAATGCTTGTAAGCAGACGAATTATTCGATGTCGTTTGATTGCGAGATCGGTGATTAGTCAATCGAATCAGTCGCATCCTTCAAGTATCCAGGAGTTCCTGTACGAAGCGGTTTAATGTGGAACGGCCACTTCAATTCTAGTTGTGGGAGGGCAGACGCCTGTCTCTCAACAAATTCTCTTGCCTCGTTTAAGTCAGCCGTGAGACGATACTTTCGTATGGTTTCGACGTAGGCACCACAAACGGGAGGTTCCTCCGACCGACAGTGATTTGTAAGGAGACTGGTGGGTGAGACTTCATCTACTGTCTCTCACCAGGAGGAACGCCATGGCGTGGCTGTTACTGTCCGTAGCTGTGCTACACCTCCAGCCATTATTCCTTCTGTTGATGGACGTTCCGCCTCAGTAGCAAGACTGTAGCCACGAGGTAATGGTACATGGTTTAGTTCCTTAGTTGCTATGACAGGTTGCTCCTTCCCCTTGTCTCCTCACAACAGCAGGGCCAGGTAGCGCTTTAAATTTTCCCATAGGTGTTACTTCCGCTCTTGATCTATGCTTCCAGAGGAGGAGTGTGTGCCTTTGAAGACAAATATACGTTTTGCAGCTGCTTGAAGTCCAGTATTCCCATCTCTGTTTGATCAGTTTTCTTTTCCAGAATGAGATACTGGCAGAAGTAATGCTGTGAGTACCGGGCGTGAGTCGTGCTTCGGTAGCTTAGATGGTAGAGCACTTGCCCGCGAAAGGCAAAGGTCCCGAGTTCGAGTCTCGTTCGGGCACACAGTTTTAATCTGCCAGGAAGTTTCAGTTTCCTTTTGTTTTACGGCTCGGAAGAAACTAAAGATGTGTACAATATTATGGAACACATAGCGCTAAATGCTTCATACGTTCTGTTGCGAGTAGATCACGCCATCTCTCACAGTCGGCAAAAAGGGCGCACTGCTGCATTCTTCGCTGAGCCCACACCTAATTTGGCCTATGAATGTAGCAATACCTTTGCCGCACCTAGGGTTAGTCCCTCTGTCGAGATACGTCTGTCGCTGAATAACTCTGCTTGTTTGCGTTGAGGGCATCTCGAGCTGTTATGGTGAAGTATAAAAGTCTCTTAGGCGTCGGCAGTTAAGGCCTTCCGTTGGCAGTAAACCAGTGACGCGCTCGCGGGCAGGCCTCTCTCCCCCCCCCCCCCCCTCCCGCCCACCATCAGCCATAAACAAAGCCAGCTGCTCCAGTTACCCAGAGTTCAGCGAACTAAGGTGTCCGGCCGCAGTGGTAACTCAGCTACAGGCTGTTGGTCACGTAACAGCCAGTTCCCTCTCCCTGATGCGAGAAAGATTGCGGCTATACGCGTACAGTAGTGGTACCCTCGCCCTACACGTAGGAGAAACTTCTGTTCATTCGGGTGAGAAGTGGTACAGCTATAACACTTCACTGAGGTCGCTGCATAAGGTCTGCACATTTATATTTAGGGTGTCATGTAAAACTCGAACCCCTTTTAGCTCGTCAATGGTTCGAGATATCAAAACGAGGTTTTTGGCAAAGCATAAAAGCAGAGGAGGAAGTAATTTTGTTTTATCGGCAACACTATTAACTCCGGTATCAACTGGAAGTATTTAAGCAAATGTATTTTTAATGGAACAATATTTTTAACGGCAAGACGGGTACAGTGATAGAAAGCTCCTTAATGTTGACGTTCAACCGTTTGTCTCAAATTTCCGAGAAATGTGCTGAAATTGAAAGGGCAGGGGATCAAAATTGGCTATTGCGACGTAAACATCGCCACGAATTGCAAGGAGTGGAAGTTTGAAGTGTCTGGTCGTGACTGTGTATAAGACAAATTACAAGGAACGCGCAAAAAGTTTCCGGTCTGAAAAGAAAACACCAGGAAGTGGTGTCAGATTTCAGCTTTGAATGCTCCTGCCTGCGTTGTATCAGAAATCTAATTCATTATCGAAACGCAAAGGAAAACTTCAAACGCGGGTACGATTGTACTGCTACATCTTGTTTCTGCGAAAATAACGTTTCCATTTATTGTGTCCATGTGATGAAACATTTTATTTATTCAGGCATTGTTTATCTTGAAACAAACACAGTTTATTCTCATCGTTTAGTAGCGATATCGAAGTGGCGATCTCCATAGGGCAGTCAATATACAACATATTTATAGCAAAGATTTGTTTTGATTGTGTAAAACAAACCGTCTGCGTGCTAACAAGCGCACATTACAACGTCTCACTTTTTTCTATTTTCTCTTCAGTTGTGTGTACTGCATATTACAGATGTACGCATTCATGTAGGCAAGTAAAAATAAGACATTGATCGTATATTTTTGAATAATGTATATCAAAAATTTCTGTGAATGTCAATTACTTGGCATAACAGTCATGAAAAATAGAACTGTCTAAAACAGGTCCTATCATAGAGTTACACGGAAGTATTTAACCGTGTTTAGTGCCGGAGACTGTGGCAATCCAAAGCCCTCCCCCCCCCCTTTTCACAGCTCAATCCATAGGGATGAACTTGAGGCGCGTACCGATGCGTGCTGCCATTCAGATCCCTTATCTGTGTTAACATAGTACGAAAGGTCAAATTAGTGCCCCCAAGTGTAAGAATATGTCTGACGTACGTGGAGCATCCAGTAAGTAATGCAACACTTTTTTTCTGAAATCAGTTTTGTTTTATTCAGGATTCCAATTGGCCACATTATTCGCCACTCTTTTGACTACAAAATCCTATTTTTCAACATAATCTGCGTTCAAAGCGCGGCCTTACTGGGAGGGACTGTACGCGCCTTTGAGTACCCCAGCTGGTGGACGACGAGTGGGTCAGCACTACCAACAGAGACATCCAGTTGTGCAGCGAGCTGTTTGACTGTGATCCGCCGATCACCTCGAATGAGAGTGTCCGCACGTTCCAACACTGCAGGAGCCACAGCCGTGTCCGGTCAGCCGCCACGATGGAAATCGAGCAAGTTTGCGCGGCCTTGTGATGATGATGACAAACGCCTCGCCCAACAACTCACTGTGCTTTTGTTGACTGCCACCGTACCGATTCCGCAAGTGCCTGTGAATGTATGTGATACTCTTGAGCCGGCCGCGGTGGTCTAGCGGTTCTAGGCGCTCAGTCCGGAACCGCGCGACTGCTACGGTCGCAGGTTCGAATCCTGCCTCGGGCATGGATGTGTGTGATGTCCTTAGGTTAGTTAGGTTTAAGTAGTTCTAAGTTCTAGGGGACTGATGACCACAGATGTTAAGTCCCATAGTGCTCAGAGCCATTTGAACCATTTGATACTCTTGTTTTCCGCCAAAAGAAATTCAGTGACGGCTCTCCTGCTTGGAGCTCACCTCCATTACAGATGCCATTTTGAATGCTACGTACAGTCCCACCACCTATAGGAGCTTCATGGAAGTTATAGGGACTGAAGCGGGAATATGCCACGATGTCCCACACCAAATTCAGCTTTTTAACAACCGAAAATGGCAGAGAAAAAAATGTGTTGCATTACTTATTGAACTCCCTTCGTATTTTGAATAAGAATAAAACTGACTTAATGGTGGCGATACTGGATGCAGATATTTAGTCTTGTCCTCCTAAGTAGCAGCAAGTGAGGCCTAAAAGTCCCCATTCAGTGAAAGACGTATCAGGGCTAGATGCATGTTCACTAATCACTACCCTTTCTGATCTTGCTACCTGTACCGCAGGAGAAGTAAGCTTGAAAGATTAGTAGATCAGTTGCTCCGTCGACGATGGTGTCATTAGAGACACAGGACGAACTCTGACAGGGCAAAGATGGGGAAGGAAATCGGACATGTCTTTTAAAAGGAAATGTGGTTGTATGGAAATCAGAGAAGTTCTAATACGGGCCGCGCGATCTGAGGCACCTTGTCACGGCCCATGCGGCTCCCCCAGTGGGAGGTTCCAGTCCTCCCTCGAGCATGGGTGTGTGTGTTGTCCAGAGCGTAAGTTAGTTTAAGTTAGATTAAGTAGTGTGTAGGCTTAGAGACCGATGACCTCTCCAGTTTGGTCGCAGAAGACCTTACCACAAATTTCCTCTAATACGGATAATCGTACAGAGATCTGAACTCGGCTACGCCTGAACCCGAGTCTGGAACTAGGACTATGCAGTGTGGCCGGCAGCTGTTGGAATAGGAGTGTAGAATCAATACCTTAGTGTTAATACAGTGGTTCTTATGTAGCGATCTTACACTGCAGTGGTCGCGAACCGTGGACATCCCTCTTCCCATCGAGCCCATAGAGCAGAAATTTTGACTGACTCTACGCCTCGACATGAACTGCTTCCTTCCAAATTGCACAGCACAGACATATTTCCATGATGTGGGAGTAGTATCTCCTGTAAAATAAACGCAGTGGAGAATGTGGCCGGCCGCGGTGGCCGAGCGGTTCTAGGCGCTACAGTCTGGAACCGCGCGACGGTCGCAGGTTCGAATCCTAAGTTCTAGGGGACTGATGACCTCAGAAGTTAAGTCCCATATTGCTCAGAGCCATTTGAACCATTGTTGGAGAATATGGCTTCGCTACAGACTCAGCACTTAAACAGATGAAAACTTTTCACTCTCGGCATTTTTTTAAATAGCTGTCGCCATCAAAACAAACGGTCCTGCAAGGCTATACAAGCAAACATGTTGTGTTTTATGTAGCGATTTTGCTATTGCTGTAGGCCTTCTCTCATTTTGATTTGATTTTTACTTTCAAAGAGGATAATTAATATTTTTTAAACGTCACTAAAAGTGTAAGCGGCGAGAAGAAAAAGTGAGTTAGTGCATCATTGCATGTATGTAAACTAGGAGAACCTGGCAGCCGCGGAGTGTGTCTGAAATAGTTGATACACGTACATCAACAAAGAGGCAGAGATTCTATGAAACCTCTGCATCAGCATGGAAGATAGGATCAGTGCAGTCAACTGGGTAACGACTACCAGCCGACAACATCGACCAATTTGTGTTTGTCTTTTTCCCAGAAGATTAAACACGCAGACTGTTCTGTGTTACGTCGCTTTTTCAGAAGCTGCGGTGACGTCAGGAGTTAAAGAAAGAACTATGGCGCACAGTCTGGAGATTAGAAACTGCATGGGACTACCCCCTTTTCCCATGCCGTGATACTCCAGTGATAAAATGTCATTTCATGTGTGGAATTCCACCCTTCCATATCCGGGCCTATCACCACTGCGATGTGAGGGCCTCAGCTGCGGAAGAGAGTTCCACGTCCACATAAGATCGTTCCCTGTGAGCCAAGTGTTTGAAGTACATTTGAATGAACCTACGTTCGAAGTGCTTTTTATTGAATTACTGGGATAGCATTGCAACTGACGTCGTTGTTTCGAAATGACGACGGAAAGCGCCGATTCTTATTAAAATAATGAGATGAAGACGATGAGGATTATGATAATGCAGAAATCTGGTCATTCATGTGAGTGCCATGAGCTGCAGCTTAGCAAGTGCAGATCATTTGTGTTGTTTCTTCGAAGTAAGCCGCAGTTCTCATCAATTAAAAGGAAGACACAACTGAAATTAGAATATTATGAATTGCAACATTTCGTCAGAACACCCGTTCTACAAAATTGGGGACGCCTATGGTTTTAGTGAGACCTTCAACCGTCATTCGAATGAAACGGGAGCATCTGGAAACAGAAAGTTTAACAGATTACCTAAAAAAAATTCTGGATACTACTTCAGTTAAATACGGCGAGGGGGCGCAATGATTAAAGAATTGGACTCGTATAGCGGAGTGTGCGATTCGAATCCTCATCCTGAAATACATTTTGCTTAGTTTTCAAAAATAATTTCGGGCGATTGTTGGAGTGTTCTTTTTCCCTTTCTTTCTTTAGTAATGGTCGATTCTACAGCCTTATGTTTCCGGACTAACTAGTTGTCCGCTCTAGCGATTTCGCCGGCCATGGTGGCCGAGCGGTTCTAGGCGCTTCAGTCCGGAACCGAGCTGCCGCTACGGTCGCAGGTTCGAATCCTGCCTCGGGCATGGATGTGTGTGATGTTCTTAGGTTAGTTAGGTTTAAGTAGGGGACTGATGACCTCAGATGTTAAGTCCCATAGTGCTTAGAGCCATTTGAACAATCTAGCGATTTCGATACCCTCAACATAATACCTGACTTTCTTTCCAATCAAGACCCAAATCTTCTCTTTTGAACAACACAAAAATAGAATTTTCCACCAAATTTACTGGTTTTCTGGATCGTAACAATCACTTTTATGGCCTGTTTCGGGTACTATTAACAACCGTATCATACTACACTGGTGTCCAAAATTAAAGCAGCAAACTGCTATTTCCCCTTCATGTGTCTAATCCACTATATAATCATACTAACTGTCGTTACGATCGTGTTCTGCTCGGAAGATGGCGTTCCAATCAGCGGACAATCACGCCAGCAGTGACGTCAGGGCACCTATCAAGCGGGGTAGTGTTTGCAGAGTAGTCCCACATCCACCATCGCTATGTACAGTCACAGACGGTGCATTATGCCACAGAGAAGACACCTACATACTCTGCTTAGGAGGGCAGTGGGAAGAATGGAACCAGGAGAGTCGCAAACTGGTGTGGCCCGATGGCTTAAAGCGAATCATTCTGTTGCTTATCGGATGAGGCGACAGTTTATAGGGACAGAAACTGTACCCCGGAGACCAGGACAGAGCCGACCACGTGTGACATCAGAAAGGGTGGACCGTTATTTGGCTGTAAGGGTACGGCGGTAGCACCTTAGTACTGCACTCCAACTGGCATCTGACCTCGCAGCATCCCCTGGACGTGTTGTATCGAGGCAAACGGTGTACAGAAGGCTTCAGCAGAGTGGCCTTTATTGTTGGAGACCTGCTGCCTGTTTACCTCCGGCGTGTCTTCACAGAAGGGATAGTCTAGAGCGGAGCCGTCAATATGCCACCTGGACACTCGAACTGTGGGCCAATGTTCTTTTCACATATGAGTCCCGACTTGGTCTGGAGAGTGATTCTCGACGGTTTCGCATCTGGAAGGCACATGAAACACGATTTGGGGACCCGATCATTGTGGAAAGAGACTGATATCGAGGAGAATGCCTAATGGTGTGGGTAGGGATTGTGTTGACCACTGATTCCAGTACGGGTGAATCAGCAAGATTTAACTGCTCTCAGGTACCGTAAGGAGATCATGGGATCTTCTGAGCGGTTTTTGTGAGGTGCTGTGGGCCCACAATTCGTATTGATGGACGATAACGCTCGACCTCAAAGCGCACGGGTGGTTAATGCTTTTTTGGAAACGGAAGATATTGCACGCATGACGTGGCCTGCTCGCTCTCCCGATTTGAATCCCATAGAGCATGTCTGGGATACACTAGGGAGCCGGGTTGCAAGACGCCAGCATTCACGAATCACTGTCCAGGATTGTGAACAGTTCTGCCTCAAAATGAGATTGATGACATCCATCATTCACAGCATGTTCCGTCGTTTTCACGCCTGTATTGGTGCCAGAGACGGTCACACCCCATACTGAGCACATTAACGACTTGTCAGAATGTTTGTGCAAATCCGTTAAGTTGAAAAAAAAAGAACATTTTTGTCTACCGTTATGCATGTCGCAGTTGATTAGGTTGTGTATTCTTTACATTGTTTCTATATTACTAACACCTTTTTTTTTTTTTGTGGCAAAATAAACGCAACCTTACAAAATTTCTGTTAGTTACTGTAACTGTGGGCACCAGTGTAGTTGACCCCTGTAACCTGTCAGTCCGTATCTAGAATTGGCGGCCCCATGTGTGGTAGTTATGAAGACGGCAGATAGGTATTGGCTGACATCATGAAGGAGTCCACTAATGATGAAATGGGTCTGAAGATAGCTACCTGTCTGTAGAGAGCGGTCATATTGATTACTGTCACTAAGATTCAATACATTTAATATGCATTGCAGAACGCGATAACTCTTTCTCACAAGAGATTAGACGAAACGTTGACCTTTGAGAAATACACAATTCTTGTTATGAAACTTATACTACCCATAACGAAGGTATCGCCTAGCTTCTCTTTGAAGCAGCTCTTGAAAACATGTAGGAAATTATTATTGTTACAGTTTCTTATGCTGATAAGTACCTATCAAGACGTCCGTAGAAACAGTCCTTCGATATCAGCATTTTCGACTGGATGAAGTGTGAGTAGAGAGTTGGTAAGGGGAAAGTGGTAGAAGAACAATGATTTCTTACTGGAACAGACTCTTTTACGTCTCTGAGTACTCATTCTACCCAGCCTTTTCCCCTCAGTATTTCATTTTCGTTGCTGTTCTCTCCAAATAAGGTGAGCTAAACTAGTTCCTTCTCGTTTATCTTGCCTTCCTTAATTCATCGCGATGCGTAAAAGTGACATTCGTCTCCAGTTGTGAGATAACCTTTTTTACTCCTGGATTCATATCAATAGAAACTGACAAAAATATCTGCAGTACAAACTGTGCTTCCTGCACGTACTTTAATCGCTACACCGGCCCCGACCTATCGGCATCACGTGGTCCTTGGAAGCCCTTGTAACCCGCCTACATACCATGCGCTAGAGACGAACTCCAGTATGTCACGCTGCCTCAAATTCTGGGAACCAATTTCCGACGCCACCAGGAAAGAATCCTTCCTCCACTCCTCTGCCGCCTCTTAGCACAGCGCTATAAATAGACGAGGACCACGGTGAGCCAGCAGGTAAAACCATCCGTAGTGTTCGGCGCCTCATCACTGCACCACTTCAGTTCCCACTGCTTTCTCCAGTTTTATGCTGGTATCCGTACTTCGGCTTTGTTACACGGTCTCCGTCAACCTGGGCGATGTTGAAATACACGTGAAGTCATAAGACAATTATGGTAAGCATCGCTTATGAGTCTGCGAAATTTCTACATCCCTGTAAGACACCGTCATAATCGTGTTCCTATTACAGTTAGCATCCCAGGAAGTAGCGCAAGCGGATAATAGTTGCTATCATGAGTAAACTAATACATACATCTCACCACTGCCAATATTTTTGTCGGCTTCTTTTCGTAGGAAGTAGAAGTAAAAAAGATTATCCGAGGACTGGATAGGAATGTCACATCCATGAAAAGACATGGGTACCCACTGCCAACTCTTGTGCTTTTAAAACAATGCAGTAGTTATCAATTTCTGCGTAACGGTGGTTGCATGAGACGACTACTTGTCGTTGTCCCACATTATACAAGTGTTCATGTTGTTGTACGGTTGGAATTACTGCTGTGTAACTTTCTGGTAGACTGAGACTGTATATCTAACAAGGTTTCAAACCCGGAACGCCGGATGCAGTGGCCGAGCAGTTCTAGGCGCTACAGTCTGGAACCGCGCGACCGCTACGGTCGCAGGTTCGAATCCTGCGTCGGGCATGGATGTGTGTGATGTCCTAGGTTAAGTAGTTCTAAGCTCTAGGGGACTGATGACCTCAGAAGTTAAGTCCCATAGTGCTCAGAGCTAGTTGAAAAAAAAAAAAAAAAACGGAACCTTGCCCTTCGCGGGCAATGCTTTTATCCACTGGACAACTGAAGCACGGACTAAGGACACACTGTCGCAGTTTCGCTCCTGCCTGTACCTCTCACCTGCTTTTCACGAAAGCCAAGTTTCGAGTCCCAGTCTGGCACACAGTTTTAATCTGTGAGAGAGTTGTAAAACAGGGAAGCCCATCCTGCAGAGCCAGTCCGGAGACATTCCCCTGGGCTGTGGCTGACCCATTTGTCAATAACAGACTTTCTTCCGGGAATGCTGATTACGCAATGTACACTTCCTGATCGGATCTTCTAGTTGTGTCCACACTTCGCTGTTATGACGCCTTGGTCTCAGCTGGTGTCGCATCCAATGAGACATCTGGATGTCTATGGAGGAATGGCAGCCCATACTTCTTCAAGAGCCGAAACAAGAGAAGGTGATGTTGGACCGAGGTCTGAAACGAAGTCGACGTTCTAGCTCGTCCCAGAGTTATTCAGTTGGGATCAGGTCGGGACTCAGGTCAGGTCAATCCATTTCAAGATTGTTATTGTCCACAAACGATTGCGTCAGGCCGCGCGGGATTAGCCGAGCGGTCTGAGGCGCTGCAGTCATGGACTGTGCGGCTGGTCTCGGCGGAGGTTCGAGTTTCGAGTCCTCCCTCGGGCGTGGGTGTGTGTGTTTGTCCTTAGGATAATTTAGATTAAGTAGTGTGTAAGCTTAGGGACTGATGACCGTAACAGTTAAGTCCCACAAGATTTCACACACATTTGAACATTTTTGATTGCGGCAGAGTTTCTTCTTCATGAAAGTGTGCCCTGTCATGCTGAAACAATTATCGTCTCGGAACTGTTGCTCTGCTGTACGCAGTATACAGTTCTGTAAAATGTGTTCATATCCTTCCTCATTTGGCGTTTTATTAAGTGCATTAAGGGAATCACACTATAGCCACGAAAAAGACCCCATACTGGAACATCACTTCCAGTGCACTCCCCAGTTCGCACTACACATGATGGCAAGTAACGTTCTCAGGGCATTCGCCGAACACGAACTCATCATATTGCCACAGGTTATAACGTGAATCATTACTGCAAATCAGTCATAACCGGTTATCCTCCGTCCAGTAGCGTCACTCTGTACACCATCTCAAGTGTCGCTCAGCACTGGCTCCAGAAATGAGTCGTTTATGACGAGCTTGTCCACTGTTGTATCCCATTGTTTCTTAACGTTCTACGCACAGTCACAGTGGTATCTGGACCGCTGGTAGCACTTTTGAACCTACGACTCAGCTGATTTCATGCGATTATTTATAACCGACCTCCTCAGTGATCCGCGGCTCCTGCTTGTCATTGATGTGTGTCTGGTTTTGGTGTAGCTGCGGTTGTTCCTTCGCGTTTTCTCATCACTGTCACGTCACCAACAGTCGACTTTGACAATTTCAGAAGAATTGAAATATGCCTGATCGATTCCTTACTCAGGAGACATTCAACGACTAATGCACGTTCGAAGTCACTGAACTTTCCTGATCGCCCAGTTGTGCTGTTACTGCGTCTCTACGGACGATGTAATGTTCCCCGTCTTCTTATACACTGGCTGGTTCCCTTCCGCAGCACCTAGCGGTCAATTCCGCATTAAATAAGGATCTCGAGGTACTTCTGATCAGAAGTGTATCTAGGAGAACTTTGTGAAGCTTGTAAAGTAGCAGAGGTACTGACAGGAGTGGAGAGTGACTGTGTGCTTGGATAGCTGAGTCGGCAAGAGTCTTGCTCGCGAAAGATTTCCGGTACATTGTCTCAGTCTACCAGGAAGTTTCGAAACAGTGGACATCCCGCAGCAGATTGGATTCATTCTAGAGGATGACTGTGAGCTCCTGTTGGGCCGGATGCTAAAATAATGATAACAGTAAGAGAACAAGTGTATAGAGTGCTAGGGCAGTAGCTGCCAACGCATTCCACTGATGACGACCGGACGGACAGACAGCCTGGAAGTGAAAGGAGGAGAGGGGAGTGCCGAAAGCCGGGCGCTGCACAGAGCCCGCGGCGAGGACGCGGGCTCCGGAGCCGAGCCGTGTGCTTTGAGGCCGCGCCGGCGCCGGCTCATTACGCACCTAATGCGCTGTTTGACCAGCGCTGCACGCGACGCCGCGGCTTTTGCGTCTGACACGCTGCCGGATGTCGCCGATGGGTTGGGCGGCCCTGGAGCACTGCTGCTCCAAAAGAAAACGCCACGGCACGTCCCTGGCTACAGACACGAGTCAAAAAGGCGACCGACGGAGAATCACAGCGATTTCCTGTGCAGGTAGCCCTTCCGACCTGCGCGACCACGGGCAATCGTCGCTACCTCAAAATGTGGAGGAGTGCGGTTCGAATCTCGCCATCGGCATGGGCATGGGTATGGGTTAAATTTACAGTTCATGTTGAAACATACAGAGCAAGATTTCCAGGGCGCGTCTGTGCGCTCGTCCTGGCAGATATAGTGGGCGGTAGAGCCGGTTATTCGGCCTGGGTGTATTTGCAGAACGTCTCCCTAACGCATCCCACGTGCGCTCGACGCGCTTTAAGTGGAGGGAACGGGCAGGCTAGTCCGTCCGCCGAAAATCGTTTCGTTCCTTTTTTCAACCGATATTCGGCGACAGGAGAAATGTGTCGCATTACTTACTGAACGCTCCTCATATATGAGCAGGTCACGAATTTAAATAAGTAGAACAGAATAAATATTATTACAGCGTTCTATATTGAATTGCAATGCACATGATGACTGTAAAACCTTGCACCCTTTCGTAAGGTTGTAGGGGGTGTTCAAAAAAGTCAATCCGCAGTGCCGTATGATTGTTAGCCGCGAGTGCCGTATGCCGCAGTGAATATACCGAAATGAAACTCAGTGAAATACAAGTTATTAATTTATTGAATATTCATTTTTACTTACAGATTTTCACATTAAATGTTGAATGTGTCCCCCCTGTTGTTGAATACACAATTCAATTCGTCTAATCATGTTTCCAAACACAAGCTGTAACATCTCCTCTGTAACAGAAGCAGTGAAAGTGGATATTGCAGTTTTGAATTCATCGATGGATTTTGGACGGTTTTTATAGACAGTTGCTTTCGCTGTACCTTTCGCTGTACCCCAGAAGAAATAGTCAGGTGGTGGTAGGTCAGGCGATAGTGGAGGCCAGTCCTGTGAAATTATGCGATCACCAAAAACATTGAAACGCGAACTGTATGCGCGGTTGCACCATCTTGTTGAAAATAACCGTTCAGTATTTCAATTAACACAAGTTCAATTAACACAAGTAACAGAATATCACTGCAGTATCGTTGTGCGTTTATTGTTCCGTTGAAAAACCCAGGCAAGCGAACAGTCATACGGCACTGCGGAAAGACTTTTTGAACACCTCGTATTTTGACGAAAACAGAGGATTCATAGTACTATCTTAATTGTGGAATTGTGAAGTATCAAAGTTAGTATTTACATATGTCATGGTGCGCACTCTCAAAGTCGAATAATATAACAGTATTATCAGCGGACCGGAGGTTGTGCAAGCTTAAATACGCGCCAAGAAACAATGCTCATGCGGGTCGACGACCATTTTGACAGTTTGAATGCCTTAAAACAGCGGCGGTGTCAATCAGAAGTTGCCACTAATAACACCGCACAGGACGCATCCGTCATCAAATAGAAGTATGCGCAGGTCAAGTGCGAGTGCAGACCAATTGGAAGAAGTCTGCGGAAGTGCCCCACGGTACGCTACGAATCAGCAGTTTCCGGCATAAACAATAAAGAAGCATCAGGGGAAGCATGTGCAGTGGATTCCGTGCGCAAAATTGGTATGTTTTACAGAAATTACGGGTCACACATCTCTTGAGCGTACAGGGCGGCGTGTTAGTTAAGACACAACGCTCGTATACTTGTTTAAATATCGTCCGGTCATTCAGATATACACTTCGAGATCAAAAGTATCAGGACAATTATTTGTTGACATTACTGTGGGTTGCATCTTCCCTTCGCCTTTATGAAAGCGAAAACTTTGCTGGGTACACTTTCAATGAATGTCTGTGGAGGAATGGCGGCCCATTCTTCCTCGTAGAGCCGAAGCCAGGCGAGGTAATGATATTGAACGCCCGGGTCTGGACGTTCTAACTTATCTCAAATGTCGGAGAGGCCAGTCCTTTTCAGGAATGTTATTATCCACAAACCAGTGCCTCATAGATGAGTCTTTACGACAGGGTGCATTTTGGTGCTAATACAAACAAGCAACGTCCTCTACTGTACAAAGTGCGCAATGATGTAAACTGTGTTCGTAATCTCCCGCACTGTCTTAAGTGCAATGAAGAGACTACACTCTAACCAGGAAAAACACACCCATACAGTAACATCATCTCTCTCTGCTTCACTGTTGGCACTACACATGACGGCAGATAACGTTCTCCGTAAAGTTACCAGACGTACGGGAATTCCCGGACATGCCCTACATTTTAACCGTTTGCCCGGCGTCCGCGGGGAATTTTTGAAAAGTCTCTAATGCCCTACATTTTCGGAAACAAACAGTGATCGTTAGAAATTAACTGGTAGCTGTGAAAATAGAAACGAATAATTGCTCATTAGCCGCAACTGCAAGTTGGTATGGCAACACAGCTACAGTGATAGAGCATATACATTCCATAGCAACAAAGAACGATGGATGTGGCTACACAGCATTTGAACTCTAGGTTAAAATGGACTTCGGTATCTGCGTGCTGTGCAGATGTTGGTAACGGTGAGATGAATGACGGGAAATCGAGACAACGAATCAAAATACAGATGTGAAGAACCAATGACTTGATTTTCTCTCTCTTCCATTTGCAGTCTGGTTATCGAAGATTAAGATTGTGGAAAGTCAACAGTTAATTCACAGTTCTTTTTTTTTTTACAAGCCGAAGTGGCGAAACGAAAATGCAAATTCAGTGACGCATTGTCGTTAAAGTACAAGTGTTTCAAGGCAGGAAGAGGCGAATATGCATTCCTTATTTGTCCTCCAGGAACATGTTTCTGTTGCAAACAAAGGTAAGGCTATCAAATAGATTTTGTGTGTGTGTGTGTGTGTGTGTGTGTGTGTGTGTGTGTGTGTGTGTGTGGTTCGTCTGATTTTGATGGGCATATTGCTGTGGCGATTATTTAAAGAGTGTTAATTTCTAAATGCCAAATTTGGGTACTATAAATAGCATTTAAATCTGAAATTTACATATTTTTTTCATTGAGCGATAATGTCCTACATTTTTGACAATTGTCCTACATTTTTTACCAGTGTGTACTACGTTTCCATTAGATAATCTGGTAACTCTAGTCCTCCGGCCATTCACCGAACCCAAACCCTACCATCAGACTGCCGGCCAGGGTGGCCGAGCGGCTCTAGGCGCTACCGTCTGGAACCGCGTGACCGCTACGGTCGCAGGTTCGAATTCTGCCTCGGGCATGGATGTGTGTGATGTCCTTAGGTTAGTTCTAAGTTCTAGGGGACTGATGACCTCAGAAGTTAAGTCTCATAGTGCTCAGAGCCATTTGAACCATCAGACTGCCACGGAGTACGGAGTGATTCATCACTGCAAATCACTGGTTCCCTGTAATGTTATCCACTATATAGTGCGTCGCTCTTAACACCACATCAAATATCGTTTAGGATTGACTGCAGAAATGTGTGGCTTATGAGGAGCTACTGGACGTTAGTGTCTTTGTGTTTGTAACACACTACGCACAGGCATTCTGCTAGTTGTACTGCAGTTAGCATTTTCGAACTTAAGCGTGTTTCCTTCCGTTGATTTCATGCGACTTTCTGCAGCCACTCTCCACGATGCTCGATGGTCTCTGTCCGTCAGTAGATGAGATCTGCCTGGCCGTGGTTTACCTGTGGTTGTTCCCTCACACGTCCATTTGACATGCAAGTCAACATCGGCCGACTTGGGCAGCTTTAGAAGCGTTGAAATCTCCCTGATGGATTTATTATTTAGTTGACATCCACCGTACGTATTTATACTATATGTAAAGGCGAGACAGCCAACAATCTCTTCAGTGCAGATGCACACCAGCCTCGATCTCTTACAGGAATCCGCGGACCGCCAAGAGTAATAAGGATAATGGGCAAATGGCACTACATTAGTAGTGCGTGGATAAGTTGAGTATTTGCGTCTGACGGGAGGGGTGGTAGGGTAGTCCGTGCAATTGCAGTGACCACTGTGTCCGGATGGCCTAGTGATCAGAGCAACTGCGTAGTAAGCAGGATGCGGGTCTGGGACAAATTTTTGAACTTTCCCCATTGCTTTTAGTCAATGCCTGTTCCCAGCCAAAGTCTCTAATTCCTGTTCCGGCGTAACGAAAAGCGCTGGCACGACGATCAAGAACGGAAGAGCAGAGAGGGCCGTGAGACGATTTCAGCCAATAGTACGCTGACGAACCCCTCTCTAGGGCGACATCAAGACAGGAGCGACCTCTACACAAAGAGAATATAAGCGCCTCTCCGCCGAGCCGCGGGCTGTAGAGCAGCGTACTAAGCTGCTGCCAGCCCGCCCCATTCGGGGGAAAAAAAAAAAAAAAAAAAAAAAAAAAAAAAAAAAAAAAAAAAAAAAAAAAAAGAGGAAGAGCCGCGGGTGGAGTGGAGCCTAGGTCCGGGCGGAGAGAATGGTTCAAATGGCTCTGAGCACTATCGGACTTAACATCTGAAGTCATCAGTCCCCTAAACTTAGAACTACTTGAACCTAACCAACCTAAGGACATCACACACATCCATGCCCGACGCAGGATTCGAACCTGCGACCGTAGCGGTCGCGCGGTTCCAGACTGAAGCGCCTAGAACCACTCGGCCACCACGGCCGGCAGCGGAGTGCAAGGCGAGCCGTCACACAGACGCCACAGCAGTGTCCTAAGAACTGTATTGTTTTGCTTGCAATTAAATTCTATACACCGAAGGTCATTGATTATTTGCATGTCGCCATTTGCTTGCGACACACCATTGTGAATACGCAAGTTAAGTATTGTCAATTTAACTTACTGTAATAATCTCCACCAAGACGATTTGCTTGAATTGTTGTCTAGCGATCTGAGAAAACAGCTTTCTAGACTCCCTATATTAGACGAGAGTGCTAGAACACAAAAAATTCCTTTGTGTCTTAATCCACTGACTTGTCCACTTTCGAAGTACTGAGCTCTCTTGGCCCTCTCCTGCTTTTCCAGCGGCAGCACAGTACCCCCGCCGCCTTTTATACTGTCGGATCTGCCTCTGTGACACCTAGTGGTCAGTTCTGCGTTGCACAGGGTTATTCGGATAGTTTTGATCATATAGTGTAAATTTTCGTGGCTTCTATAAGCCACTTCTTGCGAATGACAGTATGGTTCTTTCAAGGATACCTCTGCCGATTTCGTCCGTCGCCTTACTCTAACTTAGCTAATGCTCTGTTTGTAATGACCACTATATCGACGGGACGTTAATCTCTTGTTTTACCGCTCTTCCTTCCATCACAACGGTCTCCGTAAAGAATTGTGCGATTGAAGGTAGTGTATATGCATTATTGAATAAGGGGTGGTTTCGTCAAGGTTTCACAGTATTCCACGATATTGTCATGATTGAGGAGATGCCTTATTGTAGCCACAGAGAAAATATTGGGAGTCTGAAATCTCTTGTATCTCCCTCATGTTATACGTTGAGATCACGCAGAATGTAACTGGGTAATGCGTTTCCTCTTTGAGATGATGGTTAAGCTAGCAATAATTTAGTGATGTCACCCGTCAACTGACTTTTTACGTGGGAGCGTTGATGCCTATGAAAACAAGAGTGACTCAACTCTTAAAAGAAAGTCAGTAATTGTGTGGTGTTGGCTAGGAAGAGCACAGTTGCTGAAAGCCAGTAGAGTGTAAGTAGTTTAGTCATAAAGCGAGAAAGTATTCTTTAGGAGGACGTTCACGATCATTGCGCTGGAAACGAGAGTAAAAATAATCATATGCATAAAAAACTATAACAGAAAAATTTTCATTTCTTGATGATATTGGCGGACAGAACGATGTTCCGACATAATGACTTATTCCTGTGGAAACAGAATCAAAGTTTCGGAGAGAAGCTTTTTAATAAATTTCCCGGAACGATTTATTGGCTCTACGCAGAATAAGCGATACGAGAGAATAACGTTATAAGCCTTCCACAGAAAAGCGGGGAGAAGTTTGCTCGATCAAACTAAACTCTGTTGCGATAAGCAACAGATATCGCTGCAAAAATGCAAGTGCTCCAGCAGTGTTCGAACTTGACGCTCCAAATCTCCACTTGACTGAAGAAGATTAAGTTGCTACTTGCCTGAACCGCAAGTGTTGCAAATCCTCGTTAATGAGTTTCGGGAAATTTGTGATTAGCGGGGATCGCCAATCTCTAATAGCAGTGTATTTTACAAGTAATTTCAATACCGAGGACATTGCCAGTTAATTCCAGTTTCGCATTCGTGATTTTTAACGACGCAGACAAAACCTAAACAAAGGCCTTACCACCATACTTGGTAACTCAACTTTGCAGAAGTGGAGCGCTAACATGATAGTGCAAGAGCTGAGGGCATTAGCGCCAGCCAGCCGAAGTGGCAACGCATGCTCCTACGGTGGCGGTCGACTCGGAAATAGCCGTTTCCAATTCCGGTGGAGGAAAAAAGTCACTGACAGTATTCCATTGGGAACGATAGGCGATGTGGAGGCGTACAGTCGTTGATCACCAGAGTTATCCTCCGAACCTTTCCGCGTTGTGTCGTGAAGCCACATATGACCCAGATCTTCCTCATGAATACTAAAAAACTTCCGTACATTCGTTCGTCATAATCGATGTTTTTGGAGAGCCTCTGCAGTCGTGCTTTTCAGCGTTTAAATAATCAGAAACTCCATCAGTTACATTATCTATATAGTAGTCGAATTTAAGTTGTTCGTTATTGTAATCCCAAGGTGTATTTAGCTCCATCGGCAACGTTCGTAATTGTGTGATTCTTCGTGTAACCGAAATTTAACGGAATTTTTTTATCATTTAAACAACGCATTTCGAAAATTTATTCTCATTTTGAAGTGTATTTACTTACATTAAAAAATTTGTGATTTATATTTTCTCTGTAACATATTTTGATTACAGAAACAAAGTGTCAGTGATGATTTGCGTGTGTGAGGTCGTCTGTGTAATGGAGGAGGCATGACAGTTTATAGCCGGCCGCGGTGGCCGAGCGGTTCTAGGCGCTTCAGTCTGGAACCACGCGGCTGCTGCGGTCGCAGATTCGAATCCTGCCTCGGGCATGGATGTGTGTGATGTCCTTAGGTTAGTTAGGTTTAAGTAGTTCTAAGTCTAGGGGACTGATGATCTCAGATGTTAAGTCCCGTAGTGCTTAGAGCCATTTGAACCATTCTCATACTTTATAACCTCCAAAAGACAACTACACTGCAAAAGAGGCAGAAAATCACACACGTAAGCGTTACACAAAATATTTATGTAAAAAATGCACTTGAAAATGAGAGTAAATTTTCGAAACGCAAAGCATGAAGAAATCGGTACTGTTGCAGTTTTTCATTGTTTAAATGATAAAAAAAATTTTGGTTACGACGAAGAATCACAATTATAAACGTTGTCGATTCAGCTAAATACCTAGGGATTACAATAACGAGCGACTTAAATTCGACTGCCATATAGAAAATGTTGTGAGGTAGGCGTACCAAAGACTTAGGTTTTATGGAACAAAGAGACTGTCGTGCATTATGCTTGTCCGTCCTCGTCTAGAGTATTATTGCGCAGTGTGGGATCCTTACCAGATACAACTGATTGGGGACATCGAAATGTTTCGTAGAAGGAGTGTTCGTTGTTATATTATCACACAGGGGAGAGAGTGCCACGGTAATAACAAGGTGCGGGTGGCAGTCATTTAAAACAAAGGCGATTTCGTTCCAGCAGGATGGTAGAATCTTTTCACGAGATATCAATCACAACTTCCTCCTCCGAATGCCAAAATTTTTTGTTGTCTCCCGCCTAGTTAGTGAGAAATGATCACTGCAATAAAATAGAGAAATCAGAATTTACACGGAAAGATTTAGGTTTCATTTTTACCGCCGTTCTGTTCGGGAAAAATTGTCTGTAAGTGCTCTATGAGCTCTCTGCCAGACAAATGTTAATCGAAGAGTAATCGTGTAGTAATATCACCATTTGATGACGTTAAGCTCAGCGACGCCCCTGCTGATGGTACTGAAGTGGAGCAGACCATGTGCTGGACGGGGTTTAACCCTATCCCTGGTCTCTGTTGTCGTCAGTAGCACATATGTGAGACTGAACGGGACAGAACGTACCTAAGACCCATTACGCAAACGAAAGGTGTCATCGTGCGCGAGGAAAGAAATCTTTTCCAGTTATGTGTCAGAGAAATCCTTCGGCGTGTCCCAGACAACGATGCCAAATAATTAACGTTTTTAGCGCCAACTATTTTTAAGTGGAGAGTTTCTATGTTTAAACTAATTCAATATACATAATTTGTAAACAAAATGGTTCCACATTATTTCGATAAAAACTTGTCAACTTCTTCAGAAGATGTTGAGTAAAAGTCACTCAAACACAGTGAAAGTGATTACCGGAAAACTGTTCGTCACGCCTATAATCCCTTTAAATTTGGGAGTTTTGATGTCGAGTAACTGGAATTTTTAAAATAGTTTAAAAATAATCAAATTAAGTTAATCGTTTTGTCAATGTCCAGTCTGAAGGGATCATCTGCAGTCTCTCCAGTGCTGTCGCTGTCTTACACAGGAAACATTTGTTATTAATGAACTACACAAAGCGACCCCCCACATAAAACATAAAAATCAGACATTCACAAACATCTGTTTTCTCAGTTCCCTCCGCCCTCTTTCCAGCTCTCTCTCTCTCTCTCTCTTTCTCTCTCTCTCTCTCTCTCTCTCTCTCTCCCCCTCTCTCTCTCACACACACACACACACACACACACACACACACACATACACACACACATCACGTGACATATGACACACCACATTAATTCTCCTCACGAAACGTTCAAAATTAGCGCCACATTAACCATAAGACAAAAGATGAACAAGTGAACAGTGCCTCTCAGTGAACATGAAGGTAGAAGTGTCAGCTCAAATCACATTTTATGGAAAATACGTGTGAGGTAAAGTTGTGATATCCACCGGAGATTCGCAACAGGATGGAAAAAGTAAATACAGTAACATACTCAATCACTACTCACTAACAAATCGTTCAGAAGAATTTTCATGACTACTTTGCTCATGACATACTGTCAGGACACAAAAACCCATGATTAATAACGTAGTGTCAGTAGGAATGTAATTTTCATGGGAGCAATCGAAAGTCAGACAAAATGCTCATCTCATAATTCTAGGCCTACAGTAGATACATGGTTGTAAACTTTATATATTATACATTACACAAATAAAATTTGATCCACAGAAAATGACTTGTAGATGTCGAAACATGTCTGGGTCAATAAAAAGAAGCAGATAGTATTTGCATACTGCGGATTTTCAAAACAACACAGTCTGTTTAACAAGTAAAAAAGACCCGGCGGGGTCAGGGATTTTCTCTGCCTCGTGATGACTGGGTGTTGTGTGATGTCCTTAGGTTAGTTTCGGGTTTGGAGAAAGCCTGAAGAACGTTACCTGCCGTCAGGTGTTGTACCAACAGCGAAATGCGGAGGAGCTGGTGTTACGATAGGCGGGTGTTCTTGGGCAGCGTATGGTTGCATTATTGTACTTAAGAAAACGCTAAAGAACACGAACTCATTTTGCAGCTTTGTGAACCGCGTGCAGCGCAGGTACAGTTCGGAGACGATGATTGTTTGTAGCGGCGAGGTAATGCATCCTGCCATAAAGCCGCATCTTTGAGCAATAGTTTGTGGACAATAACATTCCTGAAACGGACTGGCTGTCCCAGAGTCTGAAGGCTTTTACGACCGGGTCACAAAGCTGCTGGTAAATTTTTCGTGAGGCGCTCCTCCGCTGTCTTCCCTACGCCGGATGTCCAGCGCAGTCCTGGACGAAACGTCAGGAACAGAAGAGTTTCTTGGACCATGACCTCACATCCCGAAAGATTTACCAACAGCTAAGCAGCTATCCCAGAGTCCCCACCTGAACCCAGTACAACGCCTTTGGAATGAGTTAGAACAACTTCGTTCCAGACCTCAATCGAACATCACTAATTTCTTTAGTTCGGTCCTTGGGAAAGAAAGGGATGCGATTCCTTCAGACATCTCACTAAAAGTGTTGGGAGCACAGTCCAAAGCGTTATAAAGTCGAAGGGTGGACACACCCGTGTTCTGCATGATTCTGAACCTTCGTTGTAACTAGTTGTATCTCTCCATAAACTGTACTTAAAGCAACGATGTTTTATGCAATCTAGCTAAACCAGCTTAAAATAATGCTAAGAAACTGTAAGAATTAAGTACTTAAGATTTAAAACTGTACATAGATGGCTGTACTGGTAGAGACCTAGAAGGCAATAAATTCATGGGAACAGGCTTCAGCCGTGGTACCGCGATGTTGCAGCCTTCGGCATTGGGAGGGGCTGAGGGGAACGGGCAGTCATGTTTTAATCTTTGAGGACAATGTTGCGCGGTGATACCCCTGCTCCACTCGTCCCAACGCTGCGTATAAGGAGCAGGCGCTTTACAATGAGCTACCTGCAGAGCCGGTGTCGAGAAGTGTTCCCAACGCCGAGGCTCCGCCTAACGCCTGTTTTATTAGGGAAAATGGCCCCCCGCGGATTGTCCGTTTAATGCGATAACACGGGCCGTAAATAAACAGCGCGCGTCGCATGCCTCCGCGTGCCCAGTTAACTCGACAATGGCGCTCATCACGCGCCTCGGCCTATCATCCATCTCGCCCCGTTTGGCCGACTCATCAGCGGGTCGGGCCGCGTATGCATTACAAGGGGCGCCCCACCGCGCCGCGCCGACCACAAAAAACTCCCCCTGCAGGTCGACGCTCGCCTGTAATCTCCCCAGATGAACTCTCCTCCAGACGGATGGCCGTCACCGCTCGCGGGACCTTACCGTCGCTGCCTCACTGGCTGCCTGTCTCACCGGCTGCCTGCGAGCGACGCCGTGGGGAAGAGCAGCAGAATGCATGGCGGGGTCACGGACACAGTAGCTCTGCTCGGCTGAGCAGTCGTCACTCCAGTTCACCCAGTGTGAAATACAAGAATTTTATTAAACCAGCGTTACTGGGCGAACATAACACCGATGAAGAGCCTGACATGACATGTCAGCAGAAAAGAATAAGCAATCTACCTCTGGAGTGTATACACGGTGGTCCATCTGAAGTTTCGGATGTTATTATCTCTAAAACTATACACAGGTAAAAATAGTGGGTAAGACAAGTTCGTAAGCTCAAAGGGGGACATCAAACGATACTACACGTGACCCCCAGCCCCCGCCCCTTTGGGTGGGGCGGGGGCAACTTTTAAGTCTTAAATGGAAACCCCCATTTTTATTGCAGATTCTCATTCTCCATCAAAAGTAATCAAGTTTTGTCTGAAACATGTTTTAAGCCATTGAAAGATGGCACTGAAATCGAGAAAAATTAAAATTGGGGAAGAACTCCGATTTATTTAGAATGATCCGAGAAGGACGCATCAAATCGATACAAAATGTGCACCAATTCTTTCATTACGCCAAATTAAGCATTTTTTTTACATAATGTGTCCTACCCGCCACAGTTTTTGATGGAAGGAGGCGGAATGGTATTAAAATCCCGTTAGGGAACTCTACACAACTGCGTAACTCACCCGACTTTGGCGCTACTGTGACCAAACTGGGAATTATGGAACTAAAGGTCGGTGCAATGCGATCAGACGTCACTTCACTTTCAGATTGCGAACCGTAAACATCAACTGACGGAAGTAAATTATTCTTTAGCGAAACATGGCTGACAATCCTCCTACAGAGATTGTTGATATGATGTTAATCTTATGTGAATGCCATAACAATTACGCTGCAGATGCGCAATTGTATGCGGATCGTTTCCCAAACGGTGATTGGAATTTCGTGAGAAGATTCCGTCGCAACGAAAAACGCCTTTCTTTTAATGATGTTCAGCCCAAATCCTGTATCATTTCTGTGACACTCTCTCCCTTATTTCGCGACAATTGACTCCTGAACAAAAACAACGACGCGTGGAAGCCTGCTGCGATTTGATTGAAGTGCAAAACTCGGACAATTCTTTTCTGGAAAAAATCATCACAGGTGGTGTTATCAATGCGAACCTACAACAAAACGACAAATTGCAGAAATTCGCATGAAGGATCAACTCTTTGTGGACATAACCGACTTTCAAGATAATGTGACACGCTAACTGAATAACATCTTAAAAAACACCTTCGTTTTACTCTAGTGCGACAGACTGTGCAGAACACTTGAAACACTGCAAGCACCATCTTAATATTTATCCATTTTCTATTACACTAGTGTAGATCCTTTTTGCTACCGCCAAAGATTTTCCATGTACCGCCTTGCTTCAGTCTTTAAGCTGCTTTCTCCTTCCGGTGTTCTGAAGTTAGTTCCTGCTTGACATCCAAAGCTTGATCGTCAGATATTATTACAAGACTTTACATGGTCGAGAATGTGGAAAAGCGATCCGAATTTTCAATCTAAACTTTATTTGTTTAGATCGCTAGTTTATGATAAGATATGACCGGTTTCGATTGTGCTAGCAATCATCTTCATATCATAAGATATGGTTACGGGGCGTAAAACGTCACTTGTTGCACAATCAAGTACTGAGTCATTGAAGCTGGGTCAGTACTTCATTGTACAAAATGTGACGTGTTATACTGTGTAACGATATTGTATGATCTGAAGATGATTGCTAGGACAATCAAAAACGGTCATATCCTTCTATAAACTAAAGTAGACAAATAACGTTTATATTTATATTACAAATATTGCATTTCTGTCCGGCTGTAATCAGAAAATGATGGCATTTGCTCCGTCGTTCACGGAGAACAGCTTTTGTCAGATTGCCGCTCCTCCTCCTTCTCCATAAATTGCACTTTTCATCGCCTTGGTAGCAAAATTATGAGATGGAATTTCATGGTGACTGCAGTCGACTGTACTCATATTGATATGATGCAACCCGAGAACTTATTTTTTGAAATTCGCATCGACTCCAATCGCCGCCTGCCAATGGCATCATCCCACCAGCAGAAATATTCGACCATGCCTTGTGCAGCTCCAAACCCTCCCACTACCATTCGTGCTATGGATTACATATCATGATTTTTCTGTTTATTTATCTTGCATAGATCATTCATAAAATTTCTATCGAAATGCTGTGAAACGAGTCATCAATTCGAATATGATTTTGTGTCATTCCGGCCATTTACGCACTATGAAATAGCATAGTGACTCCAATACAACAAAAATGAGGGATTATTCTTATTACTCATGTCACTAATGAAACGAACTTAAGTCTGATTGGTTTCAGTGGAAGAAGCAATATTACGAATAGTATCCTTGGCAACAAGTCGAGAATTGGATCCACTTGGAATTTTTCGTCCTACAACGGAATGCTTGCTGAAATAAACCTAGAGAAATGTTTTGAGTGAGAGCCAACGCACTGAACATGAACATACTTTCTGCTTCGGTAGGTAGGCTATACGAATGTCATCCACGAACACATTCAGATTTAAAACTTGCGATTATAGATGTGCTATTTAGCAACATGAGCACCTCCTAGTCATCACCAGATGTTACATTTCCACGTAAAACCGCGGTTTAAATCACCGACACGCGATATATTCCTCGTTTGTATCAACTCCTTTCAATTCTTCTCTGTTGCTTTAGACGTACCCACGCTTTTTAAATTTATCCATTTTTTTTCTTTGTGTCAGATTTTTCTGTGATTATTCCCATTTTTTAAACTATCATACCGTCAGGAACTTGAATTTTTACCTATTGTTGCAGTTTCTAATTAGCACTTACATTCAACAACAAACCTTCCAGAAATAGGGCCTACGACTAGGAGACTGAGAGAGAGAAATAAACAGGTTACTGGAGTTTCGTGTGTAGCAGTAATGCTTCCCTGCTGTCCACAACAGCGAGGACGCATTCAGCACCGAGGAATGCGCGATGCGTGATTACCAGCGTCATATGAACCATTCTGCGTCGCTGCGGTGATATTTTCTGCTTTAATTTCCGCGCATTACATCGCGATCAATCACTGTCAAATTCTCGAGCTGCATCCAACCCGTCGACCGCTGCAAGTTTCACATATTTCACTGTCCCAGTCGTGGGCACTAAATGTACTCTGAGAGTCCATTACCGACATTCAGCGACTGTTCTGTTTAAAAGGGGCGCCGGTATCAGCGTTCCAAAGTATTACGGCGTATTCTTTTCATCATAGCTTCTTTCACCACTTGTTATGTACGCACAACTGAATATATCAGTAAGCCTCTAAAATAAACAACTTCTGCTTATATAAAAGCAAAAGCAGGAACAAAATTGCCGAAGACACATGACGTTGTACAGTTGACGAACAGTATATGCTAAAGAAAAAAATTGACGGGTAACATAACACTGAAGATGAATAATAATGAACTATATAAAACAGCTACATTTACATGGATACTCTGCAAATCGCATTTAAGTGCCTGGCAGAGCGTTCATCGAACCATCTTCACAATAATTCTCTATTACTCCAATCTCGTGCGCGCGGAAAAAAAACGAACACCTATATCTTTCGGTGCTAGGTGAGATTTCCCTTATTTTATTATGGTGATCGTTTCTCCCAATGTAATATTCTCGTATTCGTGAGTAAGTTGGTGATTGAACTTTCGTGAGAAGATTCCGCCGCAACGAAAACGCCTTTGGCCTACCGGAACTTTGACGACTAATATGCCTGCCCTCACTTTCCCATACAGTCCAACACAGGGCCATTGTCACAACCGAATTCCTTTCAAATCTGGATAGTGCACTAGTCGACCAGCCGGACCTTTTCATATTTTGTCAGATGCTGATAAAGCACCTCTGTGTCCTTCACAGTCAACGCCCGACATCTGACGTTGTTCACGCCCTTTATGCGCACTACAAAGCCTGTTAACATCAAGAAACACGAGCGACACTAATGCACTCCGATGACCGTTCTGCCTGTCATAGAAAACCGCGAATCTTAATCCTTTACCTACTCACCGATGGTGTGCACGTGTAGGAAGTTACATTAACATCCAACCGCGTCTTTAGCGTGCCTTGCTGTTTGTGTCAGGCATTGTAATTGTTCCCACAGTAACTTGTCAGTTCACTAAATCACAACTTGCCACATTGGATACCGGACAAACTTTGTTCATTAACATAGGACCACCTAATGGTGGCGCGCAGGCTTTAACGTCCTATATCGACAATAATAGATATATTCGACAAATTCCGAACATTAGAAGCAAAAACAATTACATTACAAATTAAATTATTCTATGAAGTGATAAAAATATATTTACAGTTCCATGAAATCAACAGCAAAAGAATTAATTCATAAAACAAGGTATGCTTCATAAAAATTGCTACTGAAATAGTAAAATTCATGGAAATGTTCTGAAGGAATATTAATGTGCGAGGTTTTTGCACCATTCAGTATGTCAATTTGTGATTTAATAAACAGGCGAGTTACTGCAGTAACGACTAGTATAGTGTAGTTAGGTGTTGGACGGATCCCCAGCCGTCGGAAAATTATTAGAAGTGGTTGGGTCTACTTACGGCTTCATTTTTTATTTATTGTGATTGTAGTTTCGAGTATTCATGATGATTGGTAATACTCGAAATTACAATCGCAATAAATGAAAAACTATTTGACTGCTGTTAAGAGGAAAGAGCAATGTTTAACTATATTGTATGTTCTTTGTTTTAAATTCCAAATAATATTTTAACCCACTGACATTTTCTGATAATTTCACTCTGTGTGTAAGCATATAAAAAACGAATATGAATGACTGTATGTCTTATTCTCACTATACAAGAGCTAAAAGACTGCTGTTCATAATTAATCTAAACCATCAATTTTCATCCAATCATTAGTGTAGTTCTACTGCAAGGGGAAATAATATTTTATTTGTTCGTAGACATTTATTTTCTTTGTACTCATGAGATTTTTTTTGTTTCAGGTAAGTCTACTTTACGGAGGTGGATGTCAAATTGCTGGAATCGCAGAAATTTTCGTGGCACTGCTTGTCTGCTCTGAAATACAATTTTCAGTAAGGCAAGTACAACCACTGAACAAATCTAGAATAAAAGCGCATATATATATCGTAGCGTGACTGGAGCTCGCTAATAAGGTGTGAATGCAACGACGTAGCTATTCGGTGCCAGTGGCATTATTTGTGAGTGTCTTGCCATAGCGACAGTCATTCTACGTTTGAGGATAGTTTGCTGAACAATTCGAGCACCTATCTTTATTCGATAACAACTGGAATTATGGAAGGAACTGAAGCCTTGGTTACACTTATCTAAACGATAAATGTAATGATTTCGTATGTTTTGCGTAGCTTCATACTGTTTCAGAGAGGGGGAACCGATTCATAACAGCTGTTACGGCAATACGCCGTCAGGAGGAATGTTCCAGGCAGAGGTCTAACAACGGTGTAGGGGCATACGGACCCACTTTTTCTTTGTTCTCTTTTTTTTTCATCCGTCCTCGCACTGGCTTGGTACCGTCTTTCATCTCTACTATCTCAAGGTAATCTTTTTCTCAGTATATCTAATAAGCCGCACATTCTTGGTTATTCGATGCACCAGTCCCCCGTACAACTCCTTCCAGATCCAAATAAACTATTTATGAATGCACATATCGCTATCCTATCTGTTTTGATAAATTTATCCGTAAACTTCTTTCTGTAACTGTGTTTTATAATCCCTCTTCATTAGTCTGTCGCAGCACCACATTTGCCGAACATTTTGTGGCCCTGTCCAAGTTTCACTTCCACGTAATACTGTGCTCCGCTGTCCTCAATCTCCATGGCAACATTTGAATCTAAGAAAGCTCATTTATTAAAGAACAAGTTTTCTTCGCTGAAGATAATCTGCTTCATATGTAAGTACTACAAGGACCTTATTCCTAATGCAACACATTCTGGCTCTCTTAAAAACCTGTAGACCGTCCCTGTACGATTTCTTCTGCAGAGACCTTGCACACAGACGGTACAGAATATCCTCTATTACATCGAAGATTCACGAGATATTATTTAATTTAGTCGAACCCACGGAGACAGTTTTGGTATACACCATGGTTTAGCCCGCGCAGTCTTGGCCTGCAGACGGGTAGCAAAAGATTCTCTGGCTCTGGTTTTGTGGACTGTTCATTTGTCCACAGACGTTAGGCCCAGACGAAAAGTTTGGACTGTTCAGTACAAGCTTTGATAATTACTTAGACGAGTGTTGTTTGTATGTGTGTCAACGCTGTGGCTTAGCATTTCTACCTGGACGAATCGCCCATTCTCTTGGGGAACTGAAAAAAAGAAAAAATCTTCTTGGGCGGGTAATAATGAGTTGGACCGGGCTGGATCCGGATCTTTTCCTTCGGCGGCAACGGAAATGCCTGGGTGAAGCGTTAGTCGGTCTGTCAGGCGCGCTGCAACATCAGAGCCACAGCTCTGGTTTCGAACCCAGGCTGGAATACTTTTCTAATCTGCGAAGTTTTTGACACCTCTGCTAATGTCCTGGTTGTGGTTGGTTTTGCAACTGAAACAAATGACTGGTACGACCGCATTCGTTCTCATTTACTACAAAGCATCGTCAGTCGTCAGCCTTTCGTCACTCTCCGTCACATAAGAATGTTTACCCAGTCATTGGCGTGCTTCTTTGTTTATCGTTGCTCTTCTTTACACGATGTATACGTCTGGGACATGAGGTTCTTAATTACGGACGGAAGAACCGAAATCGTCGCTCTCGTGATTCTAGGTGGCCGCAGATGTTTGTAATAACAACACTGAAACATGCATGGAAACGGAGCCATACAGTTTTCTATACATAATTGCGATCTTTATACAGCCGTATAACGTAACCATATATATATATATATATATATATATATATATATATATATAATGCAGTGCTAGGATTGTTGAATGCCTGACACAAATTGTCATGAAAATACGACTCACTGATGGAAGGAGTCGAGAGTCACTACTGATTATATTTCGAAGTTAAATGTAACAGGTTTGGTCGAGGTAAAGTACGCAGTATTGTCCTAGAGAAACTCAATGTAAGACTTCTTGCTGATACTTGGTTTCATCGTAGCTAACTAAAGGATGCAGAGTCCTGCATTAACAAACTCAGGGAGAGCACACAATAAAGCAGAATCTTCAGAATGGGGAATAACCACTACAAATGTACCATAGGGGTCGATATTGTGTCCGCTCTTGTTATATACGCTGACGGAAAAAATATCGCAGCGCCAAGTAGGAGTTGTGCGACATAAACGAAAGTTGGTAGGTGTGTTTCAACATCCAAAAGCTGATATCGATTCAGATTTCGCGGCGCCAGTCACATAAGAGTGGCGCTAGTAACGCCACTATGAGGATGGAAATCAGGATTGCTTTAAATACACGCTGTAACAGTCGTGACAGGTCGTTACCTTTGTGATTAGACGTGTTGAGTCGATGTTAGTCAAGAATGCCATTAGGGCGGCCAAGACGTCATTATCCACAACTCACTGAATTTAAACGAGGTCTTGTAAAAGGGCTACGAGAAGCTGGACGTCCCTTCTGCGATATTGCAGAAAGATTTGGCAGGAATGTAGCCGCTGTACATAACTGATGGCAACGGTGTAGGCGAGAATGTACGGTCGCAAGAAGACCGGGCTCCTAACGGTCACATGGCGTTAACAAGAGGGAAGACCATCGTGTTCGGCGTGTGGCTCAGGCGCATCATAGTACATCTGCAGCAGCAATCTGAGCAGCAGTTGGTACCACAGTGACACAATGAACTGTTACAAATCGTGTACTTGAAGGACAGCTCCGAGCCAAACGCCCTGCAGCATGCGTTACGTTGACCCCAACCCACCGTCATTTGCGACGTTAGTGGTTTCAAGCTACAGCTCATTTGAGGACAGGGTAGAGGTCTGTTGTGTTTCCTGATGAAAGCTGGTTCTGCTTCGGTGACAGTGATGGCCGTGTGTTGGTAGAAGCAGGCCAGTTGAGGACCAGCAACCAACCTGTCTACCTACTAGACACACGGGGCGCACACCTGCACTTATGGATTGCGATTTCGCACGCACCCTAACTGCAGATTTCCAGAGACCATGTTTGTAAAACAACAGACTATCGAAAAACCTATACTTGGTCGGTGTAGCACAACAGCGGAAAGCTGTTTGCGAAATTCTGTTGCTGTCTTCCAGAATTTTCTGTTTCATGTAAACGTAGCGTGCAGGGAGATCCAGGAAGTCAACCACAGATTCTTTTGCTACCCTGGATACAAAAAACAATCAAAGTGGCTACTTACTAAGATGGTCCACCTGATTAGCGGCCTCGAAAGTGTTAACACTCGTGACAACAATGAATATTGATATTTATAAATAATATTCGTCGATTTCAAGAAAAGCGTACAACTCAACTGGCAGACAAACTTTATTTAGCGTTTTAGAGGAATTCGAAATGGATAAAAAATTATGCAAGTCGCAAAGACTGTGTGATCTGACTTCCACCTCCGCTCACGAAGTACGTACCGAAACAATGAAGTACTGCACGTCGTAATAATCTCAGGGTGGTGTTGGGAGCTGCGCAGCTGAATAGGTGGACAGGTGGAAGTACCGAAAATGCAAATTGCATATCACGTTCTGATAACCGCTCTGTGCTGTTCAGTTAGTTAGGATTCTCGGACTTCTTGTTCGAATGACTGCAGGTAGAAGTTGTATGATAAGAGAAAAAAATATATTGAAAATTAGTAACAAAGTAACGCCAATGGTGGATCGGTGCCACGTCGAAATTTTCCATCTCTCCCACAAGAAGCTGAAAAATGGAATTAGCAGTACAGTGATTATTAACATAAATACGTAATAAAGTATTTGAAGAAATTTTGAATAAAAGTTAGTTTAATATACTGTACATTACTCAGAGCTGCAGAGAACGATGCTTCCACGACAAAGTCAGGATGGTAAAAGACAAAATCGAAGAGCCAGCCATCTCCTAGCTGCCTTTAAAGAAAAAAGAAAAAAAGCTCCTTCTTTTATTTGTGCAGGTAGTATAAATATTGGCATATGGACGCTTTGATCGTGAATCAGAATATCAATTACATTTCCTTTCGCGCAAGCATACACAGAACTTTACACACACAAAAAGTTTCAGCAGAAGGGGTCTTACATTTGAGTAAAGAGGCAGTCGAAGGAAGATCCAGAAAGTAAGACACTGTTTACAAACTTAACTCAGTACACAGGTACAACAAATGAGCAATGTCCTGCAAAGCTAAAATCAGGCACTATAATTCAGTCATAAAACCAGAAGGACTCTATGCTTCCGAGCGTCGAAATAAAATAGGGTCACTTGGAAGAACTTGAAAAGAAAGGGTGATTCTCAGGAAAATTCTGGAGCATCAGAAGAGTATTGAAGGGACTCTGAAGAAGAGGAAAAACGATGAGCTCTACAGGTACACCATAAAATTAACGCACATAATGCGGAACTCATGACTGAAATTTTATGGAACATAGAGGAAGAATGGACGAACACCGACGGAGCAAGAAGTTCTTCAATTACATCACATAATTTAGCTCCACCTCTAAGTGGGTAGAAGAGGTCAAGGTGGTACACAAGAAATGGTCTTACAATAGAGATGACCGAAAACAGAGAAGAATTCAGAAACAAAGTCACAGCATAAAATCATTGTAAGATAAACAAGGAAATCCTTAAGTCACATTTCCGATGAGGAGCGATAAAAAAGAAGTGAAAGAACGAAAGAGGTTCAGAGAAGAGAGGGAAAGAAAGGCGAAGAAGCCGTAAGTTCTGCGCGGTCAGGGCTTGACGTAATTCGGAAGAAAGAAAGTAGTTCGCAAACCTGTACTACTACACGAGTATGAAGACAAGTCGTTGTTTAACTTTGTTACCAAAAATCTCGAAAAGTTCTTGGCCGATTTACTCTTAATTTTTACAAGATGGACTAATAAACGTTCGGGCGGACATATATTAACAGAAAAGAGCATTGTTGTATTCATGACATGGAATGTGAATCATCTGAAACTTTGTAATCCTACCCTTTCGCAGATCAAAGCTATGAGAAATTCTGTCATTGAAGCTACTACCTCACACGGCCAGCAGTAGGGATCTCATATCCCTTATACCTACCAATGATCCCAACCGATTTAAGCATGCATTTTAAGAGGCTTCAATTCCCAATCAAGTTTTCGTCGGCTGTTAGCTATAACAATAAACAAGGCTCGGGTCAGCGAGAGGGGGAAAGAAGAAATGGTTAGAGAGAGAGAAGGGGGTGCACAAAGAAAGGAGGAATGTGGAGACTGAGAGGAGTGTGGAGGAGTTGGGGAGCATCAGTGAAAGGTGATGGATAGACAGGAGGGAGATAAACAAAGGGAGAGGAGAAGTTGAACAGAGCTGGGGAGAGGGGGTAAACAAAGGGAGAGGAGAAGTTGGACAGAGCTGGGGAGAGGGGGTGGGAGGGGGAAGAAGGGGATCAGCACGTCTATCTAATTACTGTGCATATTTTAGCAGTTACAAAGAATTGCCTGGTTCGCTAGTCCGTCACACAGACAACTTTGCGAGATTATGCTGAAGGACGCACAGACTGCAGTAGGGAGAGTGGGCTGCCGCCTAGTGAGATACGGCTCGCTCGTGGAAGGTGCGGTGGAGTAGACTCTCTGTGATTGACATTCTGAGAAGATGGCAGCGCGCGGCATTCTGCAGCGCCGCGTCGGCGACATGAAACGCAGTGCGCGCGCACCGCGGCTGTAGATGCGAGGTAGCGGCGGGGCAGACTTTGTCTGGCGCCAGTATGATTGGGAGCAGAGCAGGGCAGACGCGCTGAGTCAGCACCCGCGATGGGCCATTGTCTGCACTCTGCTGCGTAACGACCTCTCCGCGGCCTTCGACAGCCCGGCGTGCACCGGAAGCGTGGGAGTAGCGGAGGGCCTCCACCTCTGCCTCTCACTGCAATCATCTCCGATAGCCACTGACAATGGCGCTTGCTAATACATGACTGGTGGTGTTCGTATCCTCGTCTACATCTGTGCTCCGCAAACCACCTGATGGCGTGTGGTCGAGGGTACTTTATGTACCATAGCCACACAGCTCCATTTCCTCTTTCACTTAAACATACGGAATAAGATATGTGACATATTACGGTTCCGTGGATAAAAACTGAACCCTTTACTGTCCATGTGTCTGTCTGCCCGATTGTTGAAGACCCTGCGGGTTACTTTCAGTTGATTAGAATCATGAAATTTGGGAAGAAGCAAGGTCTCACAGTACAGGTAAAGGGAAAATATCAGAAAAAATTCTTTTTCTAATTATACCAAACGAAAAAATATTACTTTTGTCATTTGTTATCCGACGTCAGACTTGAAATTAAAACATTCTCGAAAGGCTTGGAACCGATGTCTAGCCAGTATCAATGTCGACAACAAGCAAAAATCGTGGAGATTCCCGGAATGGTTGAAGTGTCTGTATACATAGTAAAGTTTGTACGGAATCCTCAAGCGATAGTCTTACTAGCACCGGGCCAATTTTTCGTTTATCTATAATAAAATGTACTCATCCAAGTGTAAGATAAAAAATAAAATAGGCGCTTCAACAAGAGTACAAAACAAACAATATTTATTTAATTCAATAAATTCACATAAACGTATCGTTACGTATAACTATCTGTCAGTTGTTAAAACAGTAGAAGTTTGTTGAGGGAAGAAGGACCTGCGTGTTAACATTCTCGCTCGTTCTTCTTGCTTTATAGATGTAAGGCGCGTGCAACTGGCAAATCTTGTATTTTGTATTGTTCTGAATAATAACTTGACTTATTCATCAAAAGTGTATCATTAATGTAACCACTTGGAGATCCCTAACATACGTTTTTATGCTGCGTATTTTCTGTTTTAGTGACTTTTTTTCAGAAAAGGTAACTTACATTGTTTGAAAGCAATCAGACCGATCGTGGATCGCGTCTTGCTGTTTGAACATTGCATTACAGATATAACCTGCGTCTTTTAATACGAAGTCTCGTTCAGTTATTCTACCATTATTTAAAGGTGGAAAATACGGTAGCAATTTTGACAGTTGGTCTTCTAACTGAACACTGGCACATACCCCCATGGCCTGATACACTCACCGGTCAGTAAGCGATAGCCATTTCATTTTCGGTACAGTAATCGAGTTAATACTCAGTGGTATAGTTAAAAATTTCAGCTTTGAATGTAAATCCAATACGTCATGCTATCGCTTCCATGACGTGTGCTTCCGACGGCTAACCTTTGATGCTTTATCCATTGCATACTACTCAGCAGATTCAATTAACTTTACCTTTTCTACACTTGCTCATTTCTGCCGGACGAAGGATATATTACACAGTCGCGAATGGTCCACGGGAGGCACGATTGCTGCCAAGACTCTGCGTGAGTTCAAATCTGTCTAATTTTACCTTCATGGTCTTTCCATGAGATATACGTAGGAGGATGCAATATTTCATTTGACTCTACTAGGAACGTACGCTTTCGGAACTTTAACAGTAAATCAAAGCGCGATGCACAACGCCTCTCTTGTACCGTCTGCCACTCGACTTGGCTGAACGTCTCCGTGACGTAGCACGGCAGATATGTCAGGGAATTCGAAAAGTTCAACGTCCGTGCTGGGAAAGTCAGTTCAGCGATAGAAGGAGGCACGAACGTACCAGCACTAGTAACTAGCCGTGGGGCTAGAGAAAGATTTTTGTTCTCAAACGAACCCTTGGGTTGCGGACACCTGTAAGTTTTGTATGAGGCTTTTAGCACCAATACAGTACTCCAACAGAACATTAGCTGCTATGGCTACTGTACTTGACAAGTCAGGGGGCAGAGTGTAAAGCATAGATCTTAACGGCGATCATTTGATTGAAGGCGGGACTACATATAAGCGTTTAGGTATGTACTGAGACAGCAGTCTCGACAAAAACATTACTTAGTTACCGAGGAAAAATCTGGCGTGGGAATACGACAGAATTCGCTACTTAAGATGTTCCAAAACGCCGCGCATAAAAAACGGGATTTTTCCGGGCTCATACCTCCAATTCTATTGGTGTTATGGAGGTAGAGTCAAGTGTTTTGGATAGCTCTTGCGCTAGGAACCGTTTGTATACCCAACAGGAGATTTGTCTTACTATAACTAGCCGGCCGCAGTGGCCGTGCGGTTCTGGCGCTGCAGTCCGGAACCGCGGGACTGCTACGGTCGCAGGTTCGAATCCTGCCTCGGGCATGGGTGTGTGTGATGTCCTTAGATTAGTTAGGTTTAAGTAGTTCTAAGTTCTAGGGGACTTATGACATGAGATGTTGAGTCCCATAGTGCTCAGAGCCATTCTTACTATAACTATCCCGCAGTGCAGTCATAGTTTGAACATTACACACTTCCTCCAGCTTAGGCCTGGCTCTCTTTGCATTATATATGATCCATAGAGCCCCTTAAGGGGCTTATTGAGGCACCATTTCGTTCGTGGATAGTTCCTGAAGAAATCCGAAAAAGTTTTTTGGTACCAAAACCCATCACGAAGAAGGGATCGGTTGGTAGAACATGTTCTGAGACAGCAAGGGGTCACCAATTTAGTATTGGAGGGCAGCGTGGAGGGTAAAAATCGTAGAGGGAGACCAAGAGATGAACACACTAAGCAGATTCAGAAGGATGTAGGCTGCAGTACGTACTGGGAAATGAAGCAGCTTGCACAGCATAGAGTAGCATGGAGAGCTGCATCAAACCAGTCTCAGGACTGAAGACCACAACACAACACAACACCCATCACGGACACTCTTGAAAACTTTCTCAATATCTTCCTCTGTTTCCTAAAGTTACCCCACTTGTACACGTAAAATCCGGCGTGAGGTGGAAACGTAGTTTATGTAAACTGACGTAGCACCGAGAAAGCTACTTTAAAGTGTCTCCTCTTATCATCAGAAGGGCTCTGGGAATCCCTTGTTGTAGTACTGAAGCACATAATTTTTTTTTGTGCAAGTAAAATCCGGTCTGAGGTGTAAAACTAGTTTCGCGTTATTTCTGTTTCACATAAGTAAACTATCAAAATTTTACTGACCCACAAAGTCCTTTTCATATGCTCTGCTGTAGCAGGGAAAAGAACCAGCGGATAAATGCTCCAATCGGGGCAGAGAAGGGCGAATATGCTCCTGTTCAAAATGCTCTGGCTCAAAAGTGCGATACCAGCTGATTCATTCTACCTTCCTCATCACCTTTGACAATTTTGGTTGGCTCTGAGCACTATGGGACTTAACATCGGAGGTCATCAGTCCCCTAGAACTTAGAACTACTTAAACCTAACTAACCCAAGGACATCACATACATCCATGACCGTAGCAGTCGCGCGGTTGCGGACTGGAGCGCCTAGAGCCGCTCAGCCACCGCGGCCGGCTTTAACAATTTTCCCAGAAGTTTTGGCATGCTAACATATCGCGCTCTTCATGCAACTCTCACTTTCACAAACTCCCCTAACTGTAACTCACACCCAGTAGTTCATCGCTGTAAGTCACTCATACCCATTTAGTCCCAGTTGTCTATTCTCACCCATTCATTCAGCCCAACTCATTGTCATTATTTCTTTGTGTATCTGTAAGTGTGAATGTCTCCTGTATCACAGCCACAACTTCTTTCCGTCTGTCCTACTACTACCACTACTGTTTCCTCTCACTATTACTGACTTCCTCTTACTCACTCTTATCATAATATCTCATTCATTCATTCCCACTACTGCTGTCTTATTTCACTGTCACCATGTCTTTCTTCGCCGTTGCCATTGTCATAAACTGTCTCTCGTTATCACTGGCTCTCACCCGCTCCCATTTTCATCTTCTCTTTATTCCTCTCCATCTGGCTTTCATCTTCTCTTTATTCCTCTCCATCTGGCATGTCTCTCGTTATCACTGGCTCTCACCCGCTCCCATTTTCATCTTCTCTTTATTCCTCTCCATCTGACATTATCTCCTTCACTCCTTTCGTAGTACTGTTCCACTGCCATTGCGCCCCTCTCTTTCGTTCAGAGTCTTTTAAACAGGAACATATTCGCATTTTTTGTGCTCGAATAGGAGCATTTTTTTTCGTCTGGGAATAATATACTGTGAGTGTGGCTGGCGTCCAGCGAGCTGTGGAGCCGCGAGTTGGCGGCTTATCTGGCGAGGCGCTGCGCTCAGCCACGCCCACCCTGACTCATTCCACAGCGCACAGATAAGTCTGGTCAGTCAGCACTTCTCGTACGAACGCAGCCATTATCCGTTCTTTCTGCACCATCGCGCCGGCGAATGTGCACAGTTTCTGATGACGTCATCCCTGTGGGGCGTTTACCTTCTTATCATTTATGTAACAGTATGTATGACGGAGTGTACAGTATATGTGTAATAGTGGAAGAAGAATGTATTGGTTGTGGTAATAAAGACAGCTGAAGACCACAACCGTTCGTGGTGAAAGGAGAAAAAAAAAAAAATGTGCTGCCTGCTACGATTGTGCTGCTGATACCAAGTTATGAAGACGTAGAACAAAGTGGTGCAATGTTTACAGCAATAGGCTCCTATTCAAAAGGTGTAGTGTCCATCTTAATTTCACTTCTGCCCCGTTATTTTTAAAGAATGGAAGTGGTCATTTTCATGTCCAGTGTTGGTGCCACTGAGCAGGGTCTCCGAAATGAACAACCTCCACATGGACAGAACATTAATCTTTAACATTCATCACTGCGCGCCTCTCTCTCTCTCTCTCTCTCTCTCTCTCTCTCTCTAAAGTCTCGTAACAGAGATCTCAACTGTGACTAATAGTCGTGCCGAAGGAATGGTGGCTGTATGGCGGGAAGCGTAAAGGGTGATCGAATTTTGGGTCTCATACATGATTTAAAAAAAGGAATTAGAAGTGACCATACGGTTGCTCTGAAGCTAAGGGAAGTCATCGAACTCCGTTACAACTTTAGGCCTTCGTGATAAATTGAGCAGTTATACTTCAGGATTAGGTACCAGTTCGTTGCCCTTTCCCAATTCAACTGAATACCTGATTATTTTTTTGGTTTTAGAAAGTCACTTGAGCACATTTCATCATACAACCATCAACGGAATATGATCCTCGAATAAAAGTAAAGCAGTAAAACCACGATCCAGAATTTCAGTTTTAATTTTACAATAACTTCCTGTAGGCATAATCTTATTGAAGGTGGGGCGAAGCATACGTCTCTTTATGTACTGTTTCGTAATCAAACTGCTATGAGTGATTGTTATCACGATTTGATGTAATGACATATTTCTTCACATTGCTGTGTAGTTACGCTTGTTCAATACCATTTGTGATGACTTATCGTGCACATCGTAAAATATTGAAAGGTGCCAAGGACAGATTGGTGACTCGATAGGAACAGTACCTTTTGCGAAATTCAGGTGTCCAAGCCTGTAACCCAGACTGGAGCTAAGCTTCTACTTGTCACAGGTACCGAATGCAGCGTATACTGCACCAAGAATACAATAGTTACACCTTAATACCTTTTTAACCACGCAGTTCTGAAAATCTCCATTTCAGACCAAATTGTAATTTCCACTGAGTACAAGAAATAGGGGGATAGTGGTTACAGTCGAATAATCTGTTGGCGTCAAAGCTGTCAAGACAATTACCTCGAATTGCGCAAGAATTAGGGAAGGAGACGGGCTTGATTTTGATGAAGAAATCATCCCGGCGTTCGCCTGAGACGGTTTCGGGAAACTGTGTGCAACACAGTTCCATATAACCGCACGGTGATTTGAACCGTGTTTTTCCCGAGTGGAGAAAGGAAAGAATTCGATGCGAATTTCCACGAATATCGGCAGTAATAGTTAACTTTGCTATAAAGGCTTACGCAGATGCCGATTGCGTGGGTATCGTCAGTAATAGTTACTCTGCAGATAATACGTCGCGCAGATGCGAGTATCCGTCGATAACGGCAGTAGTACTTACTTTCCCGATAAAAGCTTGTGCAAATGAGGATATTCGTGGATATTGGTAGTAACAATTATTTTACTGATAAAAACTTGCAAAGATGTGGACATCTGCGGGTATATCTGTGGATATCCGTTAAAATTTATGGAGAATAAACTTGCGACTACTTGGACTACGACCTTAATTCCGTTTCCCAATGTCACGGAAATGTTCCACAGAAATTTCATAACGTCCGTTTCAACAATTGCGATATAAAGTCATAATTTGTCGAACGTATCGAGAATAGGACAGTCTATATTGCATTAAATCGTGATCATGATCGAAGTCTGTCTCCATATTCTACTTAATGTAAAATAGGAAGTGCGAACATAAAATGTTAAAAAGCGGATGCGAAATTTCTTCTCACAAAAAGGCCTTAAGCATAAATAAGGAACAAAATAATATTCTGTGACTCTTAGATACAGAAAGGAATAAGTTTAAATTTGGCGTGAGTGATATTGAAATACTTTATGTCCAGTTAATTCACAGCAAAGCTTAAAACCCGAGTGCGAACTTCAGCCGACGAAAATTATTCATTCCATGCGCAACTCTATCGCCAGCGTACCGAACCGCTTAAAGTGGATTTTTTTTTTTTTTTTGGTTCTTCAGTCTTCAGACAGGTTTGATGCAGCTCGCCACTAATTCCTCTCCTGCATCAACCCCTTCATCTCAGAGTACAGCATGCAGCCAACGTCATTAATTACGAGGGCGTGCTGAAAAGTAACGCCTCCGAATTATTTATGTGAAAACTTTTACAGCCTTTTAAATAAAACTACGTTATTAACATTCTGCATCTTTGTTAGTCATGTCTACATATTTGCAGCTCTTCGCCGCTAGAGGGCTCAAAATTGTAGTGTGTAACGTGGCAGTGTATAAGGTGACTATATGGGTGCATGAGCAATAACCTGCTGTAATCGAATTTCGAATTCGATGAGTTCGTCCACACTTGAAGTTCTCTCTCCTTCAGCATAACAATGCCAGACCACACAAGAGCACTAAGACATCCGCAAAAATTCAACATCTTGGTCATCGACCATCTTCCTATACGATCCCGAGTTGGCCCCGAACGATGCTTGAAGAACACCTTCGAGGACTTAAACTTTGATAGTGATAAAGCCAGGGTGACTATGTTGAGAAGTATATAGAAATGAAATATAAAGATGTAGAATTGTTTAAAAATTTTTAAGGGTTTTCACATAAAAATTCGGAGGCATTGCTTTTCAGCATGTCCTCATATACTCGTATTCCCTGATGTTTCATTACATGTACTGTCGTCGGGTCCCTTCATGTAAATATTTTTCGGACGTTTCTCTCTTCGCCGAATCTGCACAAAACTTCATTTCACATCAGGCCAGCTTATTTTTAACATTCTTCTGTAGCACCACATCTCAAACGCTTCGATCCTCTTTTTTTCCAGTTTTCCCGCGGTCCATGGTTAACTTGCACACGGTGCTGCATTCCAAACGCACGTTTTCAGTTTTGTCTCCCTCAAATTACGGCCTATCTTTGATGTACTGATGTGCTTTTTATGTCCGCTTTGCTTCGTGCGTCACGTGTTATTTTGCTTGCAAGGTAGATCAGAGTGATCTCACTTTGGCTACTTCGTGGTTCCCAATTTTGACCTTACAGTTTGTCTCTAATCTCATTTATGGTACTCCTCATTTCTTCCACCTTTCTTCGGTTTACTCTGTCAGCAGTGTGCGGATAGTGCGATCAACATTCGATCATTGTTTTAAGAGAGATGACGAATTTCTGATCATGATTTCAAGAGTGATTTGGTTGCAATAAACTTCAGTTGCACAACTACGTTGCATTCTCTTGGAATGGTTGACAACGAAGATATAAATATTTAAAAAAAACTGGGATATTTTGGTTACTTTTACTGTATTACGTGATACGGTATCATATTTTGGGGTAACTTCACAACCGGAGAGAAAGCTGTTAGAGTGAAGAATTGTCTAACAAGACTCATCTGTGGTGCAAATTCAGAAACGAGTATTATAGTCAAGCTTTCTAAATATGTTTCGTATGTTTTCTGACATGTTCCACACCTACGAGAATACTCTAATTTTTGGCCGGCCGGAGTGGCCGAGCGGTCCTAGGCGCTACAGTCTGGAACCGCGCGACCGTTGCGGACGCACTTTCGAATCCTGCCTTGGGCATGGATGTGTGTGATGTCCTTAAGTTAGTTAGGTTTAAGTAGTTGTAAGTTCTAGGACTGATGACCTCAAAAGTTAAGTCCCATAGTGTTCAGAGCCATTTGAACCTCTCATTTTTGGGTCTACGGAATTAAATGTAAATCTAATCTAATGGAAAAATATTTATTTGTTTATCGCATATAATATACAAATCTAATCAGAGTAAAATTTAATAAATTTGGACACTTATATTATGTGTTCCCTACTAGTACTTATTTATAGAAGCTGTAGATCTCTGCAATTTTCTATCTTCCTGCGCAAATTTAAAAACAATTCTTTGCAGTTATAATCAATTTATTTCAATCATAAGCTTTGACTTAATCAGTTCTGAGCTGCTGCTGTTTCTCTGATCACTCCACATTTTGTTCTTAAGAGATAAAGGTCTTTCAAATCATTGCGAAATGATGTTGTGTTGTGCGAGCCAATTGAGGAATAAATAACGAAATGAGCGTGTTTAAACATGAACGTCTCTATAATCCGCTCTCGCGTGTCCCTATTACTTCCTTGTAGTACCACAGCTGCTGATTGGTAGGTTGCGAGCGCATCCGTGGGTTGCCAGTACTGATCAAAAAGCAAGTAAACATTCACCCTCTAGACGCGTTGGCTATGCCATTCTTTCCATGTTCCTCGCATTCCGTTGAGCCAATCCGTCCTGTATCCGTATAAGCACGAATAGGAAACAGACTACATGTCGACAATAGCATTGATTATTATACAAAAATTTTTCGAGATATTTGGGTTATGAAACGAGCAATCGATAGTACTTCGCGGTATTAGTATTTACAACAGTGATGCGTCACGAAATATATGGCAGAAACAGACGGTCAATAAGCGAGCAAGGAGCATTACAAAAGTATTGCTAGAATACGGGAGATCGCGGGAAAAACGGAAGAGTTCGTCACCCTATGTGCTGGTAACATTTGTCTTCTCCGCGCAGACGTGTAGTCTTCGCGAAGCCGGACGTAGGAGCAGCTACGCACCACCCCGCTGCTTGTGTGTGTGCGCCCTCTTACGGCGGCTCAGTCCGATCGGCACGACTCCCGCACCCGCTCAGTGCCAGTCTCGCAGCGCTGTCGGTGGTGAAACCCGAGCGCCGCTGCAGGCCGCGGCTCGGCAACGCGAACTGCGCCGGCGAGGCTGGCTTCCTGGAAGTGGGCTCGGCGCATTCTTCCCCGGACAAACTGCCACTTGCGACAGCATCGGCTGCCACCGCCGCTTCTCGGCGACGTCAGCGCCGCCCGCGCCTCGCTGTCTGCTGCTTCCCCTCCACCCACCCCCACCCGTACTCTCGTTAAATTTTTTCTCGAAGTCGCGTAGTCCGACAAAAGAGGACTAAAGGTTCTGTAGCGAAGCACAATAAGGTCGCCTGGCAACATGTTAGTCGCCCCGTTAAAAGTGCACACTGGTCGATTTGCTGCTCTGGAGATGTTGTAAAACTGGTACCAAGCGATTATGTCACTCTCACCGCTGACGTGTGTCGTGGCACTGATGCGGTCGATACTACGATGTGCCCGTCCGTTTGGGTCCAGTTACATTAATGTGATCACCCGCTTATGTTCGGTGTCAGCGTATAATAACCACTAACAAATGGCAGGTGGCAGCAAAAAAAGTGGTTCAAATGGCTCTGAGCACTATGGGGCTTAACATCTGTGGTCATCAGTCCCCTAGAACTTAGAACTACTTAAACCTAACTAACCTAAGGACACCACACACATCCATGCCCGAGGCAGGATTCGAACCCGCGACGGTAGCGGTCACGCGGATCCAGACTAAAGTACATAGAACCGCACGGCCACACCTGCCGGCCAGGTGGCAGCACTAGCAATGGAGAATATGAGGTGGTTAACCTGAAGGTGCAGTTCAGAGCAGAGGTGCTTCTATTATCATTAGGGGGATTTTCTCGCACCATCAATTGGGCCCACTCATTCATGTTACCTTGTACGTCAACCAGGACATTTATTTAGGCATTTTCGATGAGCAGGTGCAGCCCTTTCTTCTACATCTGTATTATGAGCATGCTGTGGGCACTCCAATCTTCCTAGATGATGATGATGTTCGGTTTGTAGGGCGCTCAACTGCGCGGTCATCAGCGCCCGTACAAGTTCCAATTTTTACACAATCCAGTCTAGCCACCGTCACGGATGATGACGACGAGTCCCTGGGCAAAGAAAATCCCCAATCCGACCGGGAATCGAACCCGGGACCCGTGTCCCAGAGGTAGCAACGCTAGCCACTCATTTTTTACCTCATTTTGTTCTATATTGTTCGTGGAATTTGTTCGGGGCGTATGTCCGTTGACATTCTTTCAGGTTCTTCGTTGATCGGTTCACTATTTTTTTTTATTTTTTTTGTACTACAGAGGGTAGCTAATCCTCTGACCGAACACGCTGAGCTACCGTGCCGGCATCATTTTTTAACACACACACACACACACACACACACACACACATGCCCATACCGAAGGGAGGACTCGAACCTCCGACGGGGGCTAAAATGTTCAACTGTGTGTGAGTTCCTAAGGGACCGAACTGCTGAGGTCATCTGTCCCTAGACTTACACACTACTTAAAGCCAGTAGACCACGAGCTGCGGACCCGATCTTCCTAGAAAACATTAGCAGTGCTCATAGGGTTGTACGCATATTCAAATGGTTCAAATGGCTCTGAGCACTATGGGACTTAACTGCTGTGGTCATCAGTCCCCTAGAACTTAGAACTACTTAAACCTAACTAACCTAAGGACATCACTCACATCCATGCCCGAGGCAGGATCCATGCCCGAGGCAGGATTCGAACCTGCGACCGTAGCGGTCAGCGGTTCCAGCCTGTAGCGCCTAGAACCGCACGGCCACTCCGGCCGGCGTACGCACATTCCTGGTTTGTCCAACATTCACGCACCCAATCGCAGCTAGACTCCATAGCAAATATTCTGAGCTGTTTGAAACCAAATGTGAAACATAGCAATCAACATCCCACGAATTTGGTAGCTCTACCAGATCTGGTCAACAGTCTGTGGCTACAGCTAGACACGGCACTGCTGAAGAAACTTGTAGGCCACTACCAAGGCTATAGACAGTGCTACACGGTATTAGCGTCACGTGGCCGTGAGTAATTTTTTGTTCCTGTGTTGTCTCGTGTATACAACTCCTGCCGTATCTTCTAGTCTTCACTGCCGTACTTTTCGAAGTTGGTCGCTTTCTCTGAAAGATAGTCACTGCGCGTGGTCGTCAAACACCGAGTAACAGAATCGTTGATATCATTGTCCCGGATGGTTGCTCAAAATGGTTCAAATGGCTCTGAGTACTACGGGACTTAACATCTGAAGTCATCAGTCCCCTAGAACTTAGAACTACTTAAACCTAACTAACCTAAGGACATCACACACATCCATGCCCGAGGCAGGATTCGAATCTGCGACCGTAGCAGTCGCACGGTTCCAGACTGTAGCGCCTAGAACCGTTCGGTCACTGCGGCCGGCCGGACGGTTGCACCAAGCATTTACTGGAGTTCCAGGAAAAAGTTCTTTATGATAACGGAAGTGAAATGGACGTATTTTGTTTAAACTTTTCTTAAACGTCACCTTCACTAAATGTCTCGGAGGCATCTAGATGGTAGGATACAAAGAAAATCAGCATTTCGAACCATGTTATCGCTCCCATCGGATTTTTCGCTGTGGTTTTTTCCTTTGTTACTACACAGAGCTTCCTCTTTTCCTCTGACAGCAAATGCTTCCTTCCTGGGTCGTACTCTGTGGCCGGACTACTAGGAAATGTTACTGGAGCTGCATAAGAATCCTGTGTGAGGCAAGTGATCAGCTTGATGTGTAGTCCTGACGACATGGCAAGATTTGGTGACCACTTTGGAAAGCGTCAGGGAAGACAAAGACGGAAATGAACAGTCCGCGATAAGTAACACAGCTAACGTAATCACTTCCGTTTAAAGCACTGGTTCCCTCTGCCGTCCGGAAAAATGGCTGATGCCATTCTCTTTCGCTTTAAAATTAATTTTTCAGTTTCATGTTGGTTTCGTCTTCCTCACTGTCATGGCTCACATACATCGTAGCATAGTACCTTGCACGATCAGGATAACATACATTTATATATATGCAGCAATACTTCATACTACAGGTTGAAACTCTCATTGAGGATTATAAGAGAAGTTGATATACTTGGAAGCACCAGGCGACATAGTAGAGTATCAAGACTAAGTAGAGTAATTTGACTACAAGAAATACAGATATGGAGCAGGAGTAGTACTTATTATTCTGGGATAGGCGGCAGAACTCAAAAGAATGAAGAAAAAGACGCATCTTAAAAAGAAGGGTGACATGTGGTTTATAAAGAAGGAAAGCAAGAATGGTGACGGGTTTGTTTGACCCAAGGGAGATAGTGAAGGAATTCCTTAGTGAACACCTTCGAAGATGGACGCTATCTCTCTCGTAAAAGCCTACTTACAAAGGTTCAAGAAGCACCTCCAGGTGATGAATCTAGGAATACAAAAACCTTATGCGTAACGCTCCTGTAGATATACGATTAATTACAGCACATACCGGGACATTATAATGATTCTTCCCGGGCCCCATATGCTAATAGAACGGGAAGAAGCTATAATTAGTCGTACAACGGGAGAAAGCTCTGCCACGCACTCGACAGAGTTAGCAGATTGTAGACGTCGAGACAGAATGAGAATGATAAACACTGCACGTTTGAAATTGCTATTACCAAAGTGTAGCAGGTCATGAACCCTAAGGTTCGTGGAACAGTGAATGATTTGCCAGATACGGACCTACTGCGGGTGATAATCGAAATTCGATTGCAGATTCGATTGTGACAAAACTGAATTGATATTTAGCATAAATCTGAACTCCAGAAATATTTGTAACTTTTCATCGGGTTATAACGCTCGTACGTAACTCAGAAAATGGACTTTGGTTGTGAAAAAATCGACATATTTAAGCAATGAGATGACAGTAAATTTTCACTCGATGACAGCTTTATGTACTGATCCTTGGCTAAACTCGGTGGCTCAGTGTTAAAGTGCCAGACTACGAAGTCACCTGTCTGGGGTTCGATCTCTGGCTAGTCGTAGGATTTTTATCTATCACTTAACAGTTCTTTCAAAATGGTTCAAATGGCTCTGAGCACTATGGGACTTTTTAACATCTGAGGTCATCAGTCCCCTAGAACTTACAACTACTTAAACCTAACTAACCTAAGGACATCACACACATCCATGCCCGAGGCAGGATTCGAACCTGCGACCATAGTGGTCGCGCAGTTCCAGACTGTAGCGCCTGGAACCGCTCGGCCACCCGGCCGGCAACAGTTCTTCACCTCAGCGATGTTTGCTAATGTGAGAAATACGGACTTTTAGCGTGGTCCACGGTAATTTATAGCTCTTCTTGTAACTGACTGGTATAGTTTTATCGTTCGATTTTACCCGCAGTTTAGCGTACGTCATAAACATTGTGAAAAGAAAGCAGACCAGCTGCGATGGTCGGTATTCTTTAGGACAGCCGCTTCGGCTTTATTGCCATTCTCAAGTAAATTCTAGTTTACGTCCATATTGCTTCTGTAGTAAACAGTCATTGTCTAATTCGTAGTGATGTGACGTGTAGTAATTATAAACGTGTGAAATACGTTTTGACGCTTATTTGATTGTTCGTTTACTAAAGATGCTCCCTCAACGAAGTGTCAAAACGTATTCCTTACCTTTATAATTATTACATTTCACGTAGTCACTACAAATTAGACAACAGCAGTTTACTATAGATGCAATATGGACGTCAAATCAAACTAGACGCTACGTGAGAATGGCAGTAAAGCCGAAACTGCCGTCGTAAAGAATATTACACTTCTTGCAGCTAGTCTGGACCTTTCCTTTTCAAAATGGCTGTTATAACGTTACAGTGACGTCGGTAACTACTAACAGACAGTACCCCAGAAGCTCTATAGATAAAAGATATTTTCGATTCCAGTGGAAATCTGTGATCTTGGGTTCTGTTTCATGCGCCATGCGTCATTGTAAACCTGAGCTCTTGGGCATTGTATTCGTACGCCACATATAGTGGAAAAATTTTTCCTTTGAGTAGAATGGAATAATTGTATTCCATTAAGGAGAACTAAATTTAGCATTTACGAATGTCTTAGACTGTCAGCATGTGTTAAACTTACAAAAATTACTGTTATTTTGGAGGGGAACAATTTTATATGTTGGGACTGTGACGCAAGCAGATGGTGAGATGCCCAGACGGATGTTGTTCGGCGTCTTTCCCGTTGGGGCAGTGCTGCAGCGTTGTCTCAAATGGAGTAATGTGAAATATATGTGAAACGTCCCCTTACAAAAATTATAAATGACTGTGCTGATAAACCTCTTACTTATTTGATTTTCAAACAGCTGAGCAAAACTGAACGTACTCAGACATTTCTCTCTTTACTTATTCTGATCATCGCTGAACTGACACACAATAGTTTTAGCGCAACGCAATCTGACTTTCAATTATCCCTACAAAAGAATGGCCATAACCTATACCTTTCATGAATCACTTACGTCACAAAAATCTTCGTTACTCGAACTACTGCAATACAGCGAGCGCCAATACTGCCAGCTAAATAAAGGATTCTAACTACTGAAGGCACTAACGACTTATAGGCATAGTTAGCAAATGAAAGATTTTGATAGAGAACAAACAATGTATTTACCTTAATAGTGTTCATGACATCCATTCTTGCAAATTTACTCTCTCTGATGGCCACACGTCCAGATCATCCGCTCTCAAAACTCTCTCCCCACAACCACCACTGCTGGCGGCTCACCTCCAACTGCGCAACGCTATACGCTGTTCACATCCAACTGCCCTCTCAAAACTCTCTCCCCACAACCACCACTCCTGGCGGCTCACCTCCAAACTGCACAACGCTATACGCTGTTCACATCCAACTGCCCAACGCTACAATAGCGAATATTCCAACAATGCCAACCAGCCACAGACTGCACACTGCACAGCCAGTGATTTTCATACAGAGCGCTACGTGACGTTACCAACATAAAAACCTAAACAGCCTACTTACATATGTTTCGACGGTGGTTTGTATTGGCCCAAACAACTGCATACATTCAAAAAGTCGTAATTTAACGCCAAACTGGCAAAGAACTGAACGATTACATCGGCCCACAAAATATCGAAAGTAAACAGTACCTATTACTACACGAGTTTCAAGGCATTATTGACGGTTAGCGTTATACTGAGTAAGTCGATTCGAAGGTGGGAGGAAGGCGACCTCTAGCAACATCTTGTCTGTGTAGCAAAGTAGTGTGGTGTTTAAAACAACCTCTGGGTTAACGGCAGCTTTACCTTAACTGAACTACAATTACACACAGATAGCGTGTGCAGCGAGAAGCAAAGACGGTGAGGAATGCGACTTACAGGGCAACTACAGCGACGCCCGAAGTGAAATAAGAGGAATACAATTGCAGATCCAAGAGTTTTCTTCTCGCGGCTCGCGACGGCACACCCTCCAGTGACCTCACGTCTTTCGCAGTGATCCATCCCCAGGCACAGAGCAGGGCTATTACCGATTACGTCAGCTCTCCTTGACAATGCAGGTGCGTGGGCTGGGGTGGACTTGAAGCGTTTGTCGGGATGTGAAACGCACCGCTGCTCGCCGGCTCTCGGCGACCATTCAGCGCGGACGCGCGCAGTTTATTTAATCAATGCCGGCCGAGGCGCTGCCGTGCAGCCGCATTAACGCTCTCCTCTCCCTGCCGGCGACGTCCGCGTCATTAGCGCCGGACCCTCAAGGCGGCCCGTGCCTCCCTATTCACGCGCACGCTCGCCAGACGCCAGTCTCCAGCGCCACAAAAGAGAGCAAGGCGCCGCGCTGCGCTTCCAGTGACTTGCCTACTGGCTCGCATCAAAGGCAGTCTCTCTCTCTCTCTCTCTCTCTCTCTCTCGGTGTCCCTTTGCCTCTATCCCCTACTGCCATCTCTTTGTCTGGTTAGGCTTAAGCTGTAACAGCAAAGCCCCATCAGGCTTCTGCAGAGCACTTCAGGGATGAGCAATCCCAAAAGAAACGCCGCAGCCCCGAGGGGCAGGAGTGCCGCTTCTGTGGATTCTGCAGTTCTGCAGAATGCTCGCGCTTGCAGGAAAGCACAGCTCACCCTTCAGTGAGAGTTCTTTTGCTGCTGCTCTCTGCTCGGATATCATATAGTGGGGATCCTTGATGCAAAGAGCAGTGAAGCGTGAGCAGTTAGTTGACAAATAACGAAAACTAATAGTGTGTGCAGCTGATGCAGTTGTACTATCGATTCTTCATGATTCTGGTTCATCCCTAAAACGTTTGGAAATCAGTGTCTTTGGTTGGTCAAACGGTTCCAGGAGGGCAGAATGTCTCCTAAAGGTGATAAAGTAAAACAGCCACAACCATCATCTTTGTTTCAATACTACAGCGCTTCCATTAATGCGAGGGTGAGTCAAATGAAAACCTTAAATATTTTTAAATATTGTTTATTGTGCCGAAATGGCACGAAGCTGTATCACTTTTCAACATAATCTCCCCCACGCTCAATGCAAGTCCTCCAGCGCTTACAAAGTGTATAAATTCCTTTAGAAAAAAATTCTTTTGGTAGTCGGCGCAACCACTCATGCACCACGTGGCGTACCTATTCATCAGAACGGAACTTCTTTCCTCCCATTGCGTCTTTGAGTGGTCCAAACATATGGAACTCACTTGGGGGCAAGGTCTGGTGACTATGGTGGATGAGGGAGACACTCAAAATGCAGGTCTGTGATTATTGCAAGTGTTGTACGGGCAGTGTAGGGCCTTGCATTGTCATTTTGCAAAAGGACACCTGCTGACAGCAATCCACGTCGCTTTAATTTGATTGCAGACCGCAGATGATTTTTTAGGACATCTTTGTATGATGCACTGGCGACAGTGCTCCATGTAGGCATGTAATGCTCCAAAATGACGCCTTTTTCGTCCCAAAAAAGAGTCAATATAACCTTCCTTGCTGATGGTCCTGTTCGAAACTTCTTTGGTTTTGGTGACGAGGAACGGCGCCATTCCTTGCTCGCTCTCTTCGTTTCCGGTTGGTGGAAGTGAACCCAGGTTTCGTCCCCAGTAACGATTCTTGCAAGGAAGCCATCACCTTCTCGTTCAAAGCGCCGAAGAAATTCTTCACAAGCATCAACACGTCGTTCTCTCATTTCAGAAGTCATCTGCCGTGGCGCCCATCTTGCAGACACTTTGTGAAACTGGAGCACATCATTCACAATGTGGTGTGCTGACCCATTACTGATCTGTAAACATGCTGCAATGTCATTTACTGTCACTCGGCGGCTTTCCTTCACTATGGCTTCAACTACTGCAATGTTCTCTGGAGTCACAACTCGTTGTGCCTGACCTGGACGAGGAGCATCTTCCACTGAAGTCACACCATTTGCGAACTTCCTACTCCATTAGTAGACTTGCTGCTGTGACAAACATGCATCACCGTATTGAACCTTCATTCGTCGATGAATTTCAATAGGCTTCACACGGCGCGAAATTCCGATTTGTTATTAGAAATTTAAGGTTTTCATTTGACTCACCTTCGTATTACCTGAGATAGAACCACTGTATAGGACAGCCCTTGTCATTAAAAACGTCGGCAATATTACAAGATTTATGTGGTATCGTCCAAAGATTGCCGCGCTACACCGAAATCGGCAACGCACATCGATACTACAGACATTAGCGAAGTCTCGCTGCAATCCGCAGCGAAGAATAGGAGGGGCTGAAGAAGACACATCCTTACTCTCTCTCTCTCTCTCTCTTTCTCTCTCATCTCAACGGAGGTCAATATAGAGCCGAGCATGGAAGTAGTCAGCCCTAGTTTGTGCCCTCAGTTGAAGCAGACGGCATCATCGAGTAGGACTAAAGAGTTATTTACTCGGATGGAAATGTACTTTTGGAAATGTTGAACACTGTACTTCAAGATAATACTTTGTTAATTAGTGCATCAAATGATGCTTTAAAAGTCAGTGACAGCTATAATTTTTTAAGAACTCCTGTGACAAAGGATTGTGTCAAGTTAAGTAAATTCTTTCATCATTCAGCTAACAAAGTGAACTAATATTTCATATGTTGTCGTTCTGATGAGTCCTCTGCCCAAGCAGTCAAACAACCCACGGATATTGTGGGACGACTGTAGTTCCGACGGATCATAACAAGTTACACACGACGCCCCACATTAAGACCATTGCGCAACAAGAGTGGCGCATTGTCGGAAGAGAATACGAGGGGCATTTGAAAAGTCCGTGCAAAGTCCGACAGATGGCACCATTGGCACGTATCGAGGTCATGTAGTTAGTAGCATCTTTGGAAAGAACGAACACCAAGTTACAGCCATGTTGGTCCATTTCTTTTTGTTTGGCATTCATGTAAATCAAGGAAGTCGAGTGATTGTCAAAAAATGGACGAAAAATAATTTCATGTGGTGATTAAACATTACTTTATGAAAGGCAAAACGCCTCAGGAGACTAAAGAGAAGCTTGATAAACATTATGGTGACTCTGCACCTTCCAGTTTATAACTGGTTTAAAAATTTTCGGAGTGGCCATATGGGCACAAGTGATGCGCAATGTTCTGGACGCCCTGTGGAGGTTACGTACGACTCCAGAAATCATTGATAAAATCAGGATATGGTGATGGGTGACAGAATGGTTAAGGTGCCTGAAATTGCTAGTGCTGTGGGCATCTCGAATGAACGGGTGCATAAAATTTTGCCACTGGACATGAGAAAGCTATCGGCAAGATGGGTTCCGCGATTGATCACACCTGAACAAAAACGGAATCATGTAAAGTATTGCAAGGATAGTTTGCAGCTGTTCAGGAAGAATCTGCAGGACTTTAAGAATCGTTTCGTCACTATGGATGAAACATGGATACATTACTGTACTCCTGAGATTCAAAATGGTTCAAATGGCTCTGAGCACTATGGGACTTAACATCTATGGTCATCAGTGCCCTCGAACTTAGAACTACTTAAACCTAACTAACCTAAGGACATCACACAACACCCAGTCATCACGAGGCAGAGAAAATCCCCGACCCCGCCGGGAATTGAACCCGGGCGCGGGAAGCGAGAACGCTACCGCACGACCACGAGCTGCGGACTACTCCTGAGACCAAACAACAATCTAAACAATGAGTTACCAAGGGAGAGTCCGCATTCCTTCAGCCAGAAAGGTCATGGTGACTGTCTTTTGGGATTCGCAAAGTATAATCCTCACCGACTATCTGGAAAAGGGTAAAACTATTACTGGTGAATATTATCCATCAGTATTGGACCGTTTGAAAATCAAGCTGCAAGAAAAACGCCGGCGATTGGACCACAAAAAAGTCCTTTTGCCATCACGACAATGCACCAGCACACACCTCAGCAGTTGTGGTCGCTAAATTAATGGAAACAGGATTCAAACTCGTTTCACATCCCCTCCATTCTCCAGACTTGGCTTCCTTGGACTACTATTTGTTCCCCAATTTAAAGAAATGGCTGGCGGGACAAAGATTTTATTCAAACAAGGAGGTTATTGCAGCAACTAATAGCTATTTTGCAGACTTGGACAATTCCTTTTATTTGGAAGGGATCAACAAATTAGTACAGCGTTGGACGAAGTGTATAAGTCTAAAAGGAGACTATGTCGCAAAATAAAAAAGGTTTACCCCAAACACGTAAGTAGTTTTTATTTTTGCATGGACTTTTCAAACGCCCCTGGTACGTGTTACCCGTCTTCTGCGGACACAGTTCTCCTGCGCTACCGATAACTGGTGCATCGCAGTGCGGGAATGAAATGCTGCGGCCACTGGAAACGTACTTCAAAGATGAAGTACGCGGGACAGTACAAGTCTTGTCGGAAAAATGGCCAACCTGCATATAGCTTCACAATGACATTCTGGCTGTATTGAACTAAATGCAATGTCACGTGCAGCCGTAAGAAAGTGGTAGCAAAAATTTGACCAAGCCGCACACAGACGTGAGTAATGCTGACGGGGAAGGAGGGCCATGGACATTGAGCACAGACGACAATGCCCCGGAATCGAGGAACAGATTCGCAGCAGCTGCAAATTTTTCGATGATGGTTAGGTTTGCACACAATGGTTTTCCAATGGCTCCATGACCGAAGAGTGAAGTTCCATCGTCAAGGAACTGATCTATTATTAGAACGTTATGACCGTCGTTTACAGATACTTGGTGACTGAATGTCACTTTTTGAAGTCCCCTCGTATCGTAGAAGCATAGGCGGTGTACGCTCCCGCGCTGTCCTGCGTGAGGTAACAGTAGCTCTTTTCGTTAGTTTTCTCAAGAAAAGTTGTTTATTGTTCACCATACCTGTTAGATGATTTGTTGGAATGGTTCTGGAACGATGCACTGCAACTATGACGGAAATCGCGCACAAGACACTAGTATGAACAGTTCCATTTTTCCAGTGTTAGGAGTCGTAATATGTAGGCATGATGACGTCGAACTAATTCAGAGACGCACTTCTAGTGTCATAACAGGTCGTTAGAGACCGTAAAGAAACTGCAACAGAAATGCGCGGCTAACTTAAGTGGGAATTCTTCACAGAAATACGCCGTAGTTCGCGGGTAACCTTGTTAGGTAAATTTAGACACACTTTATTCGACAAAAACTGTGCGATCAGTATGCTGTCGCCAACGTATTCCTGGTGTAGGGATCATCAGAAGAAAGTAAGGGAGATTAAGACGTACAGGCAGTCATTGTTTCCTTCGGTCAATACTTGAATGGAACAGGAACGAAAATCGATGGTATTGATACGGTGTACTCTTCGCCATTAGTTGAACAGTGACTTATGGAGTATACATGTAGTATTAGGAGATGTTGTTTGCTGGAAAAAGATGGGTCCAGTAATTGATATTACACTAACTGCATACCACTTTCATGTTTTCACATAATTGAGGGAGGTGGCGCAGTGGTTAGCACACTGGACTATCTTTAGGAGGACGACGGTTCGAAGCCCCGTGCGGCTATCCTCATTTAGATTCTCCCTAAATTTCTCCAGGCAAATTCCGAGATGGTTCCTTTGATAGGTCACGGCTGTCGGCGAGCATGTGCTCCGCTTCTAATGACTTCGTTGTCGACGGGAGGAAATATGTTATTCTTGCTTACTTTTTTCTTGTTTTCACGCCACACAGAGGCGCGTGGTACAACTGATAACGATTCTGAGAACCTCAACGTAGAGTGTTCTGCCATTTGACGTAACCCGATAAATGCGGCCTATCTTCATGAAAATAATAAGCGTTTCAGGAATAATCTCTTCATCATGCACAGACTGCATTTGCAGTACTGACTTCGAATATCGTCTCAGTTTAAGCCTGCGCAGACCTGTGTGGGAGGATGGTATGGTAAGCACACATCGGTCATAATTGCTGAAAGATTTTCTTCTTTTGAAGTTCGATCGTAACTCGTTTTTCTCGGTTAAAACCGATACGCCAACTGCCGCATTGTCCCAGAAAATGGTCGGATCGCAACCTACCTGGCTGGTTCGTTTCCATAAGGCTGGAATCATCGCTAGTATCGTGCGTCGAGATCCCTGTATATTGTTACGCATTATTTGGCACTATAGGCCGAATTAAAAATTGCTTGATAGCAGCAAATTAGGCAAGAATACAGTGGAAGCTATTGAAATGTAGCGCTACAGAAGAACGCTGAATATTACGTGGGTAGATTACGTAGCTAATGAGGAGGTACTGAAGAGAATAGGGAAAAAAGAAATTTGTGGCACAACCTGACGGGGGATCGATTAATAGTGCACATTCCGAGGCATCAAGGGATCGCCAACTTAGTACTGAGGGAAATGTGAGGGATAAAAATCGTAGACGGAGACCAGGAGATGAATACAATAAGCAGATGAAGAGGCCTGCACAGGATAGAGTAGCATGCATAGCTGCAACAAACCAGTCTGTGGACGAAGGCCACAACATTTTCACCTACCGTTATCAGAAAATGCGTAAAATTTTCATATATTGTCTTAAAATGTTTTCCCATAAATAACACTACGGTAGAAACACAATACAGCTATTTCAGAAAACGCTGACTGGCTTCCTTCAGCGAGAATTGAATAAATAGTTTCCGAGTTTGAGGGAGCTGAATCAAGTAAGATTGCCCCCTTGCCTCCACCTGCAGTCCTGAAGTAATTCTGAACAGTGTCGCTGGATGGGTGCCTGGCAACTTGCGAGCAGAGCTGTGTATGCTGTGAGCCGGGCTGCGTGACCGGCGCCTCATGCCGTTAAGTGGGCCGCGCGCGTCCATTACGCCGCCTCTGCGTTTAATAGCGAGCGTCCCAGGCCGGCCGAGATGTTAATCTTTCAATTAAATCCCATCCCACAGGCGCGCCTGCACGAAACACCTCGCTTTATCCACATCGCGGCGTTAAAAGACGCGTCGATTGGCACTGCTTCTACCTGTCTTGCAAATGGCGCTAGATGCAATTTAGTAAACGAATCAATTTTAAAGCTGTCTGGTTTTTAGCCACTTCTGAGCTGTTACTCCCTCATTTCACAATTTTGTCGATAATTGAGATCGTGGCTGTGTAAAAATTCATGTTAAAAAAGTAGCAACCAGCGCCGAGCGGGATTAGCCGAACGGTCCGCGGTAACTCAGCGTGTTCGGTCAGAGGGTTAGCTACCCTCTGTAATAAAAAAAACTGGGTTAATGGATCAACGACGAACTGAAACGGGTGTCTTACGACGTCCGCCCCGAGCACATACAACGAACGAAAACGAACAAAATGAGATTTAAAAAAATAAAAGCGATCTAAGGCGCTGTAGTCATGGACTGTGCGGCTGGTCCCGGCGGAAGTTCGAGCACTTTCTTTTTTTTTTTTTTTTAATTATGTGAATTCAGTGGAGAGGGGGAAGAAAGGAGAGTAAAGGGAAGGAACTAATGATATCACCAACATCGGGACTTAGCGACGCCGGATGAAAATGCGTGCCCAACTGGTACTCGAACTCGAGACCTCCTCCTTACTAGGCAGTAGGCAGCTGCGCCACCCGGACACAGTGTTCATCGTAAATGCATGGACATCTCGACACTCTTTCCGGCCGCAGGGCCGTATTGGAGGGGAAGCGCGGGTGGACGCCGTTCTCTCACTCTTTTCCGAGGGGTACACCGTCCCCTATTTTACGTGTAAAATATTTTCTTATTACAGTGAATCTCTTTAATCGTCGCTCTAAATTATACTATCTTCAATTCTGAGTTATAACTCATAGAAGGTATTAGCGTCGAAGTCAGCTGAGCTTTGATAAATGGCCCACACAAACAACGCAATAAAAAAGAACAATGAACGTTAGGCGCGTGTGGTCGGGCATCCGTGCAACGCGAAGGAGGTGCGGCACAGCGCGCCAGGTATGGGCGTCAGAAGGCGCCGCTCTGCACAACAATGAAAAGTTCCGTGCAGTGTCGGGATACCAAAGGAAATGCGCGCTCTGTTCAGACACCATTGTCGTTTGCCATTATTATAGACCCATACGCGCACATACACTGGAGCATTGCTGTGCACCTACAAAGACTCTGCTCAGTTCTTGGCAGTTCTGCGCTGCTCCGTGCAGGTCTGAGCGACGTACACCCGATGTCGACTCGCCTTTAGATGCTCACGTCGCGTGACATGATGATGATGTCTAAGAACACTTAAATCCCTTCTTCGGCACGCTAATGTAGTATTCTTTAACCTTCGAGTGCTCTCTTGGGCGGCATTTCCACCGCCTCTTGAACATGTAACAATTTACGCGCTTGATTATCAGGTGTTGATGATGATGAGGTCCCATACTCCGAGGAGCGTAGGGGACGATGCAGGAGATCCGCACCGCTGTACTAGGCAAGGTCCTAGCGGAGATGGTTTGCCATTGCCTTCCTCTGACCGTAATGGGGATGAATGATGATGAAGACGACACAACAACACCCAGTCATCTTCAGGCAGGAAAAATCCCTGACCCCGCCGGGAATCGAACCCGGGACCGCGTGCGCGGGAAGCGAGAACGCTACCGCAAGACCACGAGCTGTCGTTGGTTATCTATCGACTCGCCTTATGGCGCGTGACCTTGACACTGATATATTTTTGTGTATATAGTCCGATGTAATGATGTATTGGCATTCGAAAACTAAAACTGATTCGTGGCGGTGTAAATGCCGCCGCGCAAGCCCCTAACGTTGCTTCACATTGCGCGAGCATCTAAAGGCTACAACAAAACCTGACGCCTATCTGAAACGTAATCTATAGATTGATTGGTTAATTCGGGGGAGGGAACCAACAGCGAGGTCATGGGTCCCATCGGATTAGGGAAGGGTGGCGAAGGAAGTCGGTGGTGCCCTTTCAAAGGAACCATCCCGGCATTTGCCTGAAGAGATTTAGGGAAATCACGAAACACCTAAATCAGGATGGCCAGACGCGGTTCTGAAGCGTCGTCCTCCCAAATGCGAGTCCAGTCGGCTTGTGCAAGCCTCTTCATCTCCGAGTAACTACTGCAACCTACATCCCTCTGAATCTGAAGTTAAGATATAAGTAAAATAAAAACATTTCCCGCTCCCTTCTGCTGATATTGCAATCTTCAGTGATTCAGCCACAATATCGAATGTCGGCTCGTGACTTACGCTCTGCTATGATATTATCACAGTAGATCTATCTATTATTTTGTGTCATTGTCGTGGCTTTCGTTTATGCGTTTACAGTTCGATTATTAACAGCATTAATCGTTACCCACTCCACGGCCGGCGCGGGCATTGTTGCCGTTTTAAAGCCTGGCATATTACATTTTATGTGAAAAGTGTATAAACTATACTAGTAATTGAAAGGTATAATTTTTCAGTATGAAACGCAGTATAGTAGATTATTTCAGTCAATCTAGTTCTGGGGTTTCAACTACGGAAGTTGGTTCGTGTGGTTCGAAAGAACGTGGCCCATCTACTTTATATAAGAATAGCAGCACCGGAACAGATATTGTTGAAGATAAAAGCCAATTCCTCGTTATTTGGATTCCCAAAACGTATCTAATTATCTTGTTCTTGGAACGGCAGTACATGGAGAGAATATGAGTGATTAATGTGTAGAGAGGGCAAGTTGGGTTGCCCAGTGCGTAAAAGATGTGCAAAATATCGGAGTGAGTAAATCACAGGGAGTGTACATTTCTGAAGAATGGAGATGTATTTCGGAGAGTCTAGTTTAAGGAAGTAAACAACCTCAGTTAACATCATTGAGAAAAATGCATAAACATAGGAATTTCGGATCGGATTCAACTGCATGCAGACAACTAAAAGAAAGAGCAGACAATGTTCTGGAAAACTTGTAGTTGAACAGCAGAAAGACGGTTTTGAAAGTTCTGGGAAATTGTTTCGCACAACATATTTTGTAGCAAACAGTACCAAACCATATTTAGACTTTTCACAACCTTGTGGATTTGCAAATTCAAAATGGTCTCCACAATGGCAAAACACTTCATAGTAAATTCAGTTGTGCCATCATCATAGACTGCATTGCGGACTCTATGAGGAAGAAACTCTGTTCGTCCATAATACCCAGGAATTCCTAGGTCTCTGTACTCATTGATGAGTCTTCATCTGTTCCTTCACAGTCAGTTTTAACTGTGTATTTTAGGTTGAAATCAGTGATGTGTTGAACAAATGCAGAAACAATAGGAGCAGAACTTCTAAAATGTCTCACGAAGCATGGTTTTTCCTCAAGTTATTTGACTGCCAGTTTGATTGGAGCATGCACGTAGGTATTCAGTTGTTTTAGAACGACTTCAGAACAAGTACAACAAACTATTCAAATGGCATTGCTTGTGCCACCGAATTGAATTAGGACTTGCTGATGCAATCGAAGGCATTCCTGGTGTGAGTAACATTATCACTTTTTTAACAAGTTGTGTGCTTTGTATCATCAATCTCCAAAGACTGAACTGTCAGCTGATGCGCAAGAGTTAGGTGCAGTATTCTCAGTACTTAGGGTGGCCTCAAGCTTTAGAGCAGTGCAAATAGTATGGAATTCCTACCAGACTCTGAATGCTCATTTCAACAGATGTTCGAATGACATGATTAGAAACTCAGTTGTAAGGGAAGAGTTCAAGGGATTGCAGAAAACACCATCAAGCTCTGCGTTCGTGAGCAGCATTACACTGTTTTCCCATGTTCTTGATGAGATTAGTATCCTCTCACAGTACCTCCAAAGGGGCGGTGTTAGTATTCCCTCATCATATAGGACAGTTACGTAGCCAATAAGAGGCATTGAACAACTGAAGGAAATGCCAGGTACTTGCACGAAGGAAGCAGGAAAAGCTATTTCTGAAGGGTACTTCAAAGAAATTTCTCGTTCCCAGAAGAGAATGAAGCAGGATGACTACCCAAATTAATAGAAGCAGTTCTGTCATAGTCTAAGCGACAATTTAAGGCAAATGCTAATCTCGAATGACAGTGCAAAATTCAAAGCCTTTATGGAAGAGATCGATATTTTGTACAGTAAACAATGGCACTATGACATTGTGAGCCCATGGCTGGAAAGAGAAGAAAATCTAAGAAAAGTTTGTAACCGTTTTCTTCTTTCTTATCCGAATGTAACAGGTTTCAGATATTGTATAGACACCAGTGGAGAGAACATTCTTGAAAATCTGGTACTAGTTTTTGTTGTGTTGATACTCACTCATCGAACTGTGAAAAAGGATTCACCACAATAAACTTAGTTATGACAACAATACAGAATTGGCTTTGTGTTTGCCATCTCTCATCTTTAACGTTTATTTCAATTTTGGAGCCTCCGCTACATCTCTGGAACCCCGAGGATTACGTCAGAGTATGGATCAAAGCCCATAGGCATGCCGAGGAAACAACCAGTGCAAGAAGGCATATTTACACGTGCAGCAACCTGACTGGTACTCCAACATATAGGATCTTCTTTAGGTGAGTCCACCCATTATTTTTGTTAGGAGTACAGCACTGCCCGGACATCTCCCACACCCACCTAGCCTCACCTGTCTGCAGTCCTCGCTGATTTTAGCTTCTCACAGGAGGTCGAACGTAAGAGCATTCGCACTGAATGTTGTTGATTCATTGCCTATCGATACGAATCAATTATATGCGTGGTGTCTACTCTTTCGGATATGTCCGAAAAAACAGACACCACCCATTCATTTAACTGTTAATAATGCTGCTTATTAAATATAGACTCGTTATTGGTTTCAAACCGACAGGTTCGTCATTAGCAATGGTTCATATTTATCTTGTCATTTAAATCGTAGAAAGGAAGGAAGGTTACGATTTAACATCCCATCGACATCGAGGTCATTAGAGACAGATTACTGCAGGGATGGAACCATCACGGCATATGCCTGAAGTGATTTAGGGAAACCACGAAAAACCAAAATCTGCATGGTTGGACGCGGATCTGAACCTACGTTCCCTCGAATACGAGTCCACGTTTAAATCATGCTACACACAAAACGACGGCTATTTGTAGTTCTAGAACTTTTATGGGTGGTAGTGCCTTCAGCAAGAACTAATGTTTAATTTTTTCTTACGTTACTCAGATGTTATGAGGACCTAAATCAAGATAAACAATTTTCTAACGTAACAACCGTTTTGTGCTGCTTGAGAAACGTTCGGCTGTTATAGTGCTGTTGACTGTTGTTGAAGGGTCGCATATAATACGGATCAACGCAAAAGACTGAACATTTTTTCCCCGAACTCACAAACGGCGTATAGTGACTTCGAAGACAAAAGTATGTATCTGTCAAATATGGTACAATATGTGCACAAATGTTAGAATAGGAAGCAGTCTAGCCCTACATGTTCCAGTAAACGCAATTTACATTGGATGAGCATTAATTTTAATTAAGATAAACCTGTGATGGAAAACAGCACACTATAATAAATATTGTGGGAATAGATGTGTTAAATTTTGTGAATTACAAATTTTTATTTAAAAATATGTGTGTGAATAAACGTTTGTTGATAAACTCATATGTTTTAAACGGGAACGAGAAAACCGGAGAAATCAGACCTCACACGGAGCTTTAATGAGAGATCATTATTTTTCACGTGCCATTCGGGAATGGAACAAGGAAGGAAAGAAACATTATTGCTACAAGAAGTACCCTCAGCCACACGCTGTATGATGACTTGCGGAGTAGAGATATAGATGTGGAACATAGAAAATACAAGGTACTAATAAAATATGAGTATTCGCTTTCAGAGTATTCACCATTTGCCACTTTACACCAGATGTTTATAAAGATATTTTGAATCTATCGAAGCATTGTGTTACACGACAGGTCTTGTACGTTCGCCCTAGATGTGTTCTATCAAGTTCATGTAAGGCGCATTTGGTGGCTAAGACATCACTGTGAGTTCACTATCGTCATCCCAAAGCCACTGTACGTGTTTGAGAGGATGCACGTAGTCTGCAACAATGTTCACGCAGTATACTAGACTTGAATACTAGACGTTCCATGGAAATCCAGGAAACGTCCTACTGTCGCCACCAGCGTGAGTCGTGGCGCAGTGCATGTTTGGTTCAGCCGTCCGCCTGGACGACGGGGTATCCAGACATGGCCATTGACTTGGTGTAACATGAAACGTAAATGGTTCAAATGGCTCTGAACGCTATGGGACTTAACATCTGAGGTGATCAGTCCCCTAGAACTTGGGAACTACTTAAACCTAACTAACCTAA